>NC_048295.1:2743544-3431219 GCF_009762535.1 Notolabrus celidotus | reverse complement strand
CATAACGGTCCGGGCAGCCGGGACGTCTTAAGGCAACAAATATGTTTCATAATATAAGGACAATATTCAAGAATTCACAGTAACATAATCAACCATGCATTCAACCATAAATACTGCAAATGCTCTTGTAGAAGCTGCCATGAATGCAGTTACCTGCGTCTTGTGTGTGTTGACCAGTGACGGCGTGGCAGCCACCATGGAGCTGCTGCGTGGCCGTGGCAGAGGCGTGACCAAGGGTTCAGGGACACGCTCCGGTCTTTCCTCCAGGATCTGCCTGAGCCGCTGCAGGTAGAACATCAGGGCCCAGTGCACGCCCTCCTCCGTCCAGTGCGGCTGCAGCAGGCAGCGCAGCACGGCCACGTCGAAGTAAGTGGCGTAGCGCGCTCGTTGGGCGAGGGACGTGGGCAGGCCGGCAGGGCTGATGTCCTGGGAGGGTGAAGAGGCGAAGATGGTGGTCTGGTTAGATTCTAGTATCAACAAAAAAGACTTAGGGGGAGTTTTAGACCTAGAGGTTTAGTGCACCCCATAAACAGAGGTAATAGACCTCCTCGCTGGTCGCTGACTCTCGGCCTGGACCATTTTCTGCAAGTCTTACCCTAAATCTGAGCTCTGAGCATGCTTTCCACACTTAAACACACTTAACTGCTTTACATACAATCACATTATGGTATAGCCTTTCCTATTCTATTAGTCTGTCATCAACTCCCGCCACACTGCTTCATTAATAATGCATCAAAGGGGGAGGATGGTAAACAAGGGCAGAGCCCCCCTCCAGCATCATCAGGAGAGAGGAGCAGGGAGAGAGAGAGCCTAAGCCTACGTGAGTCCACTATAAATAAGCCTGAATGAAGGTCAGCGGCTGGACAGCTGCAGAGCGGATAGAGCGCCCCACACTGTGGAGAAACATATTGATACCATGAGAGAGACAGAGATAGGGAGGGAGAGAGAGAGGAGAGGAAGAGGGAGAGGAAGAGGGAGAAAGAAGCAGAGAGACACAGAGAGGACAGCATTTAATCTTGGCTGTCGTAATAAATGGAGCAGGAAGAGATGGTCGATATCTACATGAATCACTTTAAGAGGACAGCAGAGGGAGGCTGTATCATGTTTCACTGTCTAGCCAACACACACACACACACACGCACACACACACACGCACACACACTCTGCCTACTGCTGTTGTGTCAGGTTGCCACAGAGACCGAGTGACGACAGCCACCCCAGGCCTCTCAGTGGAGAGGAGAGGAAAAGGAGAAGAGAGGTAAGAGAGGCCCAGCCCCCCGACTCCATGCGGTAAGGAGAGAGATGCAGCAGGAGACAGCGGTTGCCATGGAAACTGCCTCGGCATCAGCATCAGCATCAGCAGCGCCGGGCGATGCAGGATGAGTAAGCGGCATTAATCACAGGAAGCTGATGACGGGAATGATTTCATGTTGGTGTCACGGTGCAGAGGTGCATGTAGAGGAGGATGAGATCAATCTTTGAGGCTCAAACCTGCAGCAGGTCTCCCCTCTTCTCTGGATCCTAAAGAGCATGACATTAATTCCTTTTCATGCTTAAATCCAAAACTCTCTCATGCTGCTAGTTTACATTCAGCTCCCTCCTCTCCCACACGTCCTCAGCTGAGAACACCCTGATACAGAAAGCAATTAATCCCTCATTGTTGAATGTGTTCACTGAAACAATAGGGATAAATCTCCTGCATCACCATGTGACCGCTCCAAAACCCCCTTTGGTGCTTCAGTGTATTAGCATAGCTAGTTTGGGGGAGGGGTGGTGTGGGGGCTCAGGCTTATTTTGACTTGCAGTCGGTTGCTGGCTGTCAGAGGGATGAGGAGAAAGCATCGGAGTGACTAGTTCGGTTGTCAGAACGAGTGGAGCGATGACGAGTAATGAGCAGTGGATGGTTTACAGACCTCCACCATGCTTTCTCCCACATTCACATTCCTCCTCCTACACTCTTTTTGAGTGATTCAGAGCAATGACAGAGGAGCCATTAAGACTTTTAAGACAGAAATCATCCCCATGGGATGTGCAGAGTGGAAATACTGAGCTAAAGACTCCTTTCTGAGTGCTGAGCATCATATTCCAGCAATCCAGGAATTATGCTTCAGTAACAAGATACAGCCAATGGATTTTTGAATCATGCATCTTTACTGATTTAATTGCACAGCTCTTACAGCAAAGATAAACCTCTTTTTCTTACAGCTGAAAATGTGGGACCAGGTGACACTAGCATCCAGCTGTGTGCTTAAAAATAGAAAGGAAAATTGGTATTCAAACATCTCCAGTTTTCTTTTCCAACTAATCTGGTCAAAGCTGCCCCATCCATGCCAAAACAAGGCACAGCCTGAGCCTCAAGCCTGGCACTCAAGTCCAGCAAACGCCAGACTTGCCTCGGGCAGACCAAACCATGCCGTGTCATGCCAGGCGGGGGACACTGCCAGCATCAGACATGTAGCACATTACTTCTGCGTAATTACCCTGTTTTTGCGGGCAAACGTCGGTTGGATCTAATGCCCGTGCAAGCAGAGGCTATGCATGTGCGTGTGTGTGAGTGTGTTGACCGAAGAGACAGCACTGCTCGGAGCAACGTATTACACAGGGGAGGGAGGAGCTATTCATATACGCAAGCTCTCTGACAAGCGAGTGGAGCGAAGCTCTGCCGTGCAGTGTGTTCCGACAGACGACGCCGCAGGGGTAAATGTTTTGCCATCAACAAGATGATGGCACCAGCTCGGTGTCAGCGTGGGTCACTGATAAATCACTGAAGTTCTGCACTGCTGCTGTAACACACAACTGGCTTCTTTGGGTGCATCAGACAAATTATTTATTTAGAGAAGCTTTCAGGAAAGTAGTTCAATTCTGCTTTAATCTGTGTGGATCTGCTCTGATGTTTAATGTATGGTGTCACAGCAGGATTTCATTCACTTGAGATGCTGTGATGGAAAACAAGGCCTGGTCCTGCTGCAGGAAAAACTCTCATCCCATGTGTGTTTAAATGCAGTTAGCTCAAAACGTCTCATGGGTTTAACATGCTTCTTATCTGCAGTGGCCCTGTTGCATCTATACTATCTCTGACATCACTTCCTCTCCCTGCCAAACAACAGGCTTCAATTAGCCTGAAGCTTGAACATCACATCCCAAATGAAAGATCCATGACAGGCTCATGAGCGACTGCTGCCACTCGAGGTTAAATTGATTAACATTGCTCACTTTTTCTTGGAAGGGCCTTTAACTGGTGGGGGTTGCTGGGAAGGGCCCCCTTTCTCCACCGAGTTACCACGACGACAGCTCTGCTCTCCACCCGAGGGGGAGGAGGAATCCGATTGGGCGGCTTCGCAGACCACCTGGAAGCCCTGTGGGTGGAGGAGGAGAGATGGACAGATACTGTAGGTAAACAAACAGACAGACAGACACTTCCTGATAATTAAAGGCTGTGAGGCCGGAGTGAGATTTCTGCCATGACCCCGGCTAACCACTCTAATGCTCCCGGATGGCTGCTGCTAATGAATATGAGCAGCCGGCCTCCAGGGGATGCTGACAGGGGGAGGGGAGGAAGCCCTCAGACTCTCGCCTGAACATGTTCAATCAACATGTGGAGCAAAAACGGCGAAACATCCGAGCTAAAAACACTCACTCACCATGGGACCCGGGTTGCTAGATCCACAGGGGCTGCACTGGTTGTTGACTGGGGAGTTTCTCTTGGCTGTTGAGACAAGCGTAGCGGATTACACGGCTTAATTAGGAACATACAAAAATAGATTCACCCTTAAAGGGGATCCATACAGCTGTGTGTAAGGTTTTTTTTCACACCTGTCACAATGTTTCTGACGGGTTTGATGAGGGATGTAAAGGCAGGGATGTCAGGCTGACGGTGTTCCCACATGGGCTGCCATATCACAAGACCGCTGGCCAATCGGAAGGTTAGGTCAGACTCCTATTTTAAAGAAAACAAGAAGAAGCATATTCCTAATCTCATTTAATACAATAATTTATTCTTCATCTGGGGAAATGGAAAGTGCAATCCCAAGAGGGCTGTAGCCTGACCCCTTTTAGCTGTTCATACACACAGATCAATGACCATAAGGTGACCCTGGTTATCAAACAGTGTGCTGGAGGATTTAATATGTCAAAGTCATTTAATAATGAAGCTGAATGACACTGCTGCTAAAAGTACTTCCCAGAGAAAAATCATTCTTTGAAAAATACTAACATTAAGACATTGTGTGACCTTGGTTTTCTTAGTGAACATTTCCTCCATCAGGTACAAACCTTTATCCGATGAATAAGCGGAGCAAACAGGAACACAAACAGCTCCACTGTCGCCATACTCTTGTGGAACAGCTTTGTACGAGTGTGCTCATCCTCCTCCAGCAGGGACCCGCTGTGCTGAGGCCCCGACCCCCCCAGAGCAGACCCGGAGCAAGAGCCGGGAGCTCCAGGAGAGGACCCCTGGTTCCCCACGGGCTGGAGGAAGGCGCTGCTGCTGCTGCCCGCAGACCAGCCGTGGCCCAGGCTCGGCTCGTGGTTGCACTCCTGGGCGGCTTCCAGCAGCATCCAGTGCAGCGTGTGAAGCAGCTTTGTTTCAGCCACGCCCAGCTTGTCCTGGTGGCCTGTGGGGGTCAGAGGTCAGGGGTTAATGGGGAGGGCTGCTTAGAGGAGTGATGAATGGGCAGCAACAAGCTCTGGTGTTAGGTGCATTGGTTTAACAGTAGTATTCAAGGGTTATGGTACTGTTTAAGATTGATTTGGTCATTTTTCTACCTTATATGAAGACTTCTCTCAGGGTTTGAGTCATTTTCAGATAAAATAGGCCAAATATATATTTTTTAAGCAGCTTGAATGCAGGATTTTTTTGCAATAGGTGCTTGAAAATGGTGAGCAATTTGAGAATTTATATTTGCCCTTCTTTTCATTATTTTTCTTACCTTTAAAGACCTAAAGGTTTAGACCTAAAGGGTGCAGATAAACCCTATTAAAAAATGTGATATGCATTTGACACAGCTTTCAACACGCTGAAACACTGGAGAATATTAAATATTCAGCATGTTGATTCCAGTGAAAGGAAGGAAAATAAACATTTTGCTCTTTGTTTTCAGTCAGACTGGAGACATAGTGCAACACCCAGCTGTGCTGTAACTGTTCTGTGCCTGAACATAAGTTAAGTGCTTTGTTGAATGAAGATAACCCGGATGAGCCTGCCAACTCGATTCCTGAAGCGGTGCTAATGTGTGTCCTGTGCATCCTCACCCAGCTTGTTCCTGTTAGACAGCAGGATGGAGGTGCAGTGGAGTACATGAGGCAGCGCCGCCTGGACGAGCTCCCAGCGGGAAATGCTCTGGATGGCCTCTGACAGGGCCGGCGACAACCCGTGGAGCTTATTCTCCACCAGCACCCGCTCAAAGGACTGGGGAGGCAGCCAGAGAGAAGGAGAAAAAAGAGACATCAGGCAGGATCTAAAGCTGCTTTCTTTGACTATCTGAATGTCCCACATGGCCCCCCGAGAGAGGCAGTGCCTGTGGGAGAGACAGAGGCAGCTCTGTTTTGATCCAAAGGGATCTGGAGAAGCCGTCATTATGGATATGAGTTTCCGAAAGGTCTGGCTCTTGGGTAATAGGAGGAAACAGAGGGAAAAACTAATTTGCTAAATGTAAAATCAAGAGCCCACTTGATTTGCAGGTGCATTAAGGTGAAAAGAGATTACAGTGGAGTAGAGCAAAGGGCGATTATTTTACTGCAATATGCACATTTGCATTATGAAATTACTCACCACACAAGATGCTTCATACTGTTTTCCCAACTTTGGACGCAGAAATGCACTGAAACATATAAAAATCATGCATTTGCAACATCAGAAAACCCCAAATGAAGGTTAAATCTTCAATGTCATTCCATTATTTCAACAAAATCTACATTAGCATTCATTTTTCTGCAGATAATCCTCAGAGTATGATTTTCCTTAGCCTACCTCCTTTTGCAAATTTGTATACAGGTGTGACATCATGCAATCTGCAGCCGTCTTCATTCAAATCAGCGATACAACATGTAGCTCACAGCTTGAAACATGCCACTGACACTTAGCTGCACACTCATGAACACACATTTGGAACTGCAGATCTATTTTGATGTGTATTAGGCGAAGAAAAGCAGCGACATTGACACCGCTGCCAGTCAAATCCTTAATCCTCCGTGTGCCAAACACCTGTTATCAATTGCCTCTGCTCCTCACACCAACCTGGTCTGCCTCCACAAGAAGGTCTGGATGGGGAACGGTATTCCTTTCCCGCACTCCGGCTCGTTCTCGTCCAGGCTTTTCCTCTTCACCATTTTGACCGGTGTTGTGTGTGTGTGTGTGTGTGTGTGTGTGTGTGCGACCACTGCTGCTGCTGGCTCTGCTGCTGCCCAGGTGACCAGCGAGCTTCCCCTCACGACATGATTGGGTTCGTCCTGCGGAAAATGGCTGCAAGTGTCGGTCGATCGGCGGCGATAGAGAGAGAGAGAGAGAGAGAGAGAGAGAGAGAGAGAGAGAGAGAGAGAGAGAGAGAGAGAGAAGGGGGTGGGTGGAGGGGAGAAGGAGGAGAAGGAGAGAGAGCGTTCTGATTTCAGCACCACCCTTACCGGACAGCGACAGATGATCGACGTGTTAATTTATAGTCATCTTAAAGACGCAGTAGTGTCCACATCTGGGACAGATGTTCCTCATCCTCATATATTAAGGAAGGGAACAGTGTGCTGTGAATATTAACTGAGCACATCCGGATGGTGGATTCACCTGAAGGACAATCAGCCGCTTGAATATCAACAGGTTGTTAAATAACCCAGGTGCTGGACAAGGCAGTGATTGAAAGCATTAATATATCTTATAATTAAATAAGGATTATTTTCAGTACACCAAGGTTAGTTGCAACACATTTGATAGGTGACGATGCTGCATTCAAGTACTGTCTGAAAAACAAACATTAAAACTAAAGTTAATCATTATGACCAATTAATTTGACTATTCTCAACTCAACTCTTTATTTATAAAGCACCTTTCATACATTTAACATGCAGCCCAAAGTGCTTCACAGAATAACAGACAGCAATGGTAACATTATAAAAGGCATCATTATAAACAACATGACATCTGTAGTAAATCTAATAAAATAAGTAATTGTGCAAAGAAAAGTTACACGTAAGGTAGCTTTAACAAGATCAGATGGATACAATAAATAAATAAATAATTAAATAAGATGAATACATGTTAAAGCAGTGATTCAAATAATAAAACTAATACTATTTTAATATTCAAGGGGGAAATCCAGCAGTTTGGCATTGGCTTTAACTATTAAATCACTTCCACTGACACCACTGGTACATCTATGCCACTTTAGCAATATCACAATTCCATATATGGGCATTTAGACTTTAAATAATCCTTCTGCATCTAAATTAACAAAGGAAGAAGTTTTCAAGAAAGGCACTCTTTTTGCTACTTACATAATTCACCAACTTGTTTGTCACTTGAAGATAACACCGTCTTTGTAATGTTGTTTCTAAAACGCCAAACAAGGAAATACGTGGACCATTAAATGCCGGAAGAGGTCGGAACTTCCGGATGAAGTTCCTTTGTACCAGGAACCTGGAAAAGCGTTGACCGTACTTGCTAGGTAAATAGCGCAATAAAGAACTGAAACACAGATAAATCCATTCACACATACATCATCAGCTTTAATATGTTTGTGTTCCTGATAATTCATCTAAAAAACAAACAACATTGAGCCAGTTTTTATTTTCTTTATTTCTGTTGTCATCAACCTGTAGGAGCATTTGTCATCAGTATGTCTCAAACATCGGAAAAAGTGTGCACACATCTACATGGTCTTTTAAATACACTTACACAGGCAAAATAGGGGGCTGGGGAAGTCTGGAGGCGAGAGTATAGGAAGCACAGAAAAACACTGGAAGGGTAACGACATCAGGGGGAGGAGGAAGAAGAGGAGGAGGAGGGGGGAGGCAGAGGAGTTTCACAATGGTGAGCAGAGAAACTTGTTTTTTAAAATATCTTTTTCTAAAAGCTGTAAGTTGAGGGTCATTTCTGCTTCTGTGAAGTTCAATCCTAGAAAACACGGGCCAGGTAGCTGCTCTTTCAACTGGAATGTTTTCATATAAAGCTTCCCACTTTCAAATTAACTTTTTACGCATTCAAATACATCGTACAAGTACAACTCTGCAAAAAGAGAAAGGTCACATCATCAACTTGTTGTGAGGGAACCGGGTCTTTCAACACTAAAATGCACCCCACACACTGAAAAGTTGCAGATTTGCTCCAAATAGATCTAATTTATTTATCATTTAATTGCCATGCCAGCATAACAGCATCGTTGTAGCCTAATAAAATCACAGAGCTAATGCAAGAACGGAACCAAAAAAGAAGAGCAGCCAATTGATTTTTTCAGAAACAAGAAACCAAAAGAAAGATCTATTGGAAAGCTAGCCTTTTTTTAGCGACACAACTGCAACAGCTTACGTGCTAATAAGCCAGTGCAGCCACAGGGAACGTACAAAAACTGGAACAACTTCCACTACAGTGACATATATATAAAAAAAGAAAACACAATTTTGTCCAACATTTCATTACGTATCAGGGAATCGTGAACGAACCAACTGAACAACCAACAAAATTCATGTTGTCTTGTAAGCATACACGCAGCCTCTCTCCTGCAGGTACAGACACACTCCAAGTCCTCTCCCACACTTGGATATAATCTAATGGTTGTATCTTGCACCAGGTACCAATGGAAATTATGCATGAGTTGAGTTTTATTCCCCTTACAAGTGGAATGTGATGCTTTTCGTGCTAAAAACAAAAAATCACTGTACAATTGTAAAAACCGTTCAATGCTTCTCAGACAAAACCAACCATCCAAATCTTAACATCCTTAGTATTCTAGCTAGAACAGAATCAGAAAGTCCACACTTGGAGGGAGAAGAGTGAATGAAAAGAAATAAAAGAAGTGTGTTCCTTTTTAAGGGAGTGAATGAAGAATAAGTTTTTGAGATCCTGCTGGAGGGACAGGAAAAGCTGTTGATCAGAGGGGGTTGTGTTGCTTTCAAGGACTGCAGGAAAACACTGAATGATTAGAGAAAGAGAAGAAGTGGTGGGGTTCTTTTTGAGGAGGTTTTTTTGAAACAGACAGCTCATAAGCCTTGCTTGGCGAGGGCAGCGGTGACATCCTGGGCCAGCGTGGAGAGCTGTGGCGACTCCAGGACGTTGATGCTGCCAGCGGAGGACAGACGGGGAGAGGTGCCTCCAGTCTCCACCCCGGGGGAGTGGGTGATGATGATTTCTGCACCGTGGTCCACCCGAGCTTTAGCTGTTTCCCGGAAGGTTAGCTTGTGGCTCTCGATCTGGAGGAATAATTCAAGTCAAGCATTTTTTTGTTTCTTTCTCAAGTATCTCTGAATGACTCACACTTTTGTTCTCTTTATTATTTACCATGATGTTCCCGCCTCCAGGAGTGTGGCTGGCGTTGCTCATGGAGCCGACCTTGGCGTAGGCCTTGTCTTTAAAGTCCAGCTTCACATTGTCGATGCGCACGTGGCCTCCCCCTGGGGATAGGACGGCAAGGAAGGAGAAGGAAGAAGTGTCAAACCCAAAAGGCAATCACACGCCTGCAGGACTGAGCTCATTCAAAGCAAGACTCGGGGCACAGAAGCTCAGTCAGTCAAGGACACTGTGCTTCAAAAATAAGAACATTTGGCATCTTGACTCTGCACATATTGCCCTACCAAGAGCCACTTGACTAGTTTAAAGGATAGTTTCAAAAAACCTACAACAGAGCACATGAATCTGTCCTACATGTATATCAGCTTTTTAATAGGTTTACATATTTGATTCTGTACTGCACCTGGTCTGTGGCGGATGTTGGACATGGAGCCACATTTGGCAGTGATGTGGCTCAAGTCGATCTTCTTGCTCTGGATTTGGATCTGCAGGTTGCAAAAGAAAAGCATGCATTATAATAAGATAATAAGAAATATGTGAGGATGAGTGCAGATTAATCAATGGCATCTGGAAGAGATGTGGAGCTCGGTTCCCTGGCAGGAGGAAACATGAGGCAGGGACGCTAAAGACAACAGACAAACACAGCAGACAAGCTCTGTGGGATACTACAGGGAGCAGGTGCTTCAATTAAACTTTATCGTCCATGGGTGATAGGAATTACAGTGAGTACAAACACAGTTAAAGAGACAAGGCTGCATGCTGTGTTTACACTGTGCAGCAGAGACTCTGTTTGTAGAGCCTGAAACAAATATTAAAAACTGGCTTTGGTGGAAATGGAGGCAGGAAATTAAATTTGAGGGTCCAAAACATAGACAGAATTCTTGTGTCTGCTGAGTCACTCACGTTTCCGCCTCCTGCCGCGTGCTGGATTTTGTCCATGGAGCCACACTTCGCCTGAACGTGGCTGAAGTCCAGTTTGACGCTCGGGATCATGACCTGGGAACGACAGGAACGTTTTTTTTTCTTCTCCCAGGATCACTTTGTCGGCCTCTCGAACCGAATCGAGGGAGAGCTTAAGCATGTCCTACTTCCTCCCTCCCCTCCCTCCTTTTCCTGCCCGAAATAATCCTCGAAAAATTGTCCCAATTTTAAATCCACGACTTATCAATGTGATGGCGCTCACTTTAGCACTAGGAGAATTGAATTGTACACAGATCTAGATCATGGACACTCAAGCTTGTAGTGGAAAGAGTCTTGTCAGAGGGATGAAGGCATTTATCAGACAGAGGAATTCACTCTCAGCTGTAATCCAGAGAGTCTTGATCTTGCTCCTGTTTTGAACAGATTTGTTAAAGTAGCCTGAAGCATATTTGGATTTAATTCCCAAGTGCAACATCTACCATGTTACACAAGAACAACACAACAAGTGAGCTGATTGCAGAGGATTAAAACTTAAAAAACAGCCAGTTTCTGGAGGGAGTTTGGTAGTTTTGCGTATGTTTCAGAGGAGTAACATGTGTGTGTTGCACTTTGGAAGTAAACCCACAGACGGGAGGACAGATGCACATTTAAAAGTAGCATGGAAGTAAAGTAGCATGGAAGTAAAGTATAGCTGAAAAGAGAAGGAGAGAAAAGAGAGGAAGAGAAAAAGCGTACATACATTGCCTCCTCTGGGCGAGTGCTTCAGATTATCCTTGGAGCCGCACTTTGAGTGAACATGACTGAAGTCCAGCTTCTCGTGTAAAATTTGAACCTACAACAAAATCCAACGGTAAAAAAAAAAAAGAAAACACTATATGTGCCTTCGATACAAAAGTGTCTCAACATGCATTTACATTGACTTATAGATGAGCTTTGTGTGCAGAACTGAGAAGAGCAGTGAGTTCTTATAAGGGGGATTGTGGCTCTCAGTGTTCCAAGATACAAGTCTTGGATTGTTTGATGCAAACCAACCAGCAGGAGTCACAAGAGCAGCAACAAATACACCGGATTCACACCCACTACTTTTGTTTGCTTTAAAAAAATGGACAAAGCAGATTGTAAGGTTGCAGAAACTGAACTTAGAAACATTAAATTTGTGTTTTAAATGTTAAGTCTGTGCTGCACTGAAGCAGAATGTATTGAGGAGGTAAGAGGTGATGAGAATCTGGATTAAACAACAGCAAACACAGAATGAATAAATACTCTGGCTGCTATTTTATTTAACCAATAAGGTTTTTTCTTCTTCTGCCTAATAAACAATTTCCTTCTGTCTTGAAAAAACATCAATTCTAAAAATGTGCATCTTCAAAGAGTCAGAAAACGAGGAGAACAAAAAGGTTCAAAGGAAAACACACAACAGCCCTGACAGTGAGCCTCCGTCTCCTGTGACCTGACCTGGATTCTCTTGACAGCTTTTCCTCTTACCTGCACACACACTTACACACATTGACGCACACACTCCTTTCTTACTCTCTGCTGTTCCTACCCTGCCTGCTCTCTCCTCTGCAGCTGTTGAAGCACAGACAGCTGCAAGGTCAGACAATGACAACACACAAAACCATCAAAGAATGGAGACACTCAGAGCTGAAGACGTTTATCAAGTCAGTGATGGATAGAAAACTGATCTAAATATCATTATTGGCAAGAAACCTACTTAATTATTTATTAGATACTGTTTACATTGGATGATAAATTCATACTTATTTTTTTATTTTTTTAACTATCAGGGGAAAATGCAGGAAACATGATTGATGGAGTATAAAGTAGATGCCAGGCATAGAGGTGTCTAGCCATGGCTCATTTGCAACCCGTCCCTGGTTAGGTATGAGTTTGAGATACTACAACCATTAAAAAAATGCAATAGGATCTGTGTGTTTGCAATGAAAAGTAAGACTTTGGACTCAACAGACTAGCATGAATACATATTAAAATATCTGTGACATTTTCCTTTTCTACTTGGTGAAATCATTTCAAAAATCAGCTCCCTGGCCCGACATGAAAGACTCTCTCAGTGTGACACAGACCGTGAAACAGACTGCCCCTCACAAAGCCTTCCGTGCTTCGCTTTCAAGCCGTGCGTCACCCAGCTTCATTAAAAATTTCTGCCCCTATGTCACATTCATCCCTAAAGACGAAAGAGGAGCGGGAGAAAAGAAAAGGACTCCTCCATGGATCACAGAGGTTAATTCAAGTCTCCCCTCTGTTACACTCCAGGGACGTTTTTAACTGTCTGTTGCTTCAAGTAAAATATTCTGCACCTCTAAAAGTCAGTCACGCATCTTTTATTTCACCCTGCAGACGGAGCTCTGTTTTTTTTTTTAGATCTAGCATTTAAATGTTTTGTTAGAAACAGAAACAAAGTGATTTTAGGTGATATATCTCCATGTTCCCCTCTTGAAGCTGCTCCCCAATAAGTAATTCAGACTCCCTGAAATTATTAATACTCAGAGCTGGAAGGAAACTCTACACAGTGAAGACGAGAGCACATCCCCAGGGTGAATTATTCTGCAGGTTGACTTCACCTTGAGAGGAATATTCTAAAAGGGGGAGCTGCTTTCACTCTGCTTCTCATACATGTGGCTTATTTTGCATCCTTCTTCAAACAGGGAGGGATTTTAAGGAAAGGTAAGGAGACGGATGACAAAAGGGGAAGTCAGGGGGAAGAGGCTGGAGGTAGCTGGTGACGGTTCATTCGGACTGACAGCAGACAGGGAGAGGACAGCCAGAGGAAGAGACGGCGAGGTTTTAGAGGCAGGCAGTGAGTGAGAAGATGTGAGGAGAGATTTTGGAGCAGTTTATGACATTTTTACACAGAAATACAAAGACAGGAGAAGAAACAGGTTATATTCACATCAGCTACTTTTGATTATGATCCCATATTTTGAGAGAAGACATGTGTGCAATAAAATCACAGTGCTTTATGCACTGTTTGCACTCCATACTGTGTTTATGTGAAGCAGAGACTTGATGCAAATACATCAAAATAACTATTTTTGTCTTTTTCAGGCAACTTTAATATGTAGTGCATTGAGGAGTGTGCATAACTTTGTCTTTGCTGCCCCCTTGTGGCAGAACTAGATAAATGCATGACACATTAGAAGTTTAAAGGACTTCTTTAGTCAGTAAATGTTAAAATAAATCTGTGCTATTTTTAAAAATATCTAAATGTCTGCGTTTTTATTTTACCTGTCCGCCTTTCGGCTGGTGCTTGAGGTTGGAGGTGGACCCGATCTTGGACTTTACATTCTTCAGGTCAGGCAGGGGCTGATTGAGGACCTTCAGCTGCCGTTGAGCCGAGGATGGAGACTTGGGCGGGGTTCTGATCACGGCCACCCTCTTCTCCTGGAGGACGCTGAAGGACTTGGGCGTGTGGCTGCCGGGGGTGCGTGAACCGGGGGTGCGGCAGGAGTAACTGGGGGGTGTGCCGGGCGTGACGGCCGTGGAGCCTGGGGTGGAGGCTCCGCTGCGGACGGATCGGGAACGTGCCGATTCTGAGCCTTTATGGAGGGAGAGAGAGAGAGGGAGAGTACAATGATGAGGAGACAGAAGGAGGGAAACCCTGGTTGGACACAGAAATAACAGACAGATGGGAGGAGAGAGGACAGGAATAGAGACAAATACAAGAGCAACAGATGGATTGGAGTGCATGATCCTTCATCTGGTTCTAACGATAGTGGTAAGGAAAGCTGCACTGTTGGCACTGAATCCACTCAGTTTCCACAAAACAAACAACCCAGGTTCAACAAGGAGTGTGAGCACACACAGGCAGCTGGATTCATGAACACTGGTGGCTTGTTGCTGGGAGACTGGAGCACAACCAAATAGGAGTTAAGCTCCTGAATCAAATCCAGGGAAGGGGACCTTATGCTATGGATACTGGCTTTTACTCTCTTAATAAAACTGGGTGCAGCATCCAACCAAAAGGGAGAAACTTGGGCCAGCTGTGGAGCTTTTCACACTAATACAAACACTCATATATGTTGATGGGAAGGGTGTAATGACTCTAGGGCTACTAGGTTTTCTACCTGCCATACCAGGGGCTCTCCCAGTCCTGCTGTCCGCTCTGGACTGGAACGCTTTGAGAGTTGAAAAGCAAAAAAAAAAGGACAAGGAGGAAAAAAGAAATCAGGAGCAAAGAAGAAAAAAGGCAAGCAGTGCAAGGAGGTGGGAGTGAAAATCAAACATGTGGTTGAAGAAAACCCCTGATCGAGGAGAGTTGTTAATTCAAGTGCAAGAGAGTTAAACTGTCTGGTTTGTATATGTGTGCATTCTTACAGGTCGGCCTGGAGGGGGTGCTGTTGTCTTCCTGTTCAGCAGCAGGGATGTGGCGTGTCAGAGACTTGGCAGGCCTGGGCAGGGACGACCTCTTCTCTGGACTGCGGTATGCTCTCTCCTGAATGGACACACAAACACACAAAATGTCAGGAAATGATCTCAGACACATGAAGCATCCATAGTCCTCGCCTGGTCCCAACCTGGTTGATAGCTGATCATGGTTTGGTCATGTCCTGGTCATTGTTAGGTCTTTGTTTAGTCTGTGTTTGGTTCCTGCCTGGTCACAGTTCAGTCATTGATCAGTCCCCTCCTTGACATCGTCTGCTGATTGCCTCTACCTGCCTATCATCCCTGTTTTATTCCCTCCTACTTTACCTTCTTCGAACTGTTTTGTGGGGCCTGGCGTGCGCATGCAGAGGAGGGGCGGACCCCACTGAGCTCCACCTCTACCAGAGGCTTCCCTTTAATGCTACAAGCAGAGCCGGGCCGGGGGGGCGGGTACTCAGCTGCCCGGCGCTGAACTGCCATCTTTAACAGAACGGCCCGTGTGGGGCTCTGCACCGAAACGCCAGGACATGAGGCGGGGCAGCATGCAGATGCAGGATGGAGGGGTGAGGTGAAGGAAGAGAGGTGGGGTGAAAAAATAGATGGAGAGGTGTGAGAAAGGATGAAGTGAGGATGAACTACATTTGTATATTTGTTAGTTCTCATCTGAATACAAGACTTTGATGGTGTACAAAGATGATGTGTGAATCAAGGGCATGAATGAAAAGATGAAACTTAAAGAGAGCAGTGGGCTTAACAAAGAAGAAACTGTCATGAGAGGTAGGAGGTGAAAAATGAAAGATGGAATTCAAGTTATTCATGAGAGGCTCTTTGACCTTCTGCAGAAGTGCAGGAATGTTCTTGCAGAATAATAAAACTTGCACATATCTCTGTCTGAGTACTTTTATTATATTTCTGTACTCACAGATTTTCTCTGGCAGAAGGAAAGAGGCGAGCATGCAGGAAGAAAGGAAAACGCAACAGGGAAATAAAATCAAACATGCACGCATGCAGAAACTGTTGAGCAAACCCCAAAACATCCTAATGATAAACACACGGCTGATAATACTCACAGTGGTCCTCTCCCTGGACTGGTGGGCCACACTGAGGGGCTGATGGCTCTCCATCCCTGTGAAGAAAGAATCCAGCTGTAATGACCGTAATAAACCAGCAAGGGGAGACAATCAGTCGTCTGTACTCTCACAAAAACACACACACATCCAAACCTTCACTCTGAACACTCCAAAGGTTGAAAGTGTTTCTGCATTGTGTTGCAGCATTCAGATTGTGCACATGTTAATCAAGCACCAAGTTTTAGTCAGTCACTCTTTAACATTTGTGAACCCCCTTTTATACCAGCTGAACAAAAAAACAACCTTCAACATGCAAGAGACATTCAGCTTTCTGTCACTGAGTTGTAATCATAGTTTGCAGAGGCGACAGTGAGCAGAAAGAAACACGAATATGAAGCCAAGCAGGAGCAGAACCCTCCATGTTTGACACAAATAAAATGAAGAAAAACAAGTAAAGAATAAATATGCCGAAGCAGAGGAGTTATAAAATCAAAGACTGAACATGACGTGTTGAATATGAGTGAGCAGCACATGATGTTTGCCAGCTACATTGCACCTCCTTGATTCATCAAAAGGCCATCAATAGAGAGAGCACAGATGCAGAACCTTTAAATGTCTCTGATCCAATCTGCAGTGGAATTTTGGTTTCATATTATTACATGATTGGCAGCTTACAGTCTAGTTAAGCAGATTAAATTAAAGTTGCACTCTCTCTATCCACAGCACCGGTCTCTGGTGAAGAGTGTTCACCTGTGGCCTTGCGTCTAGCAGAGCCGTGAAGCAGAGCAGGCCTAGGATGTCTGGCCGCCGCTTTGGCTACAATCTTTCGAGACGGGGAACGACTTTGGAGGGCTGACACCTTATTCTGGTCAGCCCTCCTCATGGCTACTAGCAAAGGAGGAGAGACAGGATTATACCAACAAGTACACCTTGGTTACATTTAAGAATAAACAGAGTGCATAGCAGATTATGTTTCACTTTTAGAGTACAGAATTGGAACCTTTTTTCTTCTTCATCTCCTCTCTTGGTGGGTGATGGATGGGTACTTTGCGGAACCCTTTGCTCTCAGCCGTACCAGGGCGGCCCCTTCCTCTGCCAGGAGCCCGTTTAGCGGGTTTGTCCACCACAGGAGTACTGGTAGGACCCTGGATCTGAGGAAGGGCTTCGATTTGCTCTGTCATGATACTTTTGTCATCATCTGCAGTGGAGAGGGATTAAAAGAGGACTAACTCTCCATACTCAGAGCTAGGCAAGCAGCTAGCTTGAGACAAAGACATGACATTTACTAACAGTGATTTTTTTTTTAAAGCTAGTTTAGCTTTGAATAAATGTTTGATATACAGTCAGTTTATTAAATTACAAGTTCTTGGTACCTTGTGAGTCCATCCAGCCACTGTCTGTGTCTAGGACGGAGACATCCATGGTGGTTTCATCGTTAGCTGCCTCCTCCATCTCCTGACCGATCTCTATGTCTTTCTCTTGTTCTGCCTTACCTAATCTCTCCTCTTCTTCTTTGGCTTCCTCTTTTTTCTCTTCAAGTACCTTATCTGAACAAACCTCCTCTTTAGTTTGGTCTTTCTGTTCCACCTTGGGAACGTCCTCTGCTACTTCATCCTCTCTCATCTCCTCATTTCTACTACCTTCAGCTGGTTGATCGTGATCCGAGCATGGCGACAAGTGTGAACTGTCCGTCGCCGGCTCCCCGTCACTGTTCTGTGCGCTGTGACTCCACTCTTCAGCTCCAGATTTGGGATCTTCATCCACCAACTGATCCTCTACCATGAGCGTGACTTTCCTCTGCTCTCCCATCCCGCCGTCTTTGATCGCTTGATCTGTCTTAGTAAGCGCAGGCACTTCAGGTTCCTCCATCATCTCTTGAGGCTCTTCAGCAATCTCAATATCATCATCCTCGTCTCCTTCCTCCTCGACTTGTGCTTGAGGTATAATGATGACCGGGGAGGATATTGTGGGCTTTGGTGACGCTTTATCCAGAGGAACTTGGTGTAACTTTAATTTTACGGGCTTCTCAGGGCTTAAAAGTTGAACATCTTGCTTTCCATTTCTATCTAATCTCACAGGTGTCCCATGCTCACCCTTATCTGTGCCCTCTTTCAAGGACTGAGATGCTACAGAAGGCTGGTTAGCTGTTTCTGTTTCCTCAATGGTTTCCTTCCCATCCGACTTTGTCGATTCATCATCAGCAGTCTGAGACTCTGGTTTCTCTTCTGCCCTGGCCTCTTGTAAGGCACTCTCTTCACTGACTCTGGTTTCTGGGGAGGTTTCAACTGGGGATTTAGGGGTGGTTGGAGTCTGGGGAGTCCCGATTCCAGTTTCAGCCGAACTGAAAGTAAAGGAGGTGTCAGGTGGGATTGGAGATGCCTCTCTGGAGGGGTCTTTTTCAATCTCTACCTCTGGGATTGCTTGGATCTTTATGTCACCAGGTAGGCCAGTCTCCAAACGAAACTCAGTCAGTCTGTCTTTGGTGGAAGTCATCGGGATTCTTAGGCGGTCCGGCTTTATTCCACTTGTGACAGCTCTTTCAAGAATCATGGAAGTCTTCTTTGGTGAATCTTTCTTATCTAGCACTGTCTTTTGAGTGATTTCAGGGATAACTCCTTTAGTGTCTTGTTGCTGCTGCATTACTTTTTGAACACCTTCAACCACCTTGGCCTCAAGTTCTTCCTCAACTTCACTCTCTGCAGAAGGGAAACGCTGGTGCGGGGAGTCCCCAGGACTTGGTACATCAGCAGGTGAAGGCATGGGTCCCGAGTACTCATTGAAGACACAGTAGCCCAGCTCCTCAAGCGGGCTTTCTCCTATTACCTCTACTGTTTGATCCCCCAAGGCGAGCTTGGCTAGAGAACTTCCCACCAGAGCGGATACGTTGCAGGGCATGGACTTTCGTCTCATGTGGTCAAGCTCCTTCCTCTCATGAGACGGATAAGGCAGAGCTCCAGCCAGGTCCAACATCTCAGAGAGGCTCCCTGAACGTTCAAATCCAGAATCATGCTTATTGGAAGGCGTGTCCTCCTTGTTGGAGACATCCTCAGATGACTCTGTGGTAGTTTGGGTGATGGAGACAACCGGAGGAGACTGACTTTGGCTTTCTGCTGCTGGTGTTGAAGGATTTACCTCAGGTTCATCAAAACTCCCACTGATTGGACCCAAGCTTTCTGGTGAGGCCTTTGACTTCTCTCCCTCCTCGATCTGTGCTTCAGAGGATCCAACCAGAACGTTCAAGGAGAGGCTTCTTTGTTCCGTGGACTCCTTACAAGAAGTCGTTCCTGCGTTCGTCTCCTGCTGTTCCTCAAGCGCTTGTGTCTCTGCTGCCGTGCTGAGCTCGTAATAGCTTTGGGTTTGCGGTGAGTCCTCTTGGTTGCTTTTGGAGGATGTCTCAAAGTAGGTTTTTGCTCTTGAATCTTGATCTGGAAAAATATCTGCTTTGGCTTCAGACTCTGTGCAAGGTGTGGGACTTGACTTGACTTCTTCTTGCCTTTGAGTGTCACTCACCTGAGGATCATCCACTGTGACGTCTTTAACTTGGACGTCCTCATTTACTGTCTCTTTTATTACCTTGATTTCAACACTAGGAGTCTCTGATTCACTTGCTGCGATATCTGTCTCTCTTTCATCCTCCTTTTGATCTGATAACTCTCCTGCCTGTGAAGTCTGTTTTACTTCTTTTGCTTTGGACTCCACATGGCTTTCTGCAGATTCTTTTAACAGACCTTCTTGCTTCTCACTTGAGCAGGTTTCAGAGGGATCTTTCTCTTCCACAGAGGGCGGAGAGGGTTCAATCGAGGCTACATCTGTGCCTTCAAGTTCTGCCCCTTCACCTGCCGCCTCTTGCTGCGCTGACACCACTCCAATTTCCTCTTCTTTCGCGGCAGCCGACTCGCACGTAGCTTTACTGACACTTTCTTCTGGCTGGGCTGTGAGTTTGAAGGATACTGTACAACCTTGTGCTAGGTCACATTAGCTGTAAAGCTTTACTGGAAGCATCCACAAAAGCTAGCCAACACAAGCCGAGGCTGTCTGCACATAGATACAGTAGCTCTCCAAGCAAAACACACAGCGCAGTGTATTTTGCAGCAGGCCACAACAGCACAGGGGGGGGGGGGGTCACAGCACCTAGGGTTGCGTGCAGAACTGGAATGGAGGAATGAGTTGCATGATTTTAGATGACAAGAAATACATGTACAAGTTTATTGAATTCCTATTGCAGTAGACAAAGTATATAAAGAAACATATCTCATGTATTTTTGTGTTAATGGAGGCTGAAAGTTTCCACTAAAGTACAAACAGGCTGTGTGTGTAAAAGAATAAGGTTATTTTTTTGTATTAACTTGTCCAATAGAGAAGGATGGAGATAATGTACATTGCTAAAGAGTGTGGGTTGTAATGCCCAAAGTGTGTTTTCTTAGGAACAATAGGAAAACAGAGTTATCCTTTGCCTTGGCATGAAATGAAAACACTGAAACTCAAAGCAAGTGAAATACAACAGACTTTAAATACATTCACGATGCACCCCTACAGGTGGGTGTACTCAGAAACACTCTCTTGCACACGATATCTCAGCAGAACCCACACAGAAATATACAGACAACTTGTTTCAGCAACATTCAAGTCTACAATGCTCCACAGTTCAGACGGTGACATTTTGCATTTGCAATGTAGCTGGCAATACAAGAGTGGCTGAGATGATCAACTGCAGTGTGGTTGATCAGGTGCTTTTATGTCACTCCAATGAAAAGCAAATGGTCATGTTTGCATGAAAAAAGCACAAAATCAAACTGCTTAACTGCCACATAGTTTTGCACATGGCAACTTGAGGTATTGAAGCAGAAGCTGAAGGATTAAAGAAGCGAGAAACTGCAAGGAGAGTTGGCAGCAAAAGCTTGAAAACAAATCACAGTTTAGAAATCAAGAGAGGAAAGTCTTTGTAGTGGATGGACACTCACCCGAACACGCTTTAAGAAACAAAGGATGTACAGTAAACTCACACAAGCAGTATGTAACACAAATAACCACACACACCTTGTTGTGATGGACTGTGTTCAACTGGATGACTTCCTCCATTGAGGACCTCGGGTGTCAGGGCTTGCTGGCAGCCCAAAGTCTGGGGCTCTGATAAATAATCTGTCTGCTCTAAGAGCAAGTCTCCAGGCTGCTCATATGTCACTTCCTCGGGGTAACTTTGGGGAGCCTCTTCCTCATGTTGATGTTCACTGACAACCTCTACTTTATCAGGGAAGGGGGGACACATGGATGAGACATGGAGGACAGTAATACAGGGTGGGTTACAAGTAGAGTTGTTCCGATATCTCCTTTTCTTCCTGATACTGATTCTTCTACATAGTTACATGTATACCACTGCAGTATGAGTATAAGTGTTTGTGTTGAGTTTGGTATCATATCAGTGGATTTAACAGAATACCTGCAGCTACCATCATCCAGGCAGTATCAAAGACATTTCTGATACTGCCATCGGAACAACTTTACTTGTGGTACAAGACACTTTCAGCTTGATGGAGATGCATGTGATGCAATCAGCACCTGATAGTCTAGTTTTAATGCAATACTTAACATTAAAACATATATTTTAATTAACTTTAAACAGGAAAACATCATTAAACATCTTACTAATATATTGTCTTTGCTGAACTTCTTTCATAATGCATATGTTGACTGAACAAATTGAATAAAGTACAAAGCTTATCTTAGAGTTATTTGTGTAATATAAATAAAAGGCTGCAGCCCTGAGCCATGCAGTGTGACTATCTGAATCTACATCTTCGTGATTGCATGCCACATGCATAAAGTGAAACTGTGAGAAAACAGACTGCGCTGTTCTCTGAGAGCAAAGCGCTGAAGATAAATATGTTTTACTTCTTGAGAAAATCAATAGACAGACCGAAGAAAGGAACAACAGAGGAGATGATCTGAGGGGAAAACAGATTGGTGAGATGAAGGGCTCCAGTGGCAGGTTGTGCTAAAGGATGTGTGTGAGTGTGTTCACCGATGTAATGCTATAATGTGTTAGAGAGGTACTTCTAAAACTATTGTTAAAAATGAAGAAGTGTGTGAAGAAGACAGGACAGTGTTGCACATGCTGCAGACTCCCTGAAGTGGACATTAAAATGACATGCGAAGTGAGAGACTGTGGAAACTAAACCCTGAAGGACGAGAAGAATAGACTCTGTCCTGTTGAGATGTTGGCACCACTCTCACCACCATTCACTCTCTCATTCTGAATGGTCTGAGCGGTCAGGAGTGTGTGTAGGTGTACCTTGTGCCACGGGCCCAATCTGCTCAGCGGATGGAGAGGGGGGAGGGGAGGGAGGCAAATTGGCTGAGTCATCCACTGCGAAGGGAGAGAGAGAGAGAGAGAGAGAGAGAGAGAAAGAGAGAGAGACAACACAGGGGAGACAAGACGTGGATGGGAGGAAGGAAATGAAAAACTAATAACACCGTGGACCTTATCTCTGTGGGTGGTCTCGCTTTTGTGTTTGACTCAATCCCTGTTTCGTGTGTGTGTGTGTGTCTTTGATGAGTTGTTGATGCAAATCCCACGCTCCTCCAGGGTTTGATTATAGGATAGCTTGGGCTTAATATCCAGTGCAGATGGGTGTAGACAGAGAACTTACCTCTGATGGTGTCACATGATAATAAAACATACTATAGAAGACTCAAATTCAGATTCAACCTGAAGAAAAATCCAATTATTGATGAAAGTAACCCGCTGCATGATCTTAAAAGTGATACAACAGATGCATGCACATCATCAGAGCATATTTCTCTCCACTTTGACCCCTCTCAACTTCTTAACACCTACTTTCTCTTTCCTATCCCCCTGTTTTTCTGTTTTTAAGTTATTCCTAATAAAAGTGAATATGAAGTGGACATAGTTTTTTGTAAGCTGAACCAGCAAATGATCCATAACTTGAAGTTTTAATGGGACATAGCTTTATCTTTAAAGCTCTTGCAGCACTGCCAAAGCAAACTACTCATGCCCTTTGTTCAATACGAGTCCACATGAATCTGTTTTGGGATTGACTGCCCTTGCTTTGCACCATGGAGGCAATCAAATTTACCCAGAGCTGCAGACCCATCCAATCAATGTCATTAATCCAGTTCTGCACACACACACATACTCTCTCTCTCACACACACTGTGTTTGTGGACCTACCTGTCGTTCCAGGGTGTGCAGCTGCCCCGCCGTGGTATCCGTTCTCCCTGTAGGCAGAGCTGTAGGCGGAGTAGCCGTTCTCGCCATTCTCCTGGCCGTTTGAGGTCCAGTGCTCGTCTGGCTGCCGTCCGTCTGCCATGCCTGCCTGCTGGGACACCGGGGAGGGGACGCTTCACCTGTGGGAGCACAGGAACAGGAAGCAGAATTATAGTTTTGCAGCAAACGAATCAGGAAAAAGAGTGTTGGTGCAGATGCTTATAAAAGAGAGTTAACATGACGCATTAATCAACCACCAGAGGGAGTAAGATGCAACATATTCCTCTGCCGGCACTCGTCTTTGTCTCGGCATCCACGTGTTAAGACAGGAGGAAGATTATTTTACCAACCAATTCTTACTTTTTGCACACCTCTTCAGTGGATGTTTGACACATTCCTTCTTAAGTGTCTTCTAAAAGCGTCTACTATCAGTAAATGTGACACATGAAGCATCACCTGCTCAACATGAGCATCAATCCAGGAAACAAACATGTTTAAATCTATCAACATGATCCATAAATCATATGTATTATGTCATGAAGGCAAAATGTGAAGGTGCACTGCAGCAGGGGGAAAAAAAAAGCCTTTGAACACACCCTTCATTTCCCCCCCTCGCCAGTGATAAGGAGGCTGTTACCATGGCAACCAGAACAGGTCTTATGGGGGTCCAGCAGATGGGTTTGACCGGCTTGCCCTGCTCACTAAACAAAGTACTGCCTCACACACAGAGAGCTACACAAACAAGTGCATCACATGATGGACAGCAGCAACTGTCTCTCTCTCTCTCTCCCGCCTGTTATAATAACAAAACCCAATCAAGTATGCTCTGCTCGAGTATCTACAACCTAATCAAGCATGTACCCTCATAAAGGAGACCTATTCTCCCTTCAGAGGAAACACAGAGTGTTGCTTTTTAAACAGGATTAGCAGGGGGGGCCCTGCCTCGCTCGGCAGGCTAGCTAAATAGCTTCATTATCATCAAACAGCTGCAGCTAATTTCATCATCGCATTGTCACCGTGGCTCCTTTTCTTCCTCCTCCCTGCATGTTGTTTTTCATCTCTCTTCTGAAACATACAGCTTTTCTATTTCTCAGGTTTCTGCAGCTGAAAAGCCAGAACTCTGGGGAAATTATTTCTTAGCCAATCATCTTCTCTCTGGCGTAAACTGGAACATCATTATGAATTTTGTGACGTTTAGATTAAGGTTGGATTCCTCTGTTTTAGGTCCTCATGTTAACCAGCCATGAAGCTACATGTTCAGGCAAGAGAGCTGTGTGAATAGTGTGATGGTTAGAGGAAGAAATCTTTGCAAAGAGAGAGTATTATACAGAACTTTTCTTTTAAAACTTATCTTCTAATTCAAAGATACAGAAACCCCAAATATTAGCATAATCCTTTGTGAAATATCTCCCACTCTTTCGTCTCTCTCTAGCTTCCCCTCCTCATTCCTCTCTCCTCTTCTTCATCTTTTCCCCTGCAGCGCTGCATGACGACAGGCTCACAGTGATCCCGGCTAATATCTGCTGCAGTGGGAAGACGCGAGGATCAGAGGAGAGCGAGACAAAAAAAGAAGAAGAAGAAGAGACGAGAGGAGGAGAGGAGGAGAGAGAGACCCACTGACACTCTAATATATACTGGGCCAAACTGTCTGAGACTGAAAATCTCAGCCCTGGGCTCAGTCAGAGGCGGGTCTGGTCCCAGCTGTTGCTAAGGAAGAAAACCGGTGCACCGCCACCGCCGACAGACACATTGTGCTGATGCTGGTTTTGAATCGCATTGACCTGCTTTCAGCTGCTGTTTTGGCAATGTTGTGCCACACTTCACGCGTTGTCCTTACAAAAGAGTGTCATAAACCCTGGCTGCTTACATAAATCCTTTGTGTTGTTATTTGATGAAGAGGCTCTTAAATACAAAGAAAGACAAGGACAGAACACCTGCTGCAAACAAATCCACACTAATGGAACAGATTCCACTAAAATATGTCTTTATTATGACTTTTTATGGTTTAGTGACTGTGTTTTGTATATTAACGCCTTCCCTACCAGCAGATTATAAAATCACAAAACATTCCCCTGTTTTTATCTGGCATCTGTGACAAGCAACATGCCATTTGACCTCCTTTATAATCTATATAAGTTAGCTTTTAACTGTATTAGAGGTGAATTATGGGGAAAAAAAGACTTTAAAGAGACTGCTATTACAGCTTTAAAATAGATGTAATAAAACTGTAACATGTGTAAAGTGTGCACAAGTAAAGACATGAGCTATTCAAACCATAACTTTGTTTGTACCCGCCTCTAAACATGTTAACTTCAGCTGCAAACAAGGGCACTTTAATATGGGTGTTAATTGGGCTCCCCTGGCTTTTGGTGCAAGTCTCTAGTGGACATTCAAGAAACTGCACTTTGCAGTGGCTTCATTTTTTAATACCCAAGATTGCCACTCAGTCCTTCTGCATACATTTACATGTAAATGGCAAAAGTTTTCAATGTTCTTTGTGACAACAGCTAAAAAAAACAACCCTACAAGCTCTCTCATAAATGTTTACAACCCACAACCAGCTGCGGTTCGCTTGTCACATCAGAGACAACCTCTAAGAAGTCATCCTCTCATCTCAAACCTCAGATTTAATAAAGCTTTGACTTTGTTTCCAGAAAGCCAAGAGGCCCAGCAGTTAGCCCTTGTCTAACAATCACACTGCCCTCATCTTAAAGGGTTAAACCAACAGCACCAGGAGTCCAAAAAAGGAACGTCAAATCTCATTAAGTCTTGGCGTTGATGCCTCAAATTGAACCTGCCAGCGTGATCTCTCCCAGAAAAGACTAGAAGGTGCAGAGGGAGGCCTGAGGCTTGTCTGACTCTAAGGGGGGGCCCTTAAATTCCTCCCTTTTCTTTTGTCTTTCATTGCCAGTGGTGTTACCTCTCTCTACCTTCCATGCCGCTGCATCCGTCTTCCCAATACCAGCTTCCCCACCCCACCCCGTCCCTAATCCGACCTCACTTCCCCATCCCCATCTGCGCCTCACCCTGCCACCAACCCCACCCCGATCTGGGTCAGTCATCACGCCTCTGTGGAGCGGCGCTCACATCGGAATGTCAGCATCCATTTATGAGGGAGGCTGGGATCTCTGGCAGGCCGTCTCAGTAGGCCAACCTGGCCTTAATCCCCCCCCTGTGAGAACGCACAAGTGAGTCCTTATCTGCGAGTGTGTGTCAGCCGGTGATCAGCTTTGTATCCAAGGTATAGAATTGTACACTTCAATCATTGATGAAGTGATTAACAGTATAAGAAGTCTGATTAATTCAATGCAAATTCAGAAAATGATTCTAATCCTGCCTGATTCTCCTTCCTCTTCAATTCTACTAAATGACAGGACTCTGCTCTAAAACATCAGACAAACAGCAGTCAACACTTTGTAAACAGAGTCTCAGAGGCAGTGAATGGTGGCCGAGTGTCACACTAAACACTAGTCCTGAAAGAATGACAGTCAAGGTTGCTGTGACCTGTAATCAACCCAGGACCCAGCAGCTTCCTCCACAGCAGGATTATGTTTCACTGACTCAGCAAGGCACGATGGAGGGAGGGGGATTGAAGCATAACGAGCCGCTGCAAACGGAGTGTGAATGAAGTGTGTAAATGGTGAACACAAGCAGCATGACTAGCCAGGCTTACCTGCGTGCACACACACACAAACACACATATGCATAAGAGGTGTAGGGATGTTTTCTTGCCTTGCAGATTAAGTACCATAATAACAGCAGTATGGGTGCACTGGGATTAGGGGACTGAAATATATGATACAGTCTTCAACAGGACTTTAACATGCCTAAAACATCTTCAAATGCTTGCAATTAAATTAATGTATCACCTAGATAAAGCTTGTGCATAATAAGGCCATCACATTATACCAGGAAGGACAAGAAGCGTCTTAAAACAGCAAAGAAATATTCATATTTTGTTAAAACCAGCCTATAAAAGAGGGAAGACGATGAAGCAGCAGCAGTAGAAGAAGACTCTGTAACCAGTAAATTGTCTTATTGGGATTAATTGACTGTTTTTTAATGGTTTGAGTGATTATTTAATTCTAATCATAATTAATTTTGCTCATTAAAGACAATTAAAAGCTGAATTAAGTTAAAGAGACTCCATCTGACCAGCTGAGATTTACTCCCTTCTCATTGCATGTATTTCACTCCCTTCACTTGCAGCCTCCCATCTCATCAGAGGAGTAGATGCTTCCTGGCACACACACACACACATCAGCCCCGCCCCTCTCTGATGTCATTGTTCCCATGGTGATGTGGGAGGGGTCAGAGGAGGATGCTGGATGCAGAGAGCGGACTTTGACCATGTTATGGATCCTGAAATAGGTCACCAGATACTGCAGGCGCTGCCCCAGGGGGTCCGTCCCACAACTCTGCGCTGACACAAATGGGAGCAAGCCTTTTAAATTCATCGATACACTGATGGCTGGTCGACTGGTGATGTAATTTAAGGCTTTTAGTCTGCTGCTGCAAAGGGAGCTGGTATCCTGGTTTAGCACTGTTTTGATGACACACAATGATAGAAGCTGGGAACAAAAGCTGCAATATAGATGAGGATTTCAAAACCACACAGTTTTTAAATTTCAGGCTTTCATTGCGGTATTAAGGTTGGAAACATCAATAGTTTTCAAAGGCAAAAACTTCAGACAAGCTACAAAATCAACTTTAGACGACCCTGGATGAAAATGAAAAACATTAAAATCAAAGTAGTGTCTATCAGAATGAACCCAAAGCTCTCTGTGTTTGCAATTTCTATCAACTTCTCATATAACCAAGTAATAAAGGCAGTAGAGACCAATCAATCAATCTGCACACACCCTTCAAACTCAGACTACACACCTAAACAAACTCTCTGCTCAAAACTGCACCACATGCAAACAAACGCACCCTCTCATTGACACCTCCCAATGCTGAACCCAGAGCTCCCAGACTGGAAGCAAACATATTGTTAACGAGCTGAAAATAGACACAGAAGTTACTACACTACTGTACAACTGAATCCATTATTCAGCCTCCCGCTCTGTCAAAGCTCCAAAACAAGAGATTGGAGTTTCATCCTAACGAGTGTTTGGGGTTGATGTCATTCGAGATATTTTTGACCGCCAAAAAAGCCATCGTCCACTCTCTCCCTTTTTCCCACATGTTGCAGAGTGTAATTCCCCCACTATTACATATCCACAAAGAGCCAAGCTAATCATCTGGCTGAGTGCAGACACTTAGATCTGACTCCCGGGGCCCCTATGAGTCATGGGAACAGTGAGTGTGAAATGTCATGGAGAAGAAGGAGAGCATAGTATACCATCTGGCAGCGGTCCAGACGTACATGTTTTGGGGGGTTAAAGTGATGTGAGATGAAAATATCGCTCTGTAAAAGCTGTGTTCGAGCAAAACAGGATCCCTAAAACCACTTTCATGGTTTAATATGGAATTTAAAACAACACTGTGTCCATTTTTCTGAAGCTACAACCTCAGGGTGGGAGCTGCATATTCTATGATGATGTTTTAAAGCTGTAGAGATGTTAAATGTTGTCTGGTGGTAGCTGGTAAAGTTTGAATCTTTTACCTTAAAATAGGGTCAAAGTATTTCACTATCTATGTACTTCACAGTGTCTGTTTGATAGGGAAGCGGTGAAATGCTAAGTTCTCAACATTTTTCATGTTTTGAAGGGAGAACAAATGTGCACAAAATAAAAAAAGCCATATCATTACAAGTGCTTGTGTAACTGTAAGCTTACCTACCTCAAAGTGCTGCCTTCACTTCTGGATGAAACAGACAAACGGCCGGGATGAGGGGTCTGCTCAGACCTGCATGAAAAAGAGAGAAAGGGACTTCATGTCAGGACTTCAACAGAATCAAATCAATACAGAGTTTTATCACATGGTCATGGACACAAAGCTGAAGCTCACTGAGTTCACAGACCATTCTCAGCTCAAACCTTTTGATTCAAGGTTAGTTCAGAGAGACTTTTAAACAAGAACATCTCAAAGCCTTCTGTTAAACACAGCTGTTCGGGAGCGTTGCATGCACACACAGCTTTGCTCTGTCACCTGGAGTTTGCAGGCAGTATTAATCCGAACCTCTGTGCGGCCATGTGTCTCTTCTAAGCCCCCTGTGACGAGCTGTACACAACAACAAAGCCGAGGACAATCTCATCTTTTAAGAGGCCGTGCATGAGTGTGCATTCACATGTAAATCTCATTTCTTGTGACAATGCTTCGTCCTGTGAGGGGTGTCATCGCGGGGCTGTGTTATGAATTTTGATTCATTTTAAGCTGATTTATTGTGGACAGAGCCAGGTGAACAATTTCCTTTCTTGTGCTTGGTTGTGCTAATCAGTGACTGGCTGTATTTGCACATAAAAAAGAACAAAAATGTGTCCAAATGTCAAATTATGTTCTGAAACAAAGTGGAAAACAGAATAGAGGTTAGCTGGGTAGCTTCCAAGGCCTCCAAAGCAAAGAAAGAAAGTGATTATTTTTCAGAAACAAGTGATAAGAAGTGAAGTGTCATCTGCTTGCAAGAAAAAAACAGACTCCACGAGTGAGCTGTTTTTGAGATTTTGTCAAATTCTTGGATTGGTGCGTTGGGGCTGAGCCAGGGGATGAGTTAAGGCTTAAGTCAGCCATGAAGAAAGACAGATTTGCACATACATCTCGCCAGCGTTTGAGTCTGTAAGGAGGTAAAACAAAAAAAAGATACAGAGAGAATCCTGTTGACATTAAAACAGTGTGAAGGGACGGTCAATGAGGATCTGGCGCCAAAACATGAAGTTGGACAGAAAGACGGAGATAGAAGATGAAAAAGAGAAGCGCAAGGAGAGGAGAGTGAACAGGAAAGAGGTTGATTTATTACAGAGGAGGGAGAAAGAGGTCTGCAGGAGGAAACGTGGAGAAGGAGAGGAAATTGGGAGATTTCTGGCAGAGGAGATTTCTGCATTTTTGCTACTTTTGATTCATTTTGGAGATTTAAACTCAAAACCTGTGCAGAAATAGTTACAGCTCATCGCCTGGTCTTAGTGGACCTTGAGTTTTCTTATTCAAAGGGTCTCTGAGACTTCTTCACGATCACAATGAGCAGAAGCTTTCTTGTTGTTGCACTTAAATTTAATTTCTCTGCTTGTTGTACTCGTAAAAGCGTGATCCTGCGGTCGTGCTTTTCTCATTAACTTGTTTTCATAACCGCACTTACATGCTTCTAATTTAACCCAATAGAATTCTTGTTGTGCATTGTTATCATTATCAAATGACTCTTTTTTTCCAGAAACAACATGTTGTTCTTCTCCTTTTGAAATGACAGCTTTTCAAATATTCTGTGACATTGCTTACAGGAAGGAGGCCGGAGTATGGGGAAGGAATGGAAACAATGCTGGTGGATTGAAAGAATTTAAGTTGCTTATTTTCCAAAATGCTGGTCTGGCTGACTTTGATGCTTTAAACCTCATTAAAGCTTTGGCAACATTAAAAGGTCTGTTCGAGCAGAATAATCTCCCAAAAATGTTCAATTGTAGAAGCGATCGCCTGTAAAGAGAGATGACAGGTGATTTAGCATTTTCAAGCCAATTAACCACAGGCTGGGAACACTTAACATTGAGATCTTTAAAAGGTACAGTGTGTTGAACTAGCAGCAGTACAGACAAAGTTTCTGGTGAGTTCTTTATGACAGATGGAGCGTTAAACGTGTTTTTAATGACTTATATACCCAAGGTTTAAAATCTACTCCTTAACTCATGTGAGGAACATTTCTTTGAGTTGATTTTGCCCCCCATCTTTATCTCTTTGCTGATTTGTCCTCTAAGTTTAAGGACTTTTTTCCTTTTCATTATCAGTGAAAAACTCCCCACTGGAGCTTTAAAAGAGACAGTCGGCTGCAGCTTGTCTTCGCTTTACTTGTTCCCTCAAAAGATGGATTAATTCGTGCAAAACCTCTTCAACAGATCCTGGTTGTTATTTCTTGTCACATTTGTAAAAGTTCATCCTCTAATTTGTCATCTGTAAGTATTTATAGAGGAAGGAAGACACGTGCAGAGAGGGAAACAGTTGACATTATAGACTGAGCCACAGGAAGTGAGGAGGGAGGAATATAGTAAGATACACACAGAGAGGGAGAGAAAATAAGGTCAGACAGGCGGTAATATCTCTTCTTGGGGCCAGTCAGGGAAGTTTAGCTTAGACAAACAAAGAGACAAGAAGAGGGGGGTGGATGTGCAGAGACATGTGAGGAGAAAAATATAGTAGTGTGACAGGAACAGACTCATTGAGTTTTTTTAACCGTCACAGTTATAGTTCCTCGCTCACACAGCTTGTGGCCTTCTTGTTATGAAGCTCTGCAAAGCAATGATAATCCGTTCATGCCCTGAGAGAGGGACAATGTTTTTATCTCTCGTTAGAAAGTCATTAACATGTGGAACTCGTGATTTCTATCCAAAACAAGAAGCAAATTTACTGCAAATGGAGGGAAATAATGGATTAATGAAAACAATTCCTTCTATGTAATCACTGCTACCAAATGACTTCTTCTTCTTCTGTCTGTTTATTGTTGACTGCTCATGTGACTCCCTGACTTGTTTGATGATAATGTGTCAACTCCAAAGTCATTAATTGCGACTCCTCCAGGACTAAATGAGGATACTTTTGGTTGATAGCAAAAGATTTGAAGCGATTTGTCTCGAGTCCCCAGAAAAGAGCCAATCACAGTTGATGCTTTTTCTTCCCCGCCTGACCTCCATGTCTCTCCAGGGAGGAAGGAAGGGCCAAATGGGTCAACGAGAACGCAGAGACAGAAAAGACAGAGTCAAGGAAAAGTCAAGAATATTGGAAAGAGGGTAAGGAGGTCAAAGACTGACCTAATCCACAGATTTGACTTCATCAAAAAGAGACGAACAGGAAATGAATCCTAATCTCAGCCATGGGTTAAAAGGCCGATAAACCCTCCTAAACTTTGTCGCAATGAGCGAGAGATGAGAGAGAGATAAAGAGGAACATCATGGAAAGATTTTTGGAGCATTATTGGGTTCAGTTTTATTGAGCAGCTCTCTCTGCATTAGAGGCAATCCTTTAATTCTGCCGTATTGATCTCATCCAGCTCATCCTGCAGGACTTCTACTGAACAAACCTCAATATCAATCATTTTCACACCAGAAGAAACACAAAAGGGAGAACACACTGAGCCAAACATCACACTGTCAAAGCCAGCAGTGCTGTGGTTCAAGCTGCTTGGGTTTGTTCGGACAGTGTTCAGGTCCAACCCGGGGGGACCGGCCTCTACATTCGGTGGAGCATCTCCTCTGAGCATCCCTGTCTAAGTTGGCGCTCGCCCCCCATTTCCTCATCTATAATTCACACAGACAGCCTTCTTCTTTTCCCACACACACACACACACAAACACACGCCCACCCACTACCTCAGGCCACTGCAGGCCTCTGAATAAATACACACAAACACGCACATGTTTAATAGATCAAAGCCGGGAGGAGTGGAGTCAAGGTGAGGAATATTAAAGGAAGTTTTTGGACTAAAATCTGCATTTATAAATGTTTCCTTTAGACATCATCTGAGAAGATTAACAGATAAGATCAATCAGCAGAGGTGGTGTTAAGCGTTTATAGCTCCTCATCATCTTTGCAATTCTGAGTAATGGCATCCATGATTCACTTCATCTCCTCTTAATCACGACTCGCACACCAACTCCTGACCCTCCTTTGTTCTGCAGAGGCCTCCACGGCAATCTCACAGGTGGACGGAGGAAGAGAGAGGGAGAAAAGGACAGGAGCTCGCTCTCTACACGACACTTTGTTCAGACGAGGACATCTAATGAGCCAAAATCTGCTGGGAGAGAGGCTGGAAAATTAATCTAGAGGAAGATAATAGACCAACCACAGATGTGATTGGAGTAACAGTTTGAAGAGAGATAAAACAGATTTTTACTGCTATGAAATATATCATAATCAGCGCCTGAACACAACCAAAACACAGATCCACTGTGCTAACTGTGAGAGGATATTGCATTTATTTTGGCTGGAGATTAAACAGAGCTTATTGCCCATTAACACTCAAATACTCTGCATATTACCAGATCAATTACACGCCAATGTTTCCTCATTACGTGAACGGAAAACATAATCACCATTATGTTGCTTTATAACATTTTTTACTGTTGTAATTTAGCTGCATTCAAAGTTGTTTGCCCTCAACAGACGTGCTGATCTGAGAGTATGCAAACATACAACAAATCCTCTTTAAAATCCGACATTATGACGTTAGCTGACGTGCTACAGCTTTCATATTTGTGTCAGTGGAGGATGATGTTGGAAGAGTTCTTTCTATATTCAATATTTTAATAATAAAGAAGGCATAGAGATATTTGTATTATGCCTTGGTTGCAATACTGGCGCAGCTATGCCCATCTCTTTGTCAAAGAGCAGACATGAAATCCTAAATAACAGTTTCCAGGAACGTTATTTGTCTCTGTGTCGACAATAATTGAGACCGTGATGAATTGGAGGAGTTCCAGTGAATCAATTCGAGTAAACTTCTGAAAAGAAATAGTTTCAGCTGCAGAGATAACCGTTCAAAATTGGGAAATTTATCATCCTAGAAGCTTAAAATTCAACTTATAAAGAAGCTAGTGTTCTTTGATTATAGAATCATCTTTACTGGGAACTTTGGGGATTTACAAACCCTGTCCTAATTTTCTGTAAGCGAGTTCCAAATATAAAGTTTAAGGACAACATTTAAGAAATGACAGAGGGATGAACAGAAATACTAAAAGGTAAGGGAGACCTATGTTTTGTGTATTTCTCCTGCAAGTCATGTCACTCTGAAGTCTGCTCATCCAGAGATGATTTGTCATCTCATGGGCTAAAAACTGAAGCTTCGGGGAGAATGGATGGAGTTTAGTAGGTTTAGACACCGATTCTCTCTCTCTCTCTCTCTTTCAAAATAAAGTAATTCAAGCTAAATATTTAGGCCTGGTTACCCAACATTCTTGCCCCTCACATAACCTACAAGCTCAAACACATGCGAGCAGAACTTTCCCTTGCAGCGTTATGTAAACCAGGCAGGACCAGGTGCAGGTTTTTGTGCCCCCGAGGTGACAGCTGCACTTAAAAGCAGAGACAGGTGGGAGAACTGGTCTGTATTCATATGCATGTATGTTTCTGAGTGGCTTCAGAGTATCACACACACATTCATCAATCAACACGAAAGCACAACGCCGTCCGAAAGGGAGGCTGCAGGCTACGTATTTACAGCTCTGGACTTCTCAAGAATGTGGACGATACTAAAAATTTGTCTGTTTTTTTTCATCTGCATGTGTCTCTTTGGCTCACTTCATGTTAGTCATCTCATTACTCTGACATCCAGCCGCACAGCCATCAAGTATCACTTCTCAACAGACTCTTAAGGGCATTCTGTCAAAGTGGAGGGTAGTGTTAACTCCACTGACTGTCCCTCTCTCATGTACTTTGCTCTATTGAATAACCTTCATTATATATGCTTCACTGATAGGTATTCAATACCTTGACGGTTACAGAACAGTATTTCTCCAATAATTAGATGCATACAGAGTCTCATGAGACAGCTGACAAAGTAAAGATGAGAAAGCCTTCCAAACAAAGGCCGTCTCTTTCACACTTGGCATTTTGGGACCTCTGTGACACCTACATTCATCTCCATTACATTCAAATGTCTTGCTGACAAACAGCGGTTGGAAGCAGGGGCGATGTTGACTCCTGAACAATGTCCCTCTCTCCCACTGGTTTTGCCCTGGAAGCACCTCAACAGTTGGTTAACCGACTGCTTTGGTGGCCTCCGTGCCAAACACGACCTCGCTCTGAGGGCACGAGCTCTGCAGAAATAAAAGAGGGATGGAGGAAAAGAGGAAGAGGGGGAGATGGAACAATTGGGGGGGACAGGACTCCATTTGTAACCCCTAAGAATGAGGACACAGAGGGCACATGTGCCCCCTTTCAATGCCCCCACTCCTCCTACGCCATGGCATGTCATCCAAAGTTGGTTCCCAGGAAAAGACAGCTCGCCTTGGAGCTGCCCTGCCCAGCAACCAGAGAGGCAGACGGAGGCAGAGTTAGATGGAGAGAGAGAGAGAGGGGGGTGGAGGTGAACTGGGGGGCACGTCGATGTGGATGTGACAGACATTCTGGTGGCTTCTGGCACAGTGTCATAGATAGAAACTGGAGACTGACAGAAATGAATTAGGAGCCGGAAAGGATCAACAGGGTCTGCCTTAAAACCTCGAAAGTTCCCTCACTTCAACCTCGACTGACCGCAGTCTGATGGGAAGCTTTCATTTGAGGATTCTCTTAGATATGAGAGGGAAAAAGGGACAAGAAGTCAATAAATTATCCTGTGTTTACTCACAAGACAAGTCATAATGAAGATCAGCACAGATTAGGAAGCAGTCGTGTGCTGAGGACGTACAAAATGACGACCGCTGTACTTCTTAATGTCCTCTATGTTAACAATGATCCTCTGTTTGGTCAGGGTTATCTCCCAGGTCAGTAATAACTAGCCTGACTCAAATTCAGAAAAGTCAACGACAGGTTGGATACAGAACGAGAGGAATATAGGGATGGAAGGAATAAATAAAGTGGGACAAAGAAAATAAAGAGCAAAAGAACAGAAGGTGAAGTCTGGGACTCAGCAGGTGGTGATGTATTGGACCAGACGCTTACTCTAAGATCAAAACCATCCACCCTTTAACTCCACCCAACCCTGCCTTCAGCAAACTTGTCACAGCCAGATACACGTACGCTGACAGGCAGCAATGTGTCGTGCGGTCTCGCTTGGCTTGTCGTCACTCCCACGAAGAAACCACCAACAATCTGTTGGCTGTGGCTCGCTAAGCCAACAGAGCCCCGGCCTCAGCCTCCAAATATATCCCAAATCCTATTGTTTCGAATTGAAATGATGCTTCACAGGTCTCAGGGTTTTTATGTGTCTTGCTCTTACACACAGCAGCACTCCAGCTCTGAGGGTGAAATGTGCCATCCTCCTGGCTGAATAATCAGTGATGTCTAGACAGTGGTACGTCACAAATACTATAGGTCACCAAAATACAGAAACAGACCCCTGGCTTTTTCAGAATATGAGCTCTTTTAGTCTATTGTGTTTGAAATGTCAGCAAATATGGAGAGTAATTAGAAGTCAAGCAAACAAATGAGAGATAATACGCAGGGAGGAAAGGGAGAGTGGAAGGGGAGATGGCTCTTTGCTCCCTGATTCTACTGACAATAGGAGGAGATATTCTGTGGATGTGAATGTGAATACAGAGTACAAAATAAACAAGGCCCAAGAGTGCTTGTTATTATTTAAAAGGCAAACAATTAAAGCACAAACTGCGTCTTACCTGGCGGGGAAGGGCAGTCACTCCAGCGTTTTTTGTCTGCGAAGAGGGCTCAAGGGGAGGGCAAGGCAGCGGCTTCTGCAGAGAAGACAAGAGAGGAAAAAAAGCTTGAGACAGAAAAAGGAGCGAAAACAGGGGAGCACACGAACACAGAGAGAGGATGCTGTTTCGCCCGGCGAGCCGTGCCGGCAAGCAGCTCACGAAAACACACACACCGAGCCAACCGGCATGCTGTCTCATGATAAAAAAAATCTCCACCCACCCCCCCCTTTCTGTGACTCTCTTGCACCAGCGCTGCAACCAAACCAGTGTCTGTAACGCGCTGGGTAGGGATGGAAAAGGGGGGGATGGGAGGAAGGAACGTGTGTGTGTGTGTGTATGTTTGTGTTCATGTGTCAGTCTCATTAATTCATGTTTGAAATGGATAAGAAGCCAGTGCACCCCTGAGGGAGTGAAGATCCAAGAGAAACGCTCCATCAGAGACAGTTTTCATTTACCTATCAGTGTTATGATCCATAAAAATGCTTCTCTTTTGTGTAAACGCAGACGTAATGAATGCATGACACATTTGAACATGACAGAGAGTAGCATGAGTGTGTGCGTACAAAACGAGGGGTGCTGGGCTTGCCCCCATGCTGAATAATTGCTCTGTCCTTGTGCTCATTTGCAGGCATGGCCCACTGCAGCAGTAGCACTGAAACAAAGGCAGAGAGAGGAAAAAAGAGGGGGAAAAAAGGGGTCTAAGAGAGAGAGAGAGACTGCAGAAGCCAGACAAGCAGATCCAAAGAACACAACTCAGTAGCACTCACTGACTGCAGAAAGCCTAATTCCCCCGCTCCTTACTCCAGCCTCAAACCACATGAAATGAAATATATTTATAGTCCGGAGGCTCACAATGATTCCTGTGTTTAGCTATCCGTCAGACAAAGTACAACAGTTGTCAGAGCTGTGAATAAATACAAGAATTTAGAGCCCTGCAGATGAGGAAAAGAATGAATGAGTGCAAGCTTGGACAGCTGGATAAATTAACATGTATTAGGATTATGTGGGTTTAAGGAGGGTTTGGTTTTTATCCTTGTACTTTGTAATCATTCCTCCCCTCAAGACTCGCCATAAAGTTACCGTACAGAACTCCTTCTTTCCTTTCACATAGCCAGGGATGGAAATCGGATCCAAGGGACAGAGATACCTCTACATTCGTTAGCCAAACACAACACCAAGAATAGACCAGCACCTGATCGCCAAGACTCCCACTGCACTGGCTAGCATTGTTGGAGAAAGTTTGGAGCAGCTAAATCATGCAAGGAAGAGCAATGTGAACATCAAACCCAGAACCAAATGGCAGAGAGGCATGAAGTTGGAAATTCGCCTGAAAGACCGAGCGTTTGAGCCACTTATCATTTTCACAGGTTGGTGGGGACCAAAATGGAGCTAAAAGGAGAGGTAGTGCAGAATTTGCAGGTCTTGTTCGGTTTAGTCTACCAGTTCTCGTATGTAAAAGCTAGCTCATAAACCAGCATGCACAAATTAACAGGAAATAAGGGGATACAAGTTACATTAAACCTCACGCAGTACAGATCTCAGAGAAATAAATAAGCCCACGAAAGCATTTATTCAGACCAAGCCAATGTTAAGATGCACTCCCTCACATGATGGCCAAAACCCCACAGAGACCTCTGAGGTTGATGCGAGGCTGACTCACAAAGGACGCAGTCATACGCTTCTCAAAAACCACTTAAAAAATTAAAGGAAAAGACGGAAAAGAGCAAACCAGGCAAGCTCCTTCCATCCCACATCACATCCTCTCCCAGTCCCACCATTAGCTTGTCCTGTTGGAAGGGTCTGTAAAAGCCATCAGAGGAAGACTGTAATCAACCTGTCAGTGAAGGGGATGGAGGGTAGCTCTTGAGACATTTAAAGCATCAGCAGAGAAATAATATTACTGTAGAATTGAGTTACAAGATAATTTTCAGTCTAAAGGAAGAACACAGCAACATGCTATGGGTGTTCCTGTTGAGTTTAAATGTTGTGGTAAAAGAAAAAGAGAAGATGAGGAGGAGGGAGAAGAAAGGAAGGCTTGGTGACATGAGAGCGAGGGAGCATGAGCTCAAAGAGGCGCAGACAGTCCTGTCAACGCCAGCCGTCTTTAGGGAGGCCTTTTGCCAGCCTTGATTAGACAACGAGGTCTGGGCCGAAGCTGCAGAGCCAGCTAGCATAGATGCGAACGTTTTAATCTCCCTTCAGCTTCTCTGCTGCCAGAAAGCAGATGCTAGTCCGGCTAACGCCAGTTCTCCCCACCAGTGAGCCGACAACAGACCCAGCAGCAGGCTGAACTGGCTGTAACCAGATTACACGTTTTGTTTACCCACTGTTTGAACAGAACATATGGACAGATAAACATCAGACGCACACTTACTAAAAGGTGAAGACATGCAGGTCATGCTTTGGTGTTAAAGTTCATACTTAAGATTATTCAAACTCCAAATAAACAATTGACAAACAGTTAAATAAATACATTTCCCCAGGACATCAGTGGAATATGTTTAATCAGATGACTGCATATTGTTTTTCCAGTATATTCTCATGGGCCTAAATAAAACCTGACATTTAATCCCATATTTAAAAGGTAGGTCAATCTCATTGCTGTATTGGAATCGGCCGTTGTGGGTCAACCCTCTGAAGCCTGATGTCGTTGCCTGTTCCCCCCAAGCAGTAAGACAGGGGGGGACCGCCAACTCGCTATGATCAGGATTAGCCGAATGGATCATCGAAAAAGCTCGGGGTGTAATCTGCCTGGACGCCTTCATCCAGATTTGGAGATTTCAGGGCTGGACGGAACATTTAGAAAGTCAAATGGAGAATGAAGAACGCCTTCAAAACGAAGCTGACATCTATTTTTTAACTTCTGGTTTTAATTTAGTTGCTATGCCAAGAAGAACCCCAACAAATAACAGTGTAATAGCTAAATACAGATTTTTTAATCGCTGTTTATATTGTTATATGGCCTGAATTTGTACCCAAAACTACGACGAAAACCCCAATGAGATCAAAAACTGTTTTTGAGAAGATGAAGATCTTTTTTGAGGCCTATAAGTTTCAAATCTCTGCAGATACCACATTCAAGGCAATACTGAAGACTTAAAAAAAACAGTGTCTTAGACAGGAAATACAAAACAAGGTGAATAAGGCAACAGAAAGAGCAGTGATTATGTTTTATTATGTGACTTTATCCTCTTTCTTCCTCATTAAGCTTTAAATTGCCTCTTCAGGAAAGCGGTCAGTGACTGATTCTGAAGTTCATTCCGCCCATTACTCCAATTCTAGCTCTTGTGTAATCATACCCAAAATGCTGTCCCCTCTCAGGACTCCCTCTGCAAGCATGACTCAAGCTTTTTAAAAAATGCAGCATTAGCACCAGCTGGGCAAATTTACTGCAGGTGCTTGAGGACAAATCAACAGCCTCCACAGCTTCAGTGGCTTCTGCATCATCTAACTAAAGTGTCGTTAAAGATGTTATTCCAGCTCTGGTTTGAGTACCAAAACTATAAAACTTGACCTTTCTGTGGGTTTTACAAGAGAGCAGAGAGCAGTTGATATGAACACAGATATTGATTAAAGATTAGGGTTAGTGCTTTGGGGACAAAATGGGTGAGGAGGCTGAGGGAAGTTGAGACAGGGGAGGATGTGAAATGATCATCTTGGATGACAGATCACAGAAAACACAGAGTGGTGTTTCATTTAAGGCAGAATAAGAGTTTTGACTTTGGAGAGGGTATAATAAGGTCATTTTAACACAATATTCCCATCAAAATAAAGGAGTTTTAACAGTTTTTCTCTTGGAATTGATGGGAATTTCTGGTAAAGTCACTAAAAGCTCCATATTACTAAAGCTAAAATGTACTTTTTATCACATTTGCTCAAGGGTCCTTCAATCTTTTTGAAAAAAAGGTCATACTTCATGTAGAAGAGGCCATGGTAGCCAGTATGGGTCATGGATTGTATATAAACATGGACGGCACACCTCCATCTCCTCCCATGAAGCCAAATCATCACAACGATCTGCACTGACCCACTCACGCCTGTTGCGTCCCACATCTGTGGCTTGAACCACATTCCTTCCCGTCCTGCCACAGTATACATAAAACCGTTAGCTGTGCACTCAATGCCATGTTAATACTTTCACCCAGACATGGACCTAGTAATCTCTCCCACTGGCAGACGCTTGCTAATGACTAAGGAGTGGATCACCACCACAGCCACCCGCAGGATTCACAAGAGCAATCTCCTCGCAGCACCAGGAAGACTTCCAATGAATTCACACAACAACTGCTCCAATTGGCTTGAGACTGCAGCAAACAACAGTGCTGCCTGCTTGTTTTTCTGTGTGCTTTAAACACAACAGTACATCAGTGAAGACCTTGTGAATCTAATTAAACAAATATGCAAGGATCTGGCTGTCTTGCTCCAGCTGGTGATGTCAGTCAGTAAATATATCATTAGTATTAAGTCATCAACAAAGGCATCTTTTATGAGATTAATGAAGCTGCTTTTATTTTTCTCCAGATGTTGAAATTTGGTCAATAAAATAAGACATATGATGCATTCAAGGGATGTTACACTCACTGTTGTTTGTTCATAAGCTATTTGAGGACTCAGAGAGTCTGACCTTTGACCTATGACAACAAAGCTGACAGACTATACACAGAAGCTGATCCTCTACATCCCCTTAGAGCCCTGTGCATATAGCGCTATACACGAAAAGCCAGAGCACTTTGTCCTGTTCAACCTGCTGATCAGGTCACAAAAACAAACAGGAGGATCAGGCCATGAGAGACAACATGAAGTTATCAGGAGTTATAAAAGCTGAGTCACCCAATAGTCAATATATTGGGCTTCTGTATCTTTACTCCTCCTCATGTGATGTAACTTAAATGCATGTTTCCAAGTGCAGCAGTGACAAGCTGGCGACGGAGTAAAGATGGCGTCACCGGTGTGGATGTTTTTCACATGATTGCAATTCACAGAACGTGCTGCAAGGAGGACAAGTAACCCTCAAGTTATGATGCAAAGTGTTCATACAGAAGAAACCTTTCTTCACGTGTGTAAATCAAACCAGTGGTCCTAAACTGGTGTGGTAACAAAGCTTTCAGAGCTCTCAGGCTCCAACCAAGTGATCCTCTCACTGACACTTGTGATTCAGTAGACTCAGCTAAGCTCTGGGATTTGGTGTTAAAAGATTAGCTCTTTCATAAACTTGTCAACACTTTCCTGTGCTCTGTTCTGATCTCTTTGCTGAAAAGTCTTTCCAAACACTTACTCTTTAAAGTGGTTAATAGAAAAGCTGGAAGCACGGAAAATCAATATTCAATTATTTCTTCAGGTGAGAAAACACTATTCAGAGAGAGAAGGACAAAGATGGATGATTTATTCAAAAACACCAGACTCCAGCAACAGTTTACTTTACATGACACTATTACCCACCAACCCAGCTGCTTGTCATTACCCGGCGAGCGCGATTGCATCAAGGCCTGTGAAAAGCACTTGAGTGCATAAAAACGTAAGTGGTTTCTGAAATGCAGCTTTCCTTGTTCGCAATCTGCCACGAGCAAATAGCCGAGGCTGCGCGTTTGCCAAGAGTGAGCCATTGGCTTGCCATTCATAACAGGCCCTGAAAACAACCAACAACATGTGAGACCGGTCCGGTCCAGTGCTCTTTGTATGCTACAGCTGGACCTCCTCGGATAGGATATTAACTCTGATGGATAGAAAGTAATCCCTACTTTCTACCTCCCAGCAAGACGGCCTCTCCAGGGTGCACATTTTCTCATTACTCACATTCTTATGCATGTATACAACATGAAGACACACACACACACTCTCTCATGCTGTCAGGATAAAGATAGCTAGTGTGTGTGTGTGTGTGTGTGTGTTCTTGGACTGTCATTCCTCGCTATAAGCAGAACACAGGAAATTCCTCAAATGTGAAATATGCCTCTGAGAGGCCCGTTTAAAACAGCGACGTGATTCGGAGGGAAAGAAACAGACAGGAAGTGGAGCTGACGTCTGTGTGTGTATGTGTGTGTGTGTGTGTGTGTGTTATACAGCAGGGGGAAGGGGGAATTCAGGGGGTGAGAACTCAACAGTCAACTGTTTTTATGGACTTAAATAAATGTGTGCCCTGTCTGAGGGCGTGTGCTTGCTTTACAATATACTGTACACAGTGCATGGCACAGAACCGGCTGCCAAGTTGTGTGTATACGCTCCGGCTCGAGTGTGCCTGGCTTCACGCTAACCACAGGGTGTAGCCGCCGCCGCCTTTGAAGTCATCCTTACACCCTGGGCTGAACTCAAACGGGCTACCGTACAAGATGGCATATGGCTCCATGGAAAAAACACAACATTTATACACTGAGGGAATACTTTCCTCTCATTCTGCTGCCCTTGTAAATCTTCACTTGTGGAGAAAGCAGAAGCAGCACTGACGGGCAACAGATGACGGTAATTTATATTTTAGATTCCTTATTTAGTGTGCAAACTGATAGAAAATAGCACATTTCCACTGGCTCAATGTGCTGCTTTGATTTCCTGTTTTGTCCGGAAACACCAACACTCATTTATTATAGAACTAAAGTTAAATAAAGCACAGGAAAGTGGCATTTTTACCAGCTTTAAGAAGCTAGAAATTGTTAATTTCTGGCCAATTTTGCTTAAAATTATAATCAACAATCTCATAATCACACTATTAAGCAACTGCTATTACTCCAAAACAGGTGTTTACAAAGTCTTGCACACATTAACTACATTTCCCATGATGCTTTGGGAAATTAAATTAGTAAACTATCTCATCACAAGCATTTATAGGTTTGCAGTTGCAGGATGATGTCCTCTGAAAGTGTGCATGATCCTGCCTCTTAATGCATGGGACTGACACCACAACTCCCATGATGCTTCAGAGGTTTCAGGAGAAAACTTTTAAATGGCTTCTGAAGCAAGTTCTGTATTTTTTCCCCTTCAATATAAATCAGATTTGTTCAAGTTTATTAACAATAAAGTTCAGATAAAAATAAAACCTGTGTAAGTGTGCATCATATTCAATCTAAACATATGTCTATAATACCTGGCTGATCTGATTCTGCTGAGTTATCTCTCTAATATCTGGCCCAACTTCTGGCCTAACTTAATTGGCTCCACAAGCTCCTGCTGCTACCACTTGAAGAACTCCAGCCTCAGGTGCTCGTTTTCTTCTTCAGAAGTGGTCTTGCTTTTTCTGCTGGATTTTCTAAGATCCTTATCTGCAGCTGCAGGGTGTCTGAGCGAAGCAAAGCAAACAAATTATTCATCAAGTAACAGGGAGAGATTTCAAAAGGTCGGGGATGATGCACTCACGCCTACAGAGTGCACAGAAAGAGAGAGAATTCAATGAGAATAAAAAAACAACAGATCAAAGTTCCAGAACAGTGGTATATAAATCCTATTATTGCTGTCTCTTGATGTTTAATGATATTATATTTCAGTGGATGACTCAACAGGCAGGCCAGCGGTCAGGAAGGCTGTGATTTGTAGCAGGGATGTCCCTCGTTTCAAAGCCACTTCCTGTTGCTGGGAGTTCTGAAGGATGGCGTCCACAGGCCATCTGCTCTAAATTAGCACCTACACAGGGAGCACTGTGATCTGGGCATCAGTGGTCAGACGTCGGGGTTTCAGGTCCTGAAGCTCCAGCAGCAGAGGACGGCTGGAGATCAGACTAATGACACAACAGGAGCACAGGAAGAGGAGCACAGCTCTTTCCTGTTATTGCACATATTTCTATCTTGGCTTTTTGACATTTTTGGGTCTAAATAAAAAAAAGTTCCACGCTTTTTAAGAGAGAACGGAGGAATAACAGCAAAGTGGAAGATGCAGTACATTCAAAATTAATTCAAATATGACTGCACATAGTGAAATAAGATTGGACATTACCCAGACATTGCTATATGAGTTGGGTTTTAATTATATGCAACATGTGGGGTTGTTGCTTCACAGAGAAGAGAGCACAGCAGCATGCAGGCCCTGTTGTGAGTCACTGTGGCGTTCATGCTTGGAGGAGAGGACACACGTGTCACTGAGACTGAGTGAAGAGCGGATGTTTCTGGAAGTCATCACAGACAGGCAGGCAGGGAGGGAGGGAGGAGGAGCAGCTGCACAGGGCTTTTACTGCAGCAGAGGGAGACGCACACATACTGTAGTTTCATATAGTAGCATGCACACATACATAAATACCACTTGGCGATAAAAACAACAAGGGAAAAGGACGTCAGCACAGGCCCACATCCTGGCCTGGCGGGTCAGTGTCCCTGCTCGCTGACACGCAGCTCGATCCCGCCGAGTGTAAACACCAATAAATGACAAACAAAGGAAGAGAAACACATCCCTGAGCTGGAGTCAACAGCTGTCAAGACTTACGGGGCGGCTCCGTTGTTCACGCTAGGCATGGGAAACCGCCCTGTCAGTAAAACATCCAAAACAAGCAAAGCAGGCACCTCCTCCCATCTCCAAGAAAAAAAAAGTATGAGTCATGATTTGAGTCCCAGGAATAAAGATGATGTTGATTTTTTTGGCGGCTGTGTGCAGGGGAAAACAAGCAAGCAAGCAACACCCTCATGATGAATGTACGAGGATGTGTAATGTTGCAGCTTCTTTGTTTTAATTGGAAACAAATCTTCAGCTGCTACTTTAAAATCCAAACAAACACTACTTCAAATTAAGTTAGGGGTGTATTTTTTTAAAGCAATTTTTTTCAATCCATTCCCAAATAGTATTACAATCAGCACCCTCATTACTCACTGTTAACCTTGCTTTGTGCACACTCTTCTTTCCTGCACTGCTTGTTTTTCTGCATCTTTATGCAAGAGCCCTGAATGAGCCAACTGCTACTGCAACTCCTATATTTAAGTATCTTTCCTCATTTAAATGTAGACCTACTGAAGCTTAAATACACACTGCTGGGCTGCTGTATCATGTAGGCAAGAAGCAAAATATAGGCTAGTTAAAATAAATATGGAATGTGGCTCTGCATGGAGAGGTACAATGATAGACTCTATAACTGGCTGTCAACTTTTTATGAATTGCAAAGTACCGGTGTGGAGGGGATAATTTGTTTTCTTCCCGTTTCCCACAGCACTCCATCTCGTTTGTCACATTTTCTCCTAATGTTGCACTTATGTGGTATTTAATGCTGTGATTTGAGGTTTACAGTGTGAAAAGTTGGGCCAAAGTGATTTAACTAGATGCTTTAAAGTTTTAAAAGGGAAGCTAGTTGGTTTAGCTTGCAAGCTTCAAATTTCAGAATCAGTTATGAACTTCAAAACATGACAGAATCGTCTACCTTTAATTTTTCGATGCGACGTCAGCTTGTATATTTAACTGCATATCAGTGCGCCATCTCATCTGAAGAAGCTTGCAAAGAATCATGATATGTTGGGACGCCAAGGATGCACCTGATGCGCTCTTGCAGCCTGGGTTCACAGGACAGCCTTCATCACGCCACTGTGGTGCAATCAGTCTCCAAATGCACCTTTCGAAGCATGCAGCCCCTGAATTTGGACACAGGTAATGTCAGCTACCAGCCCATGCTCATATATGTTGAGCTGGAGGTTTTAAAGCATTGAAACCACTTTAAAAACTAGCATGAGGAGTGAGGAGATATTCAGTTTGGCACACAAGGTCTGGTAAAGCTTTAAAGAGACAAGTCCAGCTGGCTTCTACAAGTGAAAATGAACGAGACCCAACAGAACTATTCAATCAACTCAACACACTGCCTTTTAACAACATTTTAACAGCAGATGCGTACAACCAAATATGCAATCCCTCCACACGTTTCCGGCGCCGACAGGAAGCATTCCACCTCAACGTCCTCTAAGTGCACGCTATTAGTGTAAGTGATACAGCAATATTGTGGTTAGAGGGAGAGGGGGGAGTCTGACCGGCATGCAGGGGGGGAGGCAATAACACGAGGAGGCCCTTAATAAGAGAAGTAGGCAAATAAAGGGAGAGGTTTGTTGCCTGGGAGTAGATCTGGTGCTGGTTTCCATTAAGAGGAGTGAGCAGAGAGATGAATGGAGCTTGAGGTATCAAGAGGAGGCGAGTAGCATCCCCTGGTTTAATGCACTGGAGGAATAATGACTGTCTGGACTTGAGGGACTTACAGATGAGGTCATTCTTCATTAACTCCCCCGACATACACATGCAGCTTCTGCAATGTCTCGCATATATCATGGCGCGTCTAAAACTTTCATTGTGTCACATAATGAAAACTGATCTGCATCATGTCTAGGGTGCATTTGAGAGGTTTATGTTCTAAAGCTGTAGGATATACGTCTCTGCAGGGATCAAGAGGTTGCTGTTATTGCAGCTATGACAATGCTTGTGTTGATGACAGTGAGGCTGGAGTTCATCTGGATGCAAAGTCAATTAAACTGTGATGGTGAAGCTTTTTATTGGTGGAGATGTGATGTCAGGAACTCTGCTCACAGAAATAAAGGCTGCAGGATTTAAGATTTTCCTCCTTTGCTATTTAACTGTATCAAAGGTTGTGCTTAAAATTGGACAGAAATATAAATTACAGCCGTGAGTCATTCGTTATGTATGCCCAGTGAAAGTGATGACTCAGCCAGAGAGAATCCCAACCTCAGCACAGGTAGGGTTGCTCTGACGGAAAGGGACACCGAGCAGTGCTTGTGTCAGTGCATCATCAGCATTCACCGAGCATCCTTCGCCGCTCTTGCCGCAGAGCGACATCGTCTAAGAACAGCGTCTGACTTTCGCGTATGCAAAAGCCCCCGTTTGCAAGAAGCAGGAATTCACACAGACCGGCTCACACGAAGACAGAATGATGCAGAGCAGGCTTGACCAGACCCAGCTTTGTGTTTTCATTACTCAGATGTGGACGCAGATTAAAGCACCTTGAATCTGCAGCTCAGTCCCTCTGCGGTTTCCAATCACAGCTGGTTCACATGTCTGTTGACGGGAACGCTGCAGAGTGCAGGAAATAGCTGGGCTCGAGAACATAGGAGCTACTACAGATAAAATGCAGCCTGTGTCTCTGGGTTTGAGACTCAGCAGTGATGAGAACACTGGAGATAAAGGCTGGTGGGAGGGGGACGGTTGATTTTCCTGTTTGTATTAACTTATCTATTGAGGCTTCATCACAACAATTATGTTGTGACCTTTAAGGGACATTTATCAGATGTTGTCAGAGCTTTTCTGCTCATTAAACATCTACTAAAGTTCTCCTGGAAGAGTGAATATACGAGCATTAATATGAATCTACAGCCTGTTTATTTTATACTTTTAATTCAAACACTGATATTCCAGAAAGAGTTGCTTTTCAAACACAGGCGTCAAGCAAAAAGTGGAACTTCCAGCAGCCAAAATATACTCTATTATGTCACTCTGGAGCTGAAAACCAAAGCCTGATCCCACACAAGCCAGTTGAGGTGCAGCCACTCAGAAAAACAAGGCTGAGAAGCTTTCCCACTCAAACCGAGTGGGAGCCAAACTCAAACAATCCTGAACTTTCGTGTAAATCACGTCTGCTTCATTTGATCAGTTAGAGGACTGACGGTCCCAAACAGCCTACGTCATCGAAGCAACGGTGATTAACTCATCTCTCCGGAAGCCTCTTTGACCAGCCGACGTTGACGGGGTCATGTGGAAAAAGAGGTCTATTATGCTAGGGTCCATTACCCGAGAATAAAGGCAGTAACTCCTTTGGGTTCTTTCGTAGCATTCTCTAAGGGTGACCCCTTGTTTGGCGAAGGACAAGGGTTGGGGGAGCAGAAAAGGGGCAAACTGGGGGTGCAATGTGATTAGGGTGCAGAGGTGCCAATCAGCCTGGCAAAGCCCTCAAGGCACAAGACGCTCAGGGATTTTCCTCCCAATTTGTTGCGACCGTGGACAAGGAGTGATCACGTGGTGCAGCCTTCCCTTGAGGTAGAAAGCAGATGGCGGGAGATTAGCATCTGAATGTGGACATGCAGATCCACGGGGGGTCTCTCTCTCCCATCCCAGCTCCCCACGGGGGATAGGTGAGCTGAGGAAAAGAAGGCTTGGGAGCGACAAAATCAATAATTGGCAACCCACGGCGCTAGGACAAAGAAATGGCGTAAAGCTGGTGGCTTTACACAGCAGAGATCTCACAAGACAAACAGCTAATTAAGGACTGAGAATATTCTTTCGCCTCAAACTTTCAACTCATATTTCTGTGGCTGAGGACTGGCATGCAAGATCTGACAAATACACTACAGGAACAAGCCTGTGGAGACAGTAGCAGCAGATATGAATCAGGGCTGAAGCTCCTGCAGACATGACAGCAACAGAGATAACATCAGGACACATACAGAGCGACGTAGCTTTGAAGTTCAAGTCTGCAATGCTTGGACTAAACATGCTGGCATCAACAAAGAGTGGTTTGTCTTACATGACTTGAAATGTATCTGGTGCAAAAAGAAAACATCATGTCACATTGTTTACAGACGCTAAGCTCTGCAAGATGTATCTCTCTGCTGTCGTAAAATGTTGGCTTACAGATATCTGTGCAGAATGTCAACACTTAGGAACAAGAAGTAAAACTCAGAAGACAGGTTTGCGGTTCTTCAGAGACCAGGAACTGAAATGCACAAGCTATAAAACCCGATATGAATAACACTGAATGTAAAAGTTTATGAGGGGTCTGGGGCTACAGTTGGCGGAAGATATATGCCAGGATATTTAGCAGCAGTAAAATAAAACAGCCGTGTGTAAGAGGATGTAACGTACTCTCTTCTGCTCTGAAACATGATAAATAATTTAGTTTAGAGTTTAACAAGATAGGTACAAGAGTTCCAGTGTTTGCTACACATTCAGGACCAAAGTAGCTACACCACAAACTGCAGTGTGCTTCAGTTTTGGTACAGAGGTAGACTGCTAACCCATCTCAATCCTTGGAGGCGACACAACAACAACACAGACCTAGCACACAGAGATCTCATCCTGTGAGCCTGAGTTTATATCCCACTTTATCACCCGCTATTGTCAGCATTAAAAAGAGTGCACTTTCCCTCCCTGGAGACCACTCACAACCATCTGTTGATGCTCCTACGTAAAACCATCGACTCCCTTTTTCCACCAGGATTTATGCCCTTTGCTTTAATGAGGTGACCTGAGGCAGGAGAGTCTCCCACCAGGCCTCCACTAGACTGATCCTTAGGGGATACAAGTGCTGACATACATTTACATAAGGTCTGTTTATGCTATAGGCAGGGCATGGTTGGTTCCTTGGATGCTGCACATGACTGGTGTCAAATCAAATGGGAGGAATACATCTCAAACGGGGACAGACACAACAAAAGATTCCCCTTCTTCTAATCATCTGTTTCAGGATGAAGCTCCTCTGCATGGATTATAAATAATGCCAATTAAATGAGTATGTGTGAGGTGGGGTCAAAGGTTGCGTCCTGATTGGGGTTCTTCCCAGGTCTAAAGTGTAGAATAAATACGAATGGGGGAAAATGGCAAACAGAGAAGTGAAAAATGGACGCTTTCTGGGCTTCTGCCTGTATCCCCTCACCACACAGAGGCTCTACACACTAGTACTCAAAGGGGTCATTCCTTTGAGGGCTAGTTTCCATGGCAGGGGTTGCCTTGGTGAGGGGGGCCTTGACAGTCCCAATGGGGCAGTGGGCTCGGTCAACACTTCTGAACAACACAGAGAGTCAGGATAGGAGGAAAGTTGTGAATGAGAAACCCACCACAGTGAAGTATGAGAGTTGTTCTGTGCTGTATGTGATTATATGTCGTCTCTCGTTTCAGGGAGTTAATATTCTGACATCCAGCTACAAGCGAGGCGAATTGTTTGAGCTGATCGAGTCATCTAATCAATATTTGGATGAAAGGTGCAACAATGCTGAGAAAAGTAGGCTGAGTGCAATCATTGGAGGGCTTCCCTGGATCACAGCGCTCATGTCTCAGTCTTTTATGTTAAAGTGAGGATGTCAGATTTGCTGTAAGTCCCTCTTCAGACATATTCAGTGGCGGTCACAGTAAAAACCCTTCCTGGAAGCCGGCCAGGAGGTTCTCCACACACACACACACACACACACACACACGTACACACACTCGGCTGCTGTGTCTCTCCAGTCCAGTTAAAAAACAGACTCCAAGGAACGTGATGTACCATCAAATGCATTCATGCCGTCCATCTGTTACTAAGTTTCACACTGGCTTTACAGAGCTGCTGTGTGCGAACTTCCTCTGAGTTCGGGGGTTTCCATTCATCCAGAATCAGGGCCTGACAAGCAGATGCGCACAGAAACAGAGATGGACAGTTACAAGAATGAAAGACAGTGGAACAGAAAAGTAGATGTTCTGGTTTCGTTTAGGAAGCCTCAGACCCAAAGCAGCCATTCATCCTGAATCCTTGGGAGGTTCTGTCGTTGGTAAAACCCATTTTCTCTAATGGATCAACTGGAAACACACTCACTAAAAAGCAACTAAGAGTCTCAATCATGCGGTAACTTGATAGAGAGTCTGTGCGTTCAAACAATACATGGACCTCCAACAATGGAGCTCATTGATTCCTTCAGTGGCGCTCACCCTGATGTATTAGTGTGCATTTTGGTGTGGGAGAAAACAATCTAGCTGTTTGGCTTCAACATCTGGAAATCATAAAAAGCTCAGCGCATACACGGCTTAGCCGCTACGCGAGGCTAAGAGGAGGTCCCTTGTCCATTTAGGAAGAAGCTAAGCCTCATTAGTGGTTTCTTCCCACCGTTGGCGCATGTCAGGGTCCGAAGAACCAGGCCGTGATCCATAGAAAAGCTGCTCGAAGCAGCTCATGTAAGCTACTATTAAATCTTTAAATAGTTCTGTCTTTGATGGACAAGTTGGACTCTCAATCGGTTATGAAGAATTAATGTATGTCTGTCATAGAAGTGGATTCTCCTGTTTCATTATAACCTCCTAAATCTGCCAACTCTTAATGTTGTTCTATAAAAATACACAGAATTGATTTGCTGCATGGATAACCTGCTACGCCAGACAAACAGCAGGTTCTTGGCCACTTCAGGAAGAAGCTAAGGCTCATAAGTGTTGGGATAAACCAAAATTGGGTTTTCAAGAATTACAGCCTCAAAGACATAAAATTAAACTTGATTTTTTACCCATTTGGTGTTAAACTGACTTCATCTTTTCTAAACCCTCAAACTTGTTTTTTGTTTTGCAATAAAAACACACCCAATTAAAATTGTCTACACATTTTTTTTGAGCTGCAAAGCCAATAAAAGCCCAGCCAAGTGTTTCTGCTTTGGGACCCAGCTGGCCACATACAGCAACAGACACCACCATAATATTATCCAGAACATGTCAACAGCTCAAATGCCTGCATGCTCATACGCCAATTAGGAGTGTGAAACTGCAAACAGCTATTTTAAAGCTGGACTTTGCGTCAGTACTGTAAAGAAAGATGTATAAACTTCCTGTTTTAGCTCCGTGTGAACAACCGGCCAATTTCTTCATCTTGGAATGTGCTGTTGTTGGGCACTCTTCCACGAAAAACTGCTCCGAATAAAAGAAGCCCTTCCAGAAAAGGGGAATGGGTTTGAGGCAGCAGAGAATATTATTGATGCCAATATCTGAGTAAGAATGCCCCGCATGAGTGTCCTCTCTGTCGAGGGGCATCTCCCGTGAGGAATGAAATGAGACACTGGCTGTCAGGGCTTGTTTGAGAGACTTACTGCTAGTGAGCCGTGGATGGAGCTTTGATTCATAGACGAGAGGGGTGGGTGAAGTGTAAGGAAGGCCGTCCTGTACAGGGGAGGTCACTGGGGAGATCTTAACACCAGATTATCAGTGTTTAGTAAACCTAATAAACTTGACACCTGTGTCCTCAAAAAGAGAGGTTGATGGACAAAGATAATCTAAAGGAATCTAGGATGCAGTGACAGGGCATTAAACGGCACAAATACTTATGTTATATATTATTTGAGGAACATTAGAATCTCAACACTGAGACATTGCAACAAAACAGTCTTATATACTGATCTAAATTCTCCTCAATGCTGAGTTGCACCTAACTTTGCCAAATAGGCAGGGTGTGTGTGTTTGGAAAAGCGTGCATGTGTCTGCCTGCTCCCCATGCAGGTCAGTGGGCCGTGTGGGTCCTATGACGTATGTGAATTAGATTAAGGTTCCTCTCACAGTCAGGACTTAATCGTGTACTAAAGCACAGTTCTGCCAGCTCACATTAGACACCTGTAGCGCTAAAGGAAGGAGCGGCAGGGGACAAAGAGGCACCCTGAGTCCTTGAACACCTGCGACTACACCTGCACAAGCTCTTTTTCCACCGGCTTCACCTACACTCAACTAGAACGCATGCAAACGCACGAAAAAGAAAAACCAAATCACTGCTGAAGTACCTCCAAAACCCCTTTAACCAATCACTTCATAAACAAGCAAAGAGTCAAAGCAGTTTACATTCATCCACAAACAAATCTCCTCTCTAAACATTGTTCCCTCCTCAATAGGAAAACACAAGCCAAAATGGCATGTCTTAATTTCAGTGGAGCGCACAGTGGTTCTGTGGTTTCGTGACTTCGACTCACTCACCTAACCAGAATTGACGTTGGGAAATGTGCTTAGCGTTCCTGCGTGGTGCAAGGGGAGCGGATTGTGTTTCCAAGCGGTCGGAAAAATCAAGAAGTGGCTAAAACGTATGGCTCACAAACATCCTCCAGTTACATTTCACATTTGAATAAGTCGTGTTTTCATAGCTTAAACACGCAGACACAAACCCAACCTGTTGGCTCATGATTAAGGTCATTTCAATTACTCCATCCACCCGTGATTAGACTCAGCCCAATCTGGCCTGATAGAGGCTTGTTCTTACAGGAGAAGTAGGTGATACCTGACACACGTCTCCAGTGTAATGCACTTTGTCAACCTCTATTTGCTTGGAGCCAAAAAACACATAATCTGCTTTGTAATGGGCAGAGGAGTTACCAGTTCAGTGTGGTCATGTTTCTTGCCACTCAATGTGAGGTTAATTGATGACAACAAACCTTGAAGCATTGTCCCTTTAATAATATTTAACAGAAGTACTCTTAACTGGGAAAGGAGCTGAACGATGGGTGCATTAATAAGTCAATGTTTCTCTTGCTGCAGCCAGTTGTTTGCAGTGCTTTGACTTGGGGAGCCGGCATGTTGGCTCTGTTTGCACAAAAACCCGGTCCTGATTTGCATATCCTCCAGTATAGTGTTGTTTTTGTTTTATACATCCATCCACATGCAGTAATATGAGACAGCTATTCCAACGCAGAAAAACTGGAGAGCAGTTTCATGCGATGTTAATCCCTTTTCATAAAGGAATGTTTTCACATCCAGACATGGGAAATCTACAGTTCCGGCCTCCCCTTGGCGGGTTTGGAGGCGGAGGGGAGACTGAAAGGGGGCTTGTCTGGAGAATATATCCATGCTTAATGAAAGTCTGGGCGTTTGCAGATAATTTCATGGCTGGATACATACAAAAAATGTAATTGCAAGTCATCAGGGCTTGACTTTCTTAATTGCATTTTGTTGTAATTGCAAAAAATGTGACCATCTGATCTGAAAAGCAGATTCAAGTGGATTTTTTTTTATGATTCAAAGGCTGCATACTGTAAAGGCAAGTCATGCTTCCCTTCTGGTAATAACTGCAAGGGCATCAGACAAGATGCCAACTACAAGCCGGGCAACTCCCATATCCAGCATCTCCTTAGTCCAAGAGAAAAAACTGCGTCCATGCGTCTTTACGCACAGAGATGACTCGAATAATCTGCACCTCTTTCATGTTTAATTCACAGCCTCTCTTTACAGCTTAGTGCTGCAGTGAGGAGCCGGCAGCAGCGCCGGTTTCAGCACCATCCAGGCGTGGACCAGAACAAAAGGCGCAGGTTTCTGCAGCAGCAAGAGCGCGTCGCGAAAGTACGCAGCTGGACAGCGCAAATTAAAATATGAAACATGTTTATTCTTATGCGCATTCACAGATTTTACGCACAGTCAGGGCTGGAAATAATATAAATTCTCCCTCATTCCACATCTCAAAAATCACACATAACTGCACATCACACCATGCACTCTCATCCTCCAACATTTATTCCCACTTTGACTTGTTTGTATAAACTTAACAGCTTCCTGTGATGCATTTTAATGCTCTAAACTCCATATTCATGCAGGTTTTAACGTCCAAATAGTCTTATTTTCTGCTAAATAATAAACAAAGAGCTCGAGCTCTTACCTGGAGCGTCAGGCTGCTGAGCGGCACTAATACCCTTGTGTGTGAAGGAGGCTCGAGTGACAATGAGAGCGGTATGGGGGCCCTCTGATCCCTCCCATCACTACCGTAAGTGCAGCAGTGGATGCGCAAGGAGATTTTGTGGTTGCAACATGCATGCCAGCAAATCCCTTATTGTGCTGGCATGTAATGTATGCAATAAATGCAAAACACACACACACACTATGTAAGCTAAGTGAAATGTGAAGTTTGTATTATAGTGTCTTTGCTGAAAAAAAGGTGAAGTGCTCTGTCTGCAGTGTAAGTGAGCTGATGAAGCACAGGGGTGTGGCTGTTGCTAAGGAAAGATGGAGAAGTAGGGGAGAGAGAGAGGGGAAGGGAATAATGTGGATGTGATGCCAAAAGGGGGAGAGCAGGCAGGGAGGAAGGCAGGAAGGGAGGGGAGACTACAGGGGAGGGGTGGATGTTGCATCAGTGAGCAGTGGCTGCACTCGCCCCCCCCCAGGTGAGGCGTAGTGGAGAGGCTGTCTGCTTTCAAAAACTGGCACTGATGTGTTTTATGAGAAGGTTTGCACTCGAGTGACAGACTGGTGAGCTCTGTGTCTACAGGAACAAGCACTGGATGCAAATACAAGAGAATGCAATCACTTTGCATTAAATCAGTTGTAAAATATGGAATCAATCAGGGTTAATTAATTGTAATAATGTGGTTATAATCATGCCTCACTTGTAAACAATAAGGTTTAACTTTAAGATGCTCTAAATCCTTCAGACACATTCAACAGTCTGCTTTTTCCTGCTGCTCTCTGTGCTGCAACAGTGTCAAATGGAAGCATGGTTATTTGTCACTTCTGTGCCAGCTTAATCCATGCAGATGCTGCCATCTACTGGCCAAAAGGAGACACTGCAGAGGGGATTTTTTAATGCTGGTTTCCATCAATTCAATGTAGTTGATCCTAAATTAGTCTTCCTAAACCCTTTTAAAATATGTGTTTGCCTAACTGCTCTAATTATACACCCCTGCAGTAACTTTACTCCTATATATTTTAAATATTAGATTCTATTTTTATATCTGAATGCTCTCTTAAGTCTCTTCCTGCCCTGTATCATGGTTCTTTTGATGTCTCATGTAAAGCCCTTCATCTTGCCCTGCAGCAAACCTGTATCGATGAACAACCTTGACTCTCTTTTCCTTGCCTTGCCTACTCCAAACAGCTCTCCTGCCTGTTCTCACCTAAAAACACACATATGGAAAGAAAGAAAGGATCTTAGCTCAGCTCATTTCTAAGATTCATATCACGTGGTGCTCATGAGTAAGGAAACAAAAGCATTGTAACAATATCAAACTCATGATCTGCAGTCTGTGCAAGTTTTAATTTCACATTCAAATCTTGCATACTGACAAAAGATGCAACACCTTTAATCTATCAGTTTGATTCTGAACACTGGTCTGTATTTATTTTAATGAACTTGTGATTCACAGCGTTGAAATAAAGGCATATGGATGTGATAAATAAATATACTCTGCAAGTACAAATCGAACAGAGAAGCTATTAATGGCACATTCTTTTGCAATGCGTTCCACTTTAAACCTCTTATTTTCACAGCAATATATACACACAGCTAACGCTACAAAGAGTCGGACATGGACATATAAAAATAAGTCATTACTTTGAGAAACATTGTGATTTCAAAGTTAGAGTTATCCAGGTTAAAATAGACTTTGAATACATGTGTCTAATTTACAAAGAAGCTCAATCAGTTCTTTATTAAATCTATAAAAGCTGTTAGTTCTGCAGAATAGCGCCCCCCTGGTGGCCACACAGAACCACAACTGGACGATTATAAACTCTACAATATAGAATGAGAGCAGAAGAAGTAGGAAAGATTTTTTAAAGTCTGGAAGTTCACAGCAAAATCCATGCTGAGTTTGCTAACATAAGATTGCATCCTATAGTGGTCACACCAGAGAGAGTCCAGCTTTAGCTGCACCCTCCCCTGAAAGTGAATTGTTCTAATTCTAGGTGCATGTTTTTGTTAATCAATTCAACTTCTCCTTTATGAAATTTTTTCTGTCAAAGTTGCAAAGTTTGTATTTAATCCCCTGGAACATGTTGCGCATGTTTGAGCATCTTGCTCAACTGATCACTGCTCCTCAAAATCATTTACACAGAAATTCACAACGTCAGAGATCCTCCGTGCACACTGTACACCGCCCCTCTTTTCCCCAGTGCTCCTCCTCCACCGTGAAAACTTCCAAAATTCTCACTTCTGGCTGACGATGGTGCGTGCGATCAGCTCTTTCATGATCTCGTTGGTGCCTCCGTAGATGGGCTGAATGCGGGAGTCCACAAAGGCCCTGAATGGATGGAGAAAAGTGACATCAGGAACTTGTTAAAACGACTGAAACACCAAAGCAAGCTTCACATTCAACTAATATGTCACAGGTTACATGGATGCCTCTTACTTGGCAATGGGGTATTCCCACATGTAGCCCCACCCTCCATGGAGCTGCAGGCACTGAGTGGCCACCTTGTTCTGGAGGTCAGATGCCCTGGAGAACAGATAACAGGTGATATCACACTGCAGAAATGAGGCCGGTCTTTTTAAAGTGGTGAACATGAGAACTGATTCTTACCAGTACTTGCCCATGGAAGCTGTGCTGGGGTCCAGACGCTTCTCAGCATGGAGCTGAAGGCAGTTATCGAGGAAGGATCGACCCACGCAGATCTCTGTTTTCAGCTCGGCCAGCTTGTGCTGCACAGTCTGAGGAGGAAAATGGATGCTATGATATTTCTCCTCCTAAAGAAGACTGTGACTTCTGCTCCAGTGCATGAAAAGATTTAAATCAACACTTGGAGGGAAAAGACTGACTTAGTTTATGAGCAAACTATGACAACTAAATGAGGCGTTACACAGACCTGCAGGTCAGCGATCGTCTTGCCGAAAGCCTTCCTCTGCGTCACATAGTTCCTGGTTTCCTCAAACATAAACTCAGCGCTCGCTATGGCCATGTCAGCGATCATCAGACGCTCCTACAGACAAAAAAATGATGGTTCCATCAAGTTCACATATTAAATGTGTCCCCTGCGACTCCCAGAGTTTGAAAACGTGTTTGTTAAACAAGAAGAATAGGATCATTGTTTGTACCTGAGGCAGCTCATTCATCAGGTAGTAGAAACCCTTGTTGAGGCCTCCCAAGAGGGCGCTGTCTGGAAGCCGCACATCCTCAAAAAACAGTTCAGCCGTGTCCTGAAAGAGACGGGAGAAGAAAACTGTGAAACCACATAAATAACAGCATCCTCATGTCGTCATTTTGCACAGCAGAAAATAATGTACCTGCGCCTTCAGGCCGATCTTCTCCAGCTTGCGTCCTTTATGGAATCCCTTCATGCCGTCCTCCACCAGGAACAGACTGATGCCGTGCGCCGCCGTCTTCGCCTCACGGTTCGTCACAGCAACCACCACGACAAGGTCCGCCATCCAACCGTTTGTGATGAACACCTGAAGAAGTCACACGAAAAATGAATGAGAGCTCAAGCTGATGTTGAGGTGCGATGTGATGTTTCAACTTGAACAACTCTGCACCTTGTTGCCGTTGAGGATCCAGTCGCTGCCGTCCCTCTTAGCGTTGGTCCTGACACCTTGAAGATCACTGATGAAACAAAAAGAAGGTGAAGGGGTCATTAGGGATACACTTTGCTGATTTCTGCACTGTCATGATTGAAGTTTGAATCCCTAACCTTCCTGCTCCTGGCTCCGTCATTGCAATCGCGCTGATGCACTTCCCAGAAAGCATCTTAGGAATGAAGCGATCGATCTGCTCCTGGCTGCCGTAGTTGACGATGTAAGGCATGACGATCTCAGAGTGCAAGGCGAAACCCGGGCCTGTGCAGTTGGAGTACATCCTGCAAAAAACAAAACCCCATTAACAAAACAAAGCCACTTATAAGTGTTTGATTTGATGTGTGGCTGAGACACTCACTGCTCCTCCCATGTGACCGCAGCAGAAAACAGGTCAGCTCCAATGCCGCCGTGGTGCTCTGGTACCATCACTCCCAGGAGGCCTTGCTCACCGGCTTTCTCCCACACCTCCCTGCTCACCTGGCCGGCCTTCTCCCACCTGGAGAGGAGAAAAGATGGCATAAAATATCCTGTTTGAACACTTCTTTTTGCTGATTGTGGATGTATTCACTCCCTTAGTGTCCATTAAGCATCTCTCAGGGTGTGCTTTAGATTCATTGTGTGCTCTTTGTCTTGTGCTTATGGTTGTTGTGTATCTGTTTGTGCTTGTGAATGCGATTATCATCTCTTTGAGGTAGCTTTGTGTCCATTTGTGGTCTTATTATGTTTCAGATTGAGTCTGTGGTTGTTTCCAGACATGCTTTGTGCCCCTTCTTAAATATCTGTGGTCATTTTTCATGCATTGAGTGGCCATTTGAGTCTCTTGTGTTGGTTTCTAGTCATTTCTGAAATGTTTGGTTCATCAGTAATCCAACTCACTCCTTGTGATGTGGAACCACTTCCTCCAGAAAGAAGCGCCTCACACTCTCTCTGAGGAGATCGTGGTCCTCGTTGAAGATCCGGCGGGTCCCGAAGTCCATCATGGACCTGGCGCTGGAGGTTTCTGGACGTGCCGGGGGGACATGCTCTCCTGAGGGCTGGGCCTGGCTGTGCAAGGATCTAAGAGAGACAGGAGGAATTAGGTCAAGCTACTGTGGTCCTTTGAGAAGCCTGATTGAGAGAAATGACAAAGAGACTCACTTTGAAAAGAAGAAGGCGATTAAAGGCACATTTTTAGACTCTAACCTTCTGTTTGTTGACTGATGTTGACTTACGGCACTTGCATTCATAACAGGAGTACTCTTATGTAAAAGTGGAGGTGTTTGTCTTAGGTTTTGTAAGTCTGAAACATAGTAGGTAAGGTAAATACCCTTAGGGACCTTGTCAACACACCTTACACAATTCCTTCCTTCATTGTGTTACATGTATAAAGTTTTTATAGCAGTTTGGCCCCTCAGAGGAGGACAGTGTGCCAAAGGTCAACTAGGGTTAGCTGGTCGTTGAGTACAATGATAAACAGGTAATATGTCTTAAAGAAAGGTGAGCTAACTTGGCTGATTACTCAATCTAACTAAACCAAAACATGCATAACATTCAAACTGAATACTTCCCTTGTTGTATGTCACACATTCCTGCATTCCACGCGACATATGACTTCAAAAAACATGAATAAATCTCTGTATTTTACCTCGCAGCAGCTGCAGAAAGCACCTGTCCACGTCCAAAGACATTCCTCAGCCCCAAAAGTCCAGTTTTGATCATTGTTTCAGAGAGAAATGGAGACAAAGTAGCAAGGAGACTGAAACACACAAACAGGACAAAGATCCTCTGAGGAAAAAGGATGTGGAGATGGGTTACTTGGTACCTAAATCTGTAGCTCCTCCTTCCAGGTACTTAGACCCAGAGGTGGACTAAGTACACACCTTCATTAGTTATGAGCCTCCAGGTCAAATATTACTCCAATACAAGTGAAAGTTGCTCTGTCAGGTTATTATTTGAGTTATTTGACCTGGAGTATCTTTACTTTACCTTAAGCAACTAATAAAACTGTGTACTTTTTCCACCACTGCTTAAACCATAAAGTTACATAACATCAAAAATACTCACCTTCAGTAAACACATGTCTAATAAGTGCTTGAGTTAATATTTAAATGTAATTACATCTCTATTTCAGAGAAAATCTACAATAAACTCTCAGAAAGTCTCGTCCAAGAAAAAAGCAGCAGAGTGAGACATCATGCAAACGTTTCTTCTTCTACGTTTGAATTAATTCTAGTCTTGCTCTCTAGTGACACCACGTGGTGAAACTCAGGTATTGCAGCACAAGATGCACAGAAATACCTGAGCACAGTCACATTAAGTCCAGCTTTCAACAGATAGCTTAAAAAATCAGGCACTAAAATCACCATGTGTCTAAACAGGACAAATATAAAACCCTAAGGATATATAAAGGTACAACAGCATGTATTCAGGAACTTACCTGGGTCATATTTGATGTGAATTGTTCCTGTAGTGTTGTGCAACCCTGCAGAGTGTGGGTGTGGCAGACAATCAGGTGCCAATGCAGGTGTGTTGGACTGATTAATGTTGATGACTTGATAACAGATTGCAAATTAAAACCACATGAATTGTTTCTTGCTTTTCTCTGGAGTGTTCTGAAAAAGGAACAGGGTGTACTCTGATGGTGTTCTCATTGCACCACAAGAGGGAAGTCTCTTTTCACATTACAGGCTACTGTTTGAGGTTGCAAGAGTCCTGTGTATGCATGGCAGAATTCCTCCTGCAGCTCATCCACATAGCCACTGATGAGCAAGGGTTGCAGAAAGTGAAGGATTAATGAAGATATAGGTTCTCCAATATCAACCGAAGCATGTCTCCATACATCCTTTTAATATATGAGCAATAAGAGGCACAAAAGACAGCATTATGCATAATTTGATGTCAAACACACTTGGGTTACATTTTTTTTTAAATGTAGGGACCCCTTGAGTTAGGTTTTCTGTCATGAAAATATATATGTGTCACTTTAGATTGGCATCACCTGCATTATAATCAATTTAGACACAATATATGCCCTTAAGCAGATCCTAGAAGGCACCAATTACATCATTAAACACAAGACGCAGCAGTGAAAGATGGAGGTTAATCTCTATTCTATGGTGTTTTCTTCCGTCTATCATCAGGAGCCAGTGTTATAAGGATATTAAATTTTTTTCCAAGTTATATTTATGATTAAGTTTCACACTTTAATGCTACACAGTGCACTTTCGCAGAGTTGCAGCTGACCCTGCAACAGATAAGATTAATTATGTGTTTAAAGGTCACACAGAATACCTATTTAAGAGCTGTATAGTGCATCATCGGACACCTACCCTCCTGCAGCATTACATGCATTCACAAATACATAAACTAAATGATCAATTTTCTTTCTAATGGTTTCATAAAGAGGCATCCTTGTTAATTTCAGTCTGTTTCATAACCAGTCAAAACCGCCTCACAGGAGCTTTAATATTCTACATTCAGCATCTGTATTAAAGTGTTTCTACGGTTGTTTGTGAACAATGAGAGATCAAGAACCAACTCAGGTGGGATGTACGTTGGAAAAGTTTATTCTGACATGAACAGAGTGACAATAAATAAAACTTGTCAGGGAAGTGGGAGACGTTTGGCGGTCTATCCACAAACTTTCTCCAGCACCTTTGGCATTGCTGGGCCAGTGATGGCGTGACTGAATGAGGTGGCGGTGGGAAGGTTAGGGATCTACCCTCACTTGATGAGCGGTCACCCCTTCTCCCCCGTTCCTCACCTCATGCGGGAAGTGGAGACGTGCCCCGGGGGTGGGGGGGAGTTGAGGCCGAGTGATGGGGGTCTACATTGGAGAGATGGCGTTGTCCCGAGATAGAGGAGGGTTTGAGACGAATAGAAAGGAAAACAAAATAAAACAACAAGATGGGTTTGCGTCAACATCCCTTGTACATAGTCCTTGTCTTTCCTTGGTTGGTCTTTGACAACAGCGTCGATGTCCTGAACACTGTCGGCTGTCTGTAGGTGAGCTACAGTTTCTTCAGCACTCTTCCTGCTGGCCTCTTACACAGACATGATGTGCTTGACGAAAGCTGGAGGGAAACAAAGATAACATGTTCAAATATAAGAAAGAAATAACTTCACAAAGAAAAGAGAAAGGCAAAGGAAGAAGTGAAGACTCACCCTCATAGTGCACACTGCCGTTCTCGTCCTCCTGGCCGGCCATGAGGGCTTCAATCTCGGGCTCAGTCATCTTCTCTCCTGTGGATTCACGAGTGTCCATGTCAGGAGGTGTATTTCACTCACATGCTAGCATACTCTGCATGCTAAGCAAGCTATATTTGTGCGCCTCTATATTTGGGGAAGGTGACTTGAGACTCACCCAGGGTGGAAAGCACAATACGCAGCTCAGCGCCCATGACTGTGCCGTTGCCCTCCTTGTCGAAGACGCGGAGACCCTCAACGTAGTCATCGTAGGAGCCCTTGGGGATGGCGTCGACCTCCTTCAGCATGGGCAGGAAAGCCTCGAAGTTGAGCCTCTTGTTGGCCATGTCTGTGGGCACGGTTTTTACAGATTCAAATACAGCCTAGCTATAAACGCCATCTACATGCAAGAACGTAGACTCGGAGTTCTTTTTGACATTCTAGCTTCAAGGTTTGCTAACTTGAGGAACCTTTTCTGGTGTTTCAGAATTTCTTTTAACCTGTTGAAGCTTTCATGTGATACTCTGGCGCAACAAAGGACAGTGTTGGACAGTTTTTACAGTACACACATTTTACTATAACCTTGCTTGGGCTATTTTGTCTTCACAGTGTGTAAAATGTGAAGGTAGACTGATGGCTGACCACATTTTGGCGGCATTGTAAAACCATTTTGACTGACTTCCACATAAAAACAGACTCAGGGTTCTTACTGTCTTGCTTAGCCTGAGAATTCAGGACTCTCTTCTTGTGCTTCTACTTTATAAAATCATTTTTCTACAGCTTATAACTGCCCCGTAGCGTTGTCTTTGTCTGGACATTGCGTGTTTGCATCGGGGGTCCTACCATCAGCGGATGGGCTGCCCAGAATCTTGACAACGTCCTTGTTGGTGGGGTTCTGGCCCAGAGCACGCATGATATCAGCCACCTGGTTGAAGGCCACCTGGCTGTCACCGACTCTGTCAAAGAGACCGAAAGCCTCCTTGAAGTCTGGTTGGGAAGAAGAGAAGCGAGAGAACTTTGTGAGTTACAACAGACGGGCAGATATCGCTTGGAAAAACAATTTAACAGAGTCATAAAAAGTGTTCTAGGCTCCACACGCTCAAGAGAGTTAGAGGTCATGTTGAGACAAGGTACTTTGGAAAAAGACCTTAGTACAGTCACAACTGGAGAGGAAAGAATCCCTTTCATGCTGCCATCAAGAAGTTATATTTGGTATCCGGTTTGACACCAGTGCTAGCAGAACATTTTGGGGTTTTATATTCTCTCTATATCAGGGATCTTAGTCAGCTAAGAAAGCCATGTGCTGGAGGATCAGAGTCAGCAGAAGCCACATACTTCTGTCATTGTTCCCGGCTCACTGGGGGCGACAGCTGAACCCAAGCAGCAGCGTAGAGGAAGGTAGAGACTGGGGCCTGAACAAGGGTCTCTGTATCCTACCAGGGGAGCCGCCTCAAAGTGACCTTTTTGATGGATTACTGCTCTGGTGTGGCTTCCGAACAGCAGGAGCAGCTGTACCCCCCCACCCCCACCCCCACCCAGTCCTGCCTCCACTTGCATTGGGGAGGAATTTAAGGGTGCAAGCTGATACACCCCGGACAGAGTAACCCCTGCCATATAGAGGCATGACAGCGTGGCCCTGGGTGAGTTAAACATAAGAATGCTGACCGCGACGTAATCAAAACTGGGTCCTGCACTGTAGACTGTAAGTGACTCTTGTAGCTGTCCAAGAACTCGCAGAAGTGGCATTTTTTACATTTGTGGGTGCTTTTATGGCAGATTTTTACAAACATACTCTCCTGGGAAATCATGACTAGCTTTTATCTGCAGCTCTAACACACCAGGTTGGGACATATTGAAATACAGGTCTTCAAAATTGGCGTGTGTCACAACAAAGTTTATCTATCCCTGCTCAGGACAAGCCTAAAAATGGTGCACCAATTAGAAGACCAACACAGATGTGTCAAACAATCACAGATTAAGCTTTGTGGAGGACTCTGCATGGTTTGGGTTTCCAATCTACAACCCAAAGGACGAGCAAAACAAACGTCCTCTACTGAAAACACAGTCCACTTATAGAGGACACGTCTTTTCACAGTGAACAAAAGCCTCAGCGATGAAGCTCAGGGATTACATTTTGGACGCATCTTAAACCTTGACCCGGCAATTTACACCTCAGCTCTGCAAGAGCTGCAAGACAAGGCTAGGTCGGCTTAGAATAGACATTTCTCAAATCCTTCACGACAGCTGCACAAGACCGTGGCACAGCATGTCCAAGGGGCGGGAGGATCTTGAGTCTGAAGCTATCTTCATCCCCTACTTCCACCTTTTAGTGTTTCATGTGGACTAACGGTTTAACTCTGTGATCTGTTTGTTTTAGTGGGAGCACTGTGGGAGAGTTTCTTGCAGGAAAACAGGAGTGGGATGGCAGCAGAAAGGGGATTCTTTACATGCTGAGATATTTGAAAGGGGTTATGATTAATTGTGATGTTTCTCAACTTACCCTCAATCTGGTCCGCTGAGAACTCAGTCTGTCACGTGGAAACACACAAGAACACACATATAGACACACAAATTGCACATTCACAAACACAGACACACACAGAACACAGAGAGATGAATAAAAAACACATGAGTGATGAGAAATGAAACACAGACAGAATACAGATCCTGCAGAATGTCTTCAAATGTTCAATAATTTAAAAGTTTTGTTGCTGTAAATGTTCCAAAGCTGCACCAATTGGATGTAATTAAATGCAACATCATGTTTTTACATATGTGGCGACACATGCAGCCATCATAAAACAGTGATTGTCAATGTAACACTCCTTAAACATGCTTTTTAAACATTGGAAGTTATGAGTTAGTTGGTTTCAGTGTTGCCAACAAATGGCAACTTTCGAGATATATATCCAAACATCCAAATAAGCCGAAAAAAGTAACTCCACCGGTAACCGCCCCCCCAAGAGGTCCAAAAACACACAACTTTGTACACACCATTTTGGAGAGTTGGCACTGGAGGAAAGAGAGAAGAAGAGAAGCTTGACTCCCGAGACAGAGTGGTCCTGAGCCATGGTTGGAGCCCCCTTCTTATTTATCCCGGGCATGTGATGTCACGTATGCTAATGAGGCGGATCAGATGACACGTTGGAACATCTTTAACTTTCTTAGGGCAAACGGAAAGGAGAGCTGCGCGCCATCGGAGCTGTGGGAGTAGGCCTTTAGAAGGGGACGGGGCTAAATTTAGACTGAGGACTAACTGTGTCAAGACTGTGAGCTCAGTCTTAAGATTTAAAACTCATTCTGAACTCACTCCCATTAACGAAAGTACGCTTAATTGATTTGATTTTAAAGGGTCCGGTTCAAGGCGGAGGGGCATGGTTGCAGTAGCAGAGAAAATGCAGAAACTCAGCTACCTAGTGTCCCGCTTCAGAGGGGCTCCAATCCCAGAGAGATCATTTACAAGCTGGTATTTTTAAACCCTGCTCCTCCTCTTATGGTTAAATAACAGCGGAGCAAAATCAGCCTGAAAGTTGGTTCCGGTCAGATATGTGAATGAGAAGTCCTCGGCTTAGTCAAGATCTGAACTTCAGGAGGATTCTGGCGACTTCTTGAAGGACAGGTCCTGAAAACTTAACCTGAGCAGTGTAATGAACACCTCACCTTAAAATAAATCAGTGACTTTTACACCTTCAGTATGAAGCTGGATTTAAAGAGAGTTAATGGGGGTGAAATTAGGGGTGGAAAATGATTTTAATACGTCATATTGTGCAGAGTTTAAGACTCAGCTGAGCACTCAATAGAGGTTTAATGACCGGAGCACCGCGCTGCTTCACTAACCTTTCTGTCTCCATCAGAGCTCTCCATGGTGCTGATAGCAGCGTGGATAAAGGGTGCATTATTAAAGCAGTACATGCATAAAAAACAGAACTGCAACACCATCACACACACATTCAGAGGCGTGCAGAAGAAAGACACTGCACGTTTATTTCAGTTTGGTTTTAATTGACCGTACTGTGGAGCTGATGGATGTGATGCATTATGAGTATGACCATCAAAAACATGTCTCATTACAAATGATTCTATGCACAACAACTCCACTCTTCTTCTTCGTCTTCTGCAAAGCGATTTAAAGGTGCATCTCGTACATTTATTACAGCACCAAGTACAAGGAGAAAGACTGGGAATGACATCCAGACTCTGTCAGTCAACGAGATATCCTTCAGGGGGAGGTAAAAGTCTTTCTTCCTTCACCTCCCCTGTCTTTCTTTGTCTTTCCCTTCTTCTGAAACTGCTCCTTTTTATGTCTCTGGACCATATGCTGGATTTTTATCTGCACTGAATGTTTGGGATGCAGTCTGCGTCACAAATATCACTGCAGTGAATGATTAGTTCCCACACAGAGGCCTCCTCGTACGCAGTGAAGAACTGTTTCAGCATGTATTTTTAAAAATGTGAAGGCTGCTGATATTGCCTGATATTGAGCAGAGATTTTTTTTACTGTGTTCTTTGCACTTAACAACGTTCTCTGATGTCTTTTAAGGAACAAAAATTAAGAAAATATGTCAAAAGATTAAGTGTTTATATTTTTAAAGTATCTTTTGTGTCCTTTTGTTTCCATTGATTTTAAATCACAGCTGAGAGGAGGATCATCACAAATCACACGGACAAACTCCAGGATTATATAATCGCCTTGTAGCGTGAATAGCTGCTGTTTGCATGCATCCAAGGCTCAGTCTGTCTTGTCATCAGCTTTGTAACACACAGCAGTAATGTTTGAGTGCAGAGGTAAAGCCCTGGAGGACATTTGTGAGACTGGAGACCACACCCCAAAGCTCTATTTTTACTCCCATTCCTGCCTGAGGTGTTGGGTTTCTCCTACGCTTGAGAGATGGGGGGTGGAGAAAAACCGATGAACGCCCCTGCTTTCTCAAGACTCTGCTACAGTAGCTACACCCCCTCTCACTCTGTAGCGTTTGCAAACCAAGCCCTCCCCCTCTCTCCCCTCAGCTGGCGTCAGGTCATAGAGACGCATGGACCAGGGGCTTAAAAAAGAGCCGTGGCATTGTGTCGCCGCTTGCTTTCAGAGGGGGTTACGTGAGCCTTATTTGGAATCGAGACCAGAGTGGTCGAGCCAAGTGGCCCCGTGGAGGGCTGGACGGAGGATTTTGAGTCACTTGATGGTGTAATATTTGGCTGCGGTTGCAAGCTTGAGGCAGAAATAGAGCATGTTTAGCAGCAAATGTGGACTTCGGCTGCATTTTCAACAACGTGACGCCAAATCCGATCAAATTAGAGATAGTCTTTAAATTTGTGTCTCTGAAATTTAGTGTGAAATACAAATTGAGGGAGTTTCAATGTGATTCTATCCCTGCTGACCGACCTAATGTGCCTAATTGCCCCCGTGGAAGTCAGACTTTCATCCACAGCTCTCCAGCTCTCTGCTGCCCCCCTGTGGCTCTTCTGTGTAACTGCATAAAAACGCCCAAACAAGAGGAACAGCTGTACAAAGACTCATGATTTATTGCTCAGACAGTGCAAAGGACGGGCCACAGTTTACACTCAGGGGTTGATCCCTTAACACATGACAGAGCTTGTACTGTAGTATTTTTAGTGCATTGTATCGAGCTTTGCTGTTGACCTTTCTCATAAAGAAACATAATAGCAAACTAAAGCGCCCATTTCAATAAAGTCAGAGACGATATAAACGTTTTAAGTGCTAAAAGAATCACAGTTCTGTCTCCTCGCAGCCTTGAACTGGAGGTCAATGTTTTCTTTTTGTTTGAATCTGCTTAAACGTCACAAGCTGAGCGATAGCTGGAGTTAGATGTATACACAAAAAAAAAGCTAGAGCAGCTCTCATTCTTCAAAACACCTTTTTGAAATAGTTGAAATGTAATCGTAGGATTCATAGTTAATAACGTGTAAAGTTACAGAACAGAGAGCAGGAAAGATATGGCACAACATCCAAAGCCAGAGTCACAGTCAGTCCCCAGAGTTTCCTCTTGTTGTCTTCTTGTAACGATCGTGCAGTGTGTGTTAGACGAGTACCTGTGACGACTTTTTTTTACACTTCAAAAGCGGGGAACCTCGCTTTCATCGGCTGAAGGATGTCGGCCAAGAAGTAGATGGTGCCCGCCATGCCTGTGAGGACAGAGAGGACCTTAAGAGTGATGCTTTGGAGGCTTTTTATTTGACTGGTGACACTTTAAATCATCCAACAGCTCCAGCTTTAATCTTAATGAAGATAATGTAAGTCTGCACAGGTGAGTGAATATCTTTGATTACTTGTGCTGACTGGAAAGCTCCTACAGTGGACACATCAGAGCTGACACATAAATCTCCTTGAGCATGTTTGTCATGTGATTACCTTCAAAAAGAGAGTACGGAGTGTCTGGTGTTCTGCATCCATGCTTGCCGTAGTTCATGCACCAGTCTGCAAACTGCAGAGAGACAAAGAGAAGCACAGAGTGAGCTTGTTTCATAATAACACGTCTGTCACAGTGAACTTTATTTAAGCCATCCCAGGAGAACAGCGAGCAATGTCAACAACGGCTAAAAATTGCGCTCGGCTCGGTGAAATCCGAGCATCTGTCGAGGTCTCACATTAGGACCACAATGTTGCTCTGATGCCGGGTAACAGAGCCCAGGCGAGACATCTGAGGAGTCTGTTTCCATCCGCTATGAATAGATTCATATTAATGAAAGGTACACGTGGGACCGCTGCCACCTGGAGTGGATCCAAGGAGGGGCTGCTCTGATGGCTTCTGTGTCTACAATCAGTTTTGATTTAAGTTTGGCAAGAGGCAGACTCTGCTGAGGCTGGTTAAGATTTCAAAACAAGTGTGAAAACAAAGCAGGATGTTTTCTGTGAGTTTGTATCTTAAAAGGAAATAAATAAATGTTTACTAATTCCTGAAAAACATCAAGTTAAGGATACAAACTTCCTCAGTGTCAAACTGCAGAGCCACTAATGAATACCTGCTGTGTTTAGTCACTCACTGGCTGCTGCACTGTGTGAATAATGAGCATGTATTACATCGTGATGTCACTCTCACCATGCAGGCTCTGAAGAGGTGTTTGGGGTCCTGCGTGTGCCGGTACAGAGCCAGGAAGGTGTAGGCGTTTCCTGCCGCACCGTGACACAAGCCGTAGCCTTTTTTCAGCAAGCCGTAGCGCCAGACCACCTCGCCGCACTGCAGGGCGTCAGACAGGTACTGAGCCTCTCCAAAGATCTGAGGACGGGAGGAAGAGGAGAAGAGTTTCAGCAAAAAGCAAATACATTGGTTGAAAGTTGAAGATGCAACAGTGTAATTAAGTGAAAGTATAATTGAGGTGATGTGCATGATAGACAAAAACATCAAGTGTAAGAACAAAGCTGTTTCTGCAACAATGCCCTTTAATTCCAGGAAAGACAGGCACAAAGAAAGCCGCAAGGTCTTTGTTAATCCTTCGTGACGTATTTGACATTTCAAGCAGCACAACGTAAACAAACCATGACGTGATGTCACCACTAGAGGGCACTGTGACTCTACAAATGAACCCTAAAGTTCAGGAACACATCAAGGATCCAAAGTGAAGAGTTCAAGAAGTCATCTTCCCCAGTTTACCTTGTGTGCCTGCAGCAGCATGTACACCACCCCGGGGGATCCGTGGCACCAGTGCACCAGCAGGTCCCGGTCGTCTCCCATGCAGGGTGGGTAGTTTCCAGTTGGGAACTTGAGGCGGCAGACGTGGTCCACGCTGGGTTTCACCAGCCTGTGAACCCAGTCCTCGGCATGGACGAAACCCGGCTGTGAGGAGGACAATGACGCAAGTTTAACAGAGGATGACGAAGATAGTTTCATATTAAAAAGCTGCAAAAAGGAGACTCAGGCTGCTTCCAGGAAACAGAGAGATGTTTTACCTGCATGAGGAAGTAGTAGATTCCTGCCAGGCCGTGTGCAGCGCCAACATACTGCTCCTGGTACCACTCGTACATCAGCGGGCTCTGGTTCTGGACCCTGAACCTCCTGCTTAGGTTTTCCCCGGACGCCAGAACGGCTTCGCTGATCTGAGGAGGGACAGGTCACACATAAAGCCTCAAAAACACAGTCTGTAGGATTGTGAGGAATCAATAGAGACGTAGGACTGCAAGTGGACATGGTTAAGCAGAGGAGCGAGAAAATGAGCGCCCAATAGCTTATCAAGATTATAATTATCCTGCAGCACCTTAATTTGATGTTGCTTTGAGGTGCAGTGTACTTATAAGAAGATGATCCTGTTTCTGTCCCACCTGCTGGATGTACTGCAGCGGGATCCTGTCCTGCCCCAGCTGCTGGTTGATGAAGACGAGGGCGTAAAGATAACCCATCCTCCCGTAAAGCATCTCATCGGGGAGCCCGCCTGCGCCTTTCACTACAGAGGGGTGATACTGCAGCAGTCTGTGTGAGAGAGAGAGGGGGCACAAGGTTACAATCACAAACTGAAGAGATGTGAAGGAATCAGACTCTCAGAGTGAGGACAACAACAAACAACAAACACTGACCTGTTGATGCACTCGTCGCTCTCTTGCGCCCTCTGCAGGCGATAGAAGACCACAGCAGCCACAGCCAGAGGCCCAGCATCCCCACAAAGGAAGGTGACATCATGACGTCTGGTCAAACACTTCAGGCTGTGGCTGACGTACTCCAAGGCTCTCTGAAGGAAGGAGGGGTCCCCGAATATATTGTGGAGGTGCAAGTAGAGCAGAGCTATGCCTGTGGAGAGAAGCATCAGCATTGTTTGAAAATTCAGCGTGCAGTAACCTGAAGCACAGCTGCATGTTTTAGTACGGATACTCGAAGAAGCATATAGACTGGAATGAAAATATTGTGAAAACAACATATATTGACTTCTATTTATTGTTTTTATGGAGCAAAATACCCTGATGTGTTCCAGAACCTTAAAGGTCACTATAACCACTCCATCTCTCTCTTATTCTCCTCTATCCCTCTGTCCAGACCCAACTCGGTTGAAGCATGATGGCATGATTCTGCACGAGGTTTCTGCCTGTTAAAAGGAAGTTTTTCCTCGCCACTGTAACTGGCTAAATATTGCAAGGTGCAATGCTCATGTTGGATTAAGGTGGGGTCAGACTGAGTCTGATCCTGTCTTGGTGTTGGGTCTGTGTTCATAATTTGACATAGAGTGGTCTAGACCTGGTCTGTTTGTAAAAGAGTCTTAAGATAAGGTTTGTTGTGATTTGGCGTTATGCAAATAAAGGTTGATTGATTGATTGAAAGGTCATTATTTTCTAAATGTGATGGTCATCTGTAATATCTGCAGGCTAAGAAGTGTGACACCTACATGTGCACAGCCTTCCTCCTTGACATGTTGTTGCTGCTCATTCAGGTTAGTGTGTTTCCTTGCAATGGACCATATGCTGTCACTGATGTCAGATGTTGTATTAGATGTGCAATGGTGCATTCATCACCTGCCCAGCCGGTGTAACTGGTGCAATTTCTGGGGTCAGCCGACTTCAGTCCATTCTCCATGACAGCCAGAAGCTCACTGACCTTACTGCTGAGCCTCTGAGCAAACTCCAATGTGAGCTGAGGGTGCAAAAAATAAATAAATAAATAAATAAATCAACATCAGGAAAGTTCCACGACACACACATGCGTCCACTTGCAATATGCATGTTTCACTTACCTTCCCGTGACCGTCGAACAGAGCCTGTGTGGACGCAGGGTTCCCATCATAGTCATGATAAGGATTCCTCAACGCTCTTGTGTCCATCTTTTCAACAGCTTCACTGCTGCACTGCGATTAATCTGGGTCACATAGGAAAGAGTGTACAAGGATGTTAGGTAATATAAGGCGCTGGAGCATGATGCACACAAAGGGGATGCATGAGGAGATCATTCAGAGACATTATACGCTCCTCTGCAGGGACACACACCCCCTCACTTTAAGTATTGACAGCCTTAGCTCGCTGCAGAGCTACAATAGCTTAGCTGCAGAGCTCAAGCTAACGGCTAACGACTGTTGATGCTCCTACTATCACCAAATGAGACATCAGAGACTTCATTCATAAATTTCACACACAAATGAAAGATTGTGCACGAGCCTGGACATGTAAACACGCACATTTACCTCTAGAAGAGCTGCTCTGGGGATGGGAACTCCTCGTCGATGTAATTATCTATAAGTAACGTAGCATCAGCTGGCACGCTGCTGCCCCCTAGTGGTTCGGAGGTGGTACTGCAAGCTCCACATGAAATGATGAAATTCAGCAGGAGGAGCTAAAAGAAGGCTCCCACAAAAACACTGGAAATAGTAGTTGGTGAAATTAAAATATTTTACAGAATAGAATTAACACATACTCCTGACTAAACAAAAAAAATCAGCAAAATACAATTAATTTAAAAAGTATTTTGAAGGTAAAAAAATAATTACAATGCATGACTGATTTATTCAATATTCAAGATTCAAGAAAGTTTTATTGCCAAGTGAGCTTGCACACACAAGGAATTTGACGTGGTGATTGGAACACTGGTGCTTAACAACAAGAGAGTAAGGAAACAACAAGACAGTAAGGACACAACAAGACAGTAAGGACACACCAAGACAGTAAGGACACACCAAGACAGTAAGGCCACAACAAGACAGTAAGGCCACAACAAGACAGTAAGGACACAGTTAGGACACAACAAGACAGTAAGGACACAACAAGACAGTAAGGACACAACAAGACAGTAAGGACACAACAACACAGTAAGGACACAACAACACAGTAAGGACACAACAACACAGTAAGGACACAACAACACAGTAAGGACACAACAACACAGTAAGGACACAACAAGACAGTAAGGACACAACAAGACAGTAAGGACACAACTAGACAGTAAGGACACAACAAGACAGTAAGGACACACCAAGACAGTAAGGACACAACAAGACAGTAAGGACACAACAAGACAGTAAGGACACAACAACACAGTAAGGACACAACAAGACAGTAAGGCCACAACAAGACAGTAAGGACACAGTAAGGACACAACAAGACAATAAGGACACACCAAGACAGTAAGGACACAACAACACAGTAAGGACACAACAAGACAGTAAGGACACAACAAGACAGTAAGGACACACCAAGACAGTAAGGACACAACAAGACAGTAAGGACACAACAAGACAGTAAGGACACAACAAGACAGTAAGGACACAACAAGACAGTAAGGACACAACTAGACAGTAAGAACACAACAAGACAGTAAGGACACAACAACACAGTAAGGACACAACAAGACAGTAAGGACACAACAAGACAGTAAGGACACAACAAGACATTAAGGACACAACAAGACAGTAAGGACACAACAAGACAGTAAGGAAACAACAAGACAGTAAGTTAGTAAAGTTAGTGAGCTTTTAACTGTAACATGAGTCATACAGTGTTGATCCATGCTCTGGTACACACATTAGGATCATTTAAAGAGGTGTGTATAGACATAGACACAGATTGGTCCTATATGAGCCCTGTGTCATATACTGTGTGTCTAATCTTAGTCATGAGCATTTCCTCCGCTGTCAGGTGTGATGCTAATGACTAGTAAACAAATACACAAGCGTAAATTCATGATCACAGAGCGGAGGATCATTTATACACACTTGTACCATGGAAACATCATGTGTCACCAATCTGCCGCTGACCTTCTGCAAAGCCCCCAAACAACGTGTCATTCCTGTGGATGGTGATGATAATTGGTGTAGTCGTGAAGAACATGGGGCCGGTATTGATTGGCACACTGCCGCGTCTCCCTGCTGGTGTTCCACTTCCTCACTCATAGCAGAGATAGGAGCTGCAGCAGCCCTGTAATCTCCTCGTTTTTGACTGTTCTGCTCCTGTGAACGGCTCAATAAAGAGAAGGAGTATTACAGTGTTGTGGCAGCAAGACATCTCACATTGACAAACCAGAGTGCAATGGGATACATCCTCTGAAGGCTTTGATTACGGCTCTCTTTGTTAATATGCATCAACTGCTTCCTCTTCCTTCTGTTTCCCATGATTCATTCTGATTCTCTGATGCTTTTCTGCTTCTCTCTTTGGAAAAAATCATCAAAACTGAGTCCTAATTAAACGGCTCTGGACTAAATATGTTAGTCTCCCTACAAAAAGGCAACTGTGTGAGTGTAGCCGTGTTATCATGAAGACAACCTTCAGTGGATAAAGAGAGAGAGAGAATAGAAAAAAAGAAATCTTTGTCTGTAGTCTAATTACAGCTTCTCTGTGCTCTGTGCAGAACATGAGAAATGTTCATGTGATCAATTTGGCGGGTTATTACCGAGGACCAGAGGTAGTGCAGTGATGTGCATGAAGTAAAGAAGGGTACAGGCTCTAAACAGGTACCCCATATAAATGAGCAGACCACCTGTCAACCCTGCAAGCTGCAATAAGGGGGGCAGAGCTTCTGGCCTGTTTGATCCATTAAACCCTCCTAAAGCCGTGCCCACAGGTTCAGAACTACTATTTAAATAACACTTGTGTTTACTGCTGACTCTTTAAAGATGACACTGAAGCCTCTCTAACCTTGAAGTGTGAAGTTTGTGTCAACACTCTTGACTTTAATGTATAAAAGTTTGAGTTGCTTATTTGCAGGTTTCCATTTGAAGCTCCCCTCGCTGATGACAGGTGTAACCTTGCGTTTGAAAAGTGCAAATGAAGCTGACAATTAGATCGGCCAACGCGGCACAACTGCTGCAGTCATCACTGTCACTCCTCTTTTTTTTTTTTTTATGTTTACCTCTCTGCTTTTTGTTTTGTTTGCGTTTGTACTCGATTATTTAGCCTTCAGTCAGGGGAACTTGACTTCCTGTCATTTCCATATCAATTGACCGAGCTGCAGGTGAAGGCCAGTCATGCGGTACAGAGTATGGAGCTTTCACTGGTATACCTTGGGACTGTTTTACCTTGCCTTAAGGGACGGGAAATGGAAATGCGGCTCAAAATGCAAACAAAAAAAATTCAGAGGGAGACCTTCGGGCTTGATTAGAGCTCGCTTTTTGAAAGACACGTTATTGAACCGAGTCTGACTCCGACTGCGCCGCTGGGAAAAAAATATTAATTAGAGGTGATATTGATCATCGTTTCTTCCTAGCACAGCAAACATCCAAGCTCAGGCCACATCTTGCAGATTGCTGTCAAATCATACACTTTACTTTTCTTGTTTTTTAAAGGCTGAAGTGATTGTTGAGAGTCAGACTTCTGAAGGAGACAGCTGCAGATATTAAAACAGATGCATCTCAACACATCAGAATATCATGCACAAGTTCCATTCAGGCCTACAGATAAAATACAACTAGAATATTAAAGTTTCAGAGAGTTATATCTCTTTCGGTCTACTACATTTAAAGGGAAGACTTGTCGCTGTCCTGAAGACAAGCATCAACACGCTCCACAGAGAGGGTAAGCCACTGAAGGTCGTTCCTGAAAAGGCCGGGTGTTCGCAGAGTGTTGTAGTGAAGCATATCAATGGAAAATTGACTGGAAGGGAAAGTAAGTGTGATGGGGAAAAAGTGTGCAAAGCAAAAAAGGATGTCCGCAGCCTTGAGAGGACTGTCAAGAAAATTCAAGACCTTGGTAAACTTTGTGAGGAAAGGACTGAGGCTGGTGTCAGAGCATCAAGAGTCAACACATACAGACATCCTCAGGAGAGACTAGCTTATGTATTGTGGGTGTTTACATTCTGATGAGATAAGAAATGCATTAAGAAGAGGCATTGTAATTCCACATTCTGGGTAGTACTCCGTGTGTGTGAATTCTCTTTGTCTTGATTTTGTAAAAAAGGTGATATGAAGTCATTCCTAACCTCTCACACACCTGCTCACTGCACCTAAACCAAACCTGACAGCCCGACAAACCGAACCTTGGATCATTTCTGACTTCTCAACCCTCACCTCTCCCTGCCTCTCCCACCCACCCACCTCCTCCATTACTCACTCCCACCACCACCTCCTCCCTGTCAGCCTCCTCTTCCCTTCCCGTCTCCCTCCCAGCCCTCCTTGATATTCACGCGGACAGCCGGCCTGCTGCTGGAGTGTGTGAACGCTGCCAGAGGAGAGTCTCAGCAGACTCCAAACTGTGATGCACAAAGCCGAGCACTTGACCCGCAGTTGTAGCCTGAAGCATATATTTCTACTCCCTCTGCAGAGGGAAAAAAAAGCCTTCATCGTCTGGATGGCCCGGTTACTGCTCTCTGCCATCCTGCTCTGTGTTTGGAGGACGTGAGGGAATCAAATGGTTATTCTACCAGCTGAGTGTTTTACCAGGGGGGTGTCTTGAGCATACAAGAGCAGAGGCAGGATTTGGGCCGTGACTAAAGCCTGGGTTGGAAGTGTACTCGGTTTTCTAAGAGCAAGTTTTGTCACAGCTTAGGACAGAGCTGTTATTTGAAATGAAAATATCACAAGTACAAGAAAAACTGGAACTTGCTTCTCCTCATATTGTGGCATGTTTGGGTATTTTTTGTCTTCAAGATGTCCGTCTGTCCCGGTCTTTAAAGATGATCTGCTAGTGGGAATATTTTCAAATTTGGCACAACATGCAGTCGGATTAAAAGACTGATACAATGATCCTCCATACACAAACATGTCTGCATCTATGGTCTTCCTATTGTTATATACTCCAACTTCACAGGTTGGCACAGACATACAACTACCAGGCAGTAATTCTAGAGTATGATCACCTGGTAATTTGTCCTCATATCAGCTCTGTTCGGCCCTTTCAGAGAGTCTGGCCTGTAATTTCACCTCTGCTTGATCACAGGTTTGGATTCAGCTCCCACTTTGAAGCTGATGCAGCAACTGCTAGCATCTCCATTTCAGAACAGAACAGAAGGAGTTATTTAAGACCAATTAAACCCCTCAATTTGAAGTGTGTAGGAAAAGAGGGGAGGGAAAGAAGAAGCTTCCCCTCTTTCTCATCTTCTCCCCCCAAGAGAACAGGGTCCGCTTTGGCCTGACAGCTGAGATAAAGAACATTCTAGTCCCTGACATGCTGCCACGGCCCCCATCTGTGGCCAGGCTAAAAATACACGCAGTCTGGTGGTGTCGCCATACCAGTCGACTGTCTGGGAGAGAGCGGGAGGAGGAGAGAGAGAGAGAGGTGACAGACTCAGAGACAGACACATCTCGAAGCTTTAGAGATAGAGATGGAGAGTGGATGTTAAGAGGCATTAAAGATCAGTTATTAGATGAAGTGTAAACTCCCATTAGCACACACTGCTACAACCTGAAAGGTCATGCACTGCCAGTCAATACAGCAATACTGTAATGGAGGTGTTTACTGTTTAAATAGACTACACAGTCCGGTTTAACCTGGAGGTACGGGTCATTAAAGTACGTCCCATAAAAAACAATAAAATGATTCATGTGCTGAGATGTTTTTAAGTCAGTCTAGTCTGGAAAATCTACAGACCGTCTGATGTGGTTGCCTGTGTTTTTTAGTTTTGGAAAGAGCCATAATTGGAAGAATATACAAACACACTGTGTCCCCTCGATGGTTTCCATTGATGTGTTTGTCTATCTCAAGGTTGACACAGACTGAGCATCATGCTGACTGACGAAGACTAGGACGCAGATGCTGAGACAGAAAGAAAAATGGAGCGACAGGTAGGGTCATGTTTGTGTTTTTCCTCCTGTGGACTTCTGATGCATTTAAAGCCATCGTCATCAAAAACATGCGCACACATCTTGGCAATGTAGTGTTGTTTGGAGGTGTGGTTTCATGTCACACTGGATATTTCAACTATGGTCTCAAGTTCTGCAGAATTCAGACCGTGCAGCACTCTACAAATACTGCTTTATTCATCACACTGCATCATGGCATGCAAATATTGGCCTATTACTACTCTCTTCAGCATTCACCTTGATTAAAGGGCAGATGAAATATTAGTGAAATGATAATGTGTGAGGGGATGAGTCCCTGTTTGATGACATAAAGTGATCCTTTAGGTAGAGTTTATTTTTGTGACTTTCATGCACATTTTCAAACTAAATAATCTCCTCTGCTTTCTTACGTTGACTTCTAAAAGCCGAAGTCTGTCAGGACTCTGTCATCAGTGACACAGTTTGCCTTGGATAAAATGAAAAACTGATTACAGCAAATACACACACACACGTTCAAATCCCCCCTCCCCTCCTCTGAACTAAAATTGAGTTATGAAAATTTGATCAGGGTCTTAATCTAAAAAGACGCTCCGTCTCCTCTTGCACTTTAACAGCAATCTGCGAGGCGGGGAGGCGCGTAATCAGGGAGGCATTTATTGTGTGGATGGAAAGGAGCTGTGGCAGGATGGTGTTGTTTTCCCTGTCAACATCCTCATCATGGCTGTCGTGCTGCTTCTGGAAACACTTTTTTTCTCGCCCACACACACTCTTAGAGGAAATATGGTCACTCCATAGTTATTGGTGGTTAACACATGTTTTAGGAAACTGTGCATAATGAAGGTGATGAAATGTTTCAAATCTGCTTGAATTCAGAACAAAAGAAAAAAAGACAAACAAAGAAAGTAAAAAAATAAGAGATTGTCTGGTGCAGTTCTTTAAATGACCACTAGGGGGACTCCTTGCAGTGAGTTCCATGCTGAATCCACCTCCACATATAGGAGCACCTGCTAACGCTCCAAGTTATTGGTTTCTTCATCATTCCTCGAGTGTGAAAATCAATTCTCCTCTTCCTTACAAAATCTAAGCCTATTGTTTGCAAAGACAAAAACCTATTTATTTTTCCCTTCGTCTTTCCCTTCTTCGCCTCCTCCTCCTCCTCTTCCCTTCATTCCTTCATTTGTTTTGGCCGAGCAATCTGCACCCCATGCACAGTCTCACCGAGCCCCCCTCCCCTACCCTCCTCAAATGGTTGATCCCCAGCAATAGGGACTGTTTAGCTTTCCTAATTAGAGAGCAAATGCTAAGCACTTGCACAGCCTCCCTGAGTGGACTTAATAAACAGGCGCCTCATTAAAACCAGGCACCGCTCTGATTGTGCAGAGGCATGAGACCCCTGGTGCCTCCCGCCCCCCCTTCCCTTCTTACCTCCACAACAGCACCCATCCGAACAACACCATGCATGCCTCCTGTCCTTGATTTGTTTCCTCGCTCACTCAGCAACCACGGGATGGTTTCGAACGTCGAGGGAGGGATGGAGTCGCTCCAGAAGCAAGCTCAGGGAGGGGTTGAGATCCTCTTCTGTTGAACAAAGATGTAGACACAAAACTAGTTAAAAAGTTACTCTGAGAACTAAGAAGCAGATGAAGTCAAGACATGATGCAGGGGTGTGGAGGTGTGTGCAATAAGGTAACAGCAGTTATGGCGAATATAACCCTGTGGGGACCTTTTCAGCAGGCTTCTGTGTCCAGGACTTCTTACCAGCTGCCAGTCCAGTACCCATTCCTGTCTTCTCCATATGACTGTTTCTCTTTGCAGCTCATAACAGCACCTTAAATACATTACCCACAGTGCATCAGGGGACACTTGCATCCTTTCGAAGGCGTTACGACTCCATGTGTCTCCATAATGTTGGATAAAGAAGGAACGGAGATGTCAATAATGTTGGCCTGGCTCCAAACTTCATAATACACATGTCATCAAGTAAATAAGAAGAGAACCAGCATTTATCTTTCTATACTTGAAGCACAGGGTAACAGGGAAGTCAGAGTGGTGACTTTGAATCCTGTAGAAGTTTGATAATAAACCTTTTTGTTCCACAAAGGTCTGAAGTCCTCGTTAGACATCTTTATTAAATTGAAAAAGAAACAGAAAATGAAAACATCCATGAATAACATTTCACATTTCACATTTCAGGCATGTAGTTGGTCTGACTTGTGCAGAGTCTAACAAACCTCCCCTCATGTCAAAAGACTGATGACACGATTGGGAGGCGGCACACGATTCTAATCGCCTTCGCCTCCCCTCCGCTCCTCCCCTGCCGGACTGAAATTCTTGCCTCTTGGCGGGCGGTCCGCTCAGACACTTAGGCTAACTGCCGGCTAACAGGTAGAACTACCCGAAACCCCCTCTGTGAGTTGGACCACACACTGAGCGTGTCTCATCATTCAAAATCACATTAGTCTGCCGTGCCTGAAAACATAAAGAGTGGAGGAAGGAGAGAGAATGGGAGGCTGTTTGTTTGTGCTTTACCGTGTTAAATGAGATGCACAAACTATGGCTGACTGTTTTCATGTTTAACGGCTGCACAGGAAATTAGACTGTGGCCTTCATTACTATTAATGAGAGGACAGACACTGGTATTTGTGTCTATACCATCTAACTTCTAACTTACATCCACCATTGCTTTACTGAACTCATTCAGAAGAGTCTGGTTCAACCACGACTGAGATGACCAATCATTTGTCCAGATTAAGGTATAATTATACTCATACAATGTTGGCTACACTGCTCAAAACTGCCTCCATCATTCATGTAGTGCTGTATGTCCAGAAGCTTCCAGAAAACATGCAGAAATATGGAAAACTAAACAAAGAGGACGAGCACAAAGCTCAGCTGTGCATCTGCCCCACGCCACACCATCTTGACTTCTATTGGGACATTTATGACCAGAAATGAGACCCATACATTTCTTAAGATTTGAGTTTCTGCAGTGTTCCCATGAACCGGACATCCTGTCGTCCTGATCATTGTTTCAGCATCATTCAGAAGCAGTGACGGAGCCGTGGTAACAGAAGTGTGTTTTTTGAAGACGCCTGTGTCCTGCAGCCGGGCGTATGAATCACGCTGCGTTGCCATGCGGACTGCCCTTTGCCTCCCCCCTCTCCTCCATCCTCCATCCTCCATCCATGCTTAAATCCTTTGAAGCGCAGATGCGTGCTGACAGTGGTTATTTCTCATCACGGCCGCGACAGTTTTATGTGTCACAAGCGCTCAATACACATCAGATAGAAGAGAACAGGGTCATTATGAATCCCAACACCTCGGAGGCGCAGCCATCCCCGAACCTGCCGATACTGTCATGTTTTATATCTGTCTTTGCAGGGTTGGTGTGTGTTCGCATGTGTGTGTGTGTGTCCAGGGGTTATGACCACTAGCTAGGTCTTCCTGTTTAATGGCTGGAGGGTTGGGGTCGTGGTTTTTGGGACAAAGGGGCCAAAGCACTGTGAGGAAGGCCTGTCTGCACATCTTAGGATTTGAGTAAATATGGTTTCTAAAACATGAACAGAGCACAAAATAAAGCAGCCTCGCTTTCTATCCGGTGACTATCAATAGCTCCTCTGCAGAAACAGGAGATGTTAATGAAGATCAGGTGATAATAGCATGAAAAGGTAGTTGAAGGATTAAATTTAGCCTTCCTACTGCAACATTTGACAGACAGAAAATGTACTGGGATGAAGCTCTTAGCCATGTCGCCACTACTGTAATTTCCCTCTCACTTTCCAAACATCATTAAAGTGCAACAGAACTGGCAAAGAACAAAATTAAACACCAGGAAGTATTAAAATGCTAATTTTTCGTTAGCCTGTTTAGACGCTCTGCTCTGCAAAATCCCAGGCTGCACCTCGCAAATGAGCATACAGTGTCTGTGGGTATAAAATACTTTGTAAGCAGCTAAGTATTTAGCATTACAAACACTGTTTACTTTCGCCTCTGTGCTCAAACCAGGACACCATTAAAACATCCGACAAAAAAAAGACGGATTCTTCAATGGCTGCTTGGATCGGAAAAGTCAAATTGAGCGAGTAATTAGATCAATTAAGGCCTCAGGCAGAAAGGGGATCTTTCTTATGTGAAGAAAGGGAAAGCCTACACAGTTGATACACTAAGGATGTGCGGAGTGATGCTTTAATCCGTGTAGATAATTTATATGCTGTATGCCAAATTGAAAAGAATGGGGAAACATTTGTGGAAACGAGGAGTGTTGTGCTTATTCTGCATGTCAGGTTACACAAACTCATGGTAAAGGTTAATTTGTGCAACACAGGACATGCACGTGTAACAAAGAGGTAAACCTTGACACACACTCTCATACAAAAACAACACCTCTTCCACATTTAACACACTCCTCCTTCCCAGTAAAAGAAACGATCCATCCACTAAGCCATATTCCCAACGGCGGCACACAGGTGCACACAATTTGAAGCCGCTTCTGCACACAAAGACGGCCCCGCTTATGATACATGCCGGCCTCGCTGACTGCGGAGATCTAATATCCGCCGTGAGTCATCATCTGCGGAGGAGAAACAGCGGCGGTTTTCTTTTCTATTTGGCTGCAGGTACATTGAAGTGCATTAAATTCCCATTAGGGGACCCTCAGGTCCGTGTTTTCACCCGTAGTGGCTGACTAATGGGAGAAGCAGGCCGGGATGAATCCGTCATGGTTTAGCTACACCAATGGGCGGCCCAACAGCTTGGCCCTGGCAAATGCTGCCACAATAGGGCCTCTGCTTTGCTCAAAGAGCGCTATTGATCGGCGAGTGGCTGTGAATCTGAAGAACGTGGGGGGAATTATAAGACTGGAGGTTTACTCTCAGCCAACGTACCAAGCAGAGAAGAGGACCCCTGCTAGCATGCAGGGGGAAAGGACCCTCGTGTTGTTTGTCACCAGAGTCTGTGGACAATCAACTTCACGTTACATAAAGTGAGTTATCCTACTACTACTTTGAGAGAAAGTTTGATCAGTGTGTGGATTACTATCAGTGTATGTTGGCTAGTATTCAACTGAACCATCAAACATTCAGTCTATTTATTTACTCGTCTAATTTAAGAACAGCAAACCTCAACCCTTTCCCAAAACGTACTATTTCATTAAAAATTGGCCCCAACTTGTTTTCCCTACAAACTTCTCATTATCTGCTGAGGAGCCGCAGAGCACCGAGAGCCCGGCTCAGCTGGAGTTATCTTTCCTCACAAGCACCAACTCGCCCAATTATGAGTTTTCCAGGCGTGTTGACCAAACACACATCACAGCATGTGAAACAGTGATGTTACAGCAGCACAGGACGACTCATTAGTCTGAGCGCTTTGCTTCACCGCAGCCAGCTCGACTCACTCTGTCAGTTCACTTTTTCATAATTCATATCATGTTTTCTCACTTTGTGTTACGTGGAGGTTAGCGCTCATGTCGATGCTGACCCCCTTCATTAATAATGAGCGAGGATGAGGTGTGGTCCTGTCTCTTCTTTTCTCTGCTGTATGAGGATGTGAGTGTGTGGAAATTTGACCTACTCACGGAAAATTCAAAGGTTTGGCTTCATGAAAGGATTATGTAAGAGAGACAACAAATGTGCCTCATATCTAAGACATCCTCTGGGAAGATATTTCTAAAGGAGCATCATCAGAGAGAAAGAGGGATCAATACTGTACCCTGAATTTGAATGATGAGGTAAAGTCAAAGATGAGAAGATTAGTACACACTTACAAAGAAGTATGATTAAGTAGGTCAAATCATACTTCAGAGTTTGATGCTTTTCATTCAATTTCCATTAAAGCTACACGACCAAACACCTACAGTCAAAGTGTATTTCAGCATCACCACTGAGGGGATTGTTCCCCACACTTAGCCCTGTCTGTACTCATTTTTAGGACAGGTTGAGCCGTTTGATATCCTGCCTCCACTGTGAGAACACAGCCTGCTGAAAGTGATGCATACTGATACAAAAACAACTCAACATGGAGGAGCCTTATCTCTGCTGTCAGACAGAGACACTGTCTGAGGGTGTGCTACATGAAGGGCAGCACAGGTGACATACAGAGTGTCTCACAACAGAAGCAAACCAGACTTAATACGAGGAGGTCTCTGAAATGTAGTCAAAGGAAGGGAAATCCATCACTTTGTGGGAATGATGGGAATTCAATTGGACATATTCAGAGCAGGACTGACCTGTCATAATTCATACATCTCATGCAAGCACCAGCTGTCCGGAGTTATATTTCTTCTCATTTCCTGCCTAATCATTTTAATTCTCATCCCTGGATTATAGGGAGTCATTTTTTGGGGAATCAGATCAGATAATTTCTTCTTGGAGCTTCTGAAAACCTGACAAAATATAGAACTGACTGCCTTGATTTAAAGGTGTAGCCCAGACTAGAAATATGTGCATCTCTGGAGCATTTACATGAGACATGTTGATGTCAGCAGAGAGTATAATACCTCACTTCAAATCCACATATATTTGATAAAGCACGACAAAACTAAACCTGGGTTTGTTGCCAAAGATGCGATGAGAATTCATTAATATTTCTCTGTGTGGAACAAATTGCTGCAACAACGAACACACACACACAGAGAGCTCACAATACCAAATAGAGACTGACACACACGCATCTCTCTCAAGGTCTAATCTGTTTTTTGGACACTGGTGATGCGGCCGACTTTGACCCTATCACGACCACCATCCCTGCTTATTCAATTCAGGACATTTGAGCCCATTTTCCTCCAACTTTCAAAGACCTTATTCCTCCTTTCAGAAACTCTTTTCATGTGTGGCTCACAGATGCTTCGCTGGCTTAAACCCACAATGCTTTAGAGCTCAACAATAAAGTCCGGCACAACATAACCGACCTCTGCTATACCTGCTCTCAGACTCAATACTTAATTTAATTTCAGCTCACAACGCTGCAATATTTTCTCCCAAAGTCAACACCCCAAATCCTGCAGATGTTTTGATATGTCCTTAAGTTATTCAGACACTGTTGCAGACACAGTTGAAAGGATAGAAAAAGAGACAGCTCATCGCTACAGAAGCCGCATTTAAAACAGGTGAAAGTGGCATTTTGAGCTGCTGCATCCACACTGACAAATCTCACTGTGAGGTTAATCATTCTAAATTATATTATGAGGGCTGCAGAAAAAGAGGTCAACTCGCACATCAGGTCAGGAAGTATGAGTGCATGATCATATCCTGAGACACACAACAAGTACAACTTTCTGAAAGTTCATCTAAGAAAATGCGCCTAAGGAAGAAATGTTCTGGATTCTTGCTCCCACAACAGGCATGATTCACTGAAGGAAAGCAGTGCAATCACAAAGAAATAACTAGCAGAAGAGGAATTAAGGAGATGACTCAGCTCACTAAGAGCTCACAAATCCCACAGTGTGAATACATGTGCACATTAACAATTGTTACGCACTCAAATGAGACTCCCCTCCAAAAAGGTAGAGAAGAGCCACTTTGCCAAAACAATAAGAAACAAAGTTTGAAGATATTCTGGAGAAAAACAGCTCGAGTGTCAACATGGACAAAACATACTGAGCTAAGGACATTCAAGTGCAAACACACCCATGAGGTTGTGCAGCTTTGTGCAGCTTGCTCTTGTTCTGCGTCAGCATCTCGACTCTTTGTAGCTCTTAGACTGCTGTGTGTTATTGAAGGTGAGTTGCTGCTTTAAGTTTAGTTGTTTTAACTCCTTGTTACTGAGGATATAATCATCCCCCCGACCCTTCATCACTTACTTTAACTCTGCCTGTCCCATAGAAAGTTACTAACCATAGACCTTTCTGGAGTCCCTGAGCTCCCTTGTCTTGTAGGTCCCTCTGAGCTGCCGTAAGCATCCTCCTGCTGCGGACGTCCTGGCCTCCAGCGGCAACAGCTTCTACTACTCGTCTCATCACTATCACCTCTCTCTCTTACTCCCCTCTATCCCTCTTTCAAGACCCAAGTCGGTCAATGCATGATGGCTGTGTAACATGAGTCTGGTCCTGCTTGATGTTCCTGCCTGTTAAAGGAAGTTTATCCTCAATAAAGATTGATTGATTGATTGATTGATTGATGTCCTACAAAGAAAAAAAACAGCCAAACCCTGATGAATTAAATTCAAAGGTTTCAGTAGCCTAATATTATTCCATACAGTGTGTGATATATATATATATTATATCCTATGTTTTCGTCTTCTTTCATCTTGAATCATGCAGACACTAGAAGCTGGATGTAAAGTATCCCTGCAGCCACTGATAGATGCCTGTACTCAAAGACTTTTAAAGCATCTCCCACCACCACCGCCCACTTACCACACATACAGTGAATAAAAAATCAGCCACTCGCCTCCCCGAGCATGCCCAGGCACTAAATTACTTTCCCTCGCAGGGATTAAACTGGATACGAAGCATGTTGACAATGGCTGTCATCTTCTGTTGAATTAAAGTGTGATTTAAAATGACCCCCACCTCTTCCTGCCTGGTCACCTCTAGAGATAGAAACACCTCTCCTTTAGTTTCCCCCGTGAAACTACTTAAGACTTCATTGTGTTAATGTGACAATCAATGTGAAGGGGTATCTGCTGTCTGTAATTTAGTCTCTCATATTCACTCCATCTCTTTTGTGCACCTACAGTCTTTTCAAAAGGATGTTAATGGGACTGGTAATTGTACGTTTGGCGGTTATATAACAAAACGGCTCTTATTGTGTGCATTCAGATGGGAAGAGCGATGCAATTAGGTACATTAAAGGAGAGAAAAAAAACTCTTGTGTGAGGGATTTCAGTGCTTTTCAAAGGAAAACTTACACTTGCTATGTTTAGGCTTATGTCAAGGCAACAGATAAGCCAAAATCAGATACGTATGTTATTAAGCTACAGAGCCCTGAAGTCAGAAAAGTTATATTTCTTATATATCAACCTGTAATATATAAATAATATATTATCTAATCATAATTTATTAATAATCTTGCATGCACAAGTTAATATATTGTGTGCAGAAGATAGCTATCATGAAAACAAAACACATGGTCACTACTTCTCTCTTGGTCCAGAACATGAAATGTGTCTTCCTGTCCTGTCCCTATACCCTACAGATTTCCTCTTGGCTTCTGCAAAACTCAGAAACTCTCCATTTCTTTCTTTCACCCCAAAAGTGTTCTCTCACAACAAAAAGTGAGCCCAGATGTGTCTTTTTGTTCCTCTCGTCCTGATGGGCCTCCCTTCTTCGTGATTGCACTCAATAAGGGATGGTTAGCGGCCTGGTTTTGGGGGCCACGGTGGGTCGGTGATTATCACGTCTCACGCTGCGTCTGCTGATGGCCGGGAGAACCCCTCCTCTCCCACACGCCGTCACCTTGCTCACCCACAGCCCACAACACCCGCTGTACTCCTCCCACCGTAATCCCGGCAGCCGCTTTTCTCTGATTATCCCACGCTGAGTCGTCGGCGGAGGGGCCACCGTCCTGCTGGTTGTGGCCTCGGCGTTGAGCGGCGAAGACAGCGCGAGGAATCGCTCTACCCGGTTACGGCTCTTACGTTGAGTGTTTTGAAGTGGGGGTTGTGCTTCAGAGGCTCTGTCCCTGATTACAGTCCGAACAGGCTGCGATGTCGGGGAAAGTTGTTTGGTCTGACTCATAGACACGGCCTCAGATGGGATTGGGATGTGGTGTTCAGCAGCTGCGCCATTCAAAGGGAAGGTTAAAGGAGACAGGCGTGATGTTTTGAGTAGGCAAAAATGGCAAATGGGAGCTTTAAGTGGACTACAACAAATTGCAGGGTGAAAATTCTGCACCAGTTTCTTCTTATTCAAGCACCAACTATTCCCAGTAGAGAACCATTAACAACAAATATTACATTAAATACGCCAGACACAACAAAATCTGTAAACAAGTTAAAATACTGATGCCTCCTGACACACTTCATGTCTTTAAAACATCAGAATTTACTCATTAAAATTATTGAACTGCTCACTATTAACAGCATGATTGAGACGTGTTTGCTTTGCCACTCTGTTTGGAGATAATGAATTTCCAGCATGTGGTTTAGAGCAGGATCAGGTTTTTAATTATCTTAATAAAGATTTTTGGGGGGTAAAAAATTAATGCATCAACTATGGAGACAAACTAAAGGTTTGTTTTCGTCTCAGGGTGTCAAAGGACTTCAAAATACTCGTCTCAGGGGTTGGATGCTGTTATCTTTAGCTGGATGCAACAACCTAACTTTTTAAAAGCTGTATACCAACAATTAAGACTCTTAACTTTAATAGTCTGTCACAACACCTCATGTGTACACGTGCAGGTATTAAAAGCTGGTCTTCTCCACTGAACTGGCGGTCAGAGCGATGAGCAGTGGGCTTCTCCCTGCAGCCGTGACACCAGTATCAGGCAGACAGAGTGGATGCTTGCCGCCCCACTGGGCCCATCTGACAGGGCTCTAACTCCCCCATCCCTCTCCGAGCGGGCCCCAGTATAATTGAATCCTAGTGCGGGCAGCATAAGGCCCTATACATTAGAGTTATGTCAGCAAGGCCCGGGCAAGTGGCTGAGCCGCTTCAGCGCTTCATAACAGGGCTGTTACCCATACCAGCATCATACAGTATAGACTTATGATTGCCCCCACATGCAGGACGCTGAAGTATATGCTTACTGTACACACAAGATCATTCCCCTCCCTTTTATTCCATCTTTGTTGCTTTTTTCCCATCTGCATCCACTCTATTCCTTTTCAGGTCTATTTCCCCTCATCGCCTCCTCTCTCCGCATGAATCCATGCAATTTTTTTTTGCAGCAACGTTTTGATTCCCTCGAAAGGCTTACATCTTATTTCCTTCTCTATTACCCTTTCCAAAGGAAGTTCCAATCATTGTTGCTTAGGTGCAAACGCCTGCGGGGTGATTTCACTTCAAAACGCAGGGAAGTGGCATTTTTCAGACTTGCACCGAGGGGTCTTAAGGGGTATTTTGGAGTGCAGAAGCATGTATTTAAATTAGACATGGCTTTTAATTATTTTGTCGCAGTGTAATTTCCTCGCTGAGGGCAGTCGATTCCTTGCTGAGGTTGCATTTCCATAATTTCCCTTTGCATCTCCGAGACGGCGCGGTTTCTGAGTCCTTGGATGATTCGCTGTGTGTATTAATTGAAAATGAAATGTCAGCTGTAAAAGGTCCCACCTGTGTTCATTTGTGATGCACAGAACAGCTCGATTTGAACACTTTAAACCAAAATAAGGTTCAATTTAGATCATAAAACATCCAATACACATTAAGAAAAGAGCTTCAGGCGAAAAACTTGGAGAGCCTGGTGATCTGTGACACGTAAAGAGGTCAGCCATGTTTGTTTGATGGAGAATGATTGTACTATTTAGCTCTTTTTAAGGTGCTGCAGCCTCGAGGTATTTCCTTTTTCTGGCCCTAAAGGGAAGCATGTGTTTGTTATAGGAGTCTGAGTATCCATGGTGGAAGCCCCAGGGTCCCCCTTAATCCCCCTCCATTGATTTCAGATGCTCTTGTACTTATCTCTCCTCCCCAGTTAAGGAAAGACATTATTAGTCATGCTCGCTGGCAACGACTCCAAATTAAGACAGCTTGAAGACAGAACGGAAGCGGGTCAGAAAAAGTCGATGACTCTGGATGTCTTTCTCAAGAGTAGGTCGATGGCTTTCACATTTTTTTTTACAGCAAATGGAATTTTGCTCATCGCGTAAGTGCTACTTTGGGTTTGGAGCATGAGCAACTTTAGGCAGTTCAAGTTTCCGGCTGGTTAAACCAAGAGCCTTCCTTAAAGTGGCTGAAATATGGGGCATCCATTTTCAGAGCCAGAGATTTGTTGGTGAGGTTTAGGCCCTCCACCTCATCATTTTTCTATGAATCACAAGCCTGATCAAGCATGCTGGCAGTAAACTACGGCTTTAAAATGAAGGTGAAGGAGTCAGCCAGTGGCTCAGTGGGGCGTACAGCGATGGAAGGTAGATATATAAAATAAGGTTAGAAACCTTGATGAGATTGCAACAAGAACAAATAGAACAAAGCTTGGTTCTACAACACGTATGTTCTCTTTGTAAGAAGGAGGGAAAAGGCAGCAGCTAAGGGTACAAAATAACAGGGTACCTTAAAACAGATGCTATAGGCTGTTTTGCAACACAAAATGAGTGTCCATGAAATGCGTATCAGTACTCCAAAGAAAGGAGCCTAATCCTCAATCGATGACCCTAAATGGTTCCTCAAAACTGCTGCCTAAAGGCACATTAAAGCACCGGCTGAAAGATCTTTAAAGAGGTAATAACAGGGACCTGGACACAGACACTTGGGGGTTTCTTAAAACAGATGCCTAACTCTAAAACACAAGAGACTTTCAATATTCAAAACCTCAAAGAAGCCAATGACGGGTACCTCAAAACGCTCCTCAAGAAGATGACAAGAGTAGCTTTAGGAGAGAGCAATAACACCTCTCAAAGGGTGCCTTATTTAAAGAGACTGGCTCCTTCAGGGTACCTTTAAACGGATTCTTAACTCACAGTAAAAAGACTCAAAACAGTCCAAAGTTGATTTGAACATCTGAGCCTTAAGCATCAGCGAGTAGACTTAAACAGAGTCAGCGTGAACAGTCTCCACTCAGCGTTCTGCTGACAAAGGGGGAATATCTGCTAATACCTTCTCCTTCCCCCACCACACTCCTCTAATCTGTTGTAGAATGTAATCTAGGGATGTGTGTTGAAACAGATCAATTTGGCTGAGAGATTTCACCTTCTGATAGGATCCAATAGACTGTGCAGACTCGGAGCTGCATGTTAATGCGAGGCCCCGTTTTGACTGCCGACAGTGACACTCCCTGTGGTGGTTTGGTTCATGAGCGGGAGGTAATCATCCAAATAATGGATTTCCTCAAGGCAAAGAGAGACTTTGACAGATCTTTATGTTTAAGGTTTACATAGAGTCCGGCTTTTTTTACACATTATATACCGTCTGTATTATTATCTGTTCAGATTCATCTTTCACTACCACAGGGGGCGTCAAATCAACACACACTGGAGCTTTAAGTCCTCACTAGAAAAGACATACATTCATAGGCAGATTTTCTCTCACCATGAATCCCCATAAGTATTATTCTTTATAGCTCATGCATCAACAAGACTCTACCTTGCACAAAAATCTGCAAGTCATCTCAGCCTCCATTAATACAAAGCAAACACTGCGACTGTTTTCTGCAGGTGTCTTCACTGGATCCTCCCCACTCCTCCACTCTCTGTGCTGTGACTTACCTACATACCCAGCAGCCTCACTCTGATAACCACAATCAAGCTCACTAATAGAAATGCCAACAACAAATGTGTGCAGACCTGAGAACAGCCTGAAGATAAGTGAAAAGAGAGGAAGATAAAGACAGAGAAAGTCAGTGAAAGTCAGTGGCAAAGAGAGAGAGAGGGAGAGAGACTCGACTGGCAAAGAGTTTCTGTTGGCTCCCGCAGGAGGATATGAGGAAAGGTGAAAAGCTGCTCTGATCATGTTTAATTCCTGTTTTTATTGGCCCTGCCACAGGAGGAAGCCTTTGTTACACACAGGCTGGGAATCATCACATGGGGAGAGAAAGGCTGTGCACACAACAGACAGGGAGAGTAAATGAGAAATACTATGAGACAGGCTCAGCTCCATCTCTTACTCCTTCCATTCTTCCCTCTGTTTACTTTACTCACAAAGCACTTTAAATAAACTTTACACATCCAGATCGTACCCTGCTGCTAAAAACAACTGTTTCTGCATTAAAGTTTTTGGTGTGGTTCAACTTTTTAAGGTCATGGGTTTAAGCTGGAAAGCTTTCTGCGTTGGATGCACGCGGGCAACAGACGAGGATGGCAGCAGAACTTCTGAATCTGGCTGCAGGAGTAAGAAAATTGAAGATATATAAAGACTACATCTACAACTAGAGAGGAGAGGGAATCTGTAGGGTCAGGCGAGAGTGAAAGAAGTGAGGAATGAATAGATATACAGTGCAGATACGAGTGAAAGTTTTAGACGGAGGGTTTAGTGTGATCACTGAAGGCATCGCCGGATATCTTCCCTTGGTAATGGTCAACGGTCGCCGTGATTTCACTTCCAATCTATCAGAATTCACAGCTTGAGGCCCAACGCTTAGAATCTAATAATGATGGTTACCCTCAAGCATCTGCTTTGCATACGTAGGGCTCCATGTTCAAGATAGTGATAACAAGTACATGAAGTGAGGCTAGACTTTCATAATGGAGCAGGTTGAGGTAGTGAGAATAAAAAGCTGTGAGTGACGGTTAAGTTTTCGACTCTGGATGTGATTAACGTGGGGATGTTGTTGCAGTTTGATTCAGTTTAAGCATCACATTTACTTGTTTAGGTTTTGACCCTAGCAGGAACCTTTTGGGTTTAAAGAAGTGCTAATGAACATTATCTAAATATGACACCAAATCCAACGTAAATAAATGATGCTACCAGTGTTCGTCAGAGGTCTGCATTTCAAGTTAAAAGTAGCAGGATCTTCAAGCCAAAATGAGCGAGCATAACGGCGCTTGGAAAACGTTCCAACTGGAGCATCTCCATCCAAAGATCAACAGGGTGCAGGTAATGAAGATCCAGGATGCAGCGTACTTCCAAAACTGAAAACCAAACATTTAAAAACTCACTAATCTGGTATTCACAGTGCAACGAAGTGTCTGTTCGGCTTGAACACACACAATAAACAGTGCACACATTCCCCCTCTTTCCCACACACTCAGCTATCTCTCCCTCCTCGCCAGTCTGGTCACGACTCCCCCCACCTCCCTCCCCTCACCACCCTCCTTCTCATCCCGCCTTGGGCTCACATTGTGTATTCATTACCATTAAAGAGTCCCCGGCTTGTCTCGCCATTAGGCCGCATTACTCCGCTCCGCGCTTCCTGACATTGGTCACGCTCTGATCGGTAATCTGGTCGCCACTGATGCAGGATTTCCTTGCGGGGGGATTCTCCTCCAAGTTGGTGGAGAGGTAGACTGACACACACACACGCACACACACAGAGAGAGAGAGAGAGAGATTACATTTTCTTGGGTGTCTACGCCTTGTAAGAGATATGTCTGCAGCTTCTGATGACTGGACCACCGTAGCTGAGACCAATCTGAGCCGAGTAGACTCACTCACAGTTTTTAGTTGGGGGATTGGGGAGAGCAAAGGGCAACACAGTGATGAATAAAGAAGTGCTGAGTATGAAAAACAACTGAAGTAAAATACAACTTTGCTCTGGAGCTCTGTTCTGAAAGAGAAACAGATGCACTGTGGATAACTCTGACTGCAAAGATGTGTTATTGTCACACTGGACATGAATCCAGTCTCTCCTCACAGAGAGTCAAGCTCTCAATCTTCATCAACTTTTACTTTCTTGGAACCAAAATGCTTTCACCAGAAAACAACTCCCCACATGACTCAATCCGGAGACTTCCTGCGTGCCTGCACACTCATTGTCCGACTGCAGCATTATCTGCTTCATCATCCCATTACAGTGTATGTGACTAGATGTTGCGCATCAATTCATTACGAGCGCTATGAGCTGACATTTCCCCTCCAGAATGGATCATTTATTTGGAGCACCTTGATGGCAGCAGCAGCAGCAGCAGCAGCAGCAGCAGCAGCAGCAGCCGTTAAAACCGTCGAGCCAATTCACAGACGGAGAGCAAGTTATTGTGACAGCCAGCCGCCTAATTGTTCATTTGAGGTAATCACCCGACAAGTCAGTGCAATTTCCAGCACAATGCCAGAGACTAATGGAGGCAGACGTGCTCGCTTGATGAGATCAAAATCGCGAGGCCGCCTGCCTGCTGAGTGCCAGGGGCCCCTCGGAGGGCATCTTTCTTGATACTCAGGAAATTACCCGCACCTCTGTGGCATGACTGAGTACCCACAAGGGGGTATTAGGAGGAAAAGTGTGGAGTAGTGATATTAGTCTTATCTCTTTTTACAAACAAAGGGAAAAGTAAGAGAAAAAGGGGCATGTTTAGTACTTCTCTCTTGAGTGATAAGTCCCTCAAAAACAGGAGAATAATGACGTAATTCTTAATAATCCCACGGCAGCCACTTTCCTCTGACATCATGGTCAAGGTGGGAAGCTCAGGTGCTGCTGGATTAGCATAGTGCTGAATTGCTAAGAGGCAGAAATGCAGGAATATCACATTTTTATGCATTCACTCTTTCCTGCGTAATAAGCAAATGAATACACAACGGAGAGAGAGAACCTGGAGGGACAACAGGCAGTTTTAAAGCTGAATAACATCTAATCACCTGTTCAGCCACTTCTTAGGTTATATAACTGTTAGCTAAGAAGGGTAAGTTTGGAAGAAATGGATTGCAAATGTTACTTTTTGACTGATTTAGAGAGATGAGAGTTTGTGTTTGAATTTCGGCCAGCTGGGAGTGAGAAATCATCTTCACAATCAAATCAAGACACTCTTTGGAGCAGCATGAGAGAGGAGAAAAGGAGATACATACTTCCTTTTTTAGCATGCAGGAAGAATCTCCCTCTCCCTCTCCCCCTCTCTCCCTCTCCCTCTCTCTCTCTCTCTCTCTCTCTCTCTCTATCTCTCTCTCTCCCTGTTGGTGTGTTTGTGGTGCATGTGATGGATGACCGTGCAGCGCCGGGGCGTTCTCAGTTTAATTGTGATGTCAGTGCTTGTCTTTGGCAACCCTGGCGGTGAGCGGTGACAGGCAGGGGGGGTGGGAGCGTGCAGGTTTTGTGTGTCCCTGTGTGTGTGTGCACACTCACGTCTTGGAGAGGAACTCTGACATGATGTTGCTCGGGGATTTTCAGCTCGTCCCAGGCCTCAAGAATACTCCCAGGAGATGATTCTCGAGGAGTGTGTCCAAGCTAAGAGATGATCTGAGGGGGGAAAGAGATGAGTTGGACATGTGTCAGACTGCCTTGAAATATCTCACAGGAAGTAAAGACAGAAAAACAAGCCAGGCTTCTATTTCTTCTTGAGTGTTTTTTTGTCTTCTAGAGCCTGTAATAACTTCCTCCAGAATCATGATCTTACAGCCCCTTACCTTATGAGTAATCTGTCAGTAAGTCCAGATCTGATTGACGGACAACCAAACACCTCCACACTTTCCATCACTACTAATATAACTGCAAATTTCCACCCCATACAGCCAAGATGACACATATCCTTGATGCATAATTTGGATTATGAGTCATGCCTTGAGACTGGAGTCCGCCTGCAGCTCTTGAGTTGATCAGAAGGTGGTGCTGTTGGACCTGGACTTCCAAACCGCCTGCTCATGCTGTTCCCAAGACATAAGTTCATGTATTTTGCATTTCATTCAGATTGGGTGGATTTAACGGCGTCGAACAGAGGCATGTGGACGAGTCACTGTTTACTTTGAGGCTTAAATAGAAGGAAACAATATATAATCTGAGAAACCGTCTCATTTTAGGCAAGAAATATGCAAATTACATCATGTAGGGATGGTTGAAACTATGCATTACTGATGGAAACTCTCTTACTTGATTGCTCCAGACGCAAAAAAAGGAGTGAAGAAGAAGCAGAAAATGGAATCTATACCATATGCTATCATGTGAATCGGCTCCCTTCTTGCTATTCAACTCAGGTTTTGGGAATCCAGGAGTCATGTTGTTTGTAAGAGTGAGAGCCAGTCAGTCTGTCTCTGGAGCCGGAGTTTTCACTGAACATAGTGTGGAGTTCTTCAGGGGGAATATGTAATAAGGAACAGAGCTGCAGCTTCTCCCGCTTTCTGGAGGAGTAAGTAGTTCTAGACGCATAACAGATAAACAGGCAGGCAGGCCGGCCGACTGGACTCGACTGGACTGGAATGGATGGAAATAGAACGGACCAACTGTGCTCATCCTGTGCCAATTTAAGATTACGAACATGAACACAGCAGACGGTACCAGATGTGGAGAGAGGAGATGTCTTTGATGCCTGCCAGACAGCAAATGGAATCATCATGTCTTTTAGTGGAGAAAAAAAGAGACGTGAAAGAAACACAAGACAAGATGTAACTGCGAAGAATCCTTGCAGTGCTGTTAGACTCAGTGGTTGTCAATTTTTTTTCAATCATGTATCACCTTTGAAATATTTTTTCAACCGAGTACCCCTGACCAGCAGGAAATGTTGGCTAATTTCAACGAGTGAAAAATAGCACAAAGCCTGAGGAGGGTTTGAAACAAGACTATCAGTATTCCTACCTTTTACTCCTTTATCTTGTCTTTCCCTTATTCCTGTTTTCCCCAGTACTGCTGCAGGGGTTCAACCTCCTTCAACCTTTAATATCCAAAGTAGCTTGTGCAAATATAAAGAAAAGTTACAAACCTAAAGGTGACTGAAACTTCACCTTTAAACATAGTTCATCAGACTTCAACTGTGCAAGATATATTTTCTTATGTAACATCTACTACAACTCCCAAGTAGCCACTGCAGCTCTCAAAAGTTCCACTAGGGGTGCTACAACTGGAGGAGGATTGAAAAGTGAAACAAAAGTCACATTTTCCCTGCAGGTACTTTGGGGGGGGGCACTTAATGCTGACTGGTGAAGGTACTGCAAGTTGAGGTACAAAAAGGTTCCTGCAGGGGCGCTTGATTTGCTTCGTGGTTAAAGCAGCCACTCTCTGCTCCCCACATTTTCAGTCTCTCTTCAGTTTGCTCAAAGGCAAAAGGTAGCCTCTGCAAGAACAGGTACTTTGGGAGTGGGACTTGCATTTACTATTGGTTGAAAACCTGCAACAGTAAAATGACAAATTTTGCATTGGTAGACTAGTTTGCCAAATCATGCAAAATAATCTAATCTTGTTGGTAAAGCATACAACAACAGGCTTGTGGACCTTACAGTTCCTTGAAAAGAAGCTCTTGGAAGAAAAGGATCCTAGTGAATTTGGTACAAATGCAGCAAAAGTGAGAATTTGTGCTCCAAAATCTCTCATAGAGCTATCAAGTCAAACAAAAAGTGCCCTGAACTAGCAGCTGAAGATGACACTGCCTGTCTCTTTTCCACTCTGCTTCTTGCATCAGCTAATACTCCATATGTGCTGAAATGTGATTCGTGTATAAAGGCCAAACATAAGAAGCTAAGACTGGGTTGGAGCGTGCCGGCAAAGGTTATTCCCCTGTGAATTGGTTGCCTCAATCCATTTATCGCCACCACAATCCAGACACTGTGACAGAGTGAGGTGTTAGAGAAATCCCTGGTGGAGGACTGGGTCTTCTGTATGGATTTGTTTTGGTGTGTGGCGATAACGAGTGTTTACACACAGTCGGTTTGACTCAAGGTGGTTTCATTTCCTGAATCAATGACTTGTTTCTTTCGTGGATCTCCAGCACAAGGCTAAGTGATAATCAGTCACTTGTGAAAGGGTTTTTTTCTTGGGTTTTTTTTGCACTCGAAGAAACAACTCAGGGAAGAAATGAGGCTCTTCAAGAGAGGAAATGACACAGGAAGTGTTTGGTCTGAGTCTGACCCTCCTCATTGCCAGCTTGATCCCTCTAATGAATTCTTCCTCACAGTGTCAGTGCCCAGAGTGGCAGCATGGCACTGGTCACTGAGTGGGCTCATGGGAGAGTGAGTGTCTAAGATGCCATCTGTCTGTTCTCTCTTTCAACAGGAGGGAAAAAGCAGCAATGATTGATGCTGTCAAAGTGCAAAAAAACAAGAAGCTTTTTCTAGTTTCCAAGAACTGGTAACAACATCCAAAAACTTTTAACCCAAATTACCATCACGCCCATTTAACTTCTCTTCCTGGCATGCCATCAATATAATCTGTGAACATTCAGTGATTTGTAATAACCACAGAGGACGCTGGCATTTTCAATTTTGTCTCTGTCTGTTGTTTGTACAAAGAAACTCCTCTTTTCTTGCTGAGGAAAATGTTAATCCTGCGTTGTTCAAGCTGTGTTTTGATTTTGGACTAATTCCCCTTTTTCAGTTTTATAAACAAGCACTTTTCATTTTCTTCCTGTCACTAAAAATATAACTCATTTTGTGATATTCTGAGCAAATGTGTTACAATCTGACTACTTTCTTCTAAATCTCAAACTGAGAGACCTGAAATCCAAACGCAACAACTGCTGATAATATATTTCAATAATTATGTTTGTAGTGAAATCATATGGAAGTGCATTGCATTCATTTAAAATATCAAAATGTGCTCTGTTTATTCAGCAATCGTCCCACCCAAACCCACAATCGCCACTGCCCACCCATGTCTATACTGCCCCAAAATATGCGGGTCCAGGATCGGCCTCTTCGCCCACCTGAAGACCCACAAAGGGACCAAGAAGGAGGACAGACATACTCGACCCTGAGTGTCCGCCGATGATGATGAATAAGTCGCCATGTAAAAAGTTCTCCTAAACTTTCAGGGTCTAAAACATATATTGCATCATTTTGTCATCTTAAATAGAGAAAGTTAACTATGAGGATGACGCTGTAGCATGGCAACAGTGGCGCAGGCTTCTGGAGAGCTGGCCAATCAGATGAAATAGGCTCACAGGGGAGGGGCCTTAAAGAGACAGCAGCTTGAGATGAAGAGTTATTTGAGCTGTAAATATAAAGCATCTTTAATGTCTTTGAGCTTTAATTTGTTTCTATAATTGCAGACATGTTTCCAAAGTATGCACCTTCACTCAAAAATCCCAAACTCTACATCAATGACGCCCGGTCTCTGCAGTTTTAAAAAGCCTTTAAAGGTTTCTCTTCAATCTCTGGCTTTCCACTTACAGAAAAATCCCACACATGATTAGAGGAGTGTGTAAAATCTTTTAACTCTTGCTGAATACTCCTGCGCCCAAGAGTATATATATATATATATATATATATATATATATATGAAAACAAGTCTGATCCTTTTCCACGTAACTGATCACATTATATACTCTTCTCTCTGGGCATAACTAAATGTCTGCACTCAAGGTCCACGCCTCCTGAAATGAATAAACCTTTTGTACTGCATTCTCCTTCCTGCATCTCTCTCTGACTGCTTATTTTGTCACTCAGACACAAGAAAACAACATCATGATACAGCTCTTTTCTCCAATTCAGATCTTTGTTTCTAATTTCTCCGCCACACACAAAACAGACTAGCATTTACGTCCTCTCTTTGTCTCTGCACGGCTTTTTCAGGGCGAATTGCAGCTTATTGTGTCCAATGTAGCAATCCAATTATGAAGCAGGGCCCGGTTACAAGGTTGCCATGACAGAATCAATGAACACAATATAGGAGAGTCTCATTTTATACACATGTTCCTGGGAAAGGGCCAAAGACCTTATTTTGAAAGGAAAATGTCAGCTTTCCAGAGCGAGTCAACAATAATGGCGTGAGAAATGAAGCAAGTCAATTATTTGCAGAGTCAAAGAAGTGAGAAATAATGAAGAAAAGAGGGATCAAAGTGTTGGAAAGCTCTCAAATCAACTTCAACTTGACATATCTTTGAACATTATCAGCAAATTAGCTCCAGAAGAAGCCTTCGAGCATCATGTTAGAGTCATTATCTCCTCTGAAGTAAAGAGACATCATGCAGGAAATTTGGAAATGCACAAAAAGGCAAATATATGCAACCATGAACTAAAGGTTACCATAACAAAGGCGATGAATTCTTCTGTTGCATTGCCCACGCATTAATCATAATGCAACTTATCCATGCATAAACAGTGCAATCAATTCCACTCATTGCGCCGCTTCTGTCACTAATTGCAAGAGAAATCCACGTTTGTGTTTCGTGTCACGGAGCAGGAAGCCGCCTTTTGAACCACCTGTAAGTGTTGCACAGGGCAGGGTCGTGACAGCCCGGGCGAACTTGGCTGCATTTCAGACTAGTGTGGAGGAGGATGAAGGCTCGCTCGGAGCAAAAGGGCCTCGACTCAGCCCACATCTGTAGAAAGGAGGGAGACGCAGGAGGGGAGGGAGAGGGAGAGAACGAGGCTGGAGCGAGCCGCCCACACGGCGATCCGAGATAGCAGAGGGAGCACCAGACACGCTACTCTAAAGCGTTTGTGGGAGCTATTTCTTTCACAGTCAGATGCTATTTTCAGAGACGGGAAAGGATGATTTGAAGAGTTTACACCTGCTTCTTGCTTCCTCATGGCAGTGATTACACTTAATTGTGATTTCAAATCAACACTGTGTCTCCTGACATGTCCTTTTGTTACTTTAGAGCTTGGAAAGAGTCTGATCTGTAACCCTCAGATAAATCTAATACAGTCAAAGTAGTTGTCAAAGATGCTCTCTTAGAATCAGAGAGTTAAAAGTTAAAGCAGTACACGAGACTAAGTTAAATTCAGCAGGCTTGCACGTCATTGCATTGTGCCTTAATGGCCCAAATCTGAGTGTCACTCTTCCCCAAGTTGCCCTGACAGAAAAGCTCAGTGAGATTTAAAAGGCCTTCCTGAGTGAACCTGCTGACTCAGCTGAAATGGATTGATTTTTCTCTGAAATTTGGCAGTGACAAATGCCGGTCAGACCGAGCCCTAGAGGTAAAAAAAAAAAGAAGGTGGGCTTGTGGCCCGCTTCAATCTTGACCTGGCAGCATAAATCTGGTGTGGGAAATTCAAGTTGTGCCCTTTCTTCGTCAGTACTGCTAAGATGCCCTCGAGCGAGTCACGAATTCAACAAAAACCTGCTCCCAGATTCTTCCAGGTGTGTGAAACTCTGAGCCAGTTTGTGCTCCTCAGGAACAAAAGAACAATTATAAATCGACTGACCATGGGCCTGCTGCCTTCTCCCGCCCCTACCTTCCTCCTCCTTTCTGCATCTTATCTCCTAGGAGTGTTTACTGGCGGTAATTAGGCCATTAATCAACTTAATGGAACATCCCTGAATGGACTGACTGTACTCTCGCCCACAGAGCCGTCTCTCTTCACCCTGGGACTCCCCCCCCTGAGGGTGACACTTCCTAGTTCACGGCCGGGAGGAGCTAGGCCAGGCTGTCCATCTGTCAAAGCCGCGTCCTCGGCCTCTGACATCCACATATGCGTGCACAATGGGAAGGTTACGCACCTCATGTAACCATTGTCAGCATGCTCCACTGAATGCTATAGTATGCCACAGTGATGGTGACAGAGTGGCGGTGAGGGCCAAATGGCAGGATCACAAGGGTTTCATGGTTGGACAACAGATGAATGGAAGACTGGTGTATAAGCACCACAAAACCAGCTCACATCTTAGAGAGGATAGAGGTTTGAAAAGGGAAAAGACAAGGTGAAGAGGAGGTAGATTTTTACACTGGAGTGCTTAACTTGGTGCTTTTTGAATTTGTGGTACAAAAAGGGAGGTCAATTAAAAGAAAGGACCAGAAAACTGGAGTTCCAGGTGACTAGACTCAAACACAGACAGATTCTGAAGCAGGTCTTTAACCCAGGTCCACTAACAGACACCAATTCATACAACAAGGCCAATCTGCCCTCCTACAAACAGGAGCATCTTCAGCTAACAAGTTGTTCTGTAGTGGGTTCATTTGCCTGATTTGTGGCATATAATTTCCTCCCCTGAATCCAGACAAGCTCAATCAACAACACAAGCATTGGAATATGAAATAACCCCCCAGCACTGTGCCCTGCAGTCGCCTCACCATGCAGCTTTTAGTTCCCCTCCGGCCATTTTCCTCCCCGCCTCTGGAGTATTCAATCTTCTGCCCCCGACGACGACAGACCAGAGCTCATCCTCGGCAACTTGCCTCCCAAACAAGCCGCGGTGTAATTGCTTGTCAGAGCTGTCGGCATGCCTGTTTTTCTTCTTGCGCCGCCACGCACCTGACAAGAAAACACATATTTACACACAAAAATGAAATTACAGGCAATTTGAGAGCAGGAGCATTTCGGAGGGGGACGCCTGCTATCGAGCTGTCCTCGGCGATGAACTCCATTCACCTTTTAGTCTTTATCAACATGAAACAAAAGGGGCACGGATGTGGAAAGAAAGCAGAGATAAAGGAGAGAAAAGGAGAATCACTTACAGAGTTCTGACTGGCTGCCACTTATATCTCTTTTACTTCCTTTGACACTTACTTTTTCCCTTTTCCTCTGACACTTACCTCCTTTATCTTTAACTACATCACTCACACAACACAATGAGCCAGCAGGGATGAATGACTAAAGCTCCACAAGTCTGCCTGTTAATGTAATAATGACATACTTTTAACCACCTGCTTTGGTGGGAAAATTCATTAACATGTCAGGACTGCGAGATTTGTTGATATAATTACCTTAAATAATTGCAGTGACTCATTTAAATGAAGGAGGAAATCTATTCAAAAATTACTTAAATTGGGAAAATTAGAGGGTGAAATGAAAAGAGAGTTAGCTTGCTCTAACTTTCACTCTCGTTCAGTTTCCTTTAAAGGGGAAAGGAAGTGCTTTAAGCATCTTCTTGGCTCAGCCTGAACCCCACTTATTAAAAGGCCTATTTAAGGGGACTACTTTTAAAGTGTGAGGCAATATTAGAGCATATTAAACAAAAAAAGCTAGCTACAGTGTCTTACCTGAAGTTGTTGAGAAAGAAGAAACAGAGAAGGACCTCAAAACTCTGAAAACAGCTGCAGGACCACCAAAACTGGAACTACTGTCAACACAGGTGTTCTCAATCAAGTGCACTAATTAGACCTCTTCACTGCTTTGCTTCCTGATTGGTCGATTCACTTTTTATGGACCTGCTAGCACTTTTTAAATACTTTATATGCTTTTGATGCCTTTAAAGTCCTTACGTCTTCAGCTTTCTTGGTCTGAACGGATGTTTGAGGGCTCTTGTTTTGCTTGGGCTCATATGTTGTGTGTCAAAGGTCTTTGTAAAACCTTGTTTTTAAAGGTACTGTATAATAAAGTTCTTAGCATGTGTGGATGAGAGCAGCATCTTCTGTCTTCCATTATTTCTTATCTATTAATTCAATTTTGATAAGTATTAAATCTTTGACTTGTATCCAGTTCCTCCCTCATTGGTCTATTGGATGTTTCTTGGTCTCATACTTCCAATGCCTTACTTTGTTCATTCCCATCATGTCTGAACTAGTGAATTATTTATCTTTTTAGCTGTGAGGACTTCTTCTGTCTATCAGCGACAGTAAAAGTTCATTACTCTCGTCCACAAACGCCCATCACTTTGTCACAACAACAAACTTTATCTCCATAAAACAGCTGTAAACATCTCCAGAACACCGGCGGCTACATCCAAAGAAAGAATGGCACTCAGTATGTCGGCCATGTTTGTGTGTGTTTACTCCTGAGCCGAATTGTGTTTGACATTTGTTCCAGACGGATCTGTTTGGGGGGCCGGCGCGGTATTTTCGGGATGAGGAGTCAACAGAGGCGAAGATGCGCGGCGAAGATGTGAGCAGGATCGTGATGTGGAAGCCTATGATTGATATTCCCATTAGCCACCTGACAAGGTGAGGACACGGCTCCGATAATGAATTGTGACACATTAATGAGCTTGTCTAGCGCACACAATACCTGATCAGCCCTCTTACCATTTAACCTTTGATACCAATGAGGGAAATTGCGGGCAAATAAGGGTTTTGTGTTGCTGGTGAAGGCAGAACATGACTTTAGAGGGGTGTTTGAAGCTGATATGGATGCTGGGAGTTTAGTGGTAACTAGTTTGACAGCAGAAAAGTCCAAGGAGTTGTTCTGCTGGAGTTGAGCCCAAAGTTTTTTGTTGGAAAAGTGACAGGAGCAACTTTTTTTAAATAACAGAAAAGGCCATTCTTAGAGTTTCTAATCCCACACAGCAAACTTAAGGAGACGTGTGCACCTACAACTTCCTACATCAGCTCAAAAGCATGCTCATTTAGATGATTTATACTTGTCGCCTAGCATATAGAAATATAAAGCTCATTTGGGTGGCAGAAATATGTTCAAGTGGTTCATCTGGTGCTGAAAAATGACGCAAATGCAGTTACTTGAATGTCCACTAGGGGCTGGCTTCAAACACCCAGGAAGCACCACTAACCTTCATGTTTAAATGTCTATTTTTGCAGCATGTTTACAACCTGGTGCAAAGAACAGTTTAGTGTGAAGATACAAGGCGTGATTATTTTTGAACTCATCTGTCTTGAAGATATTAGAATCAATTGTTATGTATGTATTTGCATGATCAGGGGGTGTGGATGAGTTGAATTAATAAGATTGAAGTTTGATTTGTGTTTCATGTTTTGTAAAACTTCCAGCGTCTGCAGATGGATGTGCTGATCTGTTTTACAGTACACAGTGGATACAGTATTTCCAACACCTTCCTGCTCAAACAGGTTAGTGTTTATGTGTCGAGGTGAGTGCAATGTTTGTGTGTGGGTGTATCGATGTTGTCCCCCTCCGTCAGCCCTCTACCCTCCACCCCTCCCGTTGCACCTCATTGGGACGCTGGCCGCCTAAGTCGGATCCCGGGGGAGCTCATTAGAATCAGTGGAGGGAGAGAGAGAGAGGCCCCAGACAGGGTCAGGACAAACTGCACCGCTGAGCTGCATAGTGATGCCTTCCGCTCCGTCTTTATGTCTGTTTGCTTTGGCCGCGTGTCAGCTGATCGGAGCGGATGGCGGATGAGAGATTGGCCCGCTCAAGCTCTTGACAACCATGTTGGCCCCACACATGCACAGAAAAAACACACACACACAGAGCATGCACACACACACTCTGACATATCTAATACCCATACGTTGCAGACATATGTGCATAGACTCATCGTGTGTGTGTGTGTGTGTGTGTGTGTGTGTGTGTGTGTGTAGTTAGTTTTAAAGATGTGTGATCAGACGCACACTCAAACAGAGTTGTCTGCTTGCTGTCATGCTACAGTCTCAGCGTCTTGTGGCGTGTGTGACAATAAGAGAGCTGGGAGGGCAAGGTCAGACACGCCGCCGCCACCCCAGAGACTCTCATTAAACACTTATGAATCTCAAGTGGAGTCCTGCAGACGTGCATGACACATGTGCATGCATGTTTGATCCAGATATCTTTGTCATTCATGGACACTTCTCTTTCACTTGCATGTTCGAAATATCAAGTAAAGTGAACTTTTCATTTAAGAATTAGAACTTTTGTTTTTTTTTGTTTGTCTGAGAAGACGATGCTGTAACAGTGTTGGACTGCAAACATAATGAGGAGTCGGTGTTTATTGTGTATTCAGAGCGTCGTGTTAAGTTAGAGTAGCATCACTGCACTGAGGAGAAGTCTGTACTTGTTGCATTAAGTGAAAATTGAAAAGTAAACAAAGTGAGAAATGCACCTTTTTGGAGTTAGGGGATTAATTATGAAGCTTTTTAACACAATGTTATCTGGATCCTACAGTGCGCTGCATTTTAGGAACTTAACGTATGCTTTGTAGCTGCAGTAAGGAATATTTTTCACTCTATTTCTTCAACATCTGCACAGAGTTATTGCAGTTATTAAGAGGCCATCACAGTTGCACACATTGGTTGCCATATTTCACGACACATGGTGCGATACCTGTTGCTGCTGGAAATATAGGCGTTGAAAATTGCACCCCCAAAGCTTGAAAGCAAGGAAATAATCATGCATCTTGGATTTGCAAGTTCCTGTAAGGAGAAAAGGATTGAAGTGCTCTCAGGTGTACATGTAGAATAGGACAAATCAGAAGGTTTGATCCAAAGAGGAAGAAGGAAATGCATCCCTCACCTGATCCGGAGTGTTTCTTGCAACTAACTTTTTGTTCTCCCTCATTCCAAGGATGCAGTCGACGTCTGGAGTTACTTTCAAACAGATTGTGAAGGGTTAGAGAGGCCAGAGATGCTGTTATTGCTCCACAAAAGCCTGTGGACACATAAAGAGTTTATCATCTGGGTGAGCAAGAGAGCAAGCTTGCTAATATCCTGGGGCAATTGCAACACTGTCCAATGAAGTCTGATTGACTCCATACATCAAAGGGTGGGTGCGCAGACGTCAGCGCATCTCCTCATGTCCTGGAGAAAGAGAGAGGGAGAGAGAGTGGGAGAGAAGGAGGGAGAGAGGGAGATGGGGGCAGATTTCTTTCCGGCGACAACCAAATCACACACACAGGAGCTTTGGTGTAATTGGGAGAGTGCTGTGAAAGATGTTGGGTTGCGGCGCTTTGTGGTCACATGAGCTCAGCCAGAGAGCAGGAAGGCAGTGGGGTGTTGGCTGCGTTTCCACCCACCAGGGGAGCAGGGGGGGGCACCTATTACGAATGGACGAAACAGCAGGAAAGGAAGGCTTGATTGGAAGCAACCGGAACCTGTTTGTTGTTTAAAAAGCCTCTCTCCCTCTGTTTATGCCTCTCTCTCCTTCCATCTCAGTGTAATTAGGGTGCTGGCTGGAAGAATGATCAGCTGTCATCCCCAATGGTGGCCTTCCACTGCCTGAATGTCAACACTGTCTGAGACCTCCTGTCTGAGTGAGCAGCACACTCAATTAGAGACACTCAGTCACTGCAGGAGCCGGTAGGACAAACACACTGACACATTTACAAAGCAACAACCCCGTGCACACATACATATGAGAGAGCAGGCCTCTTTTAAGCTGTAAGAGTTTCAAATCAGGAGTAGAAGAAAGGATAAAAAGTACACGCACACGCTTTTGATTCACCACAGTCGTAGCCCTCAGTGGTTACATTAATTAAAACACGGCTTTTCAAGACATAAAAGTGACTATTGCTTACAGTGTCTTCTCTCAAACTGGCAGGAATCCCTCCGCAGGCAAACATCTCTCCTTGATGAGAGCGGATGCAGGAAGGCGAAGGCGTAGAGATGTTCTCCCCCTGTGCTCCGTTCGGCCGCATCAAAGCGTTGGGAGTTCAAGGGGCGAGACACCAAAGAGGACTTTTCTTTTGTGCTGCTGTGCTCAGTAATGTCAGAGTTTTTCTTGCACTTGTTAAAACTGCTGGTGTAATGGTGTGGAAAATGCACTTAGATAGCTCAATACGCCTTATGGTGATACTTTACATAGAGTTTAGGATAATTTAGGAAAAATGGCTAATGGTGGTTTTAGATAGAAGCACAAATATAAGAAATGTGTGTCTAAATTCACATTTTTAGTTGCTTAGTCTTTATGCTATCATTAGGCTATCAGTCTGTTTAGCTGAATTAATCTTAACCTCAGCGTTCACCATTCTTAGAACAAAATAATGAAACACTTTCCCCCTCAAGAAATGTCTCCTGCCAGTATTTGCTTAATTTCTGATGCTCTCTTCAGCATCATTTTCTTTGACGAATCACAGAGCTGCCACGCACCATCTGGACGTCTCTGAGCCCCTCTTTACATTTGCAGAGATTTAGCTGATGCTATCATGCAAAGCGATGTGTGATGGAGCGAGCAGGTAGGGGGTTCGATGGGTTCACTATAAAAAACAGCAGGTACAGGAAGCAACTGAGTGATGGTGCAAGAATCAAACATGGGGACAGCGACAGAATACGGCAGAGTCACAAGTATGATATGAAAAACAAGAAAAGCAAAGTTGGATGTTATTCAAAGATGTCGTGACATGCAGTGTAATAAGAAGAGTGAATGTTTTCCTCATCTTTCCTGTGTGCATGCTTCTGTGAGTGCTCCATGTTTGTAAATCTCTGGTGATAATTCTAGAAAGTGTGTGTACTTTTGTGCAAGAGGAACAGAGGAGATTGAGTTTAGAGGGATGGAGAGACTTTGCAGGCCTTGTGGAAATTAGAACTCTCCATCTCTGTCCTCAGGCCAGTCTCTGTGTGTGTGTGTGTGTGTGTGTGTGTGTGTGTGTGTGTGTGTGTGTTTGTGTGGGTGTTTAAATGTGTGTGTGTGCAGCTAAGGGTCACTGCAGGTATAAAGAGAGAAAAGTCAGATAGCTCTCTCTGAAATATCCTCACAAAGCCATATAAAAAAAAAGAACACTTGCAGCGGTGTAGCTGTGCAGGTGTGTGTTTGTGTGGGGGTGTGTGTAGGCGGGCAGGTGCATGTTTACCTGTGTCTGTGTGTCAGAGTGCACATCAAGGAAAAGAGATGAGAGATACTCGGATGTACGGGAGTCCACTGATGCCAATATTAACACTTAATCAGTGAATTAAATTTAAATTAATGAAACTTAAAGCTTAAAATAAATTCAGCCTCTCTTTTTGATTCGTCTTCTGAGGTCCGTGTCGGGGTGAAACTACCCACGGCTGATTTTTTGAGGCTACAATAACCAGGTCTTGAGATACAGCTAATGCTGCGACACATGTTCAGTAGTTTTCAGACTCCCTTTGTAAGATTCCTCAGACTAAAACCAAATATGAAGCATAAAGAGCATTTAGAAACAGACTCAACGGTCACAACTGCTGATGCATGCTAATAATATCTAGGATTCACATTTATCTCCAGACATCCTCAGTTGGAAACGTCTGACTGCTGTAGCTAAGCGATAGTTTGCAGACTGTTTAACAACCATACGGCTGGCAGTGCAGCCTTCAGTTTTGAAGACCAGAGTACATATTTGTGCATTCGTGTCATGAATCTTTTGAGTAAACAGCTTGTGGCGTGACTCAGCTTACCACTACTGCCAAACGTCTGCTTATGCCATCCTTCACAGATTGAAGTGTAGACACAAATTTTATTTAACACTAGAGCACACATTTCTTTTTCTTTTTCTTTTTTAGGTCATGCACATTTTTAAAAACACAATTTCACAAACTTGAGAGATTTTTCCAGTTATTCCGGTCAATTGCGGCTCCAGCTACTTGATACTTCCTCTCAGATTTGATTCTGTGCTTCTCTCTGCCCTCAACAGTGTGCCTCGGGCTGTTGTGCCCCAACCTTTACCTCTGTTCTCCTGTTTTCTTTACTCCACTGCCTCCTCAACCGCTGTCTCTGGCCTTATTACCAAGCTGTGTGGAGAAGTTGCCTTAAAGTATGTTGTCTTTGTCTCATTTTCTCCTGCTGCTTCTTCCTCTCCTCAATGCTAATCCCTGGCTTTAGATTGTGCAGAGCGTCTTTATCAACTGGCTGCTGATAAGTTTCCACGGGTCTGTCGTACTCTGAAGACTTAACCGTGAGCCGCTAGCATGGAGACGGTGTATCCTAAAAACTCAAAGATGCTGCACAAAGGATAAAACATCATATACAACAACAGAATAATAAAATCATGAACAAGCTGTTCTAATAGGTGGGTTTTGGTGAGTGTTTTGAAAGGTGGACAGGTTGGGGCAGGTTTAGTGGTAAGGCGTTCCAGAGGGTGGGGGGCGGCGACAGAGAAAGCTCTGTCCCCCCAGGTTCGGTGCTTGGTGTAAGGTGGTAGGGAGAGGAGGTGGGCGTTGGAGGATCAGAGGTTACAGGAGGGGATGTGCTGGTGGGGCAGGTTGGTAAGGTAAGAGGGGGCCTGGTTATGGAGGAGGATTTTAAAATGTATGCGCTGTTTCATCAGGAGCCAGTGGAGGTTTTGGAGGACAGGGGTGATGTGTGGGTGAGCAGGCGGGCAGCAGAGTTCTGGATATATTGTAGTTTGTTGAGTTGTTTTGAAGGAAGGCCGTAGAAGATGCTGTTGCAGTAGTCGAGTCTGGAAGTGATGAAGGCGTGGATTAGGGTTTCAGCGGTGGAGAAGGAGAGAGATGGGCGATATCTTGAAGGTGGAAGAAGGCGGTTTTGGTGATGTTCCTGATGTGAGATGGGAGTCCAAAATGATACATGTGAGGACGGAGTGAGGGAAGCATTGTGGATGGAGAGGTTGAAGTTGTTGGTGGTTGTGGTGAGGGATTTGGAGCCGATGATTAGGAGGTCAGTTGAATTGGAGGTCCAGGATTTAATTCTGGTCATTATGTCTCAATCGACTCATTAACAGCTGTAATAAATCTCAAATCACCAAAGATAGAAGTATTAATACCTTGGATGCACAAAAAGGTGTGAATTACCTGCTAACAGTATTATTAGTTAGGAAGTGGATGACAGAAAGGATCAGAACCCCCACATGGCATAATTAATAAAAGCATCAAGGCTGTGAGCAGCCCTGGGTTAGAAAGAGAAGATTAAAAGCACTATGAGCCACATTGTTCTCACAGACCTGAGGAGAACCTGTCATATCTGAAATTAGTCAGGATGGCTAAATCCTGGTTGTTACTTCTTCTTCCTCGTTGTTCTCCTGATTGCACATGAGACAACTACCTCGTTTTAACTTGGGATCCAAGGAAAACATAAATTGCATGTTATCGTAATCATGTGCAGCCATGACACAACACGGGAGCTATCGCTTCATGATGGGAGATAAGTGTAATTTATGCTTCATATCTGTAACCACATTATTGAAGCAACATAATGGACACATCCCAGAGGTAATTGCACATTACAGGGGTGCCAGGGGCCTTTTTACATGTTATTAGAATGTAAATTTACTGTCTGAAGTTAAAGAGAGCAATATGATGTTAGAGTAATGATGTTGGAATGATGAAGAGTACAAAGCGGCGCATTAATACAGGAGGAGATTTGCGATCACTCTGCAGAAGCTTTGCTGTTACAGCTTGAGTAATTAAGCTTTGTAACAAACAGTGCTGTCATATAATACATCTGATGTTATGTTTATGCATACATGTTCCTGCTCCTGATGCATACATCTATGGTGCACACTGAAAATAACACCAACACTTCTCCACATTTAGCTCCAAAACGTCACAACAATGTAGAGTGAAATTTCTAAAAGTCCCTTTTTTTTATCACATTTAGAGGAATATTTGTGATCTTCTTCACATTAAATTTTGTTGTGAGAAATATTTTAAGTTAATCAAAATGCTAAATATAAATCTAGATGTTTAACAATAAATCTAAATGTTAAATCTAAATGTTAAATGTTGCTCTGGGATTCTAAATATTTAGCTGATATGCAAATTCACACTGCCGCATATCAGCTAAATATTTAGGATCGTGGAGCAACATTTAACATTTAGATTTAACATTTAGATTTAGATTTAACATTTAGATTTAGATTTAGCATTTGGATTTAACAATGATTTTAACTAATATTCTTCTAAATGTGATAAAAAAGTGACTTTTAAAAATTCACTCTACATTTTCATGACTTTGGAGCCAAATGTGGATCTCGCTGTTATTTCCAGTGTGCACAACTTTACAAATGGCGCCCCATATAAATCCACAACTGGATTACGCCCTGAAACTCAACGAGATTTATGCAAAGTCGTCGTTTAACTAACTTCATCTTGAGACTCTGAGCTATCACACAGAAGAATGAGCAAGCTTCAAACAGACGCTTCATTTCTCTTTGAGCGTGTGGGTAAAAACACGCCGTCAAGGTGACACGCTGCAATTAAACCGCGGCGGTCTGTCAATCGGCGAGCTATGTCACAGGTGTGCAGGGCAGCTGTAAGTGTAATTGCTACAGGCCTCTGGGATGAAGCTGAACCCACATCTCCTGTCGGCGACAGCAGCAGCAGCAGCAGGCTTCACGGCAAAGCCCGGCTATGGAGGAGACTTGTAACACCCTGACAAATGGTTATACAGCAGTTGCCAAATTAACACTGACCTCCCTCCCTTTTGCTGTCTGGTGAGGGTGATAATGTGCAAAGTCCTGTCGGGAAGTGTGCTTAATGTTGAAGATAATCTGTCTATTATGCGGCTTCGACATTAGTAAGGGAGCGAGTGAGTATCAATTAAATTTTCTTTTCCGTAGCAAATGGGAAGCATAATTTTTTGACAGCGATTTATGCGGGCAGATTTAATATAGATTCTGAATAAGTAGCTATATGAGAATATAACTGGAAGTAGTTCAAATATGGTTCCTTTGCAGCAGCACTTTATATTGCAATGGTGGAACTAGATGTGCTTACTAATAGAGTCTCAAGGAAACTAATAGACAGAGAAGAGAGAAAAAAAGAGGAAGAGAAAGGAGGGGGGGGATTCTCTTCATAAACAGTGTTTACTTAAAGCACCCCATTGCCTTATTAGTATTAATAGCAGTGACTTCAGAAAGCTCATATTCTGCCATTGGACAGTTTTGTATTATTTATGATTGAAATGAAAGCCTGGGAATGCAGCTGCGAATGGAAGAGAGCGCTGCATAGCAAACGATGTTGCCCATGCCAGTTTACATAACCAACAACTTGGGTAAACAGCAGATTAAGCGCAACACGGGGCGAGAGAAAAACGAGAGCAAAATGTTATATCCACACACTTGCCCGATTGCGAGGCGAGAGCTGCTCTTTTTTTTTTTCTTCATATGGAGAACACTGCGGACCTTTTGATGCAGCTGGTCTTCATCTGCAAGTCCTTTTGAGCATGAAAGTGTGGTGCGGTGCAGATTCTCGCCCCCCGGTGCAACTTCTGCAATGTTGATGTAAAGAAGTCGGGTCATGGCGAGCGCACGCGTAACTTCGGTGAGCGTCCTCGTCTTAATTAAAGACACCATCTGTTAAACGTGATTATTAGAGCTGTTAGTGTGAGCAGAAGAGGAGCTGAATGGAGCTTTCAGCAGGGTTGCATGTCAAGCAAATGGATCTGGATGCTGGAATTTCCCTTTGAGCAAAACACAAAATCCCCACTGGGGTTACGGTTACGCAGCTAATCAGATTTTTTAAGGATAACCAGTTTATTAAGAGAGTGGAACAGACTTATTTTGGGAATATGTTCCTCTGAAGGATTTTTGTTTACAAGTCTGCAAAAGAACATCCAAAAACGTTCCTCTTTCAAACACATTCCCTGCAACTCTTCGCACTTCATCAAGCTTTTGATATCGCTCTTTCAAGCTTGGACACGCAAACGTTGCACAAACAAACCACCACAACGTATACTGAATCAATCTTTATTTATATTAAATTAAAAATATACTTTTGACAGATTCATGTAACAAACATGAGGAACGGTATTTCTATGATATAAAGCTTTGGGTATGGTTTCAAATAACTCGGACACAAGAGGGTAAAGTATTGGAAGCTAACGAAAGTAGAGGAGGAGTTATCCGGGGTCTCCTTCCTTCTCTAGATCTCCCCTAAACGCATGCAAACAAATTGGAAATTAACTAAAAAAAAGAGAGGTTTTATTGTGAAGGCTGTGCTCTGCCTTTCAGGGAAAGAGGAGGAGGTCAGACTTGGCTCAGTAAGATTTCCAGTAGAAAGTTAGCAGAGAAGAGAATCCCAGTTTATCCGGGGTCGGTTGGCAGCACTGGTTTCAGTTTTATTGGGAGAAGGAAAAAAGACGTTGGCTTGTCCTTGGGTGTTCCCATTGATGAGAGACAAATGAAACAGGGCAGGTGAGGGGAAAGTGAAACAGATGTACGCCACTTCAGCGGTGTTCACCTGAACTGAAACGGTACATGAGGACAGCCACAAATCTCTGGAAAAAGAGGGCCACTTAACAGAGTTTCCACATGAGAAAAAGGGTTCAACAAGCACTTTAAAATCAAAGTCCCATTAGTCAAAAAGGTACACTTACATAAAGCAAATATGTACGCCTCTTTTTGTACAAGTCGTTATAAGCAGGAGAAAACAGCAGTAGGAGAGAAGACCATATAAATTCAAAGCATCGCCTCCTTATTTACAAATTCACCACGGTGGCCGTCTCAGTGCTTTTATAAAAATACTATTCACATTTGTTGTTGAAGTGTGTTAGATAAGATTTGGAGGGAAACCCCAAAGATTCTGTACATTTATACTGATTCCATAATTTAAAACACAAGAAATGAATGACCCCACTTTTTTGTAAAAAGCCATGAATTGTGCAATTCAACTAAACAACTTAAAAGTTGCAGCTAGCATGACAAACGTGTTAAATATTTGCAGAAACAAACACGATAGTGGATCAAATCAAACAGATTCAAGTCTTTTTCCTTGAAGAAAAACATCCTTGATAATATGGAGAACAAAACTCAGTTATATAAGGTACTATACATTAAAAAAAAGGTGTCAGAAATAAGAGCTCCCAGTTTGTGCTACTGAATTCAGTAAAAAAAAATCTGCTTCTTTCCTCCCACGCTGTCCACGTCCTGGACACATGTTTGAATATATTGTCTTCAATGAAGAGATACAAAGATGGAGGGCAGTTAAACACTCACTTTGGGTACCATGCAAGGTGAAATTGTACTATACATTAGACTCTATCGCACCCATTATGGTAGGTAACTGCTGAGGCTGAAATATCAAAGGATTCACTTCAGTACAACATGGCTACATGCCTCTGCACCTTGGCTTGGACAAAATGATACTAAGAGAGATTCGTGTTGAACACAAGTTGTCGTGGTTTCGCGGTTGAACTGCTGTCGAACCATATTTACATGGCAGCCATTTTTTCTTTGACGTTATCAGGTGGGGAGCTCAGATGCTGTTGTTTTCAAACTCAAAGAAAAGGGTGGTCATATTGGAAATGCTGACTCAATCTTAGTTTGAGTTGACCTTCCAAGAAGCAAAGAGGTTGACCTTTAGCCTACTTGATAACCACTACAATATGCCCTCCTTACGCCTGATTATGCAAAATTGTAGCCTTAAATCTTCAAAATGACTGAGTTATATAATAATTCACCGTCTGTACATTGTGTACAAATGGAGACATGGACTACCCAGACCAAAACCTGTTGTGTACCAGGCTGTAAACATGTTTATTTGGGTGTCAACATGGTCTCCTGGGATTTTGATGCATGCCTCAAGTGGAGCATACTGGATGTTGCTGCTGAAATTAAGAAATGGTGATGTTCAGATTCTCTAAAGCCAGAAATTGAGATCTAAAGACACATAATTACATTAATTTAACTCCACCCTGAGGATAACGTCAGAGACAAATGGCAACTGAGCAAATATGGTGCGTATTTGGCAAAGAGTGATCAGGGCTAAGACAAATAGCAGCAGGTTACACAGGCCAACGCCAAGGCAAAATATGTTTGAACCAAGTAATGCTTCTTGACAAAATCAAACAGTTTGTGGCGCTCTGTAGAGTTCAACAAGGCTTTTTGGGTGACGAAAACAACACCTGACTAAGTCGGTTCTTCAGCTCCAGGAATGGTTTGAGCTTCAAAATAGATTTACCCAAAATGACTTATTTTGAAAGTTCTCTCAAGAACACATGAAGCCATTTGTCGTCATCACTTTTTCAGCTTAATCTATTCTTGATTCGACATATATTTTGCCCCGGGTCTGCGTCTAATTTAGGCCAAACAAGAGGGAAGCTGAGGCGTGTGTTGGTTTTCCCTCCATCATTCCTTCTGTGTGTTTTTTTTTATGTATCAAAACCCAGATTTGGCAGCCGCTTCCATCGCTCTGTATAAACAAGCTCAAACGCACCATAAATATTTCACATTGATATTAAATGCTGTCTCTATTTCATTGAATCAGAGCTCCAAACGGGACTACAAAATACTCCTTCATGAAATAATCATGAGATCATCAAAGAAGTGTTATAAATACTGTCAAAAGCAAACACTAAACTTGGAAACAAGGACATTCTCAAAGCTGGTCAATACCACTTAAAATCTGTTGTCTTCCTGAACTCCTGGAAAGAAAGGCTTTTGCTTTTTGAAGTGGCAAACGACCAGATAAACAAGTTCGATATTTCAAGACGGAGGGGTGGAGATCTTTTTTCTTTCCACCCACGGGTTTGATCAAAGTGCTCCATGGGGAGGACGAACATACGCGGCTCTCACACAGACACAACGCACAAAATAAACATCCTACACATAAAACAGCTGGGATGAGGCTCCGCTTCATGAGCTACAAAACAATGACAAGACAATAATGTTAAAGTTGCACATGTTATGATTGGGAAAACTTACTAGAGGTTTAAGAACTACAAGATTCTGTTTGTATCGACTGAACGGAGACACTATCTTCATGAAGTATTGCAAAAGGATCTCTGAGGCAAACCAGCATTACAACATTTCTCTTGATCTTGTCAGTTTGGCATCATCGTGGTGTTTTCCCACCCACAGTTGTTAATCTGTATGGCTTGGGGGAGGGAGTAATGGCTGTAACACCAGTGCTTTTAGCAGCATTGACTGGCAGACCGCCTGCAGAGGCATCAGTACTTTTATCATTCACATGAGAGTGAAGGACTCCTCTGGTGATCTCAAGAGTCAAACTCAGCTGGGATACTTTTGATAATGTCAGACGACGCTAAAAAGAAAGTTCTGAGAGTCAAAAGGCTTCGTTGAACAATAATGGCACAAATTAAACTGCTGTGTTACTAATTAACCAGCAATGAGAACAGACAAGTGCAGCTGCCTTCCACATTGAACAAATACGATCATCTTTCACAAAGTTACACCAAGTGCTGAGTGCCTGAATATCACCAGGAATAGATTTTAAATGCTGCACTGAGCAGATACTGATCCCCAAATTGGTGGGAAACCAATGAAAGACATTGTCAGTGAACTTTTTCAGTGATATTTCCATACTTTTTAACATCTTGCAGAATTAAATCAACCAATACTTCCTTTCCTTTCTTCGCAATTAGGTCCTCAAAATGTCAAGACATTTGATTGAAACTACACAGTCTCTTATGATGGTCACTGTGTCAGATCAAGTGATCACACAGCAGAGGAAAAGGGAAGAGTGGTCATAATTTAAAGCTCCTGTGGGGAACTTTCGGTTAGTGTTGTTCTGGCGCCAACCTGTGGACAAAACTGTCTTAAACTTGCATAACTATCACTTTACGCTTCATGAAGCCCCCACTTCCTGACGTTAAAGAGCAGATTAAAGAGCAACCCTGCACCTGCAAGTCTCCAAAAGTCTGGTGCCATTGGGTGCCACTTTAGAAATACTGGACTGCTGTCATTCAGTACGACTAGCTGCATTAATGCTGCAGCTAAACCCGCCATTCCTGATTTCTACCGCTGCTCTTTTTCCACGGATCTCCCTCTGCAGTCAAACCAGCTTGCTTATTATTGAGTATACACAATCCTTCCTTTCACACACACACTTAAAGTAGTCTTTTTTTACTGTGCTCTGCTGGTGCTGTCTTGCTCATTCCTTGAGGTCTTCATTAAGAGGCTTACATGAACTTTTTCGATCCTCTCCCTGCAGATTTCCCACTCTTTTCCCTTCCTCTATCACTATCTGTATCCATGATCAACATTTTTTTAGTTTTGGCTGCTTTATGGATGGCCTTATCAAACTATTTAGCAGATACAGCAGATCCTCGAACTAGCCTTGCACACCCATTACTCATGTAAGTTTGCCTCTTGATCCGAAGGGAGAACCAGTGTATAAAAGTCGGACTCTGCAACCAGTGTTTATAAAATGTTAACAGTGTGAGATTCCCTTGTAACCTTTGGCTTGGAGAGAGCAGTTTTTAGGACCAGCTCATCCAAGAAGACAGCAGTCAAACAAGAAAAACAAAACAGCAGTGTGTTCTAGGCAAGTTAGAAAGTCCATGGTTAAACTACAAATGTAAAAGGAGGGGTCATTGTAGTTTTGGCCATCACAGTATCACAGTTACAGTAGAAAGATGAGATGAGTTTCACATATCTGATGGAAAAATTCAAGAACGGAAATGTATACCTCATACACAAAAAAATTGGGTTGGATAGATCAGCTTTCAGCGCTCTGTCTGTTATGTTACTGGAAGTCCTGACTAAACCTTTAAGTCTTTTTTCCTCTGTGTTTTGCCAGTTCGCCTCCTTCGACAAGGTCACTCACAAAACAAGACATCTTGACATCTAACAGACTGTACTTGCTCCGTCTGTTTGCTCATTTCAGAAACCCTCGGAGGAGAATTGTTCATCCTCAGATCTCGATACTGGAAAAGGAGAAATAATAAAACATCTTGTTCCTCTCATGAATCTGACACCGCAGTGGCTGGCAGTGAGTTCAGGTCCCCAGAGTCGAATCCATCTTATTTGACGCCCATTGTGGTCTACCTTGACGGGACAACACAGTATGTCCTTGGCTGTGTGACTACTATACGTCTGTTCGCCAAAAACAACCTTAACCTTCACATTCTCAGTGGCATGGAGTGCAGTCTCTATCTACAGAACAGAAAATGGACTGGATCAGGGAAAAGTGAGTTGGGTCTGCTTGGTTCGGTTCAGTCCACCTCCGTCTGATGTTGCTACACTCTACAGCAGATGGCGCGTTATTTGGAAAGAATCAGGGGGGCGGCTCTGGTTGTGGCTGCTCCCCTTTCGTGTGGAACAGTGGAACCGGAGAGGATTTCAGGATTGCTGGAGGTTTGAGTCAGATAGAGGAAAGCTCGCCAAGTGGGACAACCTTACACCACAGTGTTCCGCTGCCGGTAGGGCGGAGGTGGCAAGACGGTACCAGATTTCAAGGAAAACTCTGACATGTATTCAGGGTTTTCAGCTACAGACGGCCGTATATGTCCGTTCTGCTTGTAGAAGAGCTTGGCGTTGGTGGAACCTCCTTGGGCACCATCTGGAAGTGCCTGGTTAGACGGTTTTGGAGGCAAGCTGTGCTGCCAGTACTCTGGATTGTCAAAGGTCACCTTTAGCTTCTTTCCGGGGCCTTTCACTGACGTTAATCCTCCATGCTTCAGTAAGCTGGCTGGGTGACTTGCGGTGTGGCTCTGGTAGGCTGGCAGACTGCCGTGCCCAATGGTAGCCGAAGTCGACAGGGTGCCTGACGGACACACCTGGGTTTGGGCAATAGTTCCGATTTGGCTCAGGATGGCAGATGCGCCACCTGGATTGCCAGGTTGTCCTGCAGGTTTGAGGGTATGGTGGGTGTGGAGGATGTGGGTCGGTGGGCCGTGGTGGCAAGCAATGCCAGATGGAGAAGGCTGGGCCGAGGGGAGGGGGTAGTGGGGCAAGCTGGTCTGGATGGTAAGTGGGAGGTGGGGGCCTGAAGTCGTGGCTGAGATGGAAGAAGGAGGCTGGTTGGGTAGTGGCAGACCATTTCTCCTCAGGGCTTCTAGGCCCAGCTCAGCAGGGCTGTGGAAGGTGTTGAGGTAGAGGGGCTCGTTGATGTACTCGTCCTCTCCTTTGGGCTGGCTGTTGGGTGTGCTGTGGTAGCCCGGGTTATCCAGGGCGTGGATTTCCCCGTTTTTACGTCTTGAGACGAATGGGTTTTCCTCAATGGGATTCAGGTATTCTGCAGCACAGATCAGAAAAGAAAAGGAGGGTAGGAAGGAGAGAAAAGGAGAAAAGGGGTTTTATGAGAGAGTAAGAACAAAAGATCCACAGAAATTAAACCAAGAGGGAGAAGACAAAGAGGATGAAAATGAAAGAGCTTAAGAGAAAGAGATCTCTCAATAATAAGATGGAGATGAAGATGGTACTGGTGATAATGGCAGCCACTCAGGACCAGACGGGCAACTTGCCAGTCCTTCTTTGGCAATGGAAACTCCATCTGCCAGGGGTGAAAATGCCAGCAAATGACCCCTCTTCACAGCTTCCAAGCGCGATAATAGTGGGGTGCGAAACCTATTGATTTTGCCCACTCTTCTGCTCCTTGACATTGCATCAGATGCATTTTGCTGCAGGCTTTGTTAGATTTGGAGCTGCTCGAGAATCAAAGACGGTAGTGCGAGAGTAAGGCTGATGGACTGAATTATGATCAAAGGCAAAACATGACTCTGTAGTAGCTGACATACGGCGGTGATGGAAACTCGGTACGAATGTTAATCAATGAGATGGAATAAGATCAACAGGCAGAATATACTACATGAGATCAGATTTACTCTGTGAATGAGCGAGGAGATGACAGGACAGAGGAAAGGTGTGATCCACGAAGGATACACTTGTTTCAGAGTCTGATTACTCATCTGTCCTGCTGTTTAGTTGTGCAACTTTTACTCCCATTGGTCCTTAATTTATATAAAGGTAAGAGAATTGTAATAACTTACCTGACGAGCTCTTGTCCTTCATGGGTGTCATGTACCCGTCCTCATCAGTGTCCCCTCTGGACGCCCTGTCCCCTAAGAAGATGGTAGGGTCAGCGCTGTATCTCTGGCCCCCGCTGTCCTCCACCCCTGCCTGTCCAAGGCTCTTCTTATGCAGACTCCCGTTGCAGCGCTGGTCCTCCAGGGCTGGAACTGCCCCGCCTGTTGCCTCCTGGTTTGAGCAGGCTTGGGCACCTGCCGAGGAGCCCTCTGCAGGGTTTGGACCACCATCTCGATAGCCAAACTGGTTCTGAAAAAAGAGGGAGTGCTTTGTGACGTTACTGAGTCCACTGATTGATTTTAGTCTGAACCACTTTGTAAACTTTGATGCCTGTTGTGTGAGACATTCAGCTATTTTTGATAGACGAGCTGGAGGAATACATCCAACAAACCAAAGCAAAGATGTCTATAGTTCAAGCATACACTGTGCGGATGCCAAAAATACTAAAGTTTGAGTCAGTTTTAGCCAGTTTTATGCCACCTGCGGCAAAGGAAGAGAGACTTTTAACCCATGGAGCTGCCTGTCGAAGGTAGAATTCTCCAACAAAGTTCTGCCGGTGTAGTCATCAGCCTCAAGGGACTGTGAGGGGCAGCCAGGCAACGATTCGATTCAAACACCTGAACCTCAAAAAGAACAAAAAACCCCACAAGAAAACACAAAACATGACATGTGAAGCAGAGGGCTTCTTGTGGTGCTGTGTTAGGTTGCCTTGGGCTATTTAACCCAGGCCCACTCTTCTGCACTCTTGCCAAGTTGAAGCGCTACAGCAGCAATTACAGGAAGCAGAGCCACAAACACAACTGGAGAAAAAAAAAAGAGAAAACATCCCGAGGTTATATCCGTCCACCTACTCGCGCTGTCGTCCCTCTATTGCAATCAACTTCCCCCTCCTCTAAACTTCACTGTTTATCCCTTCTTCAAAGCCCGTCATTATCCGATTCCTGTTTCAAGTATGAGCTTCAGAGCAAATCCTGATTAGATAACCGTCTGGATTGGACTGTGTTAGCGGTGGCGCAACCTGAATAACTAACTTCCCGTGGCAAAGTCAGACAGTTAATAGGTTGTAACAATGATTTCCTTTCTCTGTCTGGGCATGAAGGGACTTTTGACTGCATAATCAAAAGATTTCAATTCATGATAGGGGTGTTGACCTTGGACACCCAGGACCCGGGATGGATTACTGTGTGTGTTTACGGTACTTGTGTGTTCATTAGGGAACAAAGAGCCGCCGGCAAATGAGTAGGTCACGGGGGTAAAGGGGAAGAAGATGCGGAGCTGTGGAGCAGCGGCGCGTGGTGCATGCGACAAAGCAAACAGTGAGCCTGCAGTCATTGTCTATTAGCAAACGACTCCAGCATTTTAAGAGAGCGCCTGTTATTTGCTTGCGGAGCTCTGAGTAATGAAACCTGGGGCCTGGGGAGCGAGCGCATAAAGAGCCCAGGTTTAAGCCACACACGCTGGGATGGAAATGATGGAGGTGAGCTATTAGTGGGGGAAAATCATCAGAGTATTGGAAGTTCTCAACCACCTTGAGTACTTATAGAGGACGGTGAGCTGGGCAGCTGTAGCAGAGAGGAAAGAAGATCATATATATTTAAAGGTTGAAGTCAAACTATTAGACTTAGAGGGTTTTAAAAAGTAGTACGGTGCATGAGTCTTTTAAATATGTCATAACTGGGACATTTTTAAGCTTTCACATCTAGAAATGTCATTTAATGCAGAGCTCAATTATCTTAAGACAGTTTACAAAAGGAATCTTGTGACAAAGCATCGCTCTTACTCTGTTGGAGTCCACACGAGGCCTGGCTGTGTACGACGGAGGAGCCATGTTGAAACCTCGCGGCACCAGGTACTCGTCAGCGTCCATCAAGTCATTCAGGTCCTCCTCATCCAGGAGGCTCTGGAAGAACTTGCTGTCGTTGGGGCTCGGGAGTTTCATGCGGTCGTCTCCCTGAAACGTGGACAGTACAGTTTGGTTAGTTAAATAACTCCAACAAAACCAAATCTTCAATTCACTGTCTGGTAAGCTGCAAAGAAACTCCTCATTATCAAACGCTCTGACAGTGAGCCTGTTAGGAGAACACACCTGGATGACCAGGTATCGCTGGGGGTCACGGGCCATCCTGCAGAACTCAGCAGCCAGCTCTTTAAACTTTGGCCTGCTGTCTGCATCAATCATCCAGCCTGAGGGTGGAAAGAGGGAGAGAAGAAGAAGAAAATGAAGAGAGGAATAAATTGATTGAAAATGGCTACAGGCTTCAGCTAGAAACTATCTGTATATTAAAGCTCCTGTGAGGAACTTTCTGTTTGTGTTGACTTTGGCGCCCCCTGTGGACAAAGTGATACCTCTTAAACTGTCACAGATTTAACTGCTTCTTTCTAACTCAGTTAAAAGCTCCTCACAGGAGCTTTAACATGCAGACGTTTGTTGTCATATTCCGTCGAAGGCTGCTGCTGTTACATCTGCAGATTAGCACGGCCATGTCCCTACATTCATTTCTATGCAACCATAAATCTCATTAAATACATATTATTGCTGTATGCAATAAGGAAGGTTAAGAGATAACAAAGATTCTTATAGACTGCAGCCAAAGCGGATAACTCTCAGTATTCTCCCGATGAGAGCTATGCAGAATATGCACTGAAAAGGCTTGGGCTCTATTTAACTTAGACCTTCAGTCATCCAGTGAACGCTAAATGAGCAAGCATATTGTTCACTCTAATAAAGTTCCTACGTAGGGCTGAGGGGCTGGAGAGCTTTGCTCAAGGGCAACTCCGAGCTGGTTATTGCGGTACAGGAGAGTGTGTGTTTTTTTCATTTTGATCTGCAGCCTGCTTTACTCTTCCTGAGGCCAAGGCTGCAGTAAACACAGCAAACCCCTGCAGGTGAAGCGAGAGGCCAGGTGGTGTTTCAGCTCTGATTAGACTGTCGGCAAACTGGGCTGCATTTCAGCTTCTGTATCCTTATTATATATTCTACAACAGAGGGGTCTGTGTGCAGTCCTCGGGGCCAATAGAACTCTCTTCACTTTATTAAACTTCCCGATTGATGCATGCATGTCTCCCCTCCATAAAGCCTTAACATTTCTTTCACAGTACCCATTAATGCCATTGGTGATCCTAATCCTGCTCTCCTTAGATAAACCCTGAACTCTTTGCCGCCGTCTTCTCTCAGTTCATCTAATTTCCTGCGCCTAGCGCCCCCCACACAGGCACATTACCTAAATGAGGTGCAATTACTCCGGCAATCAAACTCCATTTTGTCTTTATTGGGGTGGCGCTGAGGCGGCGGGGCACGCGGTGTGACGGCGCACCAAATCACAAACAACGCGCTCCGTCAACAGGTAATTAGAATTAATGCAGGCGATTGCTCAGGCTCTTCACGGGGGTGGCGTGACCATCTTGCTAGTTTGACTCAGCGTTTGACCTCTTTTAGCTAATTCTAATGCGACGTCATTTAAAATCATTTAGTGCCTGTGGTGCGCTCAGGTCTTTCTCTGGGTTTGTAGCACTGCCTCTTTAACAGAATCTACTCTTTACTAAGAGAGCATTTTTGTTTATTTGTTTGTTGGTTTGTTTGGTTCCAGGGTCAACCCCGCCTCCTCGCTGAGATGAATGTTCCTGTCCCTTCTTTGCTCAGAGTTTCTCTGAGAGTGTTCCCAAACCACCCCTAAGCAAGGACTCCTTTACTGGAATATTTAAAGAAGCTCTCCGAGAGGATTCTCAGAGTTTGTGAATACAGGCACAGGAATATGCAGCAAGCCCCGAGCATTTCAGCTTAAGTTCAGTTAAGGGAATCCCTTTAACCTCAGCATTTATAACATTATTGTGTAGACAGATTCTACACAGCACAGAAAATGTTTCCTCTTCCTCCGGGGGAGCAATAACAGAAATCAGCTGGCATTGTTATTAGGCTAAATGGCTGCAGGGCTTCCCGCGCTGTCAAAAGCCATTGGCAGTAGTTTTTCACTTGGATATAAAACAATTAGATATTATGACATTTCCATTGGATTAACATTTTTGTCACAGGAATACGTTTTGGTATCAAGCTCCGAGCTGAATCGCATCATTCTCTTTCAACACGTTTGGATGAGGACAGCAGCCGCAGCAGACTGCTTAAATGCCAGAGTGAATTATGAGTGCAGGGGATGAATTTGTGGTGAAGTTTGAAGAGCAGAAAACAACGAGTGTGCAGCAGAGAAGTAGATAATGGAATAAAAAAGCTTAGAGCTGGATCAAAAGTAAATGGAGAGAAGTTGTTGTGAGGTAATGTTTATGAGCATTTAAGCCACCAGACAAGAGATAGTGACAGAGAAGTCACTCCCCCATTGCTGGGTTAAGGCTTGGTACAGCGATGACCAGACTGGAGCGAGGAAGAGGAGCGCCAAGCTGCTGATAGCTGGCAGATTTTTAAGCCTCTACGTCTGGATCCTTTCCTGGAAATATGGGAGGGTGGATCCCTCTCCAGCCATGACCACCAGAAACAGGACTCCGCATCCAAGATGGAGATGGGAGAAACATGGGAGAATTTAGGGGGAATGAGGAGCTTTGGACGAGGGAGGTGGGGTAGTCCAGATGGAAGATGACATGAACAGGAACATGGGCACAGTCATGGTGGTGGGGGAGGGGCCGGCGTGTTTCAGACCGTAAAGCAGCATCTCATCAGTTTTGTAACACGTCTTGTTTTTCATCTCTTGTTCTTTTTGCATATCAACTTCTCTTGCAGCCTTGAATCGAAAACCCCAGAGCTCACACAACACCTTACCGGATGAATATTAAAAATATGAACCCTGTTATTAAACTGCATCTCATCTGTGACACAGCACGCCGAGCTGCAGCGGTGTATAAACATGATTTAATGTGCTCAACAACAACTCTCTTTGTCGGAGTGCTGATCTGTAACATTACCTTTGATGCTGCCACCTGTGACTAAGGCACTTATGTTCTAGAAATATGCAATAAACACCACGCCGCTTTATGTCACTGGTGTTTAATTTTTATGGAGAAATTCTTAGAAAGTGCAAACTCTGGAGGTATAATTAGCTGTCTAAACCTTGACAAGATTTCAGTGTTAGCAGCTTTGATTCTCTGTTTCTGTATATCAAAGTGTGAGGCCATCGCGAGCTGTTTGACATCAATTAGCACGAGTGTATAATTCAGAGAGGATGTTTTCAGCTTCTTTCAAAACGTCTCAACCAGTTATTTAAAGTCTAGTCGGCACATTTGATGCACAAACAGTTCAATGTTACGTGTATGAACCTGCTTTTGGAGCTTAATATGGACATTTATTATCTTCCCTGTTCTTGCAAACATCTGAGACTTTACTCTTAAGCTTGCAATACTCATCCGAGCCACAAGAGGCAGTACTGAGCGCACTGTGATGAGCAACTTGACTTTTAAGGAGGTGCTTTCTGTACTGTACAGGGTCAGGATGCTGATTTCGTCAGGATGTGTCAGGATGGTTGATTTCGTGAGCATTTCATCATCTTTTAATTCACACTTTTGTCACTTCAGACCGTCTGTAGGTGTCAAAGAGGCCTTTTTACAGGGTGTTCAAGTCAAAAGTGGAAAGGGGGAGGTGTTTATTTTTAGAAGTCGGTTCCATGATTGTTTGCTTAATAAAATTGAGTTTTCTCACATTTCACCATGACCATGTAGACATCGATGGTGCAAATGGGCGGCTGCGGCAGACGCTCCCCTTTCTCCAGAATGTCGGGGATTTCCCGTGTGGGGATGCCGTCGTACGGTTTGCCTCCAAATGTCATCAGCTCCCAGATGGTCACTCCTGCAGGATGCAAAAAGAGAGGAGGAGACGGAACAAGAAAGACAGGTAGAGAGATGGGAAGGTGAGACAAAAAGCCGGAGAGCAACAGAGAACAAGATAAGCAGACGGATAAGGGGGCGAAAATGCAAATGCAGGAAGCAGGATTTCAGGTCATTGATTTTTTTATTTTTTTTTCCTCCCACAGGTATGAGCAGACGAAACACTGACGTCTGCACAAAACATTAAGATGAACACCCACCATAACTCCACACGTCACTCTGATGGGTGAACTTCCTGTAGTGGATGCACTCCAGAGCCATCCATTTAATTGGCATCTGAGGAGACAGTGACAGAGGCATTATGACGGGGAGAGTAGTAATTCTGTACTCAGGGTTTAACTTGTATTATTGTTTGAAGACTATTCCCATAATGCTTATTTTCCCTGGGCAGATGCTCTGTCTTTTAATCTTGTATTAGAGAGATATTGAGATATCGACGGCACTTTCAGGCATAGTTCTGCTTTGCTCGATATTACTCAAGTAGTGTGATTGATTGGCTTCAGTCTAACCTCGGGATCGTCAATACTGAGGGGGCTTTAAAGATACTAAATGAGCATGTATTGCTCGTTTATCTCATTATCACTCCAGCCTTTAGGTGTGAAATAATAATAACAACAGGACCTTTGACATTCCTGACAAGGACAACGACACACGGTCTTATCATAACCGCCATGTAATTTCCATATTGACTGTAGAGGCTGTAGAGCTCACTGAACAAAGCAATTATGCGGCCCTTTAGCATGTGAAAGCACACATGAACACATGCAACACCCACTGGTCATTTAAATTACAGCCCCTCCCTTCGGCGTGGGAGTCCGACACGCACACTCGCTCTTCGGGGAAATGAACAGGAAGAGAGGGAAATGAAACGCATCAGGTTGGAAATGCAGCACTTTCATCTTTGTTGATTTATCTCTCCTGGCGCGTTTATTTTTATGCCACACATGTAGATGTGCTGACAACAGCTCTTTATTTCTCACATCAACATGGCGTCACTCACATCAGCCTCACCTGGTCTGCTTCATATAAACACTTACAAGTAAACTCCAACTCATCATGCGCTGGCTACCTGCAGGCCTCCAGCTGAATAGATGCAGCAATGAGACAGACGATTTAATAAAGGGAGTTGATCAGGACAATTTGCATAGCGAGTCTCGAGCGAGGGGAAGTGAAGGGGCTTCTGATTAATGTCGTCCGGGTCCCCAAACAAAACAAACTGATTGGAACTGTGGCTGCACGATTTGTTTGGATGAAGTGCTTCTAAATTGTGTTTTAGTGAAACTTGCCGGATGGAGAGAGGTTCACAGTTTGGGAATTGGTTAACATGTTGCTGCACGACACGCCAAACACAAACTTCATGTTCATGTTGGTCTTACAGGTGGATTTCTACATCTCATGTATTTACAAGAACAGTTTTACACCTGAAACATTCATATTACAACACCTGAATCTCTTCTTGTAGTACATACTTCTCATTAACATCCTGATTTATTCTTGTGGTTATATCACCGTTGCATTGCCGTGATGTCTTTCACCAAAATAAACACAGACGCACTTCAGATAAGGTTAAAAATGACAAATCCTGTGCTGTTATTGGCTTCAATGACATTTCAAGTGAGTGATCACACAAAAAGTTAGAGTTGACACAAACTTTTCTCTGAACCCTTTCCTCTCTGTCTCTGTTTGCTGCAAGAACACAGACTTCAACATTTAGGATTAGACAGTTTTAAGAAACTGAAAGTATGAAACTATGATGAGAAAATGAAACTCAATGATATGATACAAAGTAGACGTCCAGTAAGATGTGATATGATTGGATATGAAAGGATCCAATAGGACTAAATGGGACCATACAAAAAGCTATGACACACTCTCCACTTAGGACAATTTTCTCAGGCTTGTATGCTGCACACATTGAGCTGCTTTCACAGTATTTATAATCAGAAAAAAATAAATAACATTCAACAAACTACTCTATCATTCTCATGCATAAGGCAAACATGCAAAGCCAAGTACTGAGTGACCTTTGCACCGTCAGATCTTAACTTTCTGTTCTTTCTTCAAGTTGTTCCTTAAAAAAGTAACACTAAGATAAAAAATAAAGACTGTGAGACATTGATGAAGTGCAAGTAAGAAATATTCGATCAGTGAACTCTTGAAGAGTGAGTCTTTGTGTTCAGTCTGTCTTTAATTTGACATTTATACACTAACAGTATTAAGAAGCGTTGCACACACTCATGTTCAGACACACACCTCTCCCCTGGGCCCAACGAGGCTCTTTAGTTTCTGTCCTCACTTCTCTCTGCAGCAGCTCTGACCTTTTCTTTTATTACCTTTTGTTTGCTGTATTTACTACTTATGTCAACCGTGATTATGTAAGTCGTCCCGTGTGTTCAGTCACCAGGTAAGCTCTGCACACACACACAAAAAACACGCCTCCACTTACACCAACCTTGCCCCCGTCGGCATTGTACTCCTTCTCATCGGCGTCCAGCAGCCGTGCCAAGCCGAAGTCGGTGATCTTGATGTGATTGGGCGACTTCACCAACACGTTGCGGGCGGCCAGGTCCCTGTGGACCAGCCTCCTCTCCTCCAGGTACATCATTCCCTGAGAGAGAAGAGAAAGAGAGACAAAGAAGCGACTATGAATACTTTCATGAAGCCGTTTATCATTTCACATTCAGGATCGCAGCAGCCGGAGCTTGTCGATGCGGTAAATGTCAGAGCGAACATCAAATTATTGTCATAACTGTCATCGTCATTAAAAGCACACCCACACAGACATTTAGATTCAGTCTTTCATGCATCACATATAAGACTCTTGCAGACAAAGTATCGTGACGCAGCTTTTATGGCAATTCAGAGGATGTCAGGGATGTTGGAGATTTAGACTTCTGACAACAGGAGAGCCTCTCAAATCTTAAAATCAAGTACACAGTTAGATACAAGGTAATGATACTAATGTTTAACCCAGGCCCTCTGCTTTTACATATTAGACTTTTGAAACTGCTCCAATAGAGTGTCTTACTCAGCCATCAGAGCAGCTGTAAAGGCTGCTATGTAACCCTTCAGGGCACACATGTCCATTTATGATCCTTATGTCATCTGAAAATCCTCCTATTTAACCAGAGACAGAAAAGAGGTATATATTCTTAAAAGCCTCAGATGAGCAACATCAATATCTACTCCTTCAACGCGTCCAGCTCAAGTGTAATCTTATTCACTCATAGCTGAGATTGTGATTGTGACATAGCGCCTCCTTGTCCCTGGTAATTGGTGCCGTTACGAAAACAGACCAGGCGGCGAGAACAATGGATGTCCTTCCAGTTTGTTAACGTTGATTATGAACACCGGGCGAGCGAAGCAAGCAAAAGGGGAAAAACAACAAAGCCTTGAGCAAAGAGAGAAAGAGACGCAGAGAATGGCAACTTTGCTTTGCAGGCTTAATTTGTCGCTCAATGGGCTGGATGGACTCTTTGACAGACGTACAAAAAACCTATTTGCAGCCGTGCAGGCTTGTACCGAACACACACACACACACAAAGATTTACCTCGCCGTACACTACAGCATGCTTCTTCATGAGTACACACACGCAGGCTTCATCATGCCCTCTTGAGCACAAACACACTCCTCTCTCTCCGTCTTCTGCGCTCATAGCTGAACAAAAACAGCCAGACGAGCAGACAGGCAAGGCTGGGCCAATTGGAGAGTATTAGAGTGGATGTTAAACAAGTGGATGCCACTTTGCAGGTGGATCAATAAAAGCACCTCGGTGAGGCGAGAGGCAGTCATTGTACTCAGCAGACAATGAGAGATGTCTACCCAAGGCCCACGCCTCCACCGGTGCGAGAGAATCATCGTCTATTTGAGCTCCTCACACTGAATATATTGTATTTATATCTCTCTTTATATATAAATGTGTGTGTGTGTGTGTTTTTGGAGGTACAATGTGTTGAAACGCTTGTCTCGCAGAGTCGCCCCGCTCCACCTCCCCCCAGATGAATGTGAGGATAAATCGATAGCGCCGACGTCTGGCTGAGCCCTCATCCATCATCCGCCGGCCTCGCAGAGACAGACGGGCAGACACACAACCGCTGACAGAGACCACCCGGAGACCACCAAAGACATATCTCACGGTGCATTCTTCCTGACTTCTTCAATATTTCTATCAGCCTTCTCGTTTTCTAGCACTTCGGGACACTTCCTACTTCCTTTTCCCTGTGTCCTTTTCTTTCTGTGCTGGAACCAGACCAGGTCTACCCTCTTGTTTGCTGAAAGTGTATTTAAAATAGATTACTTCTGGGGGGTTCAAGCAGGCGATCAATAACAATGCTGATTACAATAAGCCTGAAGACGGGCGTGCCACGCAATATTTATCCCCGATGTCGACGTCGGGAGGAATTAGGAATCAATGGCCCACACAGTCCATTAATACACTTCGACTTAAAGTGACAGCGCAATGAGGGGAGGCCATCGCACTGACAGAGGGGGAATGTACGGCAGCTCAAGGAGCCAATTAATTTTCAGCCACTCCGGGTGGTAAACAGCGGCGTCCCGGTGGAGGACGAGGGCCAGCCGCGGTTTAAACTCAGGAGGGTCCCGCTGATTGTTCTGCTTTAACACTGCTTAAAGTTTGACATTCCCCCGAGTCCTACGGTTGGCAAACATGGACGCAGAAATGGATAACTTGTAAGTATAGAGCCTCTACATCAGACAGAAACGTACAAAAGAGGTAATTAAGTCTTATAAATGCTAATTTTTAAAGCACAAATACAGCCTGGGACAAGAAACCTTAGGTTGAGTCAGCATTTATGGAGACCGCCATCATTGGGCTTCAGAAACCAATACGTGACATCACTGAGACCACATCCATGTCTTTGATATACACCAATGCTCTGGTGGACTTGATTCTCCTGCAGGTTCAGGAAGTTAAAATCTCTCCTGACTGGTCGTACGATCATGAAACAGACACATCCTGCTCATGTAATGAATCTTGGGAAATGCTCTCTTTGTTTCAGAGCACGGATCACAATCTAAGCAAAATTAAGCCGTCTGCTGGAAGGTGCAACAACAGCTTGACTGAATTCTGAATGATTGAAGTACCTGTCTGCCTGCCTCAGAGGCAAAATCACTTTGTACTTTTTTCTCCTCCATTACTCTTCTTGAAGAAATCAAAGCTGTCTGCGCAGCACTCCAGACCTCAAACTTTCTGCACTTTAAGTACATGTTTTTGGGCTGACCTTTAGGGGGGGAAATATGACGTACATGTTGATGCGCAAGAAATGGCAGGAAAATGCATCATGACTGAGTGTCTTTTGAGTTTCAGAGGAAGAACAATAGAAGACTGAAAACTTGTAACAAAGTGTCTGCACAAGGGCAAATTCATTTATCGATAAAACAAAAGCTATGACTCATGACAAATTCTTGAAGAAAGTCTGCAGGTATTTTCAGACACTTACAATCCACCAAGAATGCTCCTAAAGTTCATTTTAGAGCTCTTAAGCACTTACTGAATTTGCAGCGAGACAGGCCTAAGCCTTCACGGACTTAACAGAGGTACATCTCTAAGTCTGAGACACCGTGAGAGCGAGCGGTGTGATGTAACGTACAAGCTCGTGTGAGGAGGAAAATAAGGTGGCACCAATTTCAAAGACATCTGATCACATTTGTTGGGAACTTGTAGATATAAAAGTTATATTATTTCAACTTAGTGAGGATACACTTGTTTTAAAGCTTTGAAACTGCCGCATTAAAGTTATAATGTTCATAAACTCTTACAACTATTCAGTATGCCAGGTCAGCTTGATGTTGACACGAGGCCAGAGCCACAGTAGCGGCAATTTAATCAACAGCAGCTTTCAAACGTTCAACCATTTCCACAAACACTGCCCTTTCTGAAAGGTCCACTGCAGGTCTCTGTAAGGTTGAGCACTTGAGTACAACCCAAATAACACCAGAGCTGTTCCCTGCCCTCAGAGCATGAAGAGCTACCAGAATAATCTACAATATTTGAACTTCTCTTGTTTTTCTGATTTTTTTCTGGAGATGATTCGATAGAAAAAACTTTGCAGGAGTCTGAGCGAGCTTGAGGATGAGTCAGCGCTAAAGTGACCTGTTAGCAACTCACTCCTCGTGTGTTGAGGTTTTAAACTGACGCCAAAAGTTTAAAAATCAGACTGTTAAAAAGCTGAGCCATCTTTACATGCATCATAAGTTCACTTTACTCGTATCTGACGCCTCTCTTAAGATGAACATGATGCAGAAGATGGATTCATAAAACTACTTTGAATTGTTCTTTTCCTCCTCCTGAGTGTTTAGTCAAATGACTTCTGAGTGGATGTGGTTTGTTTGGAATAATTACTCCTTAAAGCTTACCCTCCTTTCACCCGACTCTAGCTACCATGCAGGGAAAAGAATCTCCTTCTTAAACACCTCTGAAAGTCTTTTTTCTCTGCCTGCGTGAAGTCCTGAATTGTTTACAGAGGCTAAAAAGTCTTCAGAAGCACGCAACAGGCCGGGTCACGGCTGGTCCACGACCCATTAGCACCTCCTCGCTGGCAGGGAAGAAAAAACATCTGAGGTGTTCGGTAATAGAGGAAAACAAGAGGAGGAAAACAGGGCTTGAAAGGAGAGTGGAGCGGTGTTGGAGCAGTGCAACTCAGCAGGAGGGGAAATGCTGCGGATAAAAAAAAATGTGCTGGGTAGAAAGCCGAGCTGTTGGAAGGTAAGTGGAGAAAGAGGAGGATGGACATGATGGAGTACAGGAGGTTATAAATTCAACTTGGGGCTTTTGGAGATCCTGCTTGCAATATTCACACAAACAAAAAATGTCTGCAGGATGATTTAGAGCAACTTCTCTGCATTTGTTGTTTGGCAACTTGCTTTTGGAGTGCACAGCTTGAACAGTCAGTGGTTAAACAGTCGTAATGATACAACTCTTGGGTTCAAACACTCGCACAGTATCAATAAGCAGCAGTTTATTCAGTTAAAGAAAAGCAGGAAAAAAAGGCTCCGTTTCCTACAGGACCCTAAAGGATGAGGTGCCTGTTTTTTGGAGGGAGCGATAAGACCGCCGCATGTGGTGCCGAACTCCCCCCCCCCTAAAACCGCCTCTCCGAATGGGTGAAGTGGCAGCAACAATGTGGGACTGTCCGCATGCCGAGGACTGGGACCGGCGCGATAAGGAGCGCGCACAATGGCTCTGCTCAGGTGGCGCAGGTGGTCGTCTGTCATGCATGTGTGTGCTGCACGGGAGATAGAACGGTGAGGCATTCCCACAGAGCTGGCACACGTGTGTGAGAAACCTCAATGTGTGTGTGTGTGTGAGACAAATAGAAGGAGAAGGAGAGTCAACATCCAGAAACGCCTCTCTTTAATCATGTGCATATTTACACAAATGCAAATCCTAAACCAAAGCATTAAAGCAACTGGAAGCTCCAATCCTCTGCAGGGCTGAGCTATATGATGGAGGATCTCACGTGCACATCTGGAGACGGCTCAAATACACTGGAGAGTTGATCTGGAGTTACATTCAGGCACGGTTCTGATTGGAAGTTCACTGCTACATTAATTCAAAGTAGAAATAATCTGGTGACCAGTTAAAGAACACTGCAAGTGCTTAACCAATCAGACATGTTAAAGGCAGCTGGTTGGACCTCTAAGTCCCTGCATTCATTGAAAATACTACCTCTCTAGAAGATCCTGCTCACCCTGTTTGGATTCTAACATGCATAACCACCCGTTCATGATACATTATCCTCATTATGCCGTCTTCAGCCCGGTGCTTTCTACAGAACTGGTCAACAAATCAGCTTGAATCTGCTGAGGTAGTCTAGATTTGTTTCCACAGGAACCAACAGGCTCCAGAAGTGCGTCACTGGATGCTTGGGATGCTTAATGATGGATCCAGGTGAATGTGACATAATGCCACATATATAACGACAGCTCAGCGGTGGCGCAGCAGTCGGGGTGCAGGCCCCATTTGCTCTGCATTCATCCGTTGTGAAACCACAGTGCAGGAAAAAATGCACCAATCTATCAACCTGAGCGGAGTGTGTTTATGAGTGTGTGTGTGTGTGAGGGGCGTCTGAAGATGAAGAAGCAAGAGAGGGTGAGATTCAGTGGGAGTGGGCTGGAACAATGTCGGGAAACGTATCCGTGTTTGATGTCTTCCGATTCTAATTTCACCAAGCTCACGAGAGAGAGAGGGAAATGTAGAAAAAGATCTCAGCTCTGCCGCCATGATCTCAGCTCCCCTGTGGGACGGAGAGATCCCTCCAAAATGTCACCGTGCAGGCAATAAAAGACCGCTGCTGGCTGAATTTACATGAGCAAATGTCAATAACTTTTTTTTTCTGTTGGCTGGCACGGCAGAGTTAGAAATGGGGAAACTTTTTGATCAGGGATTAAAAATCTGGCTCCTTTCAGGTATTCCTTTTAAATCAACAACTGTCTCTTACAAATAAACACATTACAGCATTTTAAAGGCTGTTACTTGTTTTCAAAGCTTCAACTCAAGGCTGTGTTTCATTTATATTGTGCGTACATCTATATCTTTGTTCTTTCTTTTCTACCTGAGAACATCAGGCCTGAATAAACCGAGAACCAGGCCACACGCCTCACCGCTGCATTCAACCTTCAAAGTAATGCCTGTAATTTGTCCGCTGCTCGCTGTGACACTGAGAAGTTATAATTTCAATCACAGCTGATGATTATCGCAGCGAGAGGCTGTCGTGACTCTGACTGAGGCGACTTGTGATTCATGTTAAAGCGGTCAAATTAGTTTGTTGACATTAAGACAGGACTCAGGTGTGCGTATGAGCCATAATGAGAGCGATACAGTGAAATACATGGATGTGTTTGAGTGTCATAAACAAGCTACAGCATGCAAACGTCTGTCTCTAACTGGATCATGTTTGTTTACTGAGAAGCTGCATTTATGGAGAAGTTTGACAAGGTCAGAGTGTGTTTACATGGATGGAGGATCCTAGTTTTTTTTTTGAGTATCCAATATTCTTGTTTGTGAAAAATAATGAAGTTTAAACTTAAAAAATACAGTTTGAAATGTTTTTTTTCTCAGATTCATAGCTTCATTTTTATTTCATTTTTTCTCATCATATTTTTCTTTTTAAAAATACTTTCAAAAGTTTTTTTTCACCCCTGATGTTTAACTAAACAGATTTCAACCTTCATTCTTTACAGATTTTTTTCTTTTCCAGGTTTTCTTTTTTACCTATTTTTGGTGATTGGGGGAATTCAGACTTGAATTTTTCATTTAAAATTCTTTATCTGGTTTCAGATTTTCATTCCACCTCTACATATTTTTTTTCCAGTGGCACATTTTTTCAATCAATCAAAAAAAACTGAGCTTTTTTTCAGCTTCTCATCCTTTTTTGTGGGTCTTCTTTTACTCTTAGTCCCCTGAGCGATCAAGACACAGTAAAATGAGACCAATTTGCCAGATTTGAACAACTCAAAATGATTTGTAACACAGCAGTGTGTCATTAAGACGACACCTGAGCTTCCCATCCTGCAGCATGGCGTTTAAGGAAAATGTCTGCTTTGTGAATAAGGTGTACTAGTTGTTGTTTTGTTGTCTCCTGTATGAAAACGACACGCCATGATTTCAAAGGGAAAAAGACTTGAAAGCACATTTTCAGGAGAATCCCTCTGACTGTCCACTGTAATCGTGTTCATATCTGTGTCTAATGAGCCTCGGCTTCAGGCGTTGGGAGTATTAGGTGTGTGCGTGGTGAGGTGACCGATCCAATCAGGCCTGCCTCCCTGCTGGATCTGGCGCTCAAATCCCTCCCCTTATGCATCCTTGAGCACTGCTGATCCTTACAGATAATTAGAAAGACCCGGGGGGGCTTATCCCTCCGCCGGCCTGCTCCCCTCATCACCTCACACTCTTCCTCGTTCTGTTGCATCAGCAGGGACACACACAGACTCCTGGGATTGGTCCGTGTGTGTCCGAGTGTGTGTGTGTGTGTGTAGGACGAGGGGAGGGAAACAGCTCAGTGTGCATGTTAGTTGGTTTTGTTTTTTATTAAGTCAAACACTCTGTTTGGTAATCACGGCGAGATGTGCGTCCCCAGACAAGCTTGGAGATGCAAAGAATTGTGGGACTGCATTATTAATGAAGCCCCCTGGGAAATGAAGTGCTGAACATGGATCAGTGCCATGCAGCCTGCTGACAGAATTAAATTCACTATAACTTAGTGTAATGTGTTTTAGGAGGAAATATGGAGGGGGATAAAAGAAACTAAACGTGTGAGTGCTGCCGACCAAATCCATCATCTAAACTACTAAAGCATTTTACACCCGTTTGGACTCACAGGTGAAATATCTACATCTCTTATGGTCTTAAAGCTCCTGCAGTAGATTTTGGTATTCAAGATAACTGCATAGAAAAGGTCAGTCATGTCTCTGGTGATCTTGTTTGCTTTTGTAGCTCGTTAAGAGGCATCAGTGTTAAATTCAGCCTGTTTCATGACCAGTTAAATCTCCTAACAGGAGCTTTAAGTTATGTATATCTTAGTTTTTTACTGTGTGGATGTTAAAGGTCTGGTTGGAGCTCCTTCCTCTTCTGTCTTTACTGTGAGTTCTTATGACGACACCTCCAGGACCCAGTGTCTCTAAAACTGCTCGGTTTAACTCTCGGACTGAAAAAGCTTTTCAGTATTCTGCTTGCAAACATGTCACACGAGAAATTAAAGCAGAAAATCAGGGCAATTTGAGCAGCAGTGTCTGAATCCACGTGTCCAGGCCCGCATGAGCGTGAGTCCACGGAGACATTCCTCTCATTGAGATGCAATGACATGATAGACACAAGGAGGGAGAGGAGGGAGGAGGGAGAGATCTGATTCAAAGCAAAGACTGGAATCCATCCTCCAGTGAGGGGAGATGAAGGATATGTGCTGTGTGGAGGGGAGGAGGAGGAGGAGGAGGAGGAGGAAGAGGAGTCTTAAGGCCTGGCTAATGAGTACAGGCGAGATGTGTTTGCTCAGCACCGAGCGCCGTTTGCAGGAGAGGAGAGAGTGACACGGAGGGCTCCACACTAAGCTTGACCGGATTGGATCTCCTTTCGCCTTCAGGTGGCATCTCAGGGGGGGGGTGACGCGGGATGCAAATCCAAACACACACACATACACACACACAAGGAATATCAACACACACTAGTGCACACATGAATGCACACAAATGGGGGAAAAGATCAGGAGGTAAATTTAAAAGTCCTGAGATTCTACTTCTCCTTTTCCTGACTAAGCAGCGAGGGAGGTGTTTGCTGATTTAGCCAGAACAGGCAGATTGTGTGTGTGTGTGTGTGTGTGTGTGTGCGTATGTGTGTGTGTGTGTGTGTGTGTGTGTGTGTGTGTGTGTTACAGCCTACAGTCAGAGTCAGAGTAGACGAGGATAGACTCTGTCTTGACTCAGAGTAAAGATCATTCCTCTTTATTGCCTCTTTTCTGTGTGTAATGCACTTTCCCTGCTCGAGGAGATCAGCAGGAACAGGACAGCAGCATTGCATTATGGGAGAGTCTGGGCTAGATAATCCAACTAAAGGTAGGGAATCTTGGTGTTACAAAAACATAGATGTTAAGAGAGGGATATATACAGATTTAGACTTCTTTCTGGTCGACAGCCGCTGACTAAACCTCAAAATAAACCCTGTAACACGGCTCTATCAGCTCTTATAGTTGAAGCTTTGGTTCTTTAAGGACCTCAACGATCATGCATCTATAAAAGTGTGACCACAATGCATTGCAGTATCACGCTGGTCTTGCAGAGAGCGTCTCACACTGCAGGGCGTGTTGTGCTCTTGTAAGCTTCACCAAAACGCTCTCCTCCATCACCCAAAAGGCCCGATGTGGCTCTGATTTACTCCCCCTCTCCTCCGACCTGTCCAACAGTCCCCCTCTACCCCCCAAAAAACCAATCCAGACCCTTCGTCCAGCCCTGCCAAAGCCAATCATTTCACATCAGGACGGCCACTCGCTGAATCTATTCTACTTTTATTACACCGAGCCCGAGGAGCGACGAAGACAGAGGGAGAGAAAGTGAGAGGACCGCCAAATTAAAAGACTCCCGTAGCCTCGCGTACACTCAGTCCCGATCCCATATTTAATTCAGTGATTGATTTGTTCATTAAAATACATCCCAAACCTAATTATTCCATTAATAATCCAAAAGCTAATGAAAAAAAATACAGTGAGTATGTGTGTGTGTGTGAGGGGAGAAAGAGGTTCAGTTAGTGAGTGATAAAGAGAAGATGAAGACAAGAGGGAGACGACAGAGAGAAGAGAGAAAAGAGGTCATTCTTTACTGAGTTTTCTGCATCTTCATGAACAGTTACACACACATGCAAACACACACAGTCACTCGAGGTTATGATGCCCGGAGGGAGCAATGCACAGGGAGATGTAGAGCAAACTCTGACCTCAGTTAACCCGAGAACATGAGACAGAGACACAGACGAGGAGGGAAGGAAAGAAGATGTGGATGTTGGTGAGCAAAGAAAGGAAGAAGAAGAAGAGGGAAGATGACAAAATTAGGGCAGAGGAAATGAAACTGAAGGAATGCAGGGAAAGGAAAGACAAGGAAGGAGAGAACTTGATGGGAAAAATGAGGAGGATAGAAAAGTGCATCAACAGGGAGTCAAAAAGACAAAAGGATAATAAGATGTTAAGAGGAAGAAAACAAGGAAAGGAAATAATCTATATGAGGAGGTGAGGAAGGAAAGACAATGAAAAGAAATGAGGAAAGAGAAGAGGAGAGGAAGGGAAGGGAGCAGGCAGAGCAAAAAATGGCAAAGAAATAAAGGAAAGGACAGAGAAGGGGAAGAAAGGAAAGGAAAGATCCAGACTAATAAATTAGAGGCCATTCACACAGATCTATAGAGACCTGTGTGTGTGTCCTGTCCTGTACTCTGTGTGTGAGTGCATGTGTGTGTGACTATGTGAGCGTCAGTCATTGTGTGCGTGGCAGAGGGAGTGGGGCAGCCCTGAGTGTGGCTGTAGATTAATGGGGGCCATTATCTCAATGCCCAAAACACTCAGTGATGAAGAGTCACTGCCTGGCGACAGGCCGCGGCCAATCAATTTGCGGCGCAGCGGTCACCTGCCCGGGTCAGAGCCCACATACGGCTGGGTGTTTGTGCCGGTGTGATGACGGTGGTGGGTGAGAGTCGGGTTGAGGGGGGGCAGGTTGGAGAGTTGCCACGACACGACGGTGGAAAAGGAATACAGAGAGTTTCTCTCCACCTGGTCTGAAGATAGCATGGATACAAATCAGTCATCATCTTACTCCGACTGAACACACTATCATGAAACAAGTTATTAAGTAAGCTAGGCTAGCTTAGCATAAAACAATAGCAGAGGGAACAGCTAGTCTGATTCATTTATTTAAATGGTATCAATCGTATCTTTTAACACGCTGCTTTGCATAAAAGTTCACCCAACAATAAGCAGTAAGTCGTCCCTGTTCCCCTCAGGTCTTAAAATTTAGAAATGTGCTTTTGCGCCCACTCTCTCACTTCCTTTTTAAACACCGTCTCTTCCTCTCCTCTGCCCTCCGTCTTGACAAAAGCCTTTTCAAAGCAAACTGAAGAGTGAGAGAAAATGATTCTCCCCTTTGCTGGAAAATTGTGTGTCTTTGGAAGGATGCTCTTTTCCTCGAGGACAGGTTCCCCATCATTACCTTGAGAGCGCGGAGATCACTCAAAGAAGAGGGCTCTAGGTTATTTATTTGCCTCACATGCCCAAACACACATGGGCATGTGCTCGGATTGGCTACACAGAGATGCGCACGCATTAATGCTCATGGTCAAACAGCAAAGCATCTTCTTTTTAGCACCTCGGGGCGATAAGATGGAGGCCCTGGGAGGAGGATCTAAGAGGCTAATATAACAGGAGGACTGAGCGGTCTGACTTTAATGCTGCACGCATTTTAACTTCACGGGTTGAAGGTTGTTTGGTCTGCAAAACACATGCTGTTACATGGACTCCTTGCTGCGTCTGTGGCGGTAGGAGGTGGAATTAAGTAAAGTCAAAATGATTCACTAGCAGTAATCTTGGATTCTCTGGGTGTTTTATTTAGCTATCTTCTAAGTCATGTTATCAACATATCAGTCCACTTTCAGCTTGTTCCAGACAGAGGTATCAAAAGCTGAAGCACTGAATGATGTGAGACCTGTGATAGACTTTCCGACAGGACCCTGTATTGAGCCCAGGAAGCCGAGGGTCTAACCGGCACTCAGGTGACTTCTACTTATTGTTGACCGAACTGGAACCAATAATGGAAATGACAGATCTTTCAAAGGCTAATAGGAACACAACAGACCTTATTGATTCCCTCAAATTGATTCACTAATTCGCTCAGTAAAAACTAATTATCAGTCTGTGATTTCCAATCAATCAGTCAGGCTCATTTATCTACAGTCAACAGCAAGAACTCACAAAAATGAACAGGATATTCCCGATCAATCAGGACAAACGTATTTACTGGATTCTATTTCACCGGGTCTGTCGAGGACAGTTGTGAATAATCTCTCTTGCTCTTCTTCACTTAAAGAAACCCGCTGAGAAACTGACACTTTCGCCACCCCTGCTGCCACAGGTGAAATCGAATCCAATTATGGCAATAAGTACCTGCTTAAGTAACCCGTTCCTGAAGCTCGTGGGAATCATCCATCATAGGGGCAAAAGGGTTAAGCCTTACCACACTAACCCCACCCTCACCCATGAAGCCAAAGCTCTCATCACTGACTTAGATTGATGAAACTAAAGATGGTGTGGCCTTAATGATGACCAGCACAAATCAAGTCTGATAGTCCCTCAGAAGGAAGACATTAACCAGAGGATGGTTTTTAAAATGGTCTTCAAGCACAGGGGGGGAATTATGAACATGCAGCTGATTGGTATTACCATCAAATCATGCAATGCAAACTCAAAGATGATCTCCAGCTACATGTGTCTTTGCACTAAGTGAGGTTAGTTCATATGTAATAGCATCCTGTACGGCACATCATCCAAAGTCCTCCATAAAATGCAATACATTCAGAACTCTGCTGCACGCCTCCTCACCTGTGACCACATCACCCCCGTCCTCCAACATCTTCATTGGCTCCCCGTCCCCTACCACATACAGTTTAAAATCCTCCTCCTCACCCACCAGGCCCTTTCCTACCTCACTGACCTCCTCCACCATCACACTCCTTCCCGTAACCTCCTGTCCCCACCTCACAGAACCAAGCACCGAACCCTGGGGGGACAGAGCCTTCTCAATACCCGCCCCCACCCTCTGGAACTCACTCCCCTCCCATATCCAAAACTGCTCTGACCCTTTTGAGATATGGGCACGCTTTGAATAATGTTGCACTTCCTTTGTTTTTCTTGAAATAGGTCCTGCAGCGAAGCAACACGCATGATCAGTCCATCCATGTGACTGCAATGTTGATCAGACTTTTCTTTGAGGCAGAGCATCACCGACAAACTCAGAATAACATCTTTACAATACGCAAACTGGCAAACCACGATAGCATGAAATCCTCTCTTGTACCAGTCTACACTGTTGTTATCAGCGGCAGCAGTAAATCAGCCTTTTGTCAGATCATTTTTCGCTGCTGCCGCTTCCAGAGCTGATGGGGTGATGCCTCTGTATCACAGCAGATGTCTGCCTGCACAGCATGTAATAGCAAGCCTGGGAACCCTACTGTCATCCCAGAGTTATAACTCAGAGAAGTTAAATCTCACCCAGCAGTTACACTTCCCAAGCAGACTGTCTTCATCGGCTTCATTTGCAAACATAACCCCAAATGTTCTTTGGGTAAGCAAATGTACACATTATATTTCAAGCCTTGGTGCTGTTTCAAGTGTTCAGAGTGCACACTTTGTTTGGGTAGCGCCTTGATTCATTAATTCAGCGAGGCCGTCACTCATTTCAGGAAGCAGAATTAGTGTTGATGTGCTTTCAAGGCAGAGAGTTCAAGGCTCGTCTGCTTCCCGACAACGTCAGCGACCTATCATGTCTTTGTGAAGTGTTGGGATAATGATCATTGTGTCAGGCTGTGAGGATAATTAGGATCAACATGAGGGAAAGTAGAAAGATTTATAATAAATACTCAAAGCCAAACACTCTGCATCTTTGTTACGACGACAACTGCTGCTCCTTCATTCTTCATGTTCATGTTGCATTGATTTTATTCAAACGCCACTACAACTTCACAAACACGGACACCCTGTGTAAGTGAACCATTCCACTTGAGTTCCAAATAGCTCTGTGAAAATACATTACAACCCTCACACTCGCCAACACAACAGTCGAGTCGCACACCAACTACAGCAGCACCAACAGATGCCATCCTCTTTAACTTGATTGTTTCCACTTACCTTGGCGATTTGGACACACCAGTTGAGCAACAGCTGCGATCCAATGTTGTCCTTGTGCTCGTGCACGTAGTCGAGGAGGCAGCCGTGGGGCATGAGCTGGGTGACCAGCTGGATGGTGGGGCTCAAGCAGACGCCAAGCAGACGGACCAGGTGGGGGTGTTCCATGCTGGCCATGATCAGGGCCTCCTGGGTGAGAGGCGCAAAAAAAGGACAAAGGGGGACTAAGAAGATTGTTGCATTGAAGGGATGAGAAGGTTCAGCTGCTAACATTATTTAAAAGATGCTAATCCCTGAACCGACCTGCTGCACCAGGTATATAATCCTCTATTAACAGATGTGGGAGTTTAAAGGGATGTGACACCGTGCAGAACTGACCGTAGCTGCTAATGAATCTAAAGATGAAAGGTGGGTGGATCTAAATGCATGGTACCTGTGAACCTCAGCCCAGGTTTCCATGCCAAAGCAGAATTAAAAGCTCTGGTGAATTCAAAACGCACATTTCATGGAACTCAAAGTGAAAGGTCTGAGTTAAAAACATTTGGAAATACCTTTAATGTAAAGAGCGATCTCGCTTTGTCTGCTTTTCAAAGAACTGAACTTCAAGTTATTAGACTCTCTTTCCAAGATGAACTCAGGGAGTTTCAGCCGACCTCTTTCCTCTATATATTTTATCTCAGAATGAACCAGAACTGACTACTTTCTATTTAAGTCGTTGATGAGTTGTGCTGATGATTCAACATTCAGGAATCCAGACCTTTAAAAACAGAAGTGCACCAACTATGAGTCACACGTCTGGGGAAACAAACATCCCATTTTTATTTCTAGTACCAAGGGCAACCAGTTGTTAAAATTCCCACCCTCCAATTATAGTTGTAGATGCAAAGACAAAAATAGAACGTCACAGTCCAATCACAAAGTTAGAAAGTGTTCTTCAAAAGTCGTTAGTGACTCAGCCTCTGATTTAACCACATGGTAACAGAATGGGACTCTGTGGTAAATTCAGAAAGTGTTTCTGCAAAGAGGCTTCAACCATTAAAGAAGCTTTTGTGTGAGTTAAATTTCTTTCCTTAGCAGGATCATCAACGACAGATGCCGGTTCATATTCTCTGTCTTTGTTTATATTGTGCACACAGTATAATCGTTTTGTGCACATCAGGAACTTTGGGGGTGCAGAAGAGAGCACTTCCAGTAAATTAGGTTTCTTATGGTCGTATTTATGGAGGCCTGAGAGGATCCAGTTTTGAGTCTGTGATTTTGACTCTTGAGGTCAGTGGTTGCAAGGTGAGTAACAAATGGTGTCAATTTCCCATTCATTGAGTGGTAATGGGATCTAATTTTGTGGAAGAATTCGCAGTCTGTCCATGCATCTATTATCTGTAGATAACACTGCATTGTATTCTGCAGACTTCCTGCTGGAGGTGGAGTTAAATGCATAAATTAAACCTTGTGGGCTGACGACTACATCTGCATGAACTGCTTCTGTCCACAGAGTATTAACACTGAGCGAGAAAATCCTGCAGAAACCTTCAAAGCTGCAGCCCTTTTCATCTATTTTTTAACATGTATGAAACACAAAGGTTCTCCCACTGTAAATCTCTCGACAACACAATTAAAAACACCACACTGACGCCTGGTGCTGCCTGTGTTTGATTTCAGAGGCTCCTCTTGCATGGTATACCGTGTTCTTCATTTCCCTGCTTCCCTCTCATCTCTCTCATTTCTTCCTGCAGCAGATGGACATTGAGGTTTGAACAGTTGGGACTCGACGTTGGGTAATTGTTATTGCGGAGCAGCTAGCAGAAGGATGTGTGCTGGTGATGGAGTGTTATGATGGTGAGGGCTGATACTCGTGGCCCGGCGTGTATGTGCATTACGGCTGAGCAGAAGCTGCACTCAGAGTCACCGCTTTAAAAACACTCACTTCAGCCCTGCTCCTCGCCTCCCATTGCCCCTCTCTTGCTCATTCACACTCCCTCACATGCGGACACACTCTCTTGGCAGCTCTCTAAAACACTCGCACACTCAAGGACACACACACTCTGTCGCTGTCTGTGCATACGGCTAACGGTCGAGGAGGTATATATCCAGGCTTGGCCCTGGGGCAGCTGATAGATAGATGATGTGCCTTTTTAAATTTAGATGCTAAAGAATGAGCTTAGAGGGAGAGTGGTGGCAGTGTGAGTATGAGTAGATTAATTCTAAACAGTAGGGGTATTAAAGGCCATGGAGAGACTTTTGGCACCATCAGTGCTCTGATTTAAACACAACCTCCTGGCCAAAAGTGGTGCCACTACATCTCTGCTTCATAAAACCACCTGCTCCCTGCCCAGACCGCCCCACATTATACGACTCCAGCCACCGCTACAACTGGCACAAACATAGACTTCATAAATAATCAACACAGCCACCGTGATGTCACCCATTTATATGTCCTTTGCCTTTGTGGAACCTCAAACCTGGCTTTTTTAAACGCCAGCATTATGGTTCTCTTGAGCCAGAAGGGACTGGATTTGGACAAGAGAGGATGGAAAGCAAGAAGGCGCAAGCTAATTAGCTCTCAAACTTCACAGAGAATGAGACTAAGGAGATAGCCTACAGGAGAGACTAAGAAGCTACAAGTACTTACTACCCAGCTTTATTACTTATTACTCATCTGTGTTCTGATTGGTCTAAACGCTTTAACAACAGTGATTAATCCTCAACAACTCACACACATTAAATCAATCTGCAGAAAGGAGTCCAGCACACTCTGCTTAGTCTTACAGAAACCTATTTTCCTTCCAGGCTGTGAACATGTTTAATTCTGCTGTAAATGTGGATGCCTTAATAAGGGGCCTGATGGGGATTGACTCACTTTATGAGCGAGCCTCCAGAGGACACTCAAGGAACTGCAATTTTCAGCACTTCCACATTGACTTCATTTCTTTGCCTTGAAGGTTGCCGGTCGAGTAAAACTCATACCTCAGGATCAAGAGAGGAAGGCAAGAAAAAAAGAAGGAGGTAGGAAAGGGGAGAGCGAAGGACGACATCTGTGTGTGTAACAGAAAGAAGGAAGGAGTGCTTTTTTTTTTTTTCCTTCACTGTGTGATCCCCAAAGACCCGGGAGTCGTAAACTATGTCGGGCTAAACTCCTGCTCCTGCTTTCTACTCTATGAGGACCCGTGCGTGTGTGTGTAAGTGTGCGAGTGTGTGTGTGAGTGTGTGTGTTGTGGTTTCTCTCTCATCTCCCTGAGCGCTGACCTCCATTACTGCCGGCTGACCCTCCTTTCCCATCTCGCTCACTTGCTCACTTCCATTCACACACACACACACTCTTTCACACACACTGGGTGATAGACTGGCTTGGCAATGTGAAACTGGTGCATGCTCCAGCATGTGTGTGCATGTGTTTTTGAAAGTGTGTATGCATCAAAACACATTAAATTAGTGCATTACATTGAGGCGTTTGCATTTCGCATGTCAAGTAATCAACCTCCTCATTCAAATTCACATATTTGCCAACACAAGCAAACCACCCTGCGGCTATCGTACGCGAGGTCGCCGCCACCTGGGGAGGCTTTTGTTGTAGCGAGGGCTCTCTCAGGTTTTCGTACGTGTGTGTGTTTTCGTGTGTGTGGATTTCTTCGGAGTGTGTTTGGAGCCGGCACTCCAGTGGCTAGTTTCCCAGTGGCGAGGCGTGAGCCTGCCTTTAGATTGCTGTTTAACAAGCCGGCAGACAGAGCATATTGGCTCTGGGTGGACAGAGACCCCCGCTGGGAGGAACAGGCAAAGAGGAAGAGAGAAGAAGAAGGGAGGTGAAGGGACAGAAGAGGAGAGGAAGGAATGGGCAGAAAGGGAAATATACGGGGAGCGTCGCCATGTTACATGAGCTCTCTCTCTTGGGGAGGAGAAATGGAAATCAGTCGCTATACCCGTGTGGATAACTTGATGTGACTTAGACTCTGCAGAGTTTTTAGCTCCAATCAGTCATGAGGTTTGTATTATCAGTAACGATTTTCAGCAACTACTCTGTTTCTTACATTTGACAGGCATACAGCAGGGTAGAGCAGATTTTAAAACCTTTTAGTGTGGGCCAGGCTTCAATCTTATCAAACTGTGACCACTTAAAAGTGATAACCTGGTGTTAATTCTGCCGTCTGAGAGTCATTAACAGTCAAATATTTCACCTCGGCCTCGCCAGAGCAGGAGAGGAGGAGGTGGAGGAGGAGGAGGAGGAGGAAGAGAAGAGAAGAAGAATTAAGTTTCTCCTTCATTCTGCAAGAGCTTGCAAACTTTGATTTTGGTGTGAGAGCAAAATGAAGACATGATATGTTTGGTGTTTGGGGACAGAGATGGATAAGATCACAAGGAGAAGTGTAAGGTGACCAAGATAAGATGGCAAGGATTGGAAACACTCCAGCTTCCTCTCCTTCCTCCTCTTCTCGTCCCCTCCATCACTCCTGGATTCCAATAAAGCCATATCTCATAAACAAGTGCTGTTTTTTAATAGAGTCTCGTTCAATACATGCCTGGCTGTACGACACGGCGGAGTTCACTTTATTACCGGCTCTGACTGAGACGGTGCTCTCATAAGAATTTACCGCCGAATGCACAATCCCACAAAGTGACAGGCCGGGCCATCCCTTTGACAAGGCTGGGACTTTACAGCTCGGGCGCTCAGACGCCAACACGCTCACACAGGGGGAGAAAGCGCTCACAAATTGCCACCATATAAATACTCACGTCCATGAACTCCACGTTGGCCTTAGGACCGGTGGTCTCGTTGAGGATTTTAATGGCCACGGGGATCTTCACCGTCTCACCTTCTGGGACCCAGATGCCCTGAAATATACAGGCAATCACCATAAATGCACCGTCTCTATAAACATGGTTGAATACAAGCCAGGGTTCCTGATGATATTGAGGCCTGTCTTTAATGGGGTCTACTGTCCTGCTAAAATTCCCACACAGATCTGGATCAGCTGAGTCAGCGTCTGTGTGTGCATGAACTTCATCTGTGCCATCAGATCCTCATGGGAAGCAACTTCCCTCCTCTTAAGGCATGATTCTGGTATTTTTAAACCTGTGACATATTTCTTTTTACATATCTGAGAGTTTACATGAAGGACTGGATGAGCTCATTGCTGCTGAAACACACCAACCTCGTCCAGGACCAGGAACACTGACGAAAAAATGTAAAATATGTCTATAAAATTAAATTGGCCCATCAATATTGTAATTGGGAAGAATTTAAAGCCGGGGGGAAAAATGCAAATGTATTTATTCACTGAGTTTGCGGTGACTCAGGGCGCTGGGAATAATTTTGCCAAGGGCAGGGAAGTTGGCAAGCACAGCACAGTTTCTGTTCCAGGTCCTTGAGCCGCCCTAGACTCCTGTCTGTCAGGAAACACATCCACAAAGGGAGATGTTCACGCTTATTGTTCGGGTTGTCAGGCAGGGGCGTTGGATGAGCCAGAGGGCGGTGTTCCACTCGCCTTCAGATTTTAAAAACACACCTGAACGCCTGCAGGCACGTGCAAATCTGAACATACAGGATGAATTACAAGACAATACAGAGACAGTCAGGAAACTGTAGATTTCAATCTTTAAAAAAACCTTAAAGTGCTTTTAAATCATTTGATTATCTTATCTGCTACTGACTATAGCTGTGAGCATTAATGCGTTATTATGATGTAATTCAGGCATGAAATTAATGTGCTATTTTGTCCTTTTCAGCACACTGCAGTTAAGCAGCCGCAGTGTCTTCCTGCTTCCTGCTGTCGTCGTGATAGAAAACAAATTCCTTAGATTTAATGTGAATAATGTTTGTACCTTTCACCTCATTTTTCAGGGGCGTAACAATCAGACCTACCTTATAGACCGTCCCAAAAGCCCCTGATCCCAGAATCTTCACCCTCTTCAGCTCTGTCTCTTTCAGGATCCGCAGCTGGGCCTGGTTGGGGGCGGTTCCACTTGGGGTCAGCGGCTCTACCAGCTAGGAAAAACACAACACAGTCTCATGTTAGGCAATCTATCCCAATCCTCCGTTCTGCTTTTGTTCCAGAAACATAAAAAACACGCCTCTCTGGTTCTGTTTTGACAACCTGAAGTGTGCTTTTCTTTTTGCTGTACCTCAGAATATTTTAACCTCTCTTGCTCTCGGTGCGCTGAATGCTAAAAGCGTTTCTCAAAGAGTGTTCATCGGGGGGAGACAGCTCCATTTAAAGGGATAAGTAAAAAGCAAGTCTCCAAAAAGAGGAGCGCGAGGTGAACACTGGAGGTTTATTTGCAGCAAATAAAACAAGCAGCCAAAAACAGCCGCTGCTCCGTCCTGATATTCATGATTTTGCAAAAACTCATGAAATACAAATAATTCAAGGGTGCGAACGTGAAGTTCTATCAAAGCTGGCACTTACCAATGTGGACCGCGGCGTGCCCACCGCTAAACAAATCACAGTCTGGTGTCGGCTGCTATCACAACCCGACAAAGAGTAGCAGCTCACCAGCTGTGCACATAGAAAACAATTCCAATTCAAGGTTATGACAAGCCTCCTCCGCTCTGCCGCGCTGCCAGGAACAGCTGACACTGAACAGCGTCCCAGCAGCTGGCCAGGGCCACCCGCCTCAACGCTCAACAAAACCGCAGATACTAAATATAAAGAGCAGGAGTTGGCACCTGTAACTGAGCTGTGAAAAGATCTGAGCCGCAGGGAGGGGGCAGCTGCACACACGTACAACTTCACATACATACTGTAGGTATTTCAATGGAACAGAGTCGGTCAAGAAAAGGTAAAGAACAGTCTCATTTAATACAGAGGAGAAAAGGAACTTCATTTCTCAGCATGTTTTTAAGCTACTCTGTCAAATATCTGTTGAATCCTGTCGACTACAAGGTTGTGTTCTGTGATCTTCTTTGATAAAAGGTCTTGGATTTAATTAAATGATGCTGAAGTCAAAAAAGGATGCCTGAAAACACTCCTCAAGTATCACCATGGTTTATTTGTTTCACACCTCTCAACCAGACTGCATCACAGCACCCTAACACATGCAGAAATATTGACAACTATCAACACACAGCCACACACACATAAGAAGTCAATGCGGCTGATCAATACGCGTCTTAATGAGCCTATCAGCCTATCGAGTCTCTCGTTTGCTGTGGTTTATCAGCAGCATAATCACCTCGCTCGACCACGGCCATCAAACAATATAATGAGCTCATATATCAGCCGGTCAGCCGCACACACACACACACTTATTTAGCCCGATATAAAACCATCAAGCGGCCGTCAAACAATGGATGACATTGCCTTCAGCTCGCCAATGACACGTCGTTTAATGGCCATTGTAACGGTCGGGGCCTAGGGGGGCGGAGTTTAGGGGCCTGCTGAGATGTCACAGCAGGAAGTGAGTGAGTAGATAGAGAAAGAAGGGGAGGCATGAGGAGTGAGGGAAGTGAAGGAGATGACAGGAGGGAAAAGGAAGCGAAGAGTTAACATAAGGGGGGAGTTCATTGTCTGTTATTAGACAAGAACTTCTAATGCTGCTCCCTGCTGGTCGCTCAGCAGCACTTGCAAACAATTTGTGCTTTGTTGGAGTTTTCAAATTCAAAATTCTTCATTAAAGTTGAGATAAGTTTGGCCTCGTGTTTTCTGCAGGACTTTCAACTGTTAGCTAGCATTGGAGGTCAGTACAGTTACTGGAGGCCAACATTTGGAGCTTTCTTTTCCCTCCACGGGACCTTAAATTTGAGTTTCTATAAAAAGCATCATCAAGGACAATTTATTCAGGCCAAAATCTTCAGAAAAGCAACTTCATGGACCTTGAGGTAGCTTTATTTTCTTCAATGCAAACAGAATCCAACCTTATCTCAACCAAAAGAGATTTTTAGAGAACTTCTGGCATCTGTTTTATGATAAAATTAAAAACCAGTGTAACTTTATGCTTTGTGAACTCGAGAAATTGGAAGAAAACAGGCGATCTGACCCCTTAGATAATGGCATAGAAAGGACAAAATAATATTAATATATATATTAAATTCCAGTTCAAACCCTGTGTCAGTGAGTATTCTTTTACAGTCCACATTTCACTGCACAAACACTTTCTTTTTCTTTCATATTCTCACAGAAGATAGCATTTAGACCTTCCTTTGAAACCGTATGAATAGATTCATTAGCTGTGTTTAGCATCTTATAGAGGCAGGTTGACCCAGGGTGACCAATATAGTCACTTTAGTGCTTTGAGATTTGTATTAGATGTTAATATGAAGTTAAAACCGCTCACTAACTGTGTTTGCTAAAGAAAGGAGGTCAGGCTCGGGTCACATTCATCACATCAGCCCGGTGTTTGGGCAGAGTTCAGCTTGTTTGCGTATTCACAGCATGAATAGAAACAAGAAAAGTGTCGCTGTCGGAGGAGAGAAATGGAGCGATTCAGGAGGAGAGCGTGCAGAGAGCGGCGGAGCTAAGAGCAGATGGTGACTGGCTGTAGCTGTTATTGTTTCATTAAGACTCGGCTGGACCCGGCCTGATGAGGAGAGCTCTATTAAATAAGACGCACACACAGCCACGGTCTCTAAAAACTCTCCTGAGCTCCATCTCACTCACAACACACTCGCCACGCCACTTTATTTACCCGCTAATAATGCAGCACGCCGCTGCACAAATGAGCTCCACCGGTGGTGCAGTGGAGAGGATTCAGATGCTTCATTTGACAGATGCACAGCACATTAGCACACCAGCACATGTACACCAGACTACCACACTACCGGCAGCAGGTTTGAGCCTCGAGCTGGAATACATTCACGGAATTACTCTGGATTGAATAAGTAAACATTGTCGCCACACAGAAGACTTGCTCTGTGGACCCTCGGGTACAGGCTTTAATGTTCACATTACACATATAAAACGCTACATTTGTGCGCTGGCTGAATAGAAAATCAGGTGGAAAAAAATGCTACACGTTTGCTTAAAGCTCAAACTACAAGAGAAACCGGGACCAAATGAAAGGCAGCTTTTCTGGTTCAATATGTTGAGCTCTCTGTTGATTCAACAGAATCAAACTTACAGAACTTAAAAGGGAGGCGATGAAGTTTCCCTCTTTTTAAAACGGTCTTCAGAGGCTCATAAAATGTGTTTTTATACATGTTATATAACGGTTAAAAGCAGGACAGATGTGGCATGAATGCATGAGAGTTAGCTCCTTAAAATACTGCCTCTCAGGTCATTAATTTCATATCACAACAGTAATTAAACTATAAAGCTGAACGTACTGGCTGCAGGCACTTTGGATCACAAAACAGACCGTTAGCTCCCGTATATTTCAGACATGTTTTCTTCCTGGATTTGGTGTCTGAGGAGAAAGTGAGACATTTTATTGTTTCTTCTTTGAAACAACAGAATATTTCTGAGTGCATTGTTCAAGGACGTTCTTTCTATTCATCAGTGGATTCATCAAGCAACACTGTCATCATTTATAATCTCGCCTCTGTATTTAAAGAGCAACTTTTCTGTTATTAATCATGAGTAACTCTAACTTTTAAAGACCTCCAAACTCTGAAATGAAGTCCTGATTTTTGGGATGTAGTATCTTGAAATAAGATTCAGAAATAGACAAATGCACTTGCTATGATTTGAGTTTTTGCAGAGTTAAAGTCTGAGTTGCACTAACAAAGATTGCTTTTTAAAGATGCAAATACTCATCCTAACTTCAGTGAATTATTACTCCGTCTTGATATTTGTTGAAGTCTAATATTGCTCATATCATTCAGCTTTAATTTGAACCAACAGAGAAAACTTACTAAAATTAAAACTAGACATGTTTTAATAGAGCGAGGTAAAACAAAGAGAAGTGAATAATTGGATCCTTGAATATTGACAAAAACATAATAAAATCCCTCTTAACTTCGGCACGTTCTTCCTCTACTTCAGTTTCAGTTTGATCTAAACACCGAAGTTATTCTCCTCACATCTCTGAGTCTGAACATGACAGATCTAGCGTCTGTTAAATCACGGCTATATTGCTCAAAATTTAACATAGGGTTCAGTGTATTTGAACAACCCCCGCCTGCACTACATGCATTTGTAATGACATCTCGTGCCGCTGTTCAGCCAGCCTGCCCTCAGGGGCGAACAACAGGAGCTGTCCAGCATCCCTGAATGCTGAAATCCTTCTTGTGCGAGCGTGTGAGCAGCATGGGAGCTGTCCACAGCCTGTGGTGCTGAAACACTCACATGGCCCGTTGATGTGTGTACAAAGCAGCTGGAAGAGGACCTTGGAGGAGGAAAACAAGAAGAAGGGGGCAATTCCAAGTGCATTAGTCCTGCTTCATTGGACTAGGGTCAAAGGTCAAGGCCTGTAGGTTGTGTTGCAAAAGAGAGGAGGGGGGGGGGGGCTCTGGCTGTGTGTGCCGTCTCTTTCTGAGAAAAAGCAATTTGTTTTCAGGGGCGTCTTCAAAAGCTAGCACAGTGTGAGACTTTTTTTTTATCAGTCTATATTTCTTCCAAGGTGAGACGGAAAGAAAAAAAACAGAAGACAGGGTTAAAAGATAGAAGAATAAACTGTTCACAAGAAAGACAGGTGGATAAATAGGGATCAAAGCGGAGAAAACGGAGAAGGTGAAGACGATAAAGAGAAAAGTATAACAAAGAAAATAATAAAGAGGTGTGTTTTGTGAGTCAACGCAGCGCAGCAGCCTTCACACATGTCCTTGATGTGGAAATACCGTCTGAGCGCTCAGATCACGTTCTGACAGCGTGCACTGAAAGCATCTTTCCCCCCCTTGTCTGACACCCAAAGGTGAGTGCTTTGTTTAAAAAAAAAGAAGAAAGAAAATAAACGCTGTAGCAGATAGAGAGAGAGAAGGGGAGGGAGGGAGAGAGTCGGGGGGAGTCCCTGAGCCTTCGCCGTCCCCAAAATCCCTCATCCTGACAAGCTTGATCTCCATTCACAGACTCAGACTCGACTATATTATTCGTTTGAATAGAGAATCCACATTCGCCAGCCTGTCCTAAAAGCCTATCGTGTGCTTTCATCAGACCCAAAAAAAAGAGAGCCTCTGGTAGGTGTAATACAGGCTGCAAGGAACGCAGGTTTTCAGTATGCTGGGAAAGGAGAGAGAGGAGTATTCAAATTTAAAGTGCACAGGAGGAGAAGGAGTGTGTGAAAGCACGTATTCATATATTCAAGTGAATTTGAACTCCAGACATGATACCTTATGAAATGTGCAACAAAATCAGGCTCGGAGTGTTCTACTCAGGCTGTACTACAAGCAGACACCGCTTCACTTTTTAAAAGTTAAACCGACTAGAAGCGTCTCAAATCTGCATTTATATAAACAGCCAACAGGGGGCGACTACACTAGTGGGAAAAAAGCAGATAAAAGAGTAGTTATCACCGGTTATAACAAAGACATGGTATAACGAGTCTTAAGGTCGCCCTCTAAGAATGCATGTTTGCTTTGGCTTCACTTTTGAAACCAGAAGCTCCGTCCACTCATACAGACTCCACCTGAAACCCCTTATTTTGTTACCTCACACGGAGGCTACAGATTGCTTTTCCACTTCCCTGCAGGCTCAATTCATACCTCTCAGGTAATGACATTTCCAGTTGCTGCTCCACAGACTTGTTCCTCATCATTCAGCTAATGACCTCAAACTGAACGACCTACAAAAACCAGAGCAGGTTCGGTGTCACCATCAGGACAGTACAACAAGGCTGCTAATGTGCGTCCACAGCGTCCACTGTGAGGCCTGAACCCTTGACCTCCTCTTAATGGTTAGTGTGTCCAAAACCTCGGGCCAACCTGCGACTGTTAAAGATTTGATTATGTCTAATTACTTTTACACCCAATTAGGTCACCTCGGAGGCTTGGGGAAATTGACTTGGTTGGCTTGGTTTCATGTTTCTCTCTGCAGGATGATGAGTCAGTCACAGGATTGCTTCACACAGGGAGATACACGGGGGTCAAGAAGATCCCCTCAATCCTGTTCCTCCCCAGCCCCTCCTCATCTCTGACAGTACATTAGTGAATCTGCTTGGACTGAAGACTTCCCTCCCGGTCAAGAGGCTGTCGGAACAGGGCCGGCTTGATTAAGATGGATGTGTGCGTCTTGGATGAAGCAGAAACTGCCCATGGCCGCCCTCTTCAGATTCCTCGTCTCCTGCCTGACAGCTGTCTATAACACTGCCGCCTCTACCTGTAAATTATACTAATGCAGACTGACAAGCAGCCTGCCCCGCTCCTGCAGGCAAGGCCACTCAGCGGACCTGCGGGGATAACAGAGCCGCCTGCCCACACACAGGAGGAACCACAGGAAGGAGCAACGACTCGTAAAAAGCACAAAGGTGATCAAGCGGAGCGTGAATGCACACATAAACCCCGCGCTCACCTACACTTTAATCTTTGACTTCCTCCTCTGAAAATAAAGTCCACGTCGGTTCTCTTGTGTTTCTCAGAAATGAACCGTCTTCAAGGCCGGATCGATGGGCGATGGCAGCCGTGCATAATTTTGAAATTTTGGCTGAGCACCACAGCCAAGGTTTAGTGTTTCAAGGTTTGCTTATGAGTCTTGTCTGGTTGGCATCTATGTTGAAAAGAGCACTTTGAAGTAAAAGATCCAAAACAGATTTAAAGAATGCACAACACAAAAGACATTAAGAAAATAAGAGTCCTTTCAAAGACAGAAAAGAATGCTAAAGTCCATTTGAAGTGCCTGCTTGTGCTTGTTTGTTAAGTTTTCTTTGTCCACAGGAAGCGTTTCTTAGTTTCCTTCTTGGAAAGAATACAGGAAAAGTGAAATATAGCACAAAGGAAAAAGTTAGGAAAATAAAAGTCCTTTCAAAGAATAGAGAACCGTTGAAAAGTCCCATTCAAGTTGTTGTTGAGCTCATGTTTTTAGTTTTATTCATGAAACTTTGCCAAAACTCCTTCATTTCTTTCTTGAAATCATAAAATAACAACACCACAATAAGCTAGAAGAATAAAAGTCCTTCCAAAGAGCAGAGAAGTCCCATTAAAGAGCCTGAGTTTATGAATCCTTGTTGTATTATTAGTCATTTAGAGGAAGTGTTTCCCAATTTCCTCCCTGGACTCAATGAAGGATCTCAAACGAACTCTCAAACCCCAAAAAGTCCCTTTAAAGAGCAGAAACCATATTAAAGCCCAGTTCCCCTGCCTGGATGAGCTCGTTTGTTTGGTTTAATTAATGAAACTTTGCCACATTAAGAGCAAGTCAAGGGAACCATTACCAAATTTCCTCTGTGGGATCAATGAAACTCATTACACTGCGGTAATTGGTTGATAAAAACAGGGCAAAAAACATTTCTAAATGATTCAATCCACAATTCTGTCTCTTAAAGTCCCAGTGAAGACTAACAAGAGCTGCTCCTGAATAAATCGATCCATGAAGCTCAATCTTTCGTGTGATTCTCAAGTTCTCGACCCCTGACCCTCTCACCTCTGTCTCCAAGAAGCGCCGCAGGGCCCTCTTCTTCTTGATGCTCTTGCGGCGGACATAAACGGCCACGCTGAGCGCAAGGATTACGATGATGAATAGGCCGCCGATAATGCCAGCTGCTATTAGTGGTGTCCTGTAGAGACAAGAGGGAAGAGAGAGGAAGCATTAACGTTGCTGAAACATTAAGAAACTAAAAAGGCACTTTGGATAAAAAAGTGCAAGCATCAGCCAATGCTGACAAATTCTCTAACCTGCTGTTAGACTGGAAAGATATTCTTGGCACATTCTGTACTTTCTGAATCTTCAGTTCGACTGGCTGCAGCCGAGGAAACTGATGCTGGAAATGTTTGATCAAAATAACCACAAAACTCTAATCAAGTGGCCCATTTCTATCGATCTGAGAGATTTGTTGATGCCAATGGAGCCAATGGGAAAAAACAACAGGGAGCTTTAAAAGAGAAGCATCCTTAGCCGGGGCAAACACTGGACAAGCTTATCTCTGCTCATAATGAACAAAGCTCATGTCTCACCCTCCACCCTCCAGAGTTCAAACGACTTTCCACCTCTCCTACATCTCCCATCACTCTTTCTGCATTTCAGTTTAAGAGCACAGACACAAGTCCAGACTCCCCAGCACACATCTGCTTTTTCCTTGCTTGAGAAAGGGTTCCATTTCCACCACTGTGTGTCCAAAGAGGCCGAAGCCAAAGAGCATGCCGCTTCTTCCAAGTGTGAGATGCTTCCATTTTTACAGGTCAGAGGAAATAGCCTTTGAGGGTATGCAGTCCCATTATCAGAGCTGCTGGAGAAGCTGCAGCTTGTGCTACACGCGAGTGGACTTCCTGATATATCTGTCTATCACCTCTCCAGGTCCTGTTGCTGCCAGTCTGATCCTTTTGTTGCAACTTTCAGATATTTCCTTGGAGGCTTTTTTCAGAATAAATCCATGGATTTTTTTTTGTTGCTACATGTTCAAACTTTTTGCAGGACATCAAGCGCTTCTAACATCAGTCACTGCAAGGGTTTAATCCCCCAGGAATTCAAGTTCTAACCAAAGACTGTAGAAAACATGGATGTAGTCTATGTGACGTCACGTGCAGGCTTCAATAGAGGCGACCGACTGTCAGTCAATTAAACCACGCCCCCAATTATGCAAATATATGTACATCTCTCAGCCTTTGAATGAACCCTGTTTCCTACCAGGCTGTAGACATGTTTAGACAAGCAGGAGAAGCGTATGAGTGTTAATGGGGATTCTTCAGCTTTCAGACACCCTCAAGTGGACACTAATGGAACTGCAGATTGTTGCACGTCTGCTCTGGCTTCACTTTTGGATACCTGAGGTCATCGCTTGGTTTTGACCTCAAATTAATGTATCTTTATGTTCAACTCTCATTTAAAAAGACTGCTTGAATGACAGTGAATCAAATCTGAGCTTGCAGATTTGAAGTCACCAAAAAATAAACTTTTTAAACGTCTTGGTTTTTGATGATTTGGACTCCATTCTTGATTTGAGGTTTTAAAACCTCTAATTTAGAAACATTGAGCATTAACTTGTGCTTCTACAACAATTAAGCATAATTAAGACAATTTGGACAACATTATTTCCCCGCTTTACTTCATTGTTATATATTTGTGGACTCCAGCATAATTTATCATCTGTTTTCATTCCAAATAAATTCAAATGAGAGTGCTCATCCTCCACAAATCACTTCTGAATATTCTTGGGAAAACCTGCTCAAGGCAAGCCTTAAGGTTGGAAGTTAAAAGCTCTTTTCCTTCACTAATAACAGGCGCTAATGCATTTGCCATTTACATACCTCCTGCGCTCGTCTCCTCTGTTATACTACCACTCTGTCCTTCTAATACTCTCCTCACTTCATCCTTTCTTTCCCATTTGTATTCCATTTCCACCTTCGTGCCACAGCTTGAATCTTCTCTGCCCTTTTCTGTTTTTCTTCTCCAACACAATGCAAAATAACACCCGCCTCTACCTGATACCTGAAGTTCAAAACTCTATTAGCTGTGGAGGCCATTAGTGGCTAATGGAAGACTCGTGTACCAAGGAGCTTTGGTGGGGAAAGGTGCCGCAGCGTCTGCCGTATCGATTGTGAGCAACCTAAAAAAAAAAAAGGGGTGCTTGAAATTTACCAAGAGGCTGTGGGGTTCGACGTAATGAGATATACGGCCATGTGGGGAATAGTAATGCAGCAGTTTGTAATGATTAGGTCGGGGATGGGGAAGACGGACAAGGAGGGACAAAAACAACAAGAAGAAGGGGAGTCAAAGACGTGGAGTAGAGCACAGGAGGAGAAGAAATGGAAAATAAAAGATGACAGTAAGACAACAGAGAGGCATGGTGAGGTGGAAGACAAAGAAAACAGCCTCTTTAATTAGGAGAAAAGGGTTTGCAGCAGAACAAGTGACACGGGGTCACGAGAGGAGTCGGAGACTGATGCCATTAGAGGAGCAAAAGAGCAACTCTGGGACCGGAGACTCAGCAGAAAGCTTTCCACAGAGAGTCAACACTCCTTTCTCAAGACCCACTTTTATGAGCATGCTTGAATTCTAATGAGTTTGTCACTCTTCGATGTGCTCCGATCGTAGAGATCACTTGTTTTTATGTTTGTTGCTAATAGACTTCTTGTTGTGTCTTAAGGCCATTCACACTCTGCTGTACTTCTGCTTTCTTCTTGTTTCTTTTTATGTCATTATAATTGTATTAAAAGGAGCTGTAGTTTAATTCAATCCGTTTTATAGTCCAATGTGAGTCACATGACTTTGAAATTCAATCCATTTTAATCCTTTCAATCCCACATAGTGTTGATTTTAGAGCCATCAATATATGGCCGTTTTGACCTCTCAGTCATGCAGTCAGAATTTAAAGCTCCTGTGAGGAGTTTTTAACCGGTTATGAAACACTCAAATTAACAGTGCTGCCTTTTTATGAGCTTTAAGAGAGCATTAGCAAAAAGATTGACATTTTTTATAGTGTCATTTTTAATGCCTTTAACTGCTGCAAGGGGGAAGGTGTCGCAGTAAGTGATATGGTGACTGTACAAAGACTACATCCATGTTTGATTGAGTCAAAGGTTTGAAGCAGTGAAAGTGAGAGGTGGCATAGTGACGCAACTCAAATATCTAACAATAATCATCATCAGGACACTGATAACAATTAATGTGATTACTTTTGACTGATTCCCAAAGGTTCCATTGGCACAAATTAAAGACTACCAGGGGCACAGATTACACTGCGACATTCATATAAGGCTCAGATTAGAACAGAGGATTTCCAATCATAGCTCAATTATAACTCCCAGAACTCCCTGCACTCTTGTTAATGAGCATCACGAGAAACTTTAACAAGTAGTGGCAGGATCTGATGGTGGTCTCCCTCACACCCCCACACCACAAATACTCCCGGTGATTCCTTACCTGTCCATCATCCCCACACAATCTTGGAGCCTCGGCCCGACGCACCTACAGGGCAGAAAAAAGAAGCAGAGAGAGCGTCCATTAAAGCTGGGCCGGGGTTATGAGTAAACCTCATGTTGTCTTTCTCCAACGTCAGTCAGCTGTCAGTGGGAAGGCACCTGTGGAAAATTGAATCCCGGGCACGGCTGACCACACGTCAAAATGACAGGGAGGAAGCGTGGTTCCTGTTTGTTCCAGGTGATATCTAAATGGATTTTTCTTGGCATGAGACGCTCGTCCTGTGTCATACGGATTCACTGGGCTTTTTCTATATCAAAGCTGCAGTAGGGAGTTTTTAAGTTGGCTATGAAACACACAGATTGATACTCTGCTATGTCCTTATTTCTAGTCAATGTCTCAGATGTTATCTATGTTAGATTCAACAACATTTAAGCTGATGGAGAACAAAACAGAGCCAATAGGAGAATAAATACTGGACTAAGGTTTATCTAAAGGCCAGAGACGTGGCTTTTATGAGCTACCTTTAATTTGGCTCTGCAAAGATTCAGGAAGCATTTGGAAGTCTGTTATCCAACAACTACAGAATGAAGGACCTTCATTTTTAAAACTAAAAACGTCTATTTTAATTGGACTCTGATTCAAGGACCTTCTCTCTCTGATGCCATCTTAATATCATCTTTCCACAGACAAAAAAACTCTCATTTATTCTCTTACTACCTGAACATTCAAAGCCTGACAACACAATCACTCAGAAGAGGAGTTTTTTAGCGTTAGGTAAGCAGGATGTGATTAGAGCACACTCCTAGTTGCTCATTAATTCTATCTTCCTTGAGTAGATGGCTTTGAACAGCAGGGGAGACACAGGAGAACAGTTTTTGAATGTGTGTATTCATGTGTGTGTGTGAGCGTGTGTAAACTGCAAGACACAACAAATTACTTAGCAAATTAGGAGAATGTGCTAACTTTGGGATTAAACAGTGACAACTGTGGCTCGTCCAAATTTGCCTCGTTGTCAATTAAATGGGGCGCCAAATAGCTAATTAGAGAGCGAGAAGTGTCTGCGGTCACTGTCGTGTGTTTTCCGGTGTGTGCAGAAGTGTAACACAATTCCTTCAGGGATGCAACAAGAACGAAAGAGCGGTCTGACAGATAAAATATATTGGAGGCGAGTAAACATGTGTTTCTGTGTCCTTGAAATTAGCATCCTTTTTTTTCTTCTTCAGTAAAGTAGTGCAGTGTGCTTCTGACACCGTGTCTTCACTCCTACATCTCAAACATTCAGACAACTATGTCTCAGATATGCAGCAGTTTTACTACACACCATAGGCTGTGGTCTTCCACTCGAGCTCTCATTTCTAAGCTGCTACCTGCTCATATTTAGTCAAATTGGCAGAATCAAAAAGTATGCTGAATAAGCATCACACGGCTCCTTTTCCTAAATGCATTTATGGATGTACAGAAAAGTATCACAGGAGTGCTTTGATATCCAAGAAAACTTTTTAAAAAAATGATCATTCTGGAGCGAGTTCTGCATAAACAAGCTCTTTTCTCTGATTCACAGCGTTGGATGTTTATTTATGATGACATCAGAGATAATGATGCAATCCTCTGAAAGATTAATTTGGAATGTTTTTAAAGATACGGCGTGTGCATCGTGTCTCTTGGTCCAAAATTGACGGAGATATGATTCATAAACATGGCTGCATATAACCCCAGCACGTTACAGTAACTCACTTCCTGTTGGCGTCTGATTAACATACAGACTCTTTAGCATCTCTGACGGCGCCTTTCTCTGCCCGACACTGACCTTTGACCTCTGTTAAGTCTCACTTTGGCTCATAGCATCAGATACCCGGCTTCAGCCTCCGTCCTGATGTTAATCCAGAGCGCCCTATTGCTGGAGGGCAGGATACAATGACATGGCATGCTGGAGGTGTTGTCATGCCAACGACGGATTGAGGAATGAGGAAGTGGTGTGTGTGTGTCTGAGTGAAAGCTGTCACGGGAGGAAGAACGACCTCACATCTGTGCTTTCTCTTTATCACCCGTGCATCCTTCATCTCTTCTTTAAAAAGCGAATCACTCTCTCTTTATAGACGCCCTCATATCGCTCAGTCAAAATAAAATGACCTCCTGCTGCTTGAGAGACGACACATTGAATCCATTAACGCCACTGTTTAGTTTCATGATGTTGTGCCCGTGTGTGCTCCCCGCTTTATTCAAAGCTGTTGCTCGAGTGTCTACAAAAGAGCGAGCAGGATGAAGTCTTAAACCCTGGATGTCTGTACCAAAAGAAGGAAGATTTTCTTTGGATCAACGGCCTTCATGCCTCTGAAAGAACGTCCTGTTCTGACCTCCACATTTGTGCGTGTGTGTTTATTCTTTTTGGAGCTTCCAAACCTGAGTGTGGTCAGAAATCTAGCGGTCCTATCATCAAGTCCCTCACATGTAGTGTCTTGATTGATGTGTGCCTTTGAGGAGATTAACACCCCTCTGATTGCTGCCAGTAAAATACTAAACTGACTTTTTCACCCTGATATATGACAAGAGAGCTGTTAGGAGTCTCTGTACTAAGCTAAAACTTTGGTTTGTTCACATAGATAATTAGCTCTAACTTCATTAAATGTGTGTTGTCATTTATCTCATGCATTTTTCCAATAGAAGCTCGTTTCATATTTCCCCTCCAGCCACCGTCTCTCTGCAGCCATCCCTTCATTCATACTTTATCTAACTCCACTACTCATGGCCTTCAGGGTCAATGCATTCTGCCCCTAACCCAAGGGCCCCCTGAAGGCAGCTGTTCGGGGAAATCTTGCGGCTGCAAGATTGAGTCATCTTCCTGCCCTTTCTCTCTTTCGTTGCAGTTCGTCTTGGTAAAGCTTTAGACGGCATTACGAAACGACGAAAGAGAGAGAATCCTTAAAAGAAACATGAATTTTCATACTTAGACACATATCTCTCTCTCTCGCTGTCATCCCTCCCTTACCCCTGGGTGCAGTTGGCGTGGCATGGATGACACTCGTTGTTGGCCTTGGCGTACTTGAAGATGAAACTGTTGGCGCCTTGTAGCCCATCGGGGCATTTCTCCACACAGTTGGGTCCGTCTTTGAAGTGGAGGCATTTAACACATTGGTCCGGACCCTGAAAGGAGAGCAGAGGAGAACAGAGGAGTGAGATGAGACGATGGGTGGAAGACAAGGGATGAATAAAGAAAAAGTAAGAAGGGGAGAAAGTTGGGGGGAAGAACAGAGAGGACATTTTTTGGCAAAATGGTAAAAGAAAGCCGCCAGGAGAAAAGTTTGGGAGCAGAATGAGATTAGGCAAAAAGAAAGGATGGAGATGTGGAGAAATGTACGAGGGGGAGAATTGAATTGAACAGAATCAAATTCAAACCTGGCAAATCATGTCAATTTACCCACTTCCCTACCGCGGCTAATGCAGCTGGCAGCACCTGCATGAATCACATTCAGTGATTTATAATGTGCGGATCAGAATCCAATGCAGTGTATTCCGCTGCTTCCCCCTGTTTCAAATTGGCAACATGCATAAGGAATCAGGTCATGTCAAAGTACAGCGCATGGAGTATGATGGAGGAGATGACAAGTTGTAACTGAGCGCGGCTGCAGCTGGATCATGAATAAGTAAGGTGGGAAATAACATGTGTGTGAATGGATGTAGCAGAAGTAAAACCCAGCGGTGTGTGTGTGTTTATTCTTGATTCCAAGGCGATTAAATCGATATGAGTGTGATAGAAATGTGCAAACTTTCCCTGTGCGTCACTGGTGTGTTTGAGTTTCGCCGCCGTGCTCTGCTGCTAATGACAACCGCCGTGACCTGACGGACAGCTCCTCACAGTTTGACACATTCAGCCACACGCCATCAATAAACATTATTCTCACTCCGCGTGTTTGTGTGCGCGCATGTGTGTGTGTGCGCGAGCCGAGGCGCATACAGATGTCGGGATGCATTCAAGTATGTCCGCTGATGCGGTGTGCATGTGTATCTGTGTGCGAGAGCACCTGTGGATGATTGACTCTGGTGTTATTTACTACTCAACTGTGACCAGCATCTCAAAGTCAGCAGCCTCTCTGCATCCTTGAGGAGCCCCTCTCCCTTTTCCTGCTCTTCATCACTCCTTCTCTCTCCCTCCTCCTCCTCCTCCTCCTCCTCTGTCTCAAGGGACAGTCATAAAAGGTTACTCATGCGACTGCTGAATTCCACTAAATAAGTCATGCGGCACATTAGATACAACTTTCTGTAATGTAACACTGCAAGTGTGTCTCAAATAGCCTCCATGCCTGGTGGTGGACTGAGCAGACTTTACGCTTCTTTAGTCTTAAACTATGAGGAAGAGGAAGATGAAGTTTAAATAAGATGACCACAGAAGAAGAAAAAGAAACTTGACCATGATGAAGAAGACAGAAAAAAGAACATGACAAAGTAGATGAAGAAAAAATAAAGAACAGGAACATTGAGAAGAAGAAGAGGACGGCAGAGAAGAACAGAAAAAATTAAAGAAAGATGCTGAAGAAAAAGACCACAAGGAAGAATCCAACGAAGAGCTAATCCCCTAACCTCTTCATCACTGTTAAGTAAGAGTCAGGTATTTTAACATGAATGTTACACGAAGTAAAAATCAGAAGCACTGAAACAATACTTCAATATTTGAGTCCAGTACCTGAACTTGGCTGCAAGAACCAAACAGTGGCGGTTCTGGGGAGGGGACAACAGGAGCCAGTGCCCCTGTAAAACTGAACCTGGACCCCCCTGTGGCCCCCGTCTCCACACCAAAATATCGCGCCGATGTTAAAGGCGGAACACATGCGTGTGGCACTTGGTTCCAGTCCCTTAGAGCGCTAAGGGACTCATGTTGAGTGTAAACAGCTGCTGTCAGTCTGCATGTTGGTCTATTACACAGTAGTATATATGTCTAGTATATAGGGATGCACTGATGTTTTCCATTGTGTTCTCAGCTGGTCCTTGTCCCTCTCAGTCTCTTTTGCCAGGGTTGAATGTGTCCCTCTGAAAACACCCTTGGCCCCAGCCTGACCCCCTCCAGTACAATTGGTCTAGAACCGCCACTGGAACCAAAGTCTAACTCTCAGTCAGACTTTGCGATTAACTTGTGTTTACTGATCTGCAGATTACTTATTGAAAACGTGTGAGTGGATTCTGTTTCTCTTCATTGCTTTGACTTTTTATTTCCCTGCATTTGGTTATTTTTCGAAGCTTCTCTGGAATCAGATTCTCCTCCCACAATATTCTTTGGAAAACAATGGTTGTGATTGTTTCTGAGTTTATCTTGACAGTAAAAAAAGTGAACCAAATTCATTCCTAAAGACAAAGAAATGTTTGTTTTGGCTCATGCCATGTGGCATGTGTTCTCTGCACCAGTTGTTAAAACTGGAGTGTTTGTTTTCTCCCCAGATGGCTTGATTGAAATCATGTTTACACGCCAAAGGAAGAAAAAATGTAGTTTGGAGCATTTTAAGAGAAATTGGAACATTTGAGCGAGTCATGGTGTGAGACTTTAGAAGTGACTTTACGGGAAGGTCAGAAACTAATCTCATTTTGCTGTTTTTCAGTGTGTGTGTATGCGTGCTTGCCAAAAGCATGCTCCAGAAGTAGCCACAGTAGTTCATCATTCCTCCCATTAACCTACCATTCACCTTTGCAAACACAGCACTTTATATCTTCTGAAATCCGGCGCACAAGACCGATAGACTCCCCAAAAATAAGTTGGAAATTCACTTTAGCGCCGACAAGATAGGAGCCTATCTTCGGCAGAAAAATGGGGAGTATTTTTAATCTGAACAGAGAAAGTTTACCTTCAGGAAGTATCGTGAGGTGGAGAGGAAGTTGTGTATTTGTGGGGGTCTAGAGTGGACTCTTACCTGGCCGAGACACGTCATGGTGTTCCCATCCATCTTCTCACACTGGCTATCACACTCCAGGCACACGGATCCGTTGGCGAATTCTCGAATTTCCCTGAAAAAGAGAGGAAAATTGAGACGGAGATGAATGTATTATAGATTTGAGAGCATACCCATATTGAAATATTGATTAAGAGCCTGCTGAGGGAGGATTTTGAAGTACGCCGTGTGCATACTAGAACAAGCTGAACATTGGAGCCTTTTGATTTTAAACCAACATGTGATACAGCATCAAAAAAAAAAGGAAAGGTGGAAGCTTCATTTTCTGCTGCCCATCTACACAGCGCCTACCGGAGTGCCCGCTGGTAAAGGGGCACTCAGGGTAGCTGGCTGCCTTAGAGTATTTGATCAAGTAAAAGGCTTAGTATGGTCAATATGTTAACAGAAGAGGCCTATGAATAATGAACAGCTTTTTAAATCATGGACAAACACGAGGGGGATGCTCTGAGGGAGGAGGAAGTAAGAGTGGTGGTGAATGAGAAAAGGGAGAAGATTGATTGGAATAGGAGATAAGGCAATGTGGTCTTAGAGCCCGTCAACTGTAGTCTAATGAGGACTAATCCTCTGGGGACATTTTTTGGTACGTTCAGGTCCAAAATTTGAAGTCTAAGGCCACAAAACCAGAGACTCCAGAGTCTGTAGAGAGATGTTAGAAGACAAGGAAGGTAGTGAAGGACATCCTGTTGTTTTAGGATTGTATCAATGGGTTTAAACTTAAACTTCTACATCCTGGAGGAAAGTCCTGCGTACGTCAGCCCATGCATTACCACCACAAACACTCTGTTTCCTCCTTCTTCAGTCACAAGCTGTTCCTCTCAGCATGTTTTTATGATAGTTGAATCTCTCAGGGGGGCCTCCAGGCCTTTTGGGAGTACGCTAAAAAGAAACTTCCGGTAGATCATGATGCTTTTGTTTTCCCACTTAGACTTCTGAAGGAGTAGAGGTAAACAATAGAGCTCAATACCGGGTTTATACACAGCAATCCAGACGTCAGGAGCTTCACAGAGCCTCGGGCCATGCTGTTGAACCCTGATGTGTGTGTATCTGTGTGTACAAGCCTCCGATCTATAAATTTCTCCCTTTGTTTGGGTCCAATTCATGGCATTATCTCCTGTTTTTGAAGTCCGGCGTCTCAGGCAACCCGAGGAAGGCCACTGTCAATAACAACAACGGCCGATCAAAAACACTTTCCACATCAGAGGAAATCGATCAGCCAGTGGAGGACAGACTTCCTCATCGGGGGATTCACCCAGTTACAAATGAGGCCTTTTCTCACAGTGCAGAGATAATCAGAACGACTCCCTCGGAGTGTTTTGTTTGTATTTGCATGCGATGTCTACCAGGGCGGAATAAAAAATCAGAGATTCTTCCTTCCGAGCTGTTTTTATGTGATCCTGCACTTAGAAATTGGGATCCCCTGCGGGTGTGTGTGTTTTATGCATTTTTAAGGGTTGAATTTCATGAAAGCCTTTTAAGACTTGGCGGTTCTAAAAGCTACACATAAGAAAAGAGACATTTTGACACTTGAGGTTTCAACGGTATCACATCAAAGTGCAGAAAACAGTCATGATAAAACCCGTCATTTCCTCTCGCTCAGCTTTCATTTCAGGTGTTTTTTTTTAAACGGTCCTCCTGGTTCACCTCAAACATTCAGACTTACAGTTACAGAAAGCGCTGATTTTAGGGATGTTTTTTAGGGCTCAAAGGAAACTCCCCTTGCTCTCTTTACATTTCTCCCTCGTCTTTCTTTCCCTTGTTCCAAAATAAATTAGATTTCTCTCTTGGAAGCTCCGTCCAGGGGAATCCTTTAGAAAAGGGCCCAGGCGGCAGAGAGATGTCTCTTTTGTTGGTTGAGTGGAAAAAAGAGATACATGTAGGAGAATGGGTTAGAGACAAAGACCTCGGCAGCGGTGCTCCCCAGGGTCATTTCCATTCTGTCAAAGCCGTTCCTCCTGATTGGCCCCCTTCACGGCTGGAAGTGTGTGCCAAGGCCCCGTAGGGGGATGGCCTGATGGGGGATTAGCCCTGTTTTAGCAGGAATTTAAGCAGGACTGTGCCCACAATTCAGACCTCCAAACCTTCAGCAAGCCAGAGCATGGCCAACCCACTGGAGCAACTTTTTTAATTAAACACTTTCAGCGTCTCCCTAATCCGCTTCCTCCCTCCTCCCACAAACCCCAGTGGACAGCATCTCAGACGTTTTCTTTTCCCCTCTCGACTCCTTCGCTCCTCCTTTGTTTTATTCAAAAGACGTAAGAACTAAAGGGAATTAGTGCCTTTCCTCATTAAGAATGGAGACATATAACGAGGGCGAGCTCAGGAATCTTAAGGTCTAAAAATCTCCATCCTGAAAACATATTTAATGAGCTCCCACTTTATTCTGTGGAGATGTAAAGTCCACCAGGATAGATCCAGAACAAAGAGGGACATCAACTAAATCTTAACTACATATAGAAGAACCCCTTATACTGTATGTAGATCAGCGACTTTGATATTAAACCACTGAAGACGCAGCAACATGAAACTTTAAAAATGGTTGTCAATGTCCAGCTGAATGTTGATGTGCAAAGATAAGGCAGAACAGGCAGGAGGGCCGCGGGCTGAGAGTTCCTTGCACAAGTTTGAAGATTGAAAGACTTGGAAACTTGCATTTCATGCTCTTGAATGTAATTGGTTCTTCTAAAGTCTATGAAGAAGTTGATTTTGATTTGTTTATGATGGAAAAAAGCAGAGACGGAAACATCAAAGGAAAGGCTGAAGAGGTTTAAGACGCAAAAACTGTAGACGACCAGAGAGAAATCTACAAATTAAAGATGGCGTGTGAAGTAAACATTTTACAGAACCGTTTTAAAGTCCAGTGATGTGTGGTGCTGATTCATACGATTCTGTTAAACTTATTGTACTTTCAAATTACATCAGGGTCCTGCTCACCCTGTCTCCAGAAGAATCTGCTCACAATGCATAATCCTTTCAAGAAACCTTTACTTTAAATTGGTCATAACTTCACGTTAGCATCATGTTTCTATTTGAAGAACATGCAATTTTAAATACGTTATGTACTTTAATGACTGCAATTAAGATACAGAACATTCAGGTAACCTGCCATCACCTAGGAGGCGTACACACAGGCTGAGTTTTTGCAGTGCAAAAGTACTTTTGTATCAGCTGGAGTTATATATTTTTTTCTACTAGAGAGAGCATATAGTAGTAGTCACTGGGGGGAAAAGTGCAGGCTATCAAAGGTTTCCATCTCACTTTGCGTGCCAAAGGTTCTTGAAGGCACGGCACTAGGCAGGGGGCGACTTCTTACACCGGAGGAACCTTTAGCTTATCGACAGTTTGATGTCACGGTTCAGGACGGTGACACCGAGAGAGAAATGTTGAATATTCCCTCACAATGCATCACAGCGACCGACTGTATTTACAGTATAAGAAACAAGTGTGCTTCAGCGGCTCCCTGCCACGCGCCTCTTCCTCACCAGTCTTCTTCAAAGCCTTGGCTGTGAGCTGTTTTTTCCCGGCAACTTCAAAGCCTCCCTCCTACAAGCATTGCCGGGGAAGGACCAGCAACAAGTCAACATGACCGAGGGTTGCTCGCTCTTATACACCCATCTCCCTCGCACACACACGCGTGCACGCTCCCTTCTTCTTCCCCCCTCAGGGAAACAGTAGCTTGACATCACTGCTTGCAAGAAAGTCATATTTATCTTGTGGCAGACGCTACTGGTGCAGTCTTATTTTAGACGGATGCTTTCAAGTGTTACGATTCACAACATCTCCGCGTTCATTCAAGAGAAGCACAAAAGGCTGGAAACCACATCTACAAAGAAGTGTGGCTCCCCAGGTGAGCTGGCAGTGATCTGTTTGATGTGCCTCTTGGAAGCATAAAGCAATGACCTGAATGCAATTATTCAGCCTGAAAACAGAACATCAGTGGATTGTGAGGGCACTCTGAGGGGCTTTTGTCGTAGATGTCAGTCATTTCATAGCTCTGAGCACAAAACAATCTCCTCTGTCAGCCCAAATGGGCAATTTGTAATAAGATATAACACTTCCACGAGATATTCAAATTGATTTTGGACGATGGATGAAACAAGCAGCCAAATGTTCCTTTAACTATCCGCGTTAAGTGGTGTGAAATACCTTATTGGTTCATCTCATTACATTGGCGCCAATCGGCAATTAGACTCTCCTCCTCCAGAGCCCTTGAGAGCATTTCATTCCCATGCATCAAAGCTGTTCAAATTGATTGTATTTCATCTGCTTGACATGTATGACTGTTTGTAGGGGGATTAAAGGAGTCTACTGGTACCTTGATGAGCTTGCATTAAGGAAACAGCTCACATCAGGGTCATTTTTAAAGATATATGACAGATCAGATCCAATTGTTCACATTTGGAATACTCAGATTCTTTAAAAATGATAAATGCTCACCCATCGAAGAGGCTGCAGGACTCGACACAGGTACGACCTCGCCTGAAATACCGACAGAACAGACACTGGTCCGGCCCTGGACCCCAGCACCCGTCGTCCGAACACATCTGGTCACATATCATCCGCTGTTGAGCTGCAAAAAGAAGGAAGGGATGATTTAAATAAAATATGCACATTGGAAGCATGTGTTAACGTTCCAGAGTGATAGTGAAGCTATTCTGTATTCAGACTCAGTGATAAGTGTTGACTTGCATGTACACATCTGTCCTCGTGTGTTCTTCTAGCCAAAGGCTGCCCAGCTGTGTGAGTAAACATTGGTATTCCCCACACCTCCACTATTAAAGACCGCCCCAAACACAACCCTGGAGCCCCTTTTTATTTTCAAGTCAAACCACAACAATCGATGCTGTTCATCGGACTCGGTGTGCCCTCCATCCTGAGTGACACCCACGTCCCCGGCAGTATCGCCCAGCAGGCGCTGAGCCCTTTGTCAACAGCCGAACGGTCAATGGTAGACAGGGGGAGGGTGAGCCTAATGAAGAGGCCTGTGTTAGGCCCTATCAATCGATCTGGAACACACTGCACTCATTAACTGGCTAATGATATCAACCACCGGCTGCAGGGACAAGAAAACTACAGTGGTCCACATCTCTGTTTGCTAGTTATCTCTCTGTGTGTATCTGAATTATGGATCCATGAAGTAGAGATTATTTTCCCAAGTTCTTGAATATCTTCAGAGTTAAAGTTACTTCCTGTGAGATCTACAGCATGTTGTGTTCCCTGAAACTTGGTGCCTACTTTTTACTCAGTCTAACCGTGAACATGCTGATGTGTGAAGTGTGAGCGTTTTTTTTTCCTCTCCCTAGTTTTCAGAAGCTTAACATTTCCACATCTGCGGCCAAAGCCTCATGCAGACTCTGTTCCATCAGGTGTTCACTTCCCAGCGGCCTGCAGTGAGCTTAAATCCACCTCTGTGCATGACACATTAAGCACTTTGCTCACAGCGAGCTGAATAAGGGCTTTCATGGCCAAGCAGCCAGAGTGACACAGTTGCCAAGGAAACGGGTATGTCAGTGTGCGAGGCAGGGGTGGAGTTGGATTTGCAAAGATATCAGGGGAGTCTAAGTTTGGAATTAATTAGAGGTCTAAAGGAAGCACAAAGAAGAGGGAGCTAAATGGGTGTTTACAGCTGAATGTGTGCAAGCATGTGTACTGGAAATACCTGCATGCTCTGCGTCCACACATCAACATATGCATGTAAGACTGAATATAAAAGGCTTATTATTAAATCGTTAAATTGAAAAACAACACTTTTTTGGCTTACAGCTGAACATCTTTGTGATGGAGACAGAGAATGTATTAAGCTGTCACTTCGTCACGGTTTCTCAGTTGCTCAAGACATTTTCATATTTGTTCAGACTTAATTAATTTGGGCAAATGCTGCCAACATTTGGGCTTTACTTGGTACAAATGTGGCATTCTCTGAATCTGCAGTCAGTTGTTTATTCAGTTTAAGAATACAAGTCGATTTTTCCACTGAAATGTTGCATCAGACAAACAAATAGAGAGAAATGAGTCCTTAGTTTCCAAAGAGGGTTCTGGTAGAAATATCCACGGTTTAACTGTGAATCTATTTAACAATGTTTGCAGGAAACATTTCATAATTCAGTTTCTTTGTGTTCTTATACTTAAGTCCAAGTGTGTGATGTTTCAACCAAAACACATGGATACATCTGCCATTGCAAACAGTATCAAATTGGGGGAATTTATCTTCCACTATAAACTACTTACTGCATTCCTTCGGGTCTTGGTTGTTCCGAATGAGGACCTTCTGGTTCGGGGTCCTGAAAAGCGTCGTCCAGTTGACCGTGTTGTAGAAGCACAGCCGACTGTTGTTGAAGATGTAGACGTTTCCGGCGCTGATCTCGTCCAGAGACTGGAACTGAAGCGAGGAGATCCAACGCTGCTTCAGGATCAACAGAGAAATGCCGCTTCCGCTAGAGAGTGACAGAGGAAGGAAAAAGAACGGATTAAAGGATGATGAAGAAGACAGAGAACAGGAATACAAAAGAGACTTAGAAAGAGAAAGAATGGAAGAAGTGAATGTGGCAGACACCAGAGATAGTTGGAGGATTTGAGAACAACACCGACAAGAACAGAGGAAGGACAAAAAAGAAAACACAGAGGAGAAGACTGAGAAAACACAGAAATGAAAAAGGATAAGAATAACAAAGATAACAGCAGAGTAGGAAATAATCATGGCAGGTTAAAGACAAAGTCAATAGACGTAGAACAGGAATAATTGAGGAGATAGAAATAAAGCACAAACACAGAGATAAGTAGGATGCAGCTCAGAGTGGAAAACTGCTGAGCCACAAGTTCATCAATGGAAGAAACATCGCCAGGTCTCCTTTGACTCTGCCTGTGCTACGCCTCGAATATGCTACTCGCAAGCAAACATAGAACCTGTTAACAAAACGGGGCTAATCAGAGCTGCATCACAGTGATGCTTCAAAGAGGCTCTCTGCAGAGCAACACAGGCCACAGCTAACAGGCAACATCAGCGGCCTCCATAACACAGACAATCAGCAAGAACGAGGGAACGGGATTGCTAGAAATAGGAGTGTGTCGTCTGCATATAGTCTAATTTAAGAACCACTTTAAGGGGTGTCGTCTGCATACTGTCGAACACGATCATCTGGGAGGGGGAGCCGACAGTTGAATCTTGATTCTCTAACCTTGCAGCTTTGCCTTAATTAATTTGCTTTAATGATTTCACACCAGCGTGGTTTCAAATGAGTGAGTTATCCAAGGGAGCATGATGAAAGCAATGTGAGGGGAAACACTTAGACATACCTGTAGAGGGTTCTTCCTCCGATAGTCGCCAGGTTGGAAAACACGCTCAGATCCGTCATGTTCTCAGGCCAAGACTGGATGTTGAGGTAACCTTTTACATCACATAAAACAGAGGCTTTCATTTTTAAGATACCCCTACCTGAAGTACAGGACAACAAAACTCTTAAGTGAAAATGAAGCTCTCCCCCAAAGGGAAGGTATCTACTTTATCAAATGTACCTTTCTGTAAAAATGACAAGAGGGAGATAGAGGAACAGAAGTCTTGCATGCATTCAATCAATCAAGGAATTAAAGCAGAAGGAAATAAAAAGAATCGTTTCGTCCATTTATTCTAATTAGAAAAGCATTGCAATTTCTAGTCTTGGAAGTTCAGTGCCTCTCATGAAGTTGGAGCTAGAACCCATTCTTTGCAGGAAATGTGCTCTGAGAAGACAATATACGGTAATTAAAAGAATGGATTTAATATGCTGCACAATCTGTCCACTTACACTTGCCTTAATGACTGATTATATCAAATCAGGATCTGTGGAAATGACATTAAAGGGGTAGAGCAGGAAATAGCTGAGTTAGAACAGCCATTGCTCTTCCTTATTGCTCGGGTTTTCATTATGAAAATGCAGTTTCACTCCATTTGCTGTTTGGCTCAACTGCAAGTTGCAGTTTAATATGACAAAAGGTGCTGTATACAATGTATTACTCATCCCTTAGGGCCTCTAATGGTTAATGAATAAATACACTCACAAGCAGAATCTACTGTAAGCGCGTATAACTATCAGACATACACACTCGCAACAACATCATATCCACTAGAGCACATTTTAGAGTTCACCAACAAAAAAACAGCTTTCCACTTTCCTGTTAAAAGCCTTCCTTCACTGCCTCAGAGGCCACATAATCCACACACACACACAAACATCCACACACACACACACTCGGCGTAATAATATTGTTTTGTTCACTCAATTTTTCCAAGGTGACTCCAGTGAGGCATTCTCACCTGTGATCTCCTTCACAGTGCGAAACGCGTTAAGACGCTCTGGATCCAAAGGTCCAATACCATGATACATGTCCCTGAAGAAAACAAACACAGAGCAGACACAGAGAATGAGTGCTCACTTCATGAAATAAAAGGGTGCACACACAGCTGTAGTATGAAGTGAATCATGAAACAGTTCTTCAGGTCGCAGACTAGAAACACAGTCCTCATAACAAAGCATGACATTCATGGTTACATAGGCGTGTATTCTGGGAGCTGTGGGATGCTGGGGTAGTGGTTTCTGACTGAACAGAGCACATGGCTCATGTACCAAAATCAGGGAACCTCTCCTGGTTACAGTACGATGGTAGGAAGTGGAGGCGTTAATGGTGGAGACCAAAGCAGAGCCATAAGGAGAGTTTAAATTGGCCTTCAGCAGGTGGAAACAAACGTTACACCAAATGGATTCTCATATTCTGCTCAGCCATGTTTGGATCATTTCATGGTGTATTCTCCAACATTATAAGGGGGTTTCTATACATATTGCTCAGCTAAACTAACCCCCACACTTCTGCAGAGACACCAGGGGACCATGAGTTTGTGTGGCATACAGCTGAATCTTAAAATCAATCTCTGAAAGCATGCGTGTGAGGTTTCAAGCCATCACTTACCCTTTAATCCCCGTGATGAGGAAGATGAGGTTGCCATTGATTTTGGTGCAGTTGACAAATTTATCAATGTTGCTGGCATCCACTGTTTGAGCTGTCTGCAGGCTGCCTGTTCCTATTCCATCGCACACTGATCAAACAAATGCAAACACAAAATCATGTTTTATTCAAAAACAATTAACTTTCCAGTTGCTTTGGGTGCAAGCAGATTTACTGCTGTAGTGTAGATGCAGAGTGTCCTTACATAGCCTTGCACTACTATTAGCCATTTGTCACCTTAATTCTTAATACTCCATCATGAAAATTTACCCATGCTTTGGTGCATAAGCAAGGCCGTGGTCCCTCTGCATGCATCGGATGTCTTTTGATGAAAGCATGGGCCAGTCCACAGCCAATTCCTCCCTTTAATGAATTCATTACATCTGCATTAATTACACTTGCTGGTCTGGTGTGAGCCAAGTCTTTCTGACAGAGGCAGAGGGGGGATGATGAATAAGGCTTGCATTAAGTGGTGTAACCAGTTTTTGATAGTGATTTATACCAGCCAATTCCATATCTGAAATGTTAATTTGTTATCATTTCCCACAGTTCCTTGGGCTATCCCTCATTAACCCCTCCCTGCTGCGTGACGATGTAATCAAGAGATTAGCCAATCAATGGATGCTGCAGCCCTAACATGGAGCCGGCAGGAAAACACCATTGTCTTCCTCGCTGAAGAGAAAGGGCAGATCGTTTACCTTTTGTGTGAACAATATGATGAAGGAGCTAATCCTCCGTATTGAACTGGAGTAATGCGGTTTAATTTCACACCAGACGTTATAGGTATTTAGCTCACAGTGTCGCATAAAGGAGTTGTAATTACTGAGCAGGTTAGAGCTGCTTCTTGTTGTGGGACCACTTTGTGTTAATTAACATTTTGATAGATGGAGGAAGCAGATATTTGACCTTTGTTTGCTATATTTGTCATATTTATCCGGTGTGTAATGAGAATGCAATACATGTTTACATCAGTTTCTTTAAGAAGAAGGCAGAGATCATCCTACATCATTAAAATCACACATAACATGCCTACTTATCAAGTTTCATTAACTAATAATACAAATGTTGTAAATGGAGGTAATGAGGCTTCATGATACATACAATAATCATGCATATGGCTTTTAAATTCACTCTTCAGGATATTCAGGGATGAAGATTTTGGTGAAGACAGCCGTGTTTCATGTCCTGAATCTGGACAGATGTTGATATTTTGGTGGGTACATTGGAATAAATAAATCAGCTGCGACTTTGTTTATTATAGCATAAAAGGCTTAGCCGGCTCCCATAAAATAAATTACTTTTCCTGTAAGGCTTTTAAAGTTATTCTTGTGCGCTATACCGTTGATCCAGTATCATCACTGTTAGCATAAAGCTATTAGATTAAAATGGTTTAGCTGCATAAGCTCTTGTGCATACAGTAAATGCAGTTCCTGGAAGAATTGGTCTGTAATTGAGAATCTTCCATATTATACACTGAGTTGCTGCTCCCTACTTAGCGCCCCTCACACTTTGTTCTCTGTGTTGCATCGAGCTGACATTGCACCAGTGTTTTTTTGTGTTTGTGTCAAATCCTCTCCGTTGTCAGTTTATTTCTGCACTGAGACAAATTTGACAATCTCACAAGGCAACCGTCACCGGTTATGAGCGATGCAGACTCTCTCTCTGGACCAATGGGCAATAAAATACATCATCGCTCCTAGTTTCATCAAAATTGGACCAGTGGTAGCAGTTAAGGCTCACTCAAAGTGTCAAACTTTGACATGTACTTTTAGTGCAACCATCAGACCAAACAACATGATGACACTAAAACACTGATGCTTCACTTCTCCAACTTTGGACAAAGTCAGACCAGGAGTTCAAGGATGGGAGTGATATTAGTGATCTTCATCCTGGTATGCAGATTCATGAGTGTGATTACACTGCAGAATTATTTGGGCTTGTAGGAAGATTAACACAAGATCCAATCAGAGTGGGGTTAATCTATGATTCAAACAGGACTAGGATTGAGACCACTGGCAGCTGTTTCTGCTTTATGGATTATAAATATCAAAGACAACATTTTGCATCCCTAACTGTGAAGCTCAATCCATGAAGAATGACTGAATCTGGCTTTACTTTTTAAAATACTGTGAAAACCAGAGACTACTTAACTTCACTAGCTCTTCAGTCTCAACTAAACATACTTCATGCAGTGACAACTACATCACTGTATGGCAAACATACAAAAGATGCCTTTCCACTGCAGGAACTATCACCAGGAGCTCAATTTTAAAAGAACTTGATGGGTTTCTACCCCATGGGTTAGGGTCTTTGTAAAGTCCCAGTTAGCCATCATAAGGTCCCTGATCTAGATGTAGTGCTTTCTAAAAGTACAGGGACTTAGCCTGGATCTTGCATCACCAAATGTGTCAACTTATTTCCCTTATCATCAAGTTTTTAGACCTTGTTGGAGATGCAGAAAAAAATGGGAAGGAGGAACCTTTGAGCTCTTTGGACAGATGCTCTAAATCCACTCTCTTCTCAGGATTAAACATCTAAGATCTAAGTGATGTGCTCTGATTGGCTGTTGCACCAAGAGGCTATTGATAACACTAATTGGGAATTGAAAGTGGACTGATAGGTTGCTGGTTTGGTGATGCCAGGCTATAAAACCCCAGATTTGTCCAGTCAGTGTAATTCAAAACTTCACAGAACATGGTGTCAAATCCAACCCTTGACATTTGTACCGTGCTTTACCTTTCGGACAGATGTCGGTGCAGGGGATGCACATCTTGATCCGGTTCTCCTCCACCTCCATCTTGTTGCTGGGACAAGCTCTGACGCAGGAGCTGTGGTCCACCACGAAATTATCTAATGGCGATACACACACACACAAAAAAATGCTGATAAGTGGTATAAACTAATTTGAAAATATAAATTCAAAGTGCAGCATTCAGTCTTGGAACAATTTCCTGGAAAGAGCGCTCTAATTGCAAGAAATTGATTGTGTTTTAATCACATTTGTATAATGATGAAAACTAATGGTCTAAGGCTATATTGCTCAGCAAAAGTAATGAATCAAATTAGTGCTTGGTGGCAGCAGTGGTAAAGTGCGACTGTTGTGTGCCTGTTTGATGATCAGTGGAACTTGAATATGCAATCTGCTTTTGTAGCTTGACTTTTAATGCATGCTGGATGATTTACTGCTGCACTCTGACTTCATATCACTGGCAAAGTGAGAACTCTACTAGACTACTAGATTTACTTGCTTTCAGCTGGCAGACGTTGAAACAGATGGCGAAGCGACTGCTTGATTGAGATACACTATTTATGTCTGAGTAATTCATCTTGACTTGAAATAATTGTCTGGAATTTTATTCTATGAAACAGAATAAATGCTTCTTCAGTTTGCACTGCATTAAAAACTTAATTAAGAGCATCATACGGAGCTCTTATGTACACCACTTCAGTGTGGAGGGGCGTTTCCAACAAGTGGCAGAAGCCCCTGCTGAAATATGATCATTTCAACAATGAACTTCAACTTTTCTAGAATTTAGAATATAAAAAATGAATCCAAAATTCTGACTTATCACTGGATTTTAGTGGCAAAAGCAGTAGAGACATACATGGTAAGTTGGTGCCCTACTTTGGACACCTCCTCCACAGGCAGTTTGATCCTCCAGTCACTGAATGCATTTGCAGCTGCTTGGATATACATGCATCACAAGCAGATCTGGACTCACGTGGGCATTTCTTGACACAAAAGGCTCCATAGGTGTACTTGGCTCTGGGGTTGTGCTCCAGCTGAAAAGATGTGGGGTTGTACACGAATGGCTGAGGGCACTGGGTCACACAAGCTCCGCTGTCGTTGAAATTGGTGCAAGCCTGCGGAAAGCACATAAGTAGAGTCAGCTGAAGGCAGAGCACGCCAGACAGACTTCTCATGGGGGTGACATTACAGGGCAAAGGAGGATTTTCCTCCCATAAGTCTCTCTGAATGAAAGAGTATTACAGCAGCATTTCATTTTTACGTAGAACGGCTACATGCGTATCACGCAGCCGCTCCTCGCCTCTGAACACCGAATGGGAGAAAGATTGGAGCAATTGATCCACAGCCATGATGTAAATGCTTGTAAGTTGTCCCATAAACCTTTTAAATGTTTTGTTGTCTGTGGCCACAGGCTGTAATTGAATTGGATGAGCCGTTCTGTGAATTACAGCTACAATATCATCCCCGTCACTGTGCGTTCATGTGCTTGTCTGCTGCATGTGAAATAAGAAGAACTTGGGGTGATAAACGGGATACTAATTGGAACACTAAATCACCAATTTGTTCTTCCAAGTGCCAACACTGCGTCAGTCTTTTACCGCCCCGTAAAATGACAAACAATTTATCAGCTGGTAAACAACGTGGAGAAGTCCGGGCGGGGAGGATGACGAACAGATGTTGCACAAAAACACACGTGGAGTGGAGGGTGATAAAGGGGATGAGGCTGGGGCGGTGAGACTGCTATTTTAGTCTTTGGATGAAGAAGGAAATGTGGGAAAAGAGCAGCTAAAGAAAGTTAAGAAAGAGAAGGAAGGAGTGATAAAGATGGTGACAGCCTGTTTGTGTGTGTGTGTGTGTGTTCGTGTGCTGTCTGACGTACGAAGCAGTCCGTGTCCTTGGGGCCCGAGCAGCCGCCGGCACATTCGCGGTGGCAGCAGTCGCTGACGTAGGGCCCAAAGCATCGACCGTCACACTGCTCTGCACACACCGTCTTTGTCACTGCCCAGGAAGTGAAAAAAGAGAGAATTTTAAAGGTCTGACACACAAATTCACACTCATAAGAAGAGACAATACCACCACCCACAACCTTCCTCTCACGTTACAGTTGCACGCAAACATTGTCTGGTGTGGAGCTCAGGCAGAAACAAATTAGGGGTTTGGCCAACCTAAAGGTCAGACGAGAAGGTTCGTGACCACAAGGTCGCTTGCTTGAGTGCCCAGACGGTTTTTAAAAAAACACGGAGGCACTGTCTTTTCTCTCAACAACTGCTCTGGAGGTGTCCTTGAACAAGCCTCTTGTTGTCCAGCTTAAGCTCTGTTTCAAGAAAATTGCAGCTGCACTTCAGCTCACAGGTACCACTCTGAAGTTGGCCGCTGAAGGAGTCCGCTCAATTGGTTTCCCCGGAGAAACCAATTGAAACCGAACCCCACTGATTCACCGTGTCTGCACATATATGACAATTGTTTGCCGCCAAGTGGACTAACAGGCCAAAGACACCTTCCAACTGTGCGGATAATTCCCAGCCTAGCTTTCTTCACTGCTTTGCCAACTCTTGCGGCATCCAGGGAAATATTCCCTTCCTTTTATTGCAACACTACTTTAAAAGGAAGCCGTATTATTAGCCCAGCAATATCACTTGGATGTGGCTGGTACCTAGTGCATCAAAGTTGCTCCAATACTTGTGCTAAAGAAGCGCCTCCCACACATTGTTGGTACATTAGGAGATGTACCAGCCAGTGAGCCAGCAGGAGCTTGAAGCTGAGGCATTAAAAACTGCTGTGCTCACTCTCTGCTGTGTTGGGAGCATAATGATGCAGAAGTGAAAAATAAAACGAGGCCCAGAAGTCTATTAGTCTGTGAAAAACAGGCCAGTTACTCTCTGGATCTCAGCGACATGAACACAACAGCAGAATTGCAATTAAACAGGGAACTACTTTGTCAGCTACCAATTTCCTCTTTGTTGATACTTACGGTTACTTCATTTCCAGTCCATGCTTCTCTTCCTTATTTATCTCACTGATGCTGTGACCTCTAAAAGATCCTTACCTTCATTTTGGGCTACAGAGGTCTTGGAAATATTAAAAGCCTTGTGTTCAATGATAAAGCTTAAGTAGGGTTGCAAAGACTAAGGAATAGAGTGAAATCTATTTCCAAAGTTGCTCAACAATAGCTGTGAATCTCACCACAGCCTATGTGGGAGTGCATAACTTAAATCGGGACAGCTTAACACATCATAGCCTAAAGCCTAAACGCAGGGGGGATCATTTAGCTTGGCTGTTAAAAGTTAAAAACATCAACACCTCCAAGCTCACTTTGAAGCGTGTTTTCTTTTCGCCCCTTTGCAGAAATATGTAATGGCCTCTGTAACAAAAGCAAGGCGTCAACATGTGGAGACCACAACACATGAAAGGGACATGAGGTTTTAAACAATTCTGCAGCGAGGGAGTGATAAATGAAACACAAAAATATTGAAATACAGGAAAACAACACATGAAAACAGGATGAGACTGGAGACTACAAAAGACAGGAAGACACGGAACAGCAGCGAACTGGTGCTAAACGACCTAACAGCAAGGCGATTAAACGAAGACTGGAAACTGGACTATGTGCAGGTGCAGCCCAGACTAAAATGAAACCTAGCTAACTGAAGACCTGCTCAGGAAAATAAGAAAAGCACTCCTCACCATGCATCTGTCCATCCTGTGTCAGCAACTGTCTCTGCACTTCCTGTACAGTACGCCAGCTGCCACTCACTGATTGCTAATTACGCTCAGGTGTGCAGCATTCAAAGGAGGAGGGGAGACTACAGTAACAGAGCCACACCCACTAATAAGAGCGTTGTCTACAGACTGATAGATACATATACGTGCTTTAGGTATAAGCTAACCACCCATTGGCTCCTGGTCCGTACTTAACATGCAGACATAAGAGGCATTGATTTCCCCATCTCTCTTCTGGAAGCAAATAAGCATTGTTCACAAATTGTCAAACTATCCATTAAATCAGTATCTGTAATGCTTTATTAGTCACACTTTGGCATTCCAGGATGACTGTAGGTGTGTTTCAGTGTGTGTGCATACTCACAGGTTTGACACTGGTCTTCTTGATGGCCCCAGCAGCGCCCGTTACATGAGCGGTGACAGCGCCGGCCTGCAGGACAAGAACATCAGGACCGTGCATCAGACAACTTCTCCACAAACTTTGGATATATAGTGTATAAAAATAAAGGCCCCCCTTCACGCATTAAAAGCGTAATCATGCCCTCACGCGTACCCTCACAGCTTCTCTGACTAGTGACAGTGACAGATCTGTCGAATCTCCTCCGCTCATCCGACAATACACCCAGAGTCAGTGTGGCGACTTGTGGCTCGTTGGAAACATAACCGTGAAAGACAGGCTCCTACTCCCATCCGTCGAGCGCTCGCACAGGCAAAGTGGGACCTGACAGAGCACTCACAGCCTTCATCTGCCTGTAGCCCATCATCCAGCCTTAATTGACTACGGGTTAATTACAGAGTAAGTGGAACAGTGCAGCAGATTGTCACCCGGCCCCTTCAACCACTCCCACTGTGGGGTTGTTAATGTTAAATACTAACTATGCCTTGGCAAAGGGCCCCAATTTGGCAACCTCAACTCCCACACGCTCTCTTGTCATTTTTTGGCCCACCTCCTCCGTTCTTTGTTGCTTTCCATCCTCCTCCAACGCCATCAGTGGCATCTAATCAACACCGCAGCGTTGGTTCACCGTATTGTGCTGGAAAGTGTCTTTCTGCAACTTTATTCTAGCCTCACTAACTTTGCATGCTGTTTGACGCCCTGCTGGTACCAACGAGCCATGCTTAAGAAGATTTTACCCTGCACTGTCTGTAGGAAAAGAAAGGTCATTTTGCCTTTTCATCACAGAAACTTTCAACATCGCCCCCCCATCTTCTCGCTGTTTGGCGCCTCAGCTGTCCCATTTGTTCACCCTGACGTGTTTTGATTCCGAGGGTCTTCAGAAACTTCTCTGCCCCCCCTCCCTTAAAATGAGCAACAGACTCATCCAAAGATCTGCAGAAAAGTTTGAGAGAGTCTGTCTTGAACAGCCAGTTCTTCTGACACAGAATGTCCGCCGGATAGCGACGCCTGTTATGTCCAAAGCAGAGGGAGCTGAGGGACTGCGGGGACCACAAAGGGAGGGGGTGCAGGGGGAAGTGGGCAGCTTCAAACCAGCTGTCAGCTTCACTGAAATTTAAAAAGAGCACAGCAGACAGCAGCTCCATGGGCCTCGCTGCAGAGCCGCTACCAGACCACTACAATGGAAAGGTTCACACGCTGATCTAACACTATGTGATTTCGCTTCCAAATGACCGCCAGGCAAACAGAATGAATAAAAAGAGATGGGGCATGACTGCTGGACTGGTGGTGTGTGTGTCTGTGTGTCTACAGTAAGTTGGCATGTGGTTTGCCTTCATAATTCAGAGAAGAGCCTAAAAATTGTTGATTTTCATCCAAAGATACTGGTCCCACTGGTTTGTCGTCCATGTGCGGTACTCACATCCGAGGTTGCTATTGTTGGATGGAACCACCAGCAGCTCAGCCTGGGGGTTCTTGATAATGTCACGCCAATGGATGGTGTCCGCATGGCACAGGAATTTGTTCTGGTCCACATAAACCCCACCGTTCAGTACCTCTGCACAGGGAAGAGAAAAAAACAGGACAGGGCGGGGAGAGGGATGAGCACACAGACATGAATGTATAGTACATGTATATCATGGCAGAAAATCAATACTTCAAGGTTGAATCCAATCCTTTTTGTCTCAAAGTACCGCGCTGCATAAGGTGTTCCCTCAAGTGCATCTGAGCATGAAGATAAATGCTATTGACAAATGCACACTGTAATTCAATGCCAGGTCCAAAAGCCATGGTGTTCCATGAAGAAGTCCTCTGCAAGAAAATAAGTTAATGGATTTCACTATGTCAACAAAACAGTCTGGAAAAGAACTCTTAAATGTATGTCAGTATAGACTTCTAATTATGCATCAAGTTACATTTAATTGAATTTAGCTTTACAGAGTAAGCCAGAGTTAATGAGTTTGAATGTCACCGGATGACATCAGATACCTGATTAAAACTCAAAAAGGCTCTCAAATCCTCATGGAGGGGTAGTGTTCTTAAATTGAGGGTTCTCTAAATGGATCCTGGTGCAAATGTTCCCTCTAAGGAACCCAGTCATAGGTTAAAAGCAGAGAGGAATTGGCTTTATTTACCACCTGCATCTTGTTGGTTTCTCTTTGTGGAGTAAAGTAAGTGTTTTTTATTGTTCCCCTATTATATTCAAGGGCTTCTCCTGAGCTCAAAGGGCCTCAAATCATCAACTGACTCTGAGAAAATAAGGAATCACAGCTCTCTTGACCTAGTGTGCATACGCTATCAAACGCCGAGCCGTGGCACCAAAGACAAAAAGCAAGCATCTCATGCGGCATTTGCTTAATAGCAAAAATATGTTTCTTTTCAAGGACCGGTGCCCTTAACAGATGCCCGCGCGTGGAGTATGATAATAAATTCTAATCCCTCTCCCTGTTACTAATCCAGGTTTTGGATATGGACACAGAATGAAATGATGCCGCAGTAATCCTCCCCTCCCTAGCTGTGACCCGTGGCAGAACAGAAACAACAGCCCCCCATCGGCGTCTCTTTCTCTCCGGGACACCAAGTGACTGTTTTATTTAACCTAGTTGAGGGATTAAGATACAATCACCCTGCATCCCCATCTCCTTGAATAAGAAGTACAGCCGGATTCTGTGAAAGTACTTGTCGCAATAAATGAAATTTAATACAGAAAAAAGTAACAATGTGCCGCGGATCAGGGCTGGATTAGCTGAAGGTAAAGAAGGGTATTATCTCCCCAGGCAGATTATTAACAGTGTATGAGTTATGCGGTTGGTTCAGCAGGCCCAGCAGCACACGCAGGAAGCTAATCATTACCATCCGACACCCTGATTAAGGAAGTGGGCCTTGGTAGAGACGGGGACATTTATTCAAAGCCCTCTTAGAGGTGACATGGCGCTTCGTCTGCCCGCTGAATGGCCTACAGCCGCGGCTTCATGTAATCATGTCCCCGTCACAATGGACGATTTATCAGGGGGTTGCTCTACATTCATGAAAGAGGGGGGGAGAAGAGATAGGCCGTGCTTTGTTCAAATAAATGGGAAGCACTCTGTTAGCATGCTTTAGCTTCTTTTCAAAATACAGATGAATAAGCAGCATTCCATCACACTGTTTGACAGTTATGTGGCAGAGATGTAAATGTCCACTTTCACGGATGGAGGGCATTTTTCAGACTCCTAAATGTCCACACTGGACACAGTGATTGGAGAAGGACAAAAAAACATAATCTGTGAACACACTCTCACAAAACCAGCAATTTTCATTTCAGTCACCAGAGTCTGGCCAAGGCTGAGACCAGGCATTTGTTTGGGACAGGTGTCTTCTCTACATGGCTAACCATTTGATGATGGATAAGAGTTCCCCCCCCTGGCCCAGCAATTAACTCCTACCAGACCTGAATGGAAGAATGCACCACTGACTTCACCATGCTTTCTCTTTTCTTTGTATTATATACCCAGAAAAAACATGTTTGTTCAAGAGATCTAGAGCAGAAAAGTTCCCAATTATTGCTCAGATATTTCAGTCTGACTTTTACTGGAAACATTGAGGTTTTCCTGTCTTAAAATGTAGAAAACTTTGACCTGCTGTTGGCAATATAATAAGGTCAGAACATGGTCAAAATTGAGAGGATTAACCCTCCAGGCAACACTGATGACTGTACTAATTCTCCTACCAACAAATCCAGAAGTTTTTGAGATACTAAGGTGGCAAACAACCAAACAAAGGGCCACCTAAGTATCTCAAAAACTGCACCAGAACAAGACATTGGTTACATAAAGGTCTTCAAACAAGTAAAACAAGAGCTGGAAAGTTCACGCCAAGGGTGAAAACAAGAGAGATGATGTTTCAAGACATTTTGATCAGAGTTTGCTTGTTCAGCTGCAAAGTTTGAACTACAAATAGAAACTCTGAAGATTATCCACAACATTTGGGAGTCATGAGTCCCGTAGAGCACAGACATCCATTTCCCACTTTCTGAATTGCCATCTTTCTAAACAACCCACCCAGTCCTGTCCCAAATGCTCCCTTAAGTGCCCATGTCCAGATCCCCCCTTGTCCCTGCAAGACAAATCGCCACCTCCACTGTCCATCCAGACAGGGGCACTAACTCATCTAGCACGATGACAAGCCTGTATTGGGTGGTCGTTCATTTTGTGCGACAGTCTTGCGCCACCGCCCACCCATCCTCCCCGCTCCTCGTAAGCACCCCTCCCAACCCCCCCGGTGTTCTTCGATCTTCCCATCAAGATTGGTAGATGTACAGCCGACCATCCACCCCCTCCACCCAATCCCCTCCACGTACACACTGCTGTGAATTACTGGGTAGTCATAAAAGCTATTGTCCTGCATCAGAGGAGAGGGGGCGGCGGTGGATAGAGAATGCAGGGGACTAGAGATAAGAGGACACTGCCTGGCTAACAAAATTAATTACAAAAGCAAATTTATTCTGAGAAATAATTTCAAATTCTTTTTATAAATAGACTACACAGCTGTTTGTGGATACAGCTCCATAACCTGCACGTCCTGTAATGTTTTAGTTATTTGTTTATAAAAGCTTTTTCGTGTTGCAGCTCTTTCCTGGAAAACATCTTTTGCCTAATGGGAATTGGTGCAGTCATTGCATTTGTGATTGCCAGACGTTTGACCTCACGAAGGTATGAGTCTAGAGGGGACATTTTGCAGACTCTACATAGACTTAATGGGAGATTACTTTGGGAGCAGACTTCACAAGGCTAGGGAAAATGAGCAACATATAGAAACAGACCAAAACTGTTGAGTTCCAAAAGGTTTTGCTGCGTCTGATTTCTCCATTTGCTGCGTTTAAAAAGAGTGGAATCCTGAGATCAAGGAAAAATAATGTAAAAGAAAACAATATAGGCAATATGAGACATCGACACTGACCCTCATAAACAGATCTTCTCCAATAGTTCTGGAGCATAAGAGGTGACCAGTCAGATTTATAGTCTGACCCCAGGCCGCCCCTTCAAACATGCCTATGGCTAGGGGGCAGGGCATCCATGCATTATCTCACCTAGGGCATCAAAATGTCCTGAGCTGGCTCTGAGCATACATGGCTCCTTTGCTATTCCACTTATTCTAATAAATTCCAATTATAACTTTATAGAGCAAGAGTAAAACAACTGAAAAAAAACTTGTGTGCCACCATTAAATATGATAAATTAACTAATTAAAGGGCAAAACAGTGCTCTAAAATTAACGACTTAACACTTGAGGAAACCTGATAATGTTGCAGAACGGCATAAGGAAGTAACCTTTTCACATCAATTATACAACATTTTATATTCGGTACTAAGCTCAAAGAAGCCACCTTCATCCACAGAACAAACACATGGACTGAAATAGACTTTCATTTCTTGATCAGGACACCAGAAGCACCACAGAGGGCAGAGTCACAGTGCCCTGACAATATCCCAGTGACCCCAGTAAACAGCTAGAAAAAGAGGACTAGGAAGCTTTTTATTTAGCAAGGTGTTTAGATAAGAGCCAAATCATGTGGCACAGGTTTCCTGGGATTATTTATTTGCATTACCATCACACACTCAAAGCAGAGAATAGTCCAATCAGCGCGCAGATTGTTAAGGAAGTAAAAATGAACCCTGCGCCGAGCTGCCTTCACAAGCCAATTAAGTTCATTTTACTGTCGTTCAGCGGAGCGAAGAGCCCCTATTTTGAAGTAGTTTCCAGGCAATGATGGCCCCAGCACCAATCAGCGGTCATAGCTCTACAGGGAGCCTACTGATGAGCTTTCATCAGCGCTGCTAGCCACTTGTCCCACATCTCTTCCTCGGCCTAATTATGCTGATGAATAAGGCCGTAATAGTGATCCGTCCTCGACTGATGAGTCCATGAGTTTGCGGTTATTGTCTTGTCTCGGGGGCGGGCGTGTCACACAGCACACAACTCAAGCCGAGTGCGTCCGGGGCCGTCCACTCTGCTCTTTTTATTAGGATCATCCCTCCATCCTTATCGCCCTCCACCCCTCAGACCCCACCCTTTCCCTCCCTGCACTTTCTCATCCCCCCGTGATGGGCCGACTTGCTGAGCACGGGGAACAGAAAAATGGAGATGATCACTCTTTCTCTCCACAGTCGGGTGCCCACTTTTTTCTCTCTCCTCTCCTTTTTCAAGCAGAGAAAAGCCCTGAGAAGCGCATGCAAACATATAAAAAAAAAAGACAGTAGACAAATGGAGCGTTTAGTCAAGTGGCTCAAAAATTCTCGAGTGAACGTGCGAAGTGCTGCACAGACATAGAAAATCCCTATGATAAACATTGCCTGTCCAACAGCAAAAAGCATCTTGGAGCTCTGTTGCATCAGGTCGACAAAGCTGAGCATTTGTACGCAGAGCTGGAGAGCTAAGCCGAGGCTTTAGCCTGTTAAATGCCAATTAATCACTCAGAGCTTTGGAGAGCAATGCCGAGAACCCCGAGGGAAGCAACCTGAATTTTTTCCAAATCCAAAAACATAAAGCAGAATGCACCTTCTCTGTCGTCATCAAGCAGGATCAAAGGTAGGGGCTTTAATGAGGAGGTTCATCTTCTCCATGCATGTGCATATTTATCTCAACTGCAGAGATACTTTTGGCTTTAATTGCACAAACAGATATTAGCCATAACTCTGTACAGCACCTCTCAGTGGGGGGTGTTGTTTGGTGTCAAAGTTGGTGAGTTGGAAGCTGGCAAAATGACGAGGGGTAAGGATGTGGGTGACTTTGACAAAGGCCAAATTGTAATGGCTAGACAAGGTTGGAGCATCTCCAAACTACAGCTCCTGTGGGTGTTCCCGGTCTGCAGAGGTCAGGACCTACCAACAGTGGTGGGTACTGACCACTCGGTTATAAATACACGTCATGTTGCATCAGCAGCATAAAGGATTCGGCACATTTCACCTCTGCCTGTTGACCCTGTTGCAGGAACGTTAGTATCCATCTGAGGCTGGTCTGGAGAGTTGGGAAATAATGTCAGTAAGCGAGCCGCAGCAGACCAGGTCATATTTCAAAGTCTAATTTTATTAATCTTCAGGTGTTAAGTACACTATCTGCTGTGATTGACATGCATTAGCTTCTGGAGCCTGTGACTTAGCGCGGACAGCTGGCATGACAGAGGGTGCCGTACAGGAGAGTGAAACAAATTGCCTTCATTTTCTTTGAGTGCAACCTCTTCGGGGAACACCGTCAAACGTTCCACCAGCTGAGAGAGCAACAAATCTTCAAGTCTGGAAAAGAACGACTCACATGAGAGCCAGGGAAGAAAATGGCGAGATTGTGTTTGAGTTCCTTTCGGTGTCCTGGGCAACATTTTCAATTTCCCTTGGATGATAATGTGAATCAGATTAAGTTACTTGCCCTGAGAGACTGAGTGAGATTAGAAAAAATAGTGGACATGAAGTAACAAAGAGCAGGAATCAGAGAAACTGTCTTGCTCTAAGCCAACCAGCCTCCGAATAGTGGTCTTCACAGAAACTCTTGAACTTCGCACACAGCAGGAGACCGTGCAACGGGATCAGTCGAATTGGGGGGACAATAAAGCGTTGAGTTTCCCCTACTAGTGTAGAAGTCTCTTTCATCTTATGGCTCGAATCCTCACTGTATGCTGTCTTGTATGAACTGCTCTCCAGCAGTAAGAGAACAAAGAGACTTCCTTAAAAACAAGTAGAACAAGAGGAGGAACGGAGACACGTGCAAGTGTTTGTGCAATCCAAGAGGACTGTGGGCAAGGAGGGGAAGTTTGCATGAATGGCAAGCTAATTATTATACTGTGGGTGCATGTTAGTGTGAGGGTCAGAGTGTGTGTGGTTTAGTCTGACCAAAATCAACCCTTTTGTAATTACAATTAAGCTGTGGATTTCTCTCCCAAGCCAATTTACAGTTAGACAAAAAAAAAGGATTTGAGGTAAACACACGACTAAAACAAGCAAGACGGTCCCACAGAGCCTTACTCAGTGTGTAATTGTGAAACACTCCGATGGTACAGTGCCTTGGAGCATGTTTACTCTAAAGGAGGGGGGGGAAGAAGGGAAAAAAATAACAGAGGCTGCTGAGAAAGTAGCTGCTTAAGTGAAAACGACTGTTCAAATCCCATCCATGAATAACTGTTAAAGTCTCCAGACTGCAAACAAGCTGCCGGTAGATAAATAGCAGCAGATCGGGAGATAATAGAGATGAAAAATGGCAACTAGTTTGCCTTGAGGCACAAAAAGTAAAGAATCTGCAAAAAATAAAAAAAAGAGGGGGTTGGTTGGTTTGGTGGGTGACCATGCAGCTTTTTCTTTCTTCCTTTCTTTCCAGTGGGGGAACATCTTGCTCCTGCAGTTGCACATTTTTATAAAGAGCTGCATTATTCACACACCTAAAAAGCTGTCAGAGGCTCGTGCGCTGTGTTTTATAAACGATACAATCCGTACGAGCAAATCCACAGCGGCTCAGGGAGGCCTCTGACTCGAGGAGAACTTATCTGATCTTCACGGCAAGGCGGAGGTGGGTCTCCAGAGTCCCGTTTCCCCACTACTTCTCCATTATTAGCTCTGCCAGCCAAAGAGATATTGTGCTCGGTGACAAATGTGAGAGGAGCGCTAGGGCGCAGACAGTGCGGGGGAGGTCCCCTCCATCTAACCCCCCCTTTCGCGTCCCTTTCCTTCCCCTCCCCCCTCCCACGATCCTGAGCGCTGCTGCCGTGTCCTCTCTGATAACCATAATTGTGTTTTAAAGCCCCTGATTAAATTTCGCAGTCTCGAATGATATTGTTTTGCGATGAATCCTTATGAAAAACGCTTCACATTAGGAGATTATGGTAGCTGTGGAGGTGCTGGAGGAGGTGGAGGCGGAGATGACACTTTCTTTTTTTTCTTTCACTTCTAAACCTTCGACTGATGCTAAACGAATCCCTGCCATCACTTTTTCTTCTTCGATTCCTGCTCCACCCACTCCTGCTCCACCTGGCTGTAACTTTCCTGCTCCATCTCTCAGGAATGAAACACACTTTCCTCTTTAGTAAGGTTCACAAAACCAACAACAGGATGCTTTAAGAAATCAAATACTCTTAGCTTAGCTGAACCCATTGAGCACCATTGGGCGAGGGACATGGTACCCCCTGGACAGGTCACCTTTCAGCTCCAGTAGTTGTTGCACAATTAATTCCACAATCTATCCATATTAAGATTCAAAATAGTATACATCTTGTCAGCTGACATCTTGCATTAGCATCATCAGGAAGTGACCTTCCATCACAGCAGTATCTGATGCTACAGAGCCATCATGTGGCGTTGGATTCATACCTTGTGCTAACTGCTGTCTATAATATGGAAAGCAAAGCATTTCCTGACTAGCAGTGGAAAATGAATATAGTGGGGGACTTGAAGACGATGTTTAGGGCCACACTTTGCATGTTCTTTAATGTGCTATTGGTGTGGGCGGAGCCAGGAAGTGCTAAGCTGAGTCCAACCAGTATCTGGATGTTGACTTTGACTCCGATTCTGGAAGGTGCATGCTATAATCCTCAACTTTGATTTTTAATATTTGAAGAATAACTACCAGTAAAAGTTTGAATGTATAAAAACATGACATTACTCATTCCAGCGTGAGTCATTTAACTTTCACCGGACTCATTACTTTACACTCATAATGTAAGTTATCGTCGGAGTGTTCCTCAGGGAGTCTAATTTTTTTCTTTTTTTAGAGGTGACACAAAATGCAATCAGGGCGAATGAGAAGCCGGCAAATTCAATAATGGAGGCAAATGAAAATGGAACTGGAGACTCTGCACTTAAGGCGGGATTGGCTCACAGCCCTAATAAGCCCCTCTTCTGTCACCGCTTCCCTGCATCTAAATTAACCAGAGGTCCTCCAATCAGCGCGGGCAAACAAAAGAGCCAGCCATAGAGATGAGAGCGCCGCTGAATGCTAATCAAGCTAACGAACGGCAGCAGCAGTGGACGTCGGAGAGAAACTGGAAAGTGTGTGTGTGTGTGTGTGTGTGGGAGGATTAGTGGAGGGAGCAGTCATAACAAGCGGCTACTAGGAGTCTGTTAAGAAGTGACATCAAAATTAAGTGTGCAAGAACTTTAACAACTTTAATTTGGTATTACAAAAAAGCAATAAAGTGGTCATTAAAATTACTTCATTAACACAAGCAGCTGGAAATAACTTTACTTTGTGTTTTCTTTACATCCCCTTTTCAGTGCACAACTTCCTGGTCACTGTAAATCCAGCTACTCACTATGGGAGCAGTTATAGGTTGTTTGTAATCTACACAGTGCTCTTTAAAATCTGCAGATTGGTAATCACTTTAAAGCACAAGCTCTGAAAACAACACCAATCTGCAAAAAAAGTGCTTCTCCCACATCATGAGTTTCTAAAGTTTCACACTGAGCTTTTAATAGGTCTCAGTGACCCAGAGGTCAAGAAACTCACTCATCAAATAAATTGCCAGGTTCAGTCTCAAAGAAACAAACAAGCCGGGGAACTGCTGCCCCATGTTGTTTTTCTACAACAGTAGTGATAGGTTGTTTTACAGTGGAGTTACCCTGACAGTCAGTCCACTGGCTGCTCTGTTATTGTGCTGGAAATAGTGTTTTGGTACAATTGCCAAAGCCCAAAGCATCAAACTAAAATTTAGAGGGCACTATGAATGGACCATAGGGGAGCCATCAAGACGGTAAAACTGCTGAGCTGCTTCGATCATAACTTGAAATGTGGCCCATTATTTGCTGTCCACTCTTGAGTCAGGAAACCAAAAAAAAGACCCCCCCCCCCCCCCCCGAGCTTTAGAGTGTGTATATGCTGGAACACCTGCATGCACACACACGCATACAGCTCGTCTAACAAGTATTTTGTAATTCAAATCAGCCTTATTACATATTTTTGCAGAGCAAAATACTTAAGAAGAGCTCGACACAGCTAACCCTCTGCATTAAAATTGACACCTACAATGGGCTAAATGGGCAATTTGTCATTTTCTGGCACAGAGCTCCGGCACTCATCTCTCCAGTCGGGTAATTTAAGCCACACTGACATGGACACACACACCGGCAAATCAACTGTGACCAGCAAATTGCCTCCATCTGGTTCTACAGTGTATTTAGAGCGAGGTTCTCTGAGCCAGTCTAGTGTGACTCCCTGACTCTACCTTTTGGCTCCTATGTCTTCGTCTCCTCAGGACAAGACGTATTCATCGGCGATAACGACAGGCTGTGCTAATCGGTTTGTATTTGGGAGTGGAAGTTACACAACAGACCTCAAAAGAGATCCTTGGAAAAAATAATGGACCATAAAAATGTCTTGAAAACACTCCAATGTCAAGCATATAATAGCTACCTGGGAACTGGAACTTCAAAGCATGCATGTTGCAGCACCATGGGTGTGGCATGGATAAATTTGGAGAAACAAGACAGAAATTAGATTTATTTCTGTCCAGAAACATTGCTGTTGTTCCACAGTGTTGGGGTTACAGACAGGGTTAAGTGAGGGATTTAGAACCCCATGTGGTTTTGACAGTTTTCTAAAAACTGCTCACAAACTCCTTCAGTCAGGGAGAAATCATGTATTCAGACAACAGCAAAGTCTTTCCAGTTTTTGAGACCACTAAATTGAAATTAGTTTAATGAGCAAGTCTGATGAAGTCGAGGCTATTTGGTTGGATTTTATTAAGCATGACTTAGTGCTGTTACGCAGACATGCTGAGTCACTTCCCTCAAAAAGTCCTGTTGTCTCTGCAACAACTGGGCTAAAAGGTGTTGGAATTCAACTTTTCCAGTTTAATTGTTTCTCCAGTGGATTACTGGAAACAACTGGCAACTGGATTACTTTGGTTTTGCATGAATTCACAACTGAAGCAGTCACATGTTAGCCTCCCTTCTCAGCAAGTTTAAAAGCCAACATTTCAAACTAGTGGCATCAAATTGTTCAAAAGGCTGTTTCATTTGTTATTTTTACTTAAAGTCAATTAGGGTAAGATTTCAGATATCAAACTCCCAAGAAACAACATGGTGACGACAAAAACAAAAAACTGAAGCATCAAATCAGCAGTCCATGAACCAAAGGGGGTCTTGACTGTGTGTCAGTCCATTTGTAATACACTAGTTATGGTATTTGTGGACACATCTTGGTACATCTCTAGCTCTTCTTTAAGTATAGTCACTGCAGGATTTAAGAACCAAAGTCGCGATGCAAAAATGCAAAATTAAAGCATCAAAACAGCAGTCTATGGAACCTGCCAGTGGCTATGTCCACTTATAGAACATCTAGCAGACATATTTTAGCACATAAGTGGAAGTTGTTGGAACTACTGACACATACTTTAGGGTTATTTAAGTTTCTCACCACCCAAACCCCCTCCAGACATTTGAGGGAGGTCTGTTATAACATAGTGTGGAGTAGGGGCCATTACTCTGCACCGGGGTCTCTGTTCAGCAGAGCTTAGTTAGCCAGGGTCAGCTGACACTGACCTGCAGAACACAGAGTGTCAGCCAGTGGAAGTGAACCCCAACATCAAAGAGCGGAGCACAGGGCAGCAGACACTCTAGCCCTGGGGGACTATAACTATTCCATTAGAGATCATTTTGCCCCCTCTTCCAGACAGGCCACTGCCACTAATGGAGACAAACCCCAGGACCCCTTGGCTCTTATTGTCAGCGGGTTAAACAAAAAAAAAACCCAACTGCCTTGCAGTGCCGACAGCACAACACAGATAAAACTGAGCACAGGCACGGCGTTATGATGACTCCTGGGTACAAGAGTGAGAAATAAAGAGATGATGACACACTTTGAGGTTAGACATGTGTCCCACTGTGTGTCTGTACGTCAATGAACGTCACGTTGTATTCAAATAGAATTGCTCTGGTGTGTCTGGGGTGCATACTCTCAAAATGACAATGTGACAAGCTAAAAATCAAGAGTATTATCACCTGTTATAATAAAAAAAAAATAGCAAATGCAGCCAGTAATTTGAAGCCACTCTATCCTGGTCATACGTCATATTTCATGGCGTCACTTGCCTGAAATTACTTTGTAAGAACCATTTAAGGGAAGTTTAGTTGAGCAGAGTGAAGTCAAGCATAAGGGTGCATGCTAGCAGAGCCTCTGCACAGTCTTAAAGGAGACCCTGTAGTTGCTCTTCAGAGTGCAGTCACAGTTTGTGATCATGCATTCTAACATACAAGGTCTAACACATCTGTAACTGTTATGTTAAAGTATCTACATCTTTGTTTAACATTATGTTACATTCAATTTGTTATCCTATAAACCTCTGTGCACATCTGTGGATTCCACTCCATTACATAACTGGAGTGTGTTTTTTGTTTTTGAGAAGGAGTGTGTGCTGTGGTGTTCCAGCGACCCGCCAGAAAGAGAAAAACAGGGTATAGATGAAAGAAAAAAAAAAGCAAAACTTTATTTCACAAGCAGACTGTAGGGCTCTCTCGCTTTTGCACATCCACAACTGCAGCATTTTCTGGGCTAGCAAAGCAGCGTTTGAAGCTGGGAGATATGTTTTAATCATTTGCCGCCTTAATGATGACACTGGATTCATTATTAATGGGCCGCATCCCTCTACTCTCCCTCTCGCTCATAACAGTCCGCAGTCAGAGTGGGTATTAGCATTAGCCGCTTTTGCTTCTATTTGATCATGCTGTAATTACACCACTTTTTGGAGATCACACCACAAGTCTTATGTTAAATAAAGTGGCCTTGGAAGCAGTTTTTTTTCCTTCTATACACATTCTAAACACAATCACCGTGTTTCCCTTTTACTCTATTTAACACGTAGGGATTTGCCCTTTTTCCACACACCTGACAGTCAAATGTAAGTGCTGAATGTGAGCAGGGAGAAGTTGAGGGGGGAAAGCACGCATGGATGCATGAAAAGGCAACATCATTCAGGGGGCTTCATGCAGCGCAGGATTCTCCTTTCAGGTGTGTGCTCCTTTTATCAAATAAGCAGAGGGGTATAATATCTTTGATGTGCTGGATCTTTATACTCCCCACTGAAGGGATTTACTGTATGGATCAAATTCAGCCTTTATGACACTTCTGAATTGAACACTTAAGAAGAAAAGTTGGTTAACTCTCGGTGGGAAGAGGATCTCACTTGCAAACAGATTTCGTTGCTTTTCTTTTTCTTAAAAATTCAATATTTGCTGAAGACGGTTTGGCATGGCGGAATAGAATCACGTTAAATCTAATCTATAATATCTGTGTTTTTTAAGGCCCTCAGGTGGCACTGCGTTAAAAACAGACATGACTCTGTAGTGGAGCTCACTGCATGAGCTTAAAATCATGCTGAATCCACGTATGCAGGTTAAAAGTGTACCATGCAAAGAGGTAACCATATATAAATATAATCCAGAAACACACACACACATTTTACACAGCATGCCAACTCTTCTGTTATTGGTGGTTCAGATATCAGTGAGATCAGGCCACATTTCTTATGATCCCCTTCGATGATCACTCTGCAAATCTCTGTAGTTGTGAGGGAAAAATCTCCACTTGTTTTGCTGATCTGGCTGAGCAGATTGACTGTGAAAATGAAAAACTGCTTAGAATGCTTGTGAAGCGCTAAATCAATAGTCATGCTCTAAAAATGAAGATGCACATGGGGTTAATTATAATGAATTAATCAATTCGTCTCAGCAGCAGCAACTGCTGTTGGTAATTTGGCCTAAATGCATTCAAATATACTCACAAAAATGCTGCAATTAGCGAGACAGCCGCAGTGAATTATTAGCTCTAAATTAGGGGAAGTTTGGGTTGTTGCCAGGTTGGAAAGCCACAGCAGTGTCACGGCAGTCCCAGAGAGCCTTAAGTAAGCAAAACAGGTGAGAAAGGCAGAGAGAGATTACAGCAAAGAAAGGAGATGTCAGGACTTGTGCTTGGCTTTCTGCTCACGAGCATGAGGGGGGGGGGGGGCATTGCTGCCAGATGGGAAGTTGGAGTCAGAGCTCTCTTTGGGGCACGCTGAGCCATTTGGCTCCAATCCAAATGGGTAATTTCACAGGGTAGGAAAAATAGTGTCAGAAAAGGCTCACAAACAAAGCGAACTTGAGCAAAGAAAGCAGGATATGAAAACCATTTCATACATCAGCTCATCAGCTTTGAGGGGCGTATAGTGAGTAGTATCATCATTGCGGCGCAGCACGGGGTAATTAGCACTGCAGTGTCTAGCGAGGCATGTTATCTGTATGCACACGGCTCATGTGGCTGTCGACGCATGTGTTGTGTATGGGTGTTATAGGTTATTAAGGCTTACAAGAGCTGCGGGGGCATGGCAGGGTGAGGCTGAACAAGTCGATATCAGAGGGGGGTTTCTTTAACACAGATTATTATAACCCCCACTACTATAAAGACTGCACAGCTGTATGAATGCACGACTCCACGGCCAAATTGAAAATGCACGCTTTCTGCGGTCTCCCACTGAGCAGCGAATCCACAGAGGGATGAAGTTGCAGAGAAGCTGTTGTTTAATGTATTGTGTGCAGTGAGAAAACGGAGGATATTCACACTCAGGCACGTAGGTACATTCCCTCAGGATATGGCAGTAGGCTGCAAAATGAATAACAAATAAGTACATTTCATCATACATGCGTTTAAGCCAATTGGTAGCTTCATCGTTAGGAAGGCAGAATCATCTTCTGGCTTAATTGTGAGCTTATTTAATAGAGAGAATTCACTGTAAGCTGCTTTTTGTGCCAGGCAGAGGAGAGGAGGGAATCAAGGGGAACAGCTCTGATCCATATGCATGGTTGGGTCGGGCTTAATTGCAGCATTGGAGTGCGCTGGGATCAGATGCTGTGGACTAAAGGCTAGCGATGTGAGGCACCCATTCTGAGTACGTGCTAAAAGAGGAGATGTGTGGAGCGCCAGCCAGACAGGCAGGGGGCCGTCAGAGAGCCGGAATCACTGCAGTGAAGCTGAGGTGAATTCTGCCTGTGAGGATCAACACCGTCTCCAAAAGTTTCTCCAAATAAGAGGAGTTTTGAAGATGTGGATTATGCATTGTGGGCATAAATAATGCAGGGACTATGTTACTGCAACCAGAGAGGGCTCTTTTGAAGATGTATGTATAGATGTATCTGCATATTAAATTAAGGGGGTTCAGAAGGTCTTCCAGTTGCATGAGGAAAAACATCCCTCTCTGCAGCTTTATGTTGGCTGGACTTTAGCCTGCTGGCCATCCTATAAGCTGCAGGAACATTGGTCTGATAACTGAATCACAGCCTCATTTCAGGAGCTTATGAAGGACACTGATCATGCACCACTGTCCCCTCCAAGTACAGAGAATACTCAGGAGGATAGGAGAGAAATTCAGAGAAAGCACACAAAAAAAGTCAACCAGGAAGTCTGTGGTTTTTGTTCTTTCTTATCAAAGATATCCGGTCATCGGTTTGCAGAAAAAAAAAACGCTCTGAGAGGAAAACAGCAACACGCAAGTCATGAGGCATCTGTGATGGAAGGAAAGCTGAGGAAAACAGCCTCTCATGAGTCAGACAGGGATAAAGGTCCACTTAGGCCTCTGATTTTATTCGTAGGGGTCGTCAAAATGGAAGGCGCCCTACTGCTTTACTGGCTTTGGGTGTCAGCATGCCCTTAAAACTCCCAGGAGTCCTTTATCACCGTGTTCAGACTCCATAAAATGCTGCTTATTACACTAAATCTGTCATGTGCTTTAATATGGATCACCATTTGATCCCCCACCATCAATCACAAAAACACTATGGCAAAGTCAATGGCATAAGGGGCCAAGATGAATCCCTGCTGTCCAACTTTCTCCACACTTATGGCTTTCCTCCTGAATATATAGATGCCCACGGTTTTATTGCGTCTGCTGAACTCTCCTGTATTTGTAGTCCACCCTCGTGTTTCAGAAAGGTTGGCGTGAGGACTGCGAGCCTGTTTTACACTAATATTAATTTGCTTCCACTGTGAAACATTCGACACAGAATAGCCTGCAGTAGGAATGCAGGATGGATGAGGGATAAATTGCAATGCCCACAAGAGAGCGGTGTAAAAGCGGGCGGATCGATGCCAGAGAAGAAGCCTCAGGCAAAATACAACAAAAGCATGGGGGGGGGGGACGACAGCAGAAGCGTCCTGGTGGCTTGGCAGTTTTGGACTCATACCACATGGTCAGTCATGGTGGGATACATCCCAGTTGGATACCACTTCCTTAATTCAAGCTTTGGCACTCTTTCATGCAAAATGAAGCTAATCGTAAAGGTGGAACATGTAGCAGTTTTTGAGTCATTACATGCCCATTAAAAAAATACTGAAGATACCTTCATTTTAACACAGTCTTAGGAGAATTGGCAGCTTCTTACTTATTTTCCTTTTGTTTTTTTGGCTGTACTTTGGAGACGATATGTGTTGGACATGATTTTTCCCATTGGCCAATGCAAGATCCTCCAAAAGATTAATCTCCATTCCTGCTGGTGGAACAGTGCTCCTTCCCAGTTCCTCTGTCATCAAGTAATCTAGGAAATATCTTCAACATTTGACAAGATAAAAGATAATGAAAATGCAGCGTAGCAGCTCATAGAGGTCCAATCCAAACTTAGTCCAACTTTATTAAACTTTAAAAATGCTGACTGCCATTGTTGGGCTTCATAACACCTCTTCAGAACCCCAAAATGGGTCTAATTCTCTAACCAATGGTCCTGTGGTCATGGTCAGCCTACAGTGGTTGCAAATCATGCATTGTGGAGGGAGATAACAAACACTAAGCCCAATCTAAACCTTGTCCAATCAACTGTACTTTCCTCAATTGTCTCCAAATCTTGGACCGGATCTATGAAGATGAAATTTCTGTGTAAAAACCCTAAAAAGCATCAAAATTTGTGTCCATGATCTCGTCTGAAAGCAGCAAACAAACAGGACCTTTCTTGTTGCAAATCATGAGAGCTGGAGGGATAGAAGACTGCACTAAGTACAATCCAAACCAAATCTAATCTGCTGCACATTCCTAAAACTCATTCAAACATTCGTCTGCTCCCCTCCAGAGCTGGCACTGTCTCACACAGCCTTGGCCGACATCTTCATTCCTGACCTTCATCCCTTCAACCCCAGCTCCTGTCTGTTTACCATCGTCCCTGTCGTTCTCGACAGAACGGCATCAAATAGAGCAAAAATAAAAAACGCTGCAAAAGTGAAAGAGTGACCCTCAAATTGAACTCAACAGCTTCCCCTCAGATCGTATGTGACAGCTGTCCCTCAGCCAGCGCTTCTCTTGCGACGGCTTGCGTTTCTCTCCTGGAGCAATGCTAATGCTGCCGCCAAGATGTGGAAAAAGGCAGCACCTGACTCCTGACGTGCTGCAAAAAAAAAGTGAACCTTTTAACAGCCCGCCTGCCGCTGCATCTGTGAGAATTAGATGTATGATTAATACAGCTAATGATGCTATTTAGGGAGCAGTGAGAGGAGATGTGACTCAGTGGGAAGTTAGTGAAGCACTTACTTTAAGAGATGGTATTCAAGCCTGTATCAGTTGTTCGCCTGTATTATTCTGACTGGAGTTGGAAGGTCACTCCACCATTGGGTAACTCCAAAATGGCAAAGATTAACTGATGCATGGGTCATGACTCAAAGATCTGATAGCGAGATAGAGTTAATGTAGTCAAAAGCTACCCTTTACAAATGCAACCCACTTTAGCTGATGCCCTCTTACAAACAACGGAGGGAAAAAAAGGAAGAGCTATCACGAAAACATACCACAACTGCTTCCAAAAAGTAGCTCTGTGAGAGACGCTTGTTTTTGTGTGTACACAGAAATGTAATTAACAGGGAAATAGGACTTTTCACAGACATTTGATCCCTCTATACAGCAAACCAAAGATTAATTTGCGAGGGTAGTGGGTACATGACTTCAAAAGTTGAGCTCCAATTTTGTGACTTAATTAAAAAACTCTATTAAAGCTCCATATGTGGGTGTAAAAACAAGTCAAACACAGGCATTTATGGTGCAGGAAAAGGCACTGAAGACTGGAAATGCTGCTGAAAAATGGATCCTAAGTCTTAAAAAGGTTTTGTAAATCGTGCATGGAGGGATTTATACAAATTTTATGAGGCGGTTTTTGTGATCTAGTGGTCCTAATTGACCTCATCAAAGTGTGATTGATTTCAAAAGCATTCATCCTGACCTGTGAGGTTGCGTAGGCCGAGCTGCCTCAGGCCGTAGTAGCCGTCCCGCCTGTAGTTGAGGAAGATGGCCAGAGAGTAGCGACCTTCGTACAGCTTGGTGCCCCGGATGATCCGGAGGTTCTCCAGCGGCAGGTAGTCGAACTGGTTCAGAGCCACCAACACGTAGCCGGTCACTTCTCTGATGGACTGAACAGGGAAACAGAAGAGAGTATATTAAATATGTGGCATGAGGCTTACAATCAAAGGCTCCTGATGCAAGGAAACAAATGTAGCTGGTCTAAATTACAGCATTGCAAGAATTTGATCCTGGACCCACCTGAGGGATCTTTGGTGTATTATCGGTGAGTTAAATGCATGTTTTGGTTAATGGAAGTGGTGCAACCTCAGTCCCATAGCTCTAGCAGCCAGATTGCTTCTGCCCATGCCTTGGCTCCACCTGCGTCATACGTCAGCACCTATCAAGACCCTCTTTTGGCTTCATGTGTCACCATGGGCAGGAATGAATGCACATTGTCCAGTCAATGGTTGCCACATGCAAATACTGAGGTAATCAATGTCTCTTCCAGAACTTTCAATTTAGGAAACAAGACAAAGACCCCAAAAACCACAGCAAGTCAACGCTCTGCCTCCAACTCTTTTATTCCAAGCTGCCATTTCACTGCAATTTCTGCCTCATGGAACGCGCTCAAGGTGGTAATTCATTCATCCCCTCTCCCGTGCACAGAGCATGTTATTTGCATTTTGAAATGTCAAGCTCATGAAAATTTGGACATACAGTCCAATGTGATTAAAATGTCAGCTCAATTGCAGACTGATTACATGTCTCCTGCGATTACAGCTGGTCTTTAGAGCTTGAGAAGCCATGGTACCAGGAAAAAGCGAGCAGGTTGAAAACAATCACTTCCATACAAAATACAGCATGTGTGCAGTTGTATGTGAAAGATTTGACTTATTATATTAGCACTTTGAGTCAGGTAAGACTGAGTTGTACTAAGACTTGAGAACCAAGAGAAGAGGAGGAATTTGATTTTGTCCAAGCTGATCGTCCTTGGCTGCCTGCCTAAGATACACATAGACAGAGCTGAGTGTCTGACTGAAAAGCATGGAAAACCTCAACAATGTGCCTCATCGTGCATCAATTGACCTTCTCAAAAGTCACCAAAAATCAGACTGATTACCTCTGTGATAAACACTTAATGAGGGAAATTAATTCAACTGCAGAATCAGAATGAAGCGCAAGGCCAAGGCGAGCTTTTGAATCTTGAATATTTTCATCTTAATTCTGCAGGAAAGTGTTTATCTTCACGGTGGGGTCATCCCTCCTCAAATCAAGAAAAAAACTTCAGCATCAAAGGTCAACAATAATCATGACATGAACAGATAATAGCCCAAGGAAACATCTCCTCTCCTTGGCTGACAACCCTTTCAATGGATTTGGCAGCTTCATCGACAGATAATGAAACTTAGCCCGTGCGTATGTGCATGAATAAAACACAGCTTCTTTTTTGTCTTGTTGCAACAGCTCCATCTCTGTGGCCATGCAATATTCATCTGAGTCACTCAAACAGCAGGCTGGGCTTATTTCTACACACACACACACACATGAAAAACTCACTAACACAAATACAACAGCTGTTAAATGCCACACTAACACATTTACCGACCACCACAGACAAGACTAATTAGAACTCTGCTTTCAAAAGAAGGGGGTACAGATCTGCTCAGAACACCTAGCTGGAGGAAACAAGGAAGTATTGTTTGCAGAACTTGGATGATTTTATCCTTTTTTTCTTTTTGGGTAAATCAAGACTTTATCTTTTGTTAATTTCATTGAACTATGGCTTGTCCTAACTTTGGCTAATTTGTAACCAACAGTGGCCACTAAGTTAACTTCTATGCTAACTATCATAGAGACCTCAAAGTCTTTCTTAAACACCACTTAGTGACCACTTGTAATTAATCATCTTCAGACAGCAGGGCTTCTACATGCAATAAAAACCTCTCCATTACAGCTACTTTAAATATCTTTTCAACAGGCAGCAGAGACACCCTAATGACCAGAGACAGGCCAGATGATTGGTTAGCAGGCTGGGAGAGAATGAGTAATACAAGGTTGTATTGGCTACTGACCCCTGGGGGACTGTAGTGAAGACTGACAGTGAGGATGGCATGTGGATGCCTGTTTTTCAGGATAATAGCAGGTAGCCGACATTAGCTTCTATACGGTGCATGCGGCAAACAGGCGCACCTGCCAGGTTGGTCTATTGTAACAGTAACACAATAGGAAGGAAACAGACAGTGGAGGGGCTTATTAGGAAGATTACACTGTGTCAATCACCTGAAGAGAGAGAGAACAACACAATAAAAGAGCAGTAGAATCCATTTCAGTGGAGGCTTTGATTAGCATACTTATTGCAGAAAGGATTGCTATTGTGAGCTACTTCACTGCCTGTCAAAACCCCCTTGGTGGAATCACTCTCTGTCAAATATGTAGGTTGAAGTTTTTTCTATGTTTTTGCTGGAAAGTTGGCAAGTTGTGCAACTCCATGCAACTTGTGACTCAGCCTCCAAAAACAAGCACACAAAAAAAGACTTTCTTCTCTAGGGTGGACTTCTTGTTTGGACCCCGTGGTTGGGATTTGTGCCTTTTCATCACGCTGACCCCCCCCCCATTTTGACCTCGTGTTTACTGCTGAGGGCCAGGTCGCCTCACAAGCTCGCCCTGCTATCATTAACTCCGCCGTAACCCTCAGGTGCCTGCCAGGGGCGCTGTGACTCGGAACGAAGGAAGGGGGGGGGGGCGACGAGAGGGAGGGCTCCTGCTCTGCCACCCCCGACCCAGCTGTAGGCACGCACTCGGCTGCTGGCAGAGTCCACACTGCCTCCACTGTGCCCCCGTCTCCCTGCCAGCCTCCGGGACCCGCTGGCTGAACCAAAGAAAAACTGTTTCCCTGTTTCTTAGCAACTGCAGGAAAGCCTTCCAGCAGGAGTGAGTTCGAGCAAAGAGGAAGAGAGGGAGCAGAAGAAAGAAGAACACAGACTTAAAGGATTTTTTTGCTGTAATTTACCTAATTAAATTAAAGGATTACTTTGCCCTTTCTTGGCGATTTTCTTTTGCTTTGACACTATTTAATTTCCTTCCGCTGCAATAAATTTTTTTTTTTCTGTCTTGAAAGCTTCATAGATCAATATTTGTCTGCATTCCTGTGCACCGGAGGAAGGAGACGAAGAAGAGGGAGGTCCGGAGGGGAAGTAAACACAAGCACCTGCATTTCCCCTCCTGCCGCATCAACTGCACTCACTCTCAGAAACACAGACGCTGAAGGATGCTACTCCAGGAACTGCCCCGTCCCTGCATGCCTTCTGGGTAATGTGCTCTGTCTTTAACAAGGTGGACTATGGGCAGATAACAGGATGCTGCTCCCTCTTGTACTTCCTCAAAAAATGCCCCCTTAACAAGACGAGTGGGAGGGCTAATTTGTAGCAACAAGGTGCATGAATGCTGGACGGCTCACAAACACACCTTCATCCTCCCATAAAACCAACCTCTGCTCCCGAGTGATGATTCAAAGAAGGAAAAGAGTGCTTCAGTGTTTACACAGCCTGGCACAAGTCCAGGTCATTATTGCACCATTCTGACCGCGTCTTTTGTTTCCAGCTTGACTCCAAAGGATGAGAGTGTTTCTCGGCTTTCAAAGCCGCGAAGGGATGGTGAAAAATTTCGCCTTTTTCCCTCACATGCAGGCCTCAGATATTCTGATAACCCCCACCTACGCACTGCAGAAAAAAAAACACACCACTACCAGGCACAGACAAGACTCAGGTCAAATACCCATGATGCATTGCAAGTTGAACATTTCCTCTAGCGCTTTTCTCCATCAATCGTAGGCAATTAGCAGCCGAGTGCTCAGTTCTCAGTCAAACAGAATCCTCCGTAGGTCCCGACAGGCTTGTCTTCCTCTCTTCTTTTTCGGATTTTCCTCGGGGCGAAATGTGAATTTCACATGTTGGTAAATTGCTTTTTGCATCTCTGGGATGCATCGCGTTGAGGCCAAGGCAAAGGGAGCCAAAAGTGCTTTATTTACTCCGCACAACATAATCATGATAGAAGGCGGCTGTTGCTGTCTTGGAAACGGAAACTGCTTGATATTGAGGCTGTGAGTTGCCACGCTCGGGCACCTGTAACCCCCTCCAGACATGTGGAAGTGTTTGCAGTGTCTCACAGTATGGAAGCACACTCACTCAGACCTGGAATGGAGGGGATTTGAATTCAAGCCAGTATTGAAATACACCAACAATCGTCTTGCAGAGTAAACACTTTTATCAGTTAATGAATGGAGACTTTCTTTGCTGGTGCACTCAGTTCACGGTTTTGTGGCCAAATTCAGAAACAGTTTGCAGAAGAAGAGGTGAAAAACTACAAATTAAAGGGACTTTTTCTCTCCCTGGAAGTCAGGAGCTACTTTAAAGACACTTATGTAAGCTAATTTTCTAACCTGCATGATGTTTTTAAACTAATAGCCTCTATTTCTACCCTATTTTTTAAAATTCACTTAGCAGATACTGAAGAATCCTTGCCAAAGCAGCCGATTGATTTGCATACAAATTTCTCCGGTTTCACTCCTCCCAAGAATCGCCTTTGGGCTTCACCCAAGATTCAGAGAAAAACGCTGCATTGGAGAATTTAAGCGGAAGAATTAAGCGAAGTTTGAATTAAATTATCATTAACATCCATACTGCGCTCTCTCCATCTGGATAAATGTATCTTACATTTATTATTGAGCTGAGTTATTCACCTTTTATGTCCCTGACATACCTATAAGGACAGTTTCCTCTCCTCTGCTACACACGATGCGTTTCACGGTCAAGGTCAGCACATTGATAAAAGAGAGTCGGAGGATCTCATCTTTGAAGGCATGAAACCTGACTTATTGACTGTTATGTGACTCTAATTTCACCTCAGGAATTAAAGAGTATGCACATGTATGGAAGCCCAGGGCGACCATGATTGCACATACATTTTTAATTCAGAGATGACAGTCGATTACAGCATTTCAAATCTTTTCCCATGTTTTCTTCTGACATGTTATTGACAGACGGAGGTATAGTATGATTAATTCAACATGTGTGTCCGTGTGTATGCAGCATTTTACAGTAGCTAGCAACACTGCAGCTTATTTCAGCTACTTTATATGTTTCAGTGCTGAGCAACATCACCTAGTGGTTCCTAACTAAGGTGGTTGTGTTGATGGCAAACTGATGGCAAAGCTTACGGTCTAAAACACTGCAGTTCCTTAAGTGACCACTTGAGGCTGACTTCCAAAGCCAAGGAAACCCTATTAGAACCCATGCTAAAAGTTCAAATGTCAAATTTTACAACAAAATTCAGCATTTTTACTGCCTGGTACAGGAGTTTTGATTATATTACAGCTGAGAGTTACGTATCAAATTGTATTACGTGGAGTTTACATGCTAAAGCATTGATTTTGTCAACACAATCCCTGGTGTTGTAGGAATGCTGTGTATCGCCTTGGTTTTATTGACTTTTTCTGAGATGTGATTTTTACTTTTGGTCACACAAAATCTAGTTAGAATCATGGAGAATATTTGAACCCACTATGAAGAAACATGCCCCACCCAATGGTTAAATTGCACGCCACATGTTCGAGGCTACGATCCTTTAAGTGGTGAACCCAGGTTGGTCTCCCACCCACCTCTTTGGCTGTCTGCTCTCTCTTCCCTCCCTGTTTTCGACTCTACCTCCTGTCCTGTTCTCTCAATCAAAGCACGACAAATCCAAAAATAATCTTAAAAAGCATACAAGCCAAAACAGGAACTATCAACTGTTGCTGTGATTTAATTTCTCAACCGTTTCTTTGTCCCACTTTGATAACTGTAAAAGCTTGTTATGCTGAGATTTGTACTTTGCTGTGATCCAACATTATTTCACCATTTGTAAATGCCACTGAGTGTTCTTTCCTAGTGGGTGTATATTCATCATGGGGTCTAATTTGTTTCCTCAAATGTAATCTACTCTGGTCTCTCCCTCTGACAGCGTCGCTTTCATCAGACTAAGCCGATTTGGATAGGCTCTGAAACAACAACAGTGGGGCGAAGCAGCTGGATCTCTGCGTATAAAAAACCACAGCTTTGTTATCTCAAAATAATGAGATGTTTAAGTCGTGCTCATGAGAAAACAACGTTTGATACCCTGAGATAACGATGTAATTCAATTGTTATCTCGGGATAGCAAACAAGAGCAGTACAGATGTGAGATAATGATAGTTGGGACATGATCATGTTAAACGGTTTGGGATCTCCAGATAATGACACAATTAAGTTGTAATCAGACTGAACGGGACTAAATATAGAAGGAGCTGCTTTAAGATGGAACTGTTTGATCTAAAGGATGATGGTAAAGGATATTTTGGAATTTTTTGGCAAGTTAAAATTGTTACTGATGCCTCAAAGGGAATATTTACTGGATTCAGGAAACTTATCATAATAACTTTGTATTTTGTGGCTTATTTTGTAAAGAAAAATCTGTGGAAAATGTGTCTGTCAAATTTGATTCCCATTCCTTGCACCATTTTTATTATTTCCTTTTCATTAAATATTCTTTGACTAGTATTTGACAATAGAGTCAGGCCTTACAAGGTTAGGACTAGCCTGGGTATTTTGCCTCCTTTGTGAAGTACTTCATCACGTGGATTTTAAAAAGTGCCGCCTCAATAATCCAAAAATGAAAAGTTATATTAAAGGAGAACAGGAGGAGAGAAGTTTAGGGTTAAGAGGTGCATAAGTAGAAAGTACAGAATAATATAGGGAGAGGGGGAAGTGGAGCACAGAGGAGATATATTTCAAAGCATAATTAATAGTGCACCTGTTCCTGTCATCTGGATGAGTGAGAGTGTAAATGAGGTAGATGGAGAGAGAGAGAGGGAGCAATGGGAGGAAGGAGGTACGTGAAGGGAGGGGAGGGTACAGCAAAAAAAGGAGAAGGAGAAAAGGAAGGAGGAAAAAGGCATCACACCAGGAAAAAAAAAAGAAGTATAATGACACCATTATAAAATACAAGAGATGGGACACATATTATGGTGATTATGGCTCATTTCCATACATATAGAGCACTCTGCCAGTGAGTCAAGGAGAGTGCAGCGGCGCAAGACTGCCGGCTCTCAACGGTTTGATGCGACTGCGGCGCCGGCGCAATCTGACTCCTCCACACGGCGGCAAAGTCAATGGGCGGGCAGGGACCTGTTTACCAATTCGCTTCAATGAGCTCTGTGAGAGAAGTATGCACTCCTTCACCTCGAAAGACTGTTTGGCTGCTAAGTATGCCGAGAGCACTCGGGTGTGACATTCAAGATTTTTGAGGAATCCTGTAAAAAGAAAAAAAAAGGCCTGTGTGAGGAGGGCCAACGACTTTGAAATGAATGAAAACCCAGCTGCATGAAATGTCACTGAGTCACTCGGTGCAGGTGTTTGTGCAGAACTTTTGAGATCTTTCTCTTAAAAGGACTCGTGTGAAACATCTCAGGTCTGATGATCGTGCCCTGGGGTACTCCTGTGAGATGAATCAACAGCGTGAGAGGTGTGCAGATGGGGGAAGGGGGGGGCTTTTTTTGCTCACTTCAAATGGGATCCACATCAAACATGGATGGCACGAGGGTTTTGAGCCCACACAACTTTTCATGTTGAAGGCACTGAGTGGATTGAAATCCTTTTAAGGTGTTTAAGCGTCACCACCTGCTCATAAAGGGAAGTGAGTTTCTCATCTCAATCAAAGCACTTTGGGTGGATGGGCTTTCCATGGAAGAATCTGCTCTTAGAGATTTTCAGATTTAAGATTCACAAGAACATCACAAATTCAGCCTCTGTGGAGGATCTGTAGCTTCTCAGTTTCTAACCTCATTTTTTGGCTGGTCTGAAAGGGGGGAGGTGAATGCAGAGGTGGAAAAACACAGGATAGAAACCATGTCTCTGAGTAGTCCATTAACACTTCAGTGTTATTCCTACTTTCATGCCTTTCATGTGGTGGCCCCTCATTGTTAAAACAGCCCAAGGTGAAGTGGTTGGCACAAACAATTTAAGACTCAGAATGAAGTTAATCAAAGTATGATTTTTACTCTTTATAAATAATCATTGAAGTCTCTCATTTGAGTGTTTATTTTCATTGTCCTCTAATTAGTTTTTAAACAGGTAGAGAGAAAACAGAGTTTGATTGCTCATGCGAGCGGAGGTAAATTAACCTCCTTAAGTTTAATTTCCAAAATTAATCAAAATGTTACACCTAATTGAGAAATATTGATTTCCAAACAAAACGCAATTTAACACAGCTTCCATCTTTGTTGGATGACAGCCTGTCAAATTACCACAACATGAAGTGAAGGGCGACTTCTCAGAGTCAGATACGCAAACTGACATGTTTCAGTTTCAACACTGTTAGCCAGTGTTGACAGTGACTTTGGGATGACACAGCTGTGTGTATATGTGTGTGTATGTGTGTGTGTTTTATCCAGGGGTGTGCCTCTTGCAGCAGCTGTGCTACTGGCTTTCGGCGCTGATATTTATTGTCTCAGACAGCCCGACAATCTCATATAAGCCCGTTTCATGAGCGGCGTCCGGGAGGCGTCTGCCTTGTCAAGACACATTTACAGTAAAGACCCTGACTCAGAAATTAAAAATTACCAGCAGGGGGAATTTTGTACTGCATTAGCAGGCCAGACTAAAACGGTGACAGTGCAGTACAGTATCTGATCCTTCAGCCACACTGAAAACACTAATACATAACTCATGAGGGGAAGCTGTTGGAGCAACCCAGCAACAGTCGAATGGCATATCACATTATGCTGTAGCCTTTGGGGACCCTACATAATGTAGTTATGTGACAAAGCTAGTCCACGTCAGCCACAGGCTGGCTTCTGCCTGCTTGGCAGTGGCTATGGAGGGAAAAAAAACTGAGAAGCATGTTATCTCTTATTGCACCTAGCTCCTGTATCTCGTATTTAAGTCCCTCATTATTCATGGTCAGCCCAGCTTAGGACAGAGAATCTGAGGGCTGGCAGGATACCTGACGGGGGGTGCAAATCTGCTGAATGAGGGCCCCACTAAAGAGTCCAGGAGAAGGGGAGGGAGGGGGGGATGAGTAGTCTCCGAGGCCCAATGTCAGTTCACTCCACTGGGGAAGAAAAGGTGCTTACTGGCCCGTCTGAGTGATTGATGATTGGGCCCGGTGCAGAGGTAGGATGCAGCCATAGGTGGACAATACAAGACTGTGCTTGGATAATAAATTGATGTCAATGGGGAAGAAGGCAGAGGCATATGAATTCACACTGTGGAAGGTTGTGAATGTATGGAAACAAAATACAAGTTACAGGTAATGATTGTGTTATGAGGGGGCCGTCCAAGACATAAATCATATTTCGCCTCACACAGGGAACCATAATTTAGCTTAACCCTCCCCCGAGGACAAACATACTTTCAATCTCACCACTGTGTTTCTGTAAATCCTCCAGAACTTTGTCCTTAACCTAAACTTTTACTCACTCTGCCTTCCATTATAGTCATGTCATGGTGATTTGTGAAGGAGGAGTTAATGTTTATGTCAGTAGAAGTTCAAGAAATGGCAAAAGATAGCTTAAAGACGATGAAGGATTGTGGTTTAGTCATGACTTTTCCACTAAAGGGACAAAAACAAATCAAGAACACAAAAATGGCAACCTTGTCTCTAAAAAGCTTAATGTGCTGCTTGTCATGTGCAGTTCTTCACAAACAAAACCTTAAATCTCTCAAAGGTTATCACACTTCCAACACTTGAGTCCGTCTTTACACTCTTGTAGATTTCATAAAGCATAAATTTATTCTGGCCAGGTATGCAGGCAGCTGCAGGACTGATTACAACTATGTCAGATTTGATCTGTCTTGTCTCTTCATAAAGTGTGTGAGTACCAATGTGTGTGTTTTGCTTTGGGAGGGTGTTTTAGGCCATTTTTCCTCATTGCAAAACGGTGACAGTGACAACACAAGCACCTGCAGAGCACGCCACGTTTCAGCGCTTAACTACTTCATTACTCTGGAATCAAATTGCCCTAATCTGTGATGGATGTCCTGACTTGTGGCTGCACCAGGTGTGCGTGTGTGTGTTTGTGGATATGCAATATCTCTTTGCATGGCGAGTGTGTTTTTAGAAGGGGTGGGCTACCAGTAAAAATCAATTTGGCAACATAATGAAATATAAGATTGCACACATGACAGATGCCAATTACATAACAAGATTGCTCAATCAGTTTCAATCATACACAGCATGTAGAGAGGTACTCTAAAGTGGTCTTAAGACAGTGCCACAACTTTCAAAATTGTTCCCATATGATCCTCAAATATAGATCACACTTGGCACTGAAGGATTGTGTGATGACTTTGTGTGCTCATGCAGATTTCTCTGCTTTATGGTGTCCTAGCCAATAAGCAAATGCAGAGGAAAAAACAATCTCCTTTGTCTGTAGCGGGGTAAAGCCCATCTCTACAGCAGCCTAAGGCAATTTTCCTTTTATAGCTCACTCCCATTTTAAGGCTCAGATCCCTCACACTCTCTGTGGATGTGGACACCAGTTGCATAATTAGACACCTGATGTCGGACATGTTGACCTTCACTTTCTCTGAACTGTATTGTGTAAGAGCATCCATACATGTTACAAGAAAGGGGCTGACGTCAATCTCTTTCAGTGTATCGTTGCGAAGAGAAGACAGTCATCGGCGTAGAGCTAAGGTATCCTGTTATTGGTGTGGGGAAAATAATGATGCCTGACAACTTCTGATAGGTTAAAGTACAATTTCCTCACCTGAGGGGCGGATAAATATTCATTATGGACCCCACTTGAACCCTGCCAGCAGGGGATCACTATCTAAAGCATGCTATGGCAGACTGAGGTCAGAGGTAACCTCTGGTCTGCTGTGTTTTGATTTCGATTTGATGTGCAAAATCATCCGATAGAGAGACTGCGTCTCCCTCTGCCCTCATCTTTAAGGTCCCATTAATGATATTTTTTGCAGACATGCAGAGGCAGAAAAACACAAAATCAAACATGTATACAGAATCAATGCAGAGGCCTCTTCGGTTCCACATACTGTAATCAGGGTTGCCCGGCTGGAGGATGACTAAACTTTAAATGTATAGGCAAAGAAAAACATGTTTTTGGTTGTATGTGACCTTTAAACTTTCAGATTTCTTAGATTTAATCTCTTCTAGCCTTGTCAACGTCCCTTAAGAATACTGCAATTCTGCTATGCTGTCCATGCGAGTTGTAGAAATACCAGGTTTAAACTGGTGAAATACAGGCACATGCCTTGAGGAGTTTTGCCTGAATATCTGTGTTGGGACTTTCAGTGAGATTGCATCCACATAACCCAAGCTCCATGATGCAAGAGCATGGGTTTGGGGGCTGAGAGTGGGAATGAAAAAAAACTCCATTGACCTAAAGAAAGTCAATGAAATGTCAAAATGGATTTGAAGGACAACATCAACTGTCTTTTCCACAAGCAGGTTCGAGCCAAGCAGCAACCTCCTGTGATAAAAGATGATGCAAATGTAGGGGAAGTTTGCAAAGCTGCGATTCCTTGAGGGTCCACTTGGGGCTGTGCACAAAATACATTGTGACTTCCATACTGTGTACGTATCATACACATCCACACACACATTCACAATGTAAATGTCACAAGGACTGCAATCTGTTCCCTCTACTTGGCACAGCAACCGCAGCTTGATGCGGGGCGTGTTCTCCAGGAACCAGCTGCAGGATACAGATATTAAAAAGGCATTGAGAGAAACAATTTACACACAACCATAAATTAATCTGCCACTAAGATGTGCTTGAATATCTGAAAGGGGGCCATGGGGGGAAGCCTTGGTGGCGCTCGAAATGGCGCTCGAGATCCGTGCCAAAGACCAGACCCAAAGTGTCTCTTGAGACTGCAGCAGGAAGATTTTTATTCCACAGTACTGTCACAACACCGAGCAGAATAATACAGGATGAAGGAGCCAAGAGGACAACAATAACAGATGTGTATTAAGGTATAACAGCGCTGATAACACAATGGGTACATCCCTCTGCGCACATTTGGGGTCTTTAACATTTAAGAGCTCATTCAAACACCACCTGGTTTGATGAGCAAATGTGTGCCAACACCTTGCACACATTGCCTGCAGTTGATGGACACTTACTTTAACACCATTTGGAAGTGGTATTTAAAGCTAAGTGTCTCCCACAATTCACCCTGATCTGACGCAGTCAAGGTGTTGGTGGTATGAGGATGTTGGAATCATCAGTTTCTTGGCCTGCTTGTTAATTACTCAGATGTATTTAAGTTCTGTGCATGCAAAATGAACACAATCAATTTGTCATATTATTGTGATGTATTATTACAATGTTATCATATATGCACTAAGCTGCAGGCTGCATATTAATGTTGAAGTGGAAGCAAATTTTAAAATATTCTGTGATGATTATTTAATGTTTTGCACTGCCAAAGATCTCCATCTTGCAAAGGAATTTTTAGTAACCCGTTCCTCAAAGTCCTGCTAAAATTGCAAGATGTTCCTAATAATGCATGATATATTAGACTGATCAAAATTAACCCATTTGATAATTAATTGAATGTCAATTAAAATGATTTCACAAGCTTGTTTTCACGTATTTGCAGCTGATATTAAAGATGATGTGCGGTCCTTTCTGTTTTTCCTTTCCCTGCAAGCATGATTCTCCTCTTTCAGCTCCTTTGTCCTCTCTGTGCACCCTGTGTCACTACCATTACCCCAGGAATAATAGAAGTATGTGACAATGTGAGACTATCATGCACGCATTGTGGATCCAGGGGTTCATATGCAAACACGCAACTTTAATCAACACTGGGACAGAAACGACAGAATTCCACTTCTTGGTGGAGAGTACAATTGCAAAATAGTCTCATGAATCACTGCGAGTCATGAAATCTTGAGAAAACGTCATAAAATTGCAATATGCATTCATAATGTATCTCAAAGCTATGATGCTGCGTCTTCAAAGAGGCATATGATCTCAGAGCCTGGTTACACAAGCTCTCCCCAGCACAGCCAGACAGTTTTTTTTTTGTCTTGTGGATTGTCTCACAATGTACCTATTCATATGTTAGCAGCAAGTTCACGAGAAGTTGTGTGAGACAAGCTCGGAACAAGACAGTCAATTATTCATCTGTGTTTCTGCAGTGAGGAGTTGTTTTTTGGCCTGGTCTCACCTTTCCGTGCAGAAGTATGAGGCTCTTGTTAGTACTGTCAGTGTTTTTCAGGGGGTGCCGGTGGAAAAACAACGGCGCATCATGAAAAATAATTCAAGAGGACAACATGGCAAACATACAGGTGTTCTGGAACAAATACTCGGAGGGCTTGGTAATGTAGAGCCATGAACTAAAGCCACACCGAACACAGGGAGATAACGTACAATCTGAATTAAAGGATAACAAAGATTCCCTTTTTATGGAAATTCCTCATCCATAAAAGTCTGTTAGCCTTTCCTGGGAATTTGGGTTCTTAATGAACTTTTGAAAACACCAAAACAAGAATATGAAACAGCCTCAGGTCTAATTCGGTGGATTAATTGCTGAATATATAGTTTTTATAACACTGAAACGCTGTGCTTCTTCTCTTCACTAACCAACTTTAAGGGCCTGTGTCCACCAACAACAAATCTTTCTGACCTGGCAGCTTCTATTTTCTATTCAAAATGAATGCAATTCACCATTTTCAGTGCTCAGTATCCTTAGCACAAAAACACCCTTAATGTCACTCGCATCACTCTCAGTCAACAATAGTTCAACTTCTGAAACACCACCACACTTCGCCTGCGTGCATTTTTCTGCATCTTGTAATCATTTCAGAAACCTCAAAATTCTTGAGGCTTACATATAGATTAAATATTAAATGAACCGACTTAGCTGTGCTGTGGAAGTTAAACTCTTACCACGCATTATTATTAATGCATGATGGAAGAGGAACTTGCAACTTGAAGCAACAAGCACATTCATATTTCATGCAAAAATTAGGGGAAAAAAGCATATATCAAGGGTATGCTGAGATTTAAATTTCTGCAGCTTCACTTTAACAGCACCTTATGATGGAAAAGCTTTCACTTGCGTGGGAGTAAATACCCTCTTCCAGGTGATAAAACGGTTGTATTTTAATAGATATTTGGTGTGCTGAGTCTCTCGACATTCATCACCCTCAGATATAAAAAGCAGGAACAGAAAAGCTATTAATATATTAATCTCTGCGATTTACCTCTTTGAAGATGAAGACGAGCATAACACTGTCATTAAAAGCTACAAGTCGGCGACAGCTTTTAAAATAGCACTCTCTAATAAAACTATTTGCACCTGGTAATAAGATAGCACAGGTGTGAGTGAGGGGAGACGCCATGCAGGTTGACACTCAGTGAGTCAGGAGAGAGTGGAAACGAACAGGACTGGTCGTATAGGAGGGGAAGACACCACCATCCCTGTCGGCCCCATGCATCTGCCACCATAATTTGTGATAATGACGGCATCCCAGCAGGGCCACTCTGCGCAGAGTGATCCGGAATTGATTTAGTGCATTAATTACGCCCCTGTTACGCCGGTGTCATGGACAATATTTTACAATTTGATAAGCAAAAGACGCGCCGTGGGATCATTTTGATGAATTGCGAGGGATCGGTGGCGGTGCGCTTTTATGGTCGTACCTTTTAATTTAACGGTAATCACTTTTCCCCTCCATGCCGAGGAAGCAGCAAGGCTTTAATTTCACCTCGGAGACCTCTGCTCTGCACCGTGTCTGCTTTGATCAGGCCGACTAAAAGGCAGGCATGCAGCAGACCACACATGCGCACAGATGAATGGCTTAGCAGCACAACAGAGCCTGAGACATAGCAGGCTGTGTGCATGCATGGTTAATGTGTTTGTGTGTACATGTACATATGTGCTGTATTAATGTATGTGCATCTACACAGCTACCCCTCTCTCTCTCTCTCTCTGCACTGAACCAACAGCTCTCCAGTGCTGCAGGCGATTCAGCCAAGAGCCCTGCAGTAATGAGCACGAGCAGTGTCCCAGCTATACCACCTACCAAGCACCCTCAGGGGCAAAAGACACCCTGACATGCAAACTGTGGGCCTGGAACTCCCACATGAGTTGCATGTGGACACTTGTGGTATTGTATACACATTTTGTTGTGTGTATTTGTACCCATTTGTGGATCTGATCACGGATGTCAAGTCTGGGAATAATTGAAGGTCCATCTATTTATGTTTCAGGTTCAGGAGATGTAAGCAGATCATGATGTTTCCTGACTGGATAAATACTCTTCTAAGAGAGATTTTCTTGTTGTGGAGTCTGTTTTCACACATTACATATCAGGTAAATTGAAAGTTCATGATAACAAATTCAAAGCTTAAACCTCAAAAACATCAAAATGATCATCAAGGCCAAGCACCTCCGCCTGGATAACGACTGAAACAGCAGCAACAAAGCAGAAATGACAAGTTCATTCAGGCGCAGCACAGATGAAAGACGGTCTTTTTTACTGAGTAAGCTTTACAAATGTTCCTTTTTTACTATCTATCTGAACAAATCCTTGAAACAAGTTAAATATGATCTCCAGTTTTTGTCTTTTTATATCATTTAATTCTTAACAACTCATGCATTCCCACTTCTACTGGACTCATTATCAGCTGCAGAGGAGGACTACATTCTGGTGAGGGAGTAAATGAAAAATAAAGATTAAAATGTTACATATGTAATTTTTCTCTTGGACTTGGACGTCTACATTACCCCACAATTAACAGGCTATAAGATACATCAGGGTCTTGCCACCATGATCTGGCAGGGTGCTAATTTTCCCAGCACTAAGAGCTGTAATTATGCAGGCACTGCCGGGAACCCGCCAGGCGCTAACAGCCTCCTGTTTTCAGGCGACAGTCCCAACCTTTTATGAGCTCCTCGGCTGGTTCAGAGGCTAATGAAACTGTACGATTCTCACCCCACTCTCCCACTGTTGAGATCATGGCGTCATTATTTGGTGGAGAGGCCCTGTGACAGCTATTGTGCGGTGTGAAGCACAATAGTGTGAAACATCTGTAGAGAGCAGGAGCAGCAAGAGAGAGAGAGAGGAGCACTTGACCTCCTCCACTGGCCTTGTCCTCTACTGCTCTCTGTCTCTCCATGTAAATGGCTGCTCTCGCTGTGAGGGGAGAGCTCTCTCAGCAGGCTTGTTCAAAATGCCCGCAGCACAGTCCCTACATACTGAGGGGGATTTGGACTGTTGCAGGGATCTATGTTAACAGAAATAAGACTTGTTTGCAAACATTAAGACCTGAGGGGACTTCAAACATGCTGCAAACATGTGCAAAAGTACAACACAAAGTGCTAACAGAAACCTGCAGCTAAAGGATTCAATTCATAAGAAATGCTGCATGTCAGATCTTCAAATCCAAAGTGCTTCAGGCCTGTGGTGGCACTCAGAACATCAGGGGAGAGCACAAGCTAAGTGATGCTCCTGGTAACAGATCTAAGGTACCTGTGCAGGGGAGTGGACCGAGCAGCTGACTCTTCTAAGGCTCTGAGCACAGGGAAGTGTCTTCAGGAGTTTCAAACCACCAGGAGCTTGGAGATGTCAGGCCTAGCACCTTTGTCAGCCATACTCAAAGCCTGAGACCGGTTTACTGTTGCTACGTTGTTCCCACAATGTCGTACACGATTGTTTAAAACTGTTCTGAAAAGCTGGCACAATCCAAACCCTGACAAATCACCAGACTTAAAGTACACTAAAGTAAGTTGCCATATCCTGACTAAATGCTGGATGGATGGTAAACACAGCTGAAGGACAGACACGAGTAGAGTCTGAATTACTGCCTCACAGTAAATTAATAGCATGGAGCCACACTCGCAGACAGAGAGAGGAGCGATCAGATGAGGGCTGAATAATGACACAAGGCGAGGCAGTAATCTCGGACTCACACGCTGATCTCGGCAGGTTGGTGCAAGGACACAAGAGATAAAAAAAATTGGAGCTAGACGTGACATATAAGACCGAGTATCAGGGTTTGTCATAATGTATTAGCAACCTTTACCACTAGCAAGTGTACCTCCTCTGCTCTCTAGTCCTGGCTGCAAGTACATGCACAGAGCACATGCACCCTGCGAGTAGTTTACTAAGCAGAAGAGTCATTAGGAGCAGCAGAATCTGCTCCTCTGCTTTGGAATTTGTGAGACTTCAGAGAATAGCTGAGCTGCACAATCACCGAGCGCTTTCATTCGCAGCTGATATACAGCCCAAGGAGAACGGGAAGGCCTTTGGTGAGGAGTCTCTTTTCTCTGCTCCTCTTCCCGTCTTATTTATCGTGTCCTCTGTTGCCTGGCTGCGCTAAAGTGAATTCATGGAGCCATGTCATCCCTCCTTTCTATCAAAAACTGAATGTGAGCCTCCTCAAAAATACATATCTTTCCATTCTTTGTCTCTTTTCTTGGCTTGTGTTTGCCAGAAATTAGCTCTGTAAAGAGTGATGACGTCAGCATATTGAAGTCGAGCACACACCTCCCTGACATTCATCTCCTTTTATTGCTGAGGTGTGCGTGTGTGTCACAGAACTTGTGTTTGGTAGACAACTTAAAAACACACCTTGACACACATGCATTGTCGCCTCAGGCTTTATGGACACACCCCCCGTGTCCCTCCGCTCTCTCAGCTGCAGCCCTGGCATCACGCCCTAGCTGTGTTTTGCAGCGCTAGCCGCCAGATTGATCCGGCTTTAATGAAGAGTCCTTCAGCCTAGGTGACATCATTAGCTGGTTGTGGGCCACTGCGGGCCACTTGGCAGGGCTACCCCTGCTTCACTTCTGGGAAAATGGGTCATTGTGAGTGACAGACAGGCCGTGGCCAGAGGAGCCGGCCAGCAAACTAGATGGAGAATAAGGGGGTAGAACGGGCAGCTGCACAGTGGTGTCTGCATTCACAGAACTTTTCACTTCTCAAGCTAAAGTGCTTCTGAGCAGCCCGAAAAGTTTGAGGGACTTAATCTCAACTTTAGTCAACTTACATCTCTGCGAAATGTACAATCAATCAGTCTGTAACCCAAATCTGTGCCTTTTGCCTGATTCTCTTGAAAAGCCTGAAGACTGGTGGACATGAAGTGCCAAGAAATTCAATAAATGAGGGAGGATTTATGCCTTTATGGATAGGACAGAAGGGATGACTGGAAATGATGGGAGGAGAGAGTGAGGGGAAGTATGTGGCAAATGTCTAGAGGTGGACTCAGACTTGGGAGAACCATAAGTCCTCTGTGACCTCTGACCTCTGATTGAATCTGTGGTACTTCAAAAAGTAATACATTGAATCTATAATAAAGCGATGCAAGACTAGAACAGCAAAGCATCCTTTAGTACCGTACAGATCTCTGTAACCTTGTGTGGTAAGCGCCACATGTGACGGACTCTACGCTGGAAAACACAAACAAAAAGATTTATCAGTGAGTCCAAATTGACACAGATGTGATATGGAGCGGGCTATAAAACCAGCATGATGACATTTCAGGTCCTCTTACACTCACAGTGAAGGGAGGCAGAGAATAAGGGAGCATCAGATAGATGTGGTTTGGAAGAAAGCTGGACCAGAGGAGGCTGCAGAGCCATCTCATCCATCTAACTGTCAGCATCTCACCAGGCAAAAATCACCAAGTTCATCCCCTCCCTTGCTCTACATTTCTGCCCCTCTAACCTCTCTCTCTCTCCACACACACACACAATCACATAAATATGCAGACAAAAACACACAGCCCTGTGGCTCTGCAGCTGAACGTTGTCATTTTAGCGCAGCAGCTGTTTTTGCCTGCCATAAAAGTGAGATTCCCTGTAGCTCTTCTCTCACTTGCTCACTCCTCTCTCCTTTCCCCCGAACCAGACAACTTCAGTTCATCCACGCTCTGTCCACACATTTGTCCACATGTACCTCCCAGGCTGCTGCTGTGTGAAAAAAAAAACAACAGAGTCCGAGTCTCTTTAGCCATTCCCAGCCGGCCTGCAGCTCAGAGTCGACGAGCATGATCTGAAATGTGAGCAAGATATGTGCACACGGTTTTGCTGAACTTTTCATGACCCTCTGAGTGTGTGTGTTGCTTCAGGTGCAGATCATGCAATAGTTAAGATGCAGACTGAAGGAAAAAGTACATTACAAGAAAACGGTATTCGTAGATTTAAAGTAAAATTATATGAATGCCTCAAGAGGGTACAAATTAATATACACAAGTGTTGTCAAGAGAAAAACTGGCTCTGAATCTCATAATTAATCACATGCATCAAGCTCATTTTAATAACATGTTCTTGATTGGTTTAACAATAAAGCCCTTTAAAAGTGAATATCCCTGTTAAGAACTAAGCTAAAGTGCCTGCGGCTGTGTAAGGCACAGCAATTATACCATTCATACTAATTATGGCACACTGAGTTCACTGAATTCATAGTATGCATTATTGCATGGAACTCCAGGATGTATTCAAGATAAGCGTAGAATTCTGAGAACTCTGTACACAGTGCTGACACTAAAAAAGTCTCTGAACACAGCCCAACATTTGGCATGCTGTTAACAGAAATGAAAAGCAAAATAAATGAGATTTTTCATCAAAATGATGTAAAATATCTCCTCTGAGTTATCAATCACAACCCAGTGGAGGTGTGTGAAGGTGTGTGTGTGTCTGCAGAGTGTGCTCTCTCTCTGTATTTTCTCATTTTCTTACTAATTCAGTCATTTTAAAGGCGTCAATCATCGTGCAGTGCTGTCAACAGTCCACAGGTTGACACTAATAGAAAAATAAAGGGACCAGGTGACATCTGAGTCTCTCTCTTCTGTCCCTGCATTCACATGTTGCTAACAACATACTAATCAGCATGTTAGTAGGCAGTGTGCAACGCATGCTGTTAGATGTAATGTACAGTCAACAGGTATATTCAGCTTTTAGCCTCCTTGTTTTTCTGTAACAGTAAGTGTCTTAATGCTGATGTTAGCTGTTGTATGTTGAGCTAATGTGTGGAAATAAGAGAAGCAGTGAAATGCTAATGTTTGTCAGGTATCTTATAATTCAGCAGTCTGACATTAAACAGCAATAAAGCCTCCAAACTGAAATGTGACACCAAAGGAAAATAGCTGCTCTGTGAATATGGTCAATAGCTTGATTACCAAAACCTTCCACGACAACCACATAACCCCCAAGGTTCCTGACCCCCCTCACATCCACTTAACAATCCCCCAGATGCTTAATTGTTTTCCCTAACGATGCTGCGTCTAATGGGACTGTTTATGGTGTTCATTTGATAGCGCTGGCCCAGTAATTAGACTACACCTCACTTCATTAAACAGCAGGAGGCAGAGGGGGAGGTGGGGGGAATATATGCACATGCAGTAGCACAAACAGTCCTGATGACACACACACACAGAGAGCAGCTCAAGACCATCGAGTGCGCTCCATAAGGGACGCTTGGCGATGGCACTTTGCATTCTGAGTGCTACTCATTTAGCTGCAGTGTCTCACAGACATTCCTTCCATAGTACTCCTCCTCACTAGTGCCTCTTATCATTAGCTCCATTGTACCGGTGTTCTGCATTGTGTTGTTCTGGCACAGGGCTTCAATCAATATCTATGAGTTCTCTCCCAGTGAATTACACGCTGAGCTCAACACTGGTTACATATCGTGACACCCTCCAGATAAGAGTCAGCAGAATGAGCCGCCTTGGATGCAAATTCCACTCTGTTAATGAACAAAGTAGACTGGAGTGAGTTTGCTGAATTCTTCCCCTTAGTTATTACACTCTAAATATTAAATTAAAGCCTGCATTTTAATATTTTCTAGGTATTATAAAGCTCTGAATCTACAGCTCTAAAATACAGCAGTGCTAAAAGATGTCGCTGTCCATGGTCCTGAAATCCATCCTCTACCTGTTATTGTGTCTGTCTCTGTCCATAGTCCTGAAATTCCCTCCTCTACCTGTTTTAGTGTGTCTCTGTCCATAGTCCTGAAATTCCCTCTTCTACCTGATTTAGTGTGTCTCTATCCATGGTCCTGAAAATCTAAACTCTACCTGATCTAGTATGTCTCTGTCCATAGTTCTTAAATTCCCACCTCTACCTGATCTAGTGTGTCTCTGTCCATGGTCCTGAAATTCCAACCCACAACTGTTCCTTTGTCTGTCTCTATCCGTGGTGCTGAATTCCAAACCTCTTTGGCTGCCTCTGAACGCACTCCCTTTTAGTGGGTTTTCATTACTTTATTAAATGTCCTAATTCTGAGAGTGTAATTTATGCATGACACGTTGCCAAAACAATCCCACACTGCGCTGAAAAAGTACCGTCAGTGGCACATGCACTTCTTTTTTGTTCACTCATGTACTACACTCGGCTTGTCAGAGCTGATGCGAAATGATGATTCACAAGAGTCTGAAATGTCAATTTACTCCTCACTATGGAGTACAACTGAGTGTCTGTTGTGTAGGTAGTAATGAATGAGAGAACAAGAGAGGGATTTTGCAAACAGCTTGTTTGTCTCTATCCGTGGTGCTGAAACATATTTCCCTGGTTTTATCTGAAATTTTAATTTCAACACAGAGCTCCATTAAAAGACTTTGTATGGTGATCGCTGAATACCAGATGGTGAATATGAAACAAAGGATTGTGGGAAAGATGGGATTGAACTTGTTGAACTCTAGGTGTATTTTAAATACAAGTTTAGTGAGCAAACCTCGGTCTCTCTTCATGGTCCTGAAACGTGTCTGTCTCGATCTATAGTGCTTATGGCTGCAGATTACAAGTAGTTTCACTTTCCTCAAAGCTGCCTGTTGTTTTTCAGGAGTAATCAATTTCTCATTTAGTCAAATAAGCGTCTTAGGATGCTTTCCCACACTTATTCAGCTGGTTTTGATATAGATAACACAATTATACATCTTCCCTTGACTCTCTTTGTATTCACACTGCAATATTGTAAAGTAGGCCAAAGCACACACCCTCGCAGGGCTGTCCTTACATCACAGCCTCCTTTCTTCACAAATATGGTTAACTAATGACATGCGTACTGATTGCACTTTGCATTGTGGGAAACCAGCCCAAAGAGAAGCAATGCTTGATATTTCAGATTTCAGAATTGGTCCATACCTTGAGAAAGGAGAGGTTGCGGTTTCGATCGATGCTGGTGATCTCCAGGTTGCCCATGACCACTTCGCAGTTCTCGTAGAGCTTCTTCAGGGTGCGGTACTGCTGATCCAGGTCGGACAGAGTGCTCAGCTTGTTCTCCGTGCCTGGACAAACTAGACACAGAAACAGAAAAGACCGTTAAAATATGACAACATATTCAGAGAAAGTCGAGAACAAATTCAAAAGGAGCACAGATTTTCAGATTACAATTCAAGAAGTGTGCTGAAAGATCAAAAACCAAAAGTATAGTTAATGTTTTTTGGTCATTCATGACCACGATACTCATTATCCTTAAATGCCAACAGGGAAGATTACTTGATCACACACAGAGGGCCACCCATACTGCAGCTGCTTAATACAATGTTGTACTTAAAGGTCAGATAATCCTCTAAACTTGGCATTTCTGTCCTAAAAAATGATTCAAATCTTATAATTTTTTTATATTTTGCCAAGAAAAGCTTGATTTTAGTCTGCAACCACTGAGGGTTCTACTGCACAACCAGACTGTAAAGCATAGTTCAATGACTGCTGTATGAAAAATGTCCTTAAAGGCGAGACAGTGATTTGAAAATGAGAGAAAGAGGGAGGAAGAGACCTTCAGGATTGGGGATTTCAGGCCAAAGACTAGATTAAGAGGAAGTATTGAAAGACAGTGAGAGAGAGAGAGAGAGAGAGAGAGAGAGAGAGAGAGAGAGAGAGAGAGAGACAAAGGGTCTGGGAGATTACGTAAATTGCTAAAAAGAGAGCAGAGTGTGCCAGACGTGACCCTCAACAATGAGGGAGCAGCCTGAGTCGAGACTTGGGGACGGACAAGTGGGGTTAGGAGGGTTGGATATCATTTCTCCGAGGCAGTGACCTACAGTCTGGGTCTGGCACCGGCACACCGTTTAATCAAAGATATTCAAATTGCATTGGTTGACCTTTGCAGAGGGTTTCACTTGGAGACTCAGCTGACGAGATTACGAGACTTTGAAGTTATTATAGTGAGTGGAAACAGCTCTGTTGGTGCGTGGGAAGGCCGGGCATAAACCAAAATAAGGATGAAACACACAGTCACACACCTGTCACATATCTCTAATAACCACCAACACCCTCTGGAAAACATTCTTCTAGTGGTTCACTCCCAGGGAAATGTCACAGAAGTCGAAGGTCAAGTGTCTTTGTGTGTCTTTTGTGTCACTTTTTTGTTCTTTGAGTTTCTCTCTGTGTTTTTTAAAGTCTCTTTGCAGTTCTTTGGGTCTCTTTCAAGTTTTCTGCTGAACTTCTTTCTCTTTGCATATTTGTTGCTTACCATTAGAAGCTTCAGATGAAAAATCTCAGGATAGTCGTCGTACCCGGCTTTGTCAAGAAGAAGCAAAGCCAGAAACTTGCTATTTTCTGTTCCAGGAAGTTGCTGTTTTCTGTTGTCGCACACATGGGTGGATTATCAGATAATCCATCCCCGGGCACAGCCATGCAGGAGGGCCTCTAACTGCACTGCATCAGAGAGTGACTCACGTTATGTCCCTTTCTTGTTGTTTTTTGTTTCTTGTGGTTGTTTTCTTTACCCTCCTGCTCACTTTGAATACCTTTGGTTGCATGGATGGGATTTTGCATCTATAAAGTTGCTTCTTGTGTCTTTTTGGTGACTTTGTGTCTCTGAAGTCGTTGTACATGCTGTTTAAGCCTCTTTATCATGTCGGTTTCATTCAAGACCGTAACTGACATGCATTATCTGTTCAAACAAAGCCTCTATAAATGATTGTATTCATCTGGAGTGCTAAATAATAAATGCCATCAACTAATGCACAGACTCCCACTGTAATTCGTTCCTCCCATTTCCACCATTAAGCTTCCTTTCCGTCCCTGCCAGCCTCTCTAACCACCACCAGCCAGTCAGTCAGTCAGCCTCCCCAGCCTCAGTCCTGCTACCATCTGCTCCATTCAGCTGGCACCACCGCCGTGTTACTACGGGCACGACTGGAGCTTTGTGTGTCGTTGTATCAGTGTGCTTGTGTGAGTGTGGTATAGACGCTGAATTGGAGTTTGGCACGGAGTGATTAAGCTGCTCATTAAAGTTTGTCAGGGGTTCAACTTTGGGCATGTCTGACTTTTGGATTAGAATTCCACTTTTGCAAAAAACTGCATATGTTGGCTGGTTTGGTCTGTTACGGGATCGAGTGAATATGACTCCATCAAATTTAGAAATTCACAAGAGTAACTGGACTTTCACTTGACTGACTAGTCATTTAAATTCAGAACTTTACCACAGAATTAGACTCATCTTTAACCCATGATAGACTTTCTGGAGTCACTTCTGGTGTTTTTACAAGTAGAAGTTATCTACGAATGCAAACTCATCGCCTGTAGGCTCCATGTTTTCACAAAATATAACTTTCAGTTCCTAAATTTGAACAGAGAGAACTATATTTGTCTTAACTGCTACACCACATATGATAAGAGTATCAGAGCCACAGGTTCCAGGAAGTGCTTATTAGATTGAATGTAAAACCAGTTTTCTTGGACTTCTCTCATGACATACCATCAAGGGTTATTCGGTACACTCTCCAGCTCTTCACGTCATGTTTACGAGTATGTTTATGATAACTCAAAGCATATTTCTTCAAGGGTAGCTTTTCCCGTAGTGCACATTTTCTTCAATATCATACATGTTGTACTCAACATAAGAGCCTCTGCCGATGCTGTACCCTTTATTTCCTGCTCTTTGTGTGAGAAGTGAATCACTGGAAATGCACACATCTGTGAGTGTTTTCAATGTTAACAAACTGAAAACAAACTTTTATCAGGACTACACAAGATTCATCAGCTGTTCAGGGTTTCTCTTCTACAATGTCTCAATAACAAAACAGGAACTCAGCGCTCCCTGGTTGTGTAACTCACTTTGCTTTAAATGACCAATAGAACTTAACTATACATTTCAGTCGCTCTCAAGATTTTACTTGCTGCTTTTTTAACTTCATCTGTTTCTCTTGCTGTGTATTTAATGTTGGATATTTTGCCTTACAGGGCATTTTGTGCATTGTAGCTTAAGTATCACACTCATTTGGGGGAAAAAATTGCATTTGCATTCATTTAGAACAAAGAAAAACCCCAAAAATATGTACTATTTGCTCATATTTTAGGCTAAAAATGTGAAAAAAATGGTTTTGAGCTGTTTGAGTGTGGCTATTTGCTGGTTTCCTACGTTCCTTGTTGTAGCAGACAGGATATCTTTTGGTTTTTGACACTTGAGCATGATACCTGGGGATTTCTTGATCTGAGATTAGAATTTTCTTTCCCTTATTTTTTGAACTTAGGTACAAAAGTCTTGTTTGTGCATCATATCTGAAGGGAAGTGCAATTTTACTCTCTTTAACTTCATCAAGTTTCAGCTGCAAACACAAAATTTAAAGGAAAACAAACAGTCTGAAACCTTGTGTTTGTTAAAATAGTATTAGCTTTCATAAAGAGGCGTCACGGTGAGTTTCATTGTGGTTAGAAACTCATCACAGGAGTTTTCACATGAATGGAAACTCAGGGTCAGTCAGCACCTTTTAATGCATTGTACCTTCCTCCTCTAAACACGCCTGCTGTACATTTCCCACTAACCTAAGTTCATTTTTTCCACGTCTAAGTACCAATCTCAGAGAGACAGAACTGAAAGAGGAAAGAGAAAACCAATGGACTATTGCATAGTTGAACCTGCCCCTATATTGGACAACATTGAGAGCTCATAAAGTCCAATATTGCTTTATGGATCGTTGGCTCGGCAAAGACAGCCGCACTTCCTCTCCTCTGTGATCCTCCATATTGCTGCGGGTGTGTGAAACAGAATGGCAGTGAGGGGACCTGAGCGATGGTGATAAATGAGATTTGCTGACCAAACACGCGCACACACACACTCACACTGATGAGTTATTATTAGATGAAATGATTTAAGAGCAGCTACAAACTCAAAGGAAGTCGATGCAAGAGGCTCAAAATTGCTGGGATCGATAAACGAATGTGCGTGTGGGGGGTTTTATTTTGAAAGGTTAGCGGGCGTCTGTAATAATCCCTTATTGAAACCCACGCCCAGGTTAGTCTACGCCTGTGTGTGGTGATAAAAGATCAGAGGGGAGAGGTGAGTAGTGAAGAACTCTCTGAAGCCAATATCAGCAGATGAAAACACACACACACACACAAAGAGAGAGAAAGAGAAATGGCATTCAGTCAGGGTGAGTAAGCAAGGTAAAGTCGGCCACAGAGGGAGAATTGAAAGAGAAGGAGAAGAAAGATGGATGGAGACAGAAAGAGAGACACCGTCTTGTATTTGCGAGAGTGGGAATGACATCTTGGAGCATTAGCATTCATATCAACACGCTCTACTGTAAACGCTCTTCTCTCTGGGCTCATTTCAAAAGTGTCCACATCCATCTGCTCCACCTCTACCTCTCTCTCTCTCCTCTTAATTTCTTTTTCTCTCTGCCTGTAGCCATTTATTTCTCTGTCTCTGCCCTCCCTCTCTCCCTTCATTCTTCCTTCTCTCAGGCTCAGCGGTGAACGATGTAAGTATTGAGCCATTGCCTTTTTTTCCCAGTTAATGCATGGGGTGACACAGGACCCTGTTCACCTGATGGCCCATGTGTGTGTGTGTATGTGTGAGAGTAGATATGTGTCAATCAGAGCTATAGCTACAATATCTGGACAGCTGTAAGGCAGCTTGGATTGTTTTCAGCAGCCTCATCCTGCTTCTTAAAGCCTCAGCTGAAGATCTTCTCTAAGTGTTTGAATTTAATCTCCAAACTCATCAAAAGCAGCGCTGTGAACCAGGGCGAGAACTAAAGGCTGCTTTTATTGTGAAGGCAGAGAAACACCTCCTGTTACATTTATATAAGGAAGACTGCCGTCTAATGATAAAAATGCTGTTAAAATGTTATTTAAAGAACATTATGGTGGGCTGAAAGATGTAAAAAAAAAAGCAAAAGAAGAACAGAATAAAGCTTAAATAGAGAGGAAGAAAGAATGAACAAAAATCAGGGAGGAAAAAAAGAAAGAGTTTGCAAAAGTAAGGTAGAAAGGTAGAGATGAATGAAAAAGAAAGGATGAATCCAAAAGGTCATAAAAGGAAAGAATAAAAGGAAACTGAAGGAAAACATGAAGAAAGAAAGAAAAAAAGATAAAAAGAAAGAAAGAAAATACTTTGACAAAGTTTCCAAAAGGAAAAAGGACAAAACAAGAGAGAAAGAAAGATAGTAAGGAATAATTAAAAAAGCAAAAAGAAAGACAGGCAGAAAGAAACATAGAAAGAAAAGGTAAAACAAAATAAAGAGAGAGGGGAAAGAAGAAAAATAAGGAAAGACTTAAGAAAGAAAGTAGAAAAGGAAAAACAAAAGAAAGAACAGAAGTAGGACAGAGATGATGTGAACACTGGTCATAGAGGCTAGGCTTTGAACGAGGGAGCTCTCAGTAATTTGGGCAACAGAGGGAAAAAGAAAACAAGGGAATAAAGCCGGCGATGAAAACAAAGAGAAGAATGGAATGAAAAGAAAGTCATTCATGTTAAAGAAGAACTGTTGGGGATTTTGGTGCCCTCAGCCGATACCAAACTCCAATGACTCACTGCTTTCACTCCAGAGTCCTCTCCTCGCTCACTATGAAGACTCCACTGTATGTTTCCAGAACGGAGAGATAATGAGCTTTAAAGAAGGGATAATGATGTTCTGCTTTTCATACATGTTTGTGGTTCTATCTCTTCAGCCTCAGTCTGTGTGTGCTGGCTCGTGTATACTTTTGAAAAGCAGTGACTTCTGGAAGAAAGGAAACTTCTTAGCTGTGTAACCCAGTTTCGCTGCTAGCGTACCCCTCATAGTCCATTTTTCCTCGCTGAAACGGAGAGAATTTAATCTCCCTAAATTGAATTACAACTTAATCCTGTCTCAAAACATTCCTCCTGGAACACACTGAGCATTTCTGGAACAATACGGGAACATCCGAACATTTCTTGAAAGCCGTGGACAGGTGTGAGCGTGCATACACGATGGTTAAAGCCGTACGGTTTGTTTCTGATGCGGCCGGGAAGACAGACACGTTTGTCCCCGCTTATTCTCTCTGACATGTTGCTTGATCTCAGTTCTCTCTTCATCTCTGCTTTTCTTCTCCCCGTGTCTGATCTCTCATCGTGTTTCTGTCCTCCTGTTGCAGTTAAAGGCTCAGATTGACTCATTTTTTCCATTAAGGCTCTTCTCTTTTCTTCACTCTCTACTCCTTTACTTCTGGCGTTAGCAAGACTTCTACGAATCCTCCATACATTAGCAGAGGCTTAACATAGCTGTGACTCAGTTTGAAGAGACCAGTGGAATTACATTTCTTTTAAAAAAAGTACTTTTACATGATCACATGAATCATCATTTCCTTGTCAAGAAGAGAAAATGTACTGCTGGAACATCAGAACATGTGAACCCATGAAAACTACGAAACAGGGAAACAGTAACCCGATTCAAATGCTTCAAATCGCTAGCATGCTATGTGCTGCAATGTGACACAATATGAAACAATAAGATGCAACATGATAAGTTATGATACAACATACTTAGATCTCGGTTTTGCACATGCATGCCTCAACAACTCATCAGACTTTCAGAATAAAACTGTCAGCAATCATTAATCAAGTCACTGTAACTACTGAGTTGATTTCAGCATAAGTCCCGCCTCTTACAAAGCAAAGAGCCAATCATAGCTCAGGATTTTAGGGAGCCAACCTGGGTGGCCGTTTGGATTTCAAGGGGCCCTGGCTCCACCTCTAGATCTGCCCCTGGATAGGTTTAGGAAAGGTCATATAACCAATACACGTATGTCAACACGAGGCAGAAACTCCTCTCCTCTGAGCTGCAATCCTCACCACAAGAAAGAAAAGAGACACCACCACCCATGTTTCATCACACACACACACAAACACACACACACACACACACAGTGTCTCGACTCCCTCCCACACGCCTGAATTCAAACGACACAGGAGCCCAGACTGACATCAGTGTTGGACGGTTATTACCAGACCTAGCAGCCTCCATCCCCCTCCTTGTCACTCGACCACAACCGCCACCTTCATCATCTTCCTCATCATCTATTTCCCCGCCGCTCAGGAGCCCCTCACACCCGCTGATGGAGGTGGTGCTGACGCGGCAGCTGTGCGGCTTATGGGCTCGGCTTTCTGTATTTCTGATGAAGAGTTTCGTTCCAAAACGAGAGGAAAAAGTAGCTCATCTGAGAACATGACTGATGGCTGAAGTTTAAGTCCGGTGTGGAGTAATTGAATTCATAACCTCTTGAAGGTTGCCCTTGGTTAATAGAATTGTAATATTTTTACAGATAGTTAAAAATGAATCTCAAATTTATGATATTTCGGGGCTTTTAAATACATTGGTGATGTATAAAGAGCTCTTTAAAGGGTCCCTTGTGACCCCTTATAAACTCTGAAGTGAGACAATTCTCTTCATATTTTAGGAATTACTTCACTTCATTTAGCATGCCTGGAATAATGAACCTTAGAGGCTAAAAAAAGTCCAGACAGTGAAGTTATTTTACTTCTCAGATTCTGCAAAAGTGCCTTTAACTCTCGGAGGGACTGGGTTAATCCAAGTCAGCCATCCTCTCTCAAATCCTATCTGTGAAGGTGCTGTGTGTAATAAACCTGCATGTTAATCCAGGAAAACTTCTGCTTAACTTTTTCTTTTCTTTTTCCTCTCTCTCTCCATGTAACGCTCCGGCTTCTTTCTTAAGTGTTTGTTTCTGAAGGCTGAGAACAAAAACACATCCCTCAAAAACAGAAGACTCTTTGAAAGAAGCTTTTTCAATTTGCAATAAGCTTGCCGTCTCTTGTGGAGTCCCTTTTGTGCTCATTTGTGAGAATAAATGCACCGTAAACTTGCTTTTAGACTAGTAATTTAACATAATAGCTGAGCTTGGGTTTCTAATTTATGTTTGTTTTCATATTATTTAATCCCACAGATAACATTCTCTGAAAAATTGCTCTTTTAATGTCTGGAATTAGTGAAAAAACTGTGCTTCATTTTGTTTCCCATTACAGAAAATTAATATCCAGCAACATCTTTCTTAAGCTGTTGATTAAAACTTCAGATGTGAGCTGAAGATGAAGTGTGATGAAAACAAAATGAAGAAAAGGTTAAAGACTGTATTAAACATGGACATAGTTGAAGTGATGTCACCCATTGGTTTTTGCTACCAAGGCATTTTGAATAAGGTCACCATATTGGAAAATGCTACCATAATGCAACTTTGAGTCAAAGGTTGTAGACTGTATCAAACATGGAGTTAGTCTTGGTGGCATCATCCTTTGGTTTTGGTTTCCAAAGGCAAGTTAAAGCCCAACAACGGAAGTCGCCATGTTGGAAATGCATACTCAAGCTAGCTTTCACTCAAAGGTTGAAGACTGTAGAAAACATGGCTGATTTGGGGCCTGCCTCAAGTGGACGCTCAAGGAACTGCACCAGAGGCTGCAGCATGGTAAAGGTGCATAAGATTAAAAGATAGAGAAGTCAGGCTCTTTACCCAGAAATGTCTGACATCAGTATATGAATTGTTTTGTCACTGCTGCTCTAACGTGTGGTGTAATTAATGCAGACCACACGCCTAATGGCTCCACTTAATTATGTTGTATATTAAGCTTAACTTAAAATAGCACTTGTCTCTTAAGACCATTGTTTGATTGATGTGGCTGATTTTTAATCTCTGAGTAGCTGCAGCATATTCACACTTTTTTGACTGAGGTAGGAAGTATTGTTTGCTTAGCTTCATCTTAAAGGTGCCTGGTTGGTCTAAGGAAATAGTAGTGCTCTAAATTTGGTAATAGAGAAGTTATTTGCTTGTTAATATTTGCTTGCATCACAAGTTACCCCCTTCTCATCCAGTGTCCCTGGACAGAAGAAATTAAATGCTACAGTAGCTTTAACACGGGCTCATCCTGTGCTACCAATCACAAGGTCAAAAATGCTCTTTGTCACCTGAGAGACAAAAACCCAGGGAGCAAAACATCCACAATCAAAGCCTCTGTCATCCCGACTTTGATAATTGACTGACATGATGATAAATGTGGGGATGGATAACCGCAGTGTTAAAAATGTACAGAAGTTGAATGCGGTTTGGAAGGAGAGCGTACATTTACATCAAAGTTCATTCAGTGTTGCTTACTGGGGTGTCCCCTCTAACTTCAAATTGTCCCTGACAGCTCCAGGCGGCTGATCTTGGGCCAGCAGGAGGTCAGACCCATCAATCATCTCCCAGCAGGGTCTCTTCCCCTTCATGCTCACTGGCTGGCCCCCCTGTTGCTCCTCTTCACACCTCCTCTTCTTCTTCGCTCTCTGATTTTTGTCACCCTTTTCTTTTCGTTCCCTTTTATCTTCCTCCTCCATTTGACCCGCTTTTCGCTCTTTTTTTCCTCCCATTGGGCTTTCCCATGTATCTTAATTGTCCGCCGCTGCAGTCGCCATCAATTATCATTCCATATATGTCCGTGACACGCACATACACACACACGCACGCACACACACATCAGGCACGCAGTAAAAGAGTAAAGACTCATGACACACTGAGCTGCACACACAGGAATGCTGGACCTCCTCCATCAAAAAGGGCAATCATTCCTCAGCGGGCGCTGGGATATCACCTGCTACACTGACACAGGTGGGTGGGGGGGGTCATTTGTATAACAGATGTGTGCGTGTGCGTATGGGAGCATTTGCATGTGTGTGTGTGTGTGTGTCAGACACAGGTTTAATGACTCGTCCCAGCCAATTTTCAGCCGGTGGCTTCTCTTTGTGAGGAAATGAGGTTTGTAGTTAATGTAGCACAGAAGGGCTGCCTGTGATCACGCATGTGTGTGTGTGTGTGCGTGTGTGCGCGAGTCTATGTGTGTGTGTGTGTGTCAGTTCCAGTGAGTTGGCTCCGAGCAGAATATTAGTGGGAACCATATGGGAGGAATCATTATGAAGGAACGTTGGAGAACATTTATGCCGTGAGGCCGGCGTGTATCAATATCGGATACGCCTTCAGTGTAAAGATGCATGCAATGTGTGTTTGTGGAAGTGTGTTTAGCTCTGCCTCTCTTTATAAATCACATTATGGGGTGTCTTTGTGTGTTTTCGTCTGGAGAAAGATTTACTTCCTTGATTTATTCTGAACGCAGCAGTTTCATTTAACTGTTGACAAAGAGAGGCCACAAACACGACCGGCTCCTTCTCACTCACACATACATACTGATGTCTCTTAATGAGATATAAAAGCACATAAAACCACCAGCTTGAAGACCCACAGTCTGTAAGAGGTTACTTTGATATCTGAACCTTCTGCTGAAGGATAGGTGACAACAAAGTGACTATAAGAGGAAACACTTTGTCCACACGGGGTGCCAAAATCAAGACAAACTCAAGGTTCCTCAGAGGAGCTTTAAGGGATGTTTAGGTGACAGAACTACTTGGGGTGCTGGTTAGAGGGATCAATATCAATTTCAGCCTGTTGCATAACAAACCAGAGTCCCCTCACAGGTGACTTGACGTTATCTAATGACGTAAGAACTTAAAAAACTGACTTAATTAAAAGCTAAAGTTTTGTAAATCAACTTTTTGAAACATTGAAATTGTTGATTAAAGTCCCATGTTGATAGGCCCAGCCTTCATCCTCCAAAGCACCCAGAATAGACTTTTGTGCTTGTTATAGAAGTCATGTGACGCCACATCCAACCTCTAAGCCTCAAACAAAGAGTCCAGGAATATCCCAAGTGTGTCATTTTTAGGAGCACAAGGCCACTGACCAAGCAGCTGTATTAGATAACTCTAGAGTACAACAAACCATCACCATGTACCAGAGATATAAGGACACACACAAAGTTAAACACACATGCACACATCTAAATGCACTCAGATGTCTGTCTGTACCGTCATTAACCCTCAAAGTGAACCGGAGCAAACACTAAAGCTCATTCAGAAACATCAGGGATGTATGCACACATGCACGACTGCACATGTAAACACACCAACAGTCAGAGCACCAGAGGGGGAAGGGGGGAGGATGGGGTTTCCCAGTGGAGGAAATAAGTTTGGGTTGGATGTAATGAGCAACTGAAAGGCAAATGAGCCCTTCAGTGTGACGGCCTCTATCTAAACCCAGACAGCCTGTGTCGAGGGAGACGCTTTATTGCTGAGAGAATCCAAAATGTCATTCATCTAGCTGTGCACTGGCCTCCCCCCTTCACCACTTTTTACCCCCCCTTCCACCAACTCATTCCATTCCTGTCATCTTTTTCTTTTTCACCCTCTTCCACAATTCTTCCCCATTTTTCCCAACCTGTCAGTCTTTTGACGTACCTCTGTCTCCTGACTTTGTCCTTCTCCATTGCCAATAAAGGTCTCCTTATACTCTTCAAACTTTACCTTCCTCCTCTCTCTTTTTTTTTTTATCTGCCTTCTTTTCCCCTGTCAACTCTTCCTCTCCCCTTCACTGCCTTGTGCCTAACGTTTGAAATTTGTCGTGGGCTCATGTGCCGGGATGTGACAGACAACAAAAACTGGAATAAAAAGCCAAGATGAGTTTATAGAAACTATGGTTACATTTTCAAATGGCTTGTTATGTTCAACAAGCAGAACACAACTCAGAATCTTCACTTCACTTAATCAAGTTGTCTGAGTATGAAAATATATGTTCCCGAAATGATTTCCTAGAGGTAAAGCTAATCTGCTCAGCTGGAGAGACTCTCAGTGTGTTTACTCTGGAGTTTGATGGCTGCTTGTTCCTACAGCGAGCACCTTTTGTGCACATTTAAATATTCTTATGGGTTTGAGTGATGTTCTTAAAAGCCTCACTACTTCTGGAGAGAGTGTTTCACCAACTGCTGCTTCTGAGGTTAAGAGTGGTCTCTCCGTTCTCACACAGTCTCCAGAAATCTCCTCCGTTAGCTCTTGCCCTGAAGACATGCTACGTTTGGAACGATGACTGCAGAGTTTGTTTGAAGATATTCTGGGAAACACAGTTAAACCAGAACCTCCAGACAAAACTCAAGGCAGACGCAGACAAAACAGTCGATGGAGTGCATTACAACATCATGTCATTGAGGAGGAGCTCTTTGAACATCACAGATGATGTGCAGCGAAACAGAGATTGCGTACGAGAGAGGGTATTTTTTCTTTAAATAGAATAAGATGAAGCAGACAGAGCTGCGGAGAGAAAGTCTGGCTCTTGACCATGGATTGTAGCCGTAGGCACAAAACTCTCAATGGAGACAATCGGTCGAAAACATGGCAACAGCATCAAACGCAGCTGAATCCCAGCCCATCAAAAAATTGCTTGAAACGCTGGTGCCAGGAGCAAAATATGGAGCTTTTTTGTTAACAGAGCTCGCCAAGATGGACGCCTAACCGAGGCACTAAAACACTTGTGTGTAAAGTTGCGAGGAAATGTGTCCAATTCAAGTGCATCAACTGTCTTGTGACATAACTTGATGGTTTTTGTTGCTGTGGCTGTTAAAGATACTTTCTACTTCTGTTCAGAATCCATGTTCAAAATAAAAAACAGGGTCAAACACGATCCAATGAGTCAAACTGTCTTACGCTGAAGATTAACACGTCTACACTTCATCACAAATAAAACTGAAACACTGGGAAATGTTTTCAATGATGTGTGATGATCAGGCACAGAAAGTAGTTAGGTTTAGGAAGATAACATAGTCAGGATGCATCAAACACACGTTACATAACATGGGACCAAACTACCATATGTTACTCTGCAGAGACGACGCTCCAACTCAAGCATTTGGATCTTCTTTTGCTGCTCAGGCTTTTTCATCCAAAGCTGAATCTCTAATTCTTTGACTTCTAAGGCCACTGATTTAGTTTTGCATCTTCTTGTCTGACTGCTTCACTTTTAAACCGGCTTGAATGCTGCTGAGTTTTTGGGGTGCACTGCAGATTTGGTAAAACACCTCCTCAACCAAAGCCCTGCATTATTCCACCTTCATTTTGTTTGTTACCACGCTTGAAAACAGCTCCCTTATCTACCAATGACACCAAATGATCTCTTTTATTACAGCTGAACCACGTTAGGCTAGGACAGTGGTTTCATCATCAAGACCTCCTAACCCTTACAAAACATACACAGATAAACATACGTCCTTACACACTAAAGAACATTATCACACATGTTCCTGCGTCTCATGGTCAGACCATGATGGAGAATGATTGCTGAGAGGTCTGGAGACATACGGCATGGGAGAAAGTACTGCTGAATAAAACAGCTCTGAGCTGCTCTGTGGCTTGACTAACAAATGACTGCGACTTAATAAAAGATATCTAACTTTCGATGACCCCACATACCCAGAACATCCAGGCGAACACAGGCATGCCGACACTCAGCTCCTAAATCTAAATGTCAAACAGAGAACACTAAATTAGAAACTACAAATCTAAAAGTTTGGACCAACACCAAGTAAACTCCTGTCCTTACTTCTGAGCAAACCTCAATTCCCCCTCCACTCCCTCCCCTTCCTCTTCCTCCATCGCACCGTATTTTTGTCTTTTTGTTTTTAATTCTGTGCGGCCGCCCTCATTCATCTTTGGCAAAATCAATAACCATTCGCCGGCCTGCAAGAGTTGAGGGATGTAAATAGCAGAAATCTGACATTCGCAGGATATAAAACAACAGGCTTTCAATATAATCAACGGTGGTGCCGGTGCCATTCCTCAAACAATCCATAGCCTTATTAAAAAGGGGCCAATAATTTAGCCCCTGTGTGCCGGCCGCGGAGGGAGCGTGGCAATAGTGTCTGATGAGTCAGGAGCTGTGGGTATGACAGGGAGAGGATTTAAAGATGAGGACAGAGCATGCAGCCTTATCCATTAATGTTAACATGGATAGAATGTATGTGCTGCATAATTCTCCTGTTTGTTTTGCATGCTGCTGGTTGGTTTTGCTGCCCTGGCCTCTCATTTGTCTTGTTATAGGAAGGTATTCTCCTCTTACATGAGAAGAATATGCATGATAACAATGCTTGCATGTTTTTAGATTAATTGTGCATCATCACCGGGGTAAACAGACAGTATCTAGCCTCGAAATGCTCCTAGAGAGACAAAAAGAAGAGCAAAAGTGGCCAAAATGAAAAAAATAATGGCTTCCCTATCTTTCCAGAAAGCTTTTTGCTAAAAATAAGAGGCACCATTCTTGTTCCATGGTCAAACAGAAGACAAATGGGCCACAATATGTGTGAAAAATAGTCAAAAAGAGCAAGAGCACAAAACCCACAAAGGCCACAGAGTTTTAACCAAGCAGTGTCTGGGAGAAAGGCTGCTGCTGCAGCACAAAATGAAATGATCTACTGTGTTTCCTCGTGAAGCGAATGCTCTCTTTCTGATGTGTTTATGTGCATTATTTTTCATGCAGTGTTAAGTTTAAGTGTTTATGCTCAGATGTGTGTTTGCTAGTGGGTGTGTAACTGTGTCGTGGGTGTTTTTCTACCCCCGCAAAAGCACAAGTAAGGAACTGTTTTTGGAGCTCTGTGCTGTGGGCTGTTGAAAGTATGTACTGTATGTGTGATTTTTCTGGGCTTGTTATGTGGTACATGTGTACTCCACAGCATCCTTGTGTAATGGAAAAAAAAATGCACCAGTGTTTGTTTTTCTAGCTCCAATCAGGCAGCCGGTTGTCAGACGCTCAGCAGGAGAGTCTGTCAGTGTGAGTCAGGCTGTCCTCGCAGCTTTTTTGTTCTCAACCTGCTTCAACTGAGCTGGAAGGAAGAGATCTTGACCTTTCCATGTGGCCATCAAATCAATCGATAATTATGGAATTAGATAGGTTATTATGCTCTGAGTGTACTGAGGGATGGTTATTGCTCATTGGGGTTCAAGGGCCTGTGGATAATTCCACCAAGTGTCCTTACCTCCTGGAGTCATATGTGACACTTTTATCAGTGTAATGTTACAATGAGGCTGCTGTAGATGTACTTCAGAATCATTCTAATTTCTAATATCTCCAGGAAAAATGTTTTTAACTGCTGCCTGCCCACACTGAGTTCATTCTCACCACCTCTACCCCTGAATTTAAAATATATTTCTTCAGCATTTTGGCAAACCAGATGGGCAAGCCCGCCCTCAAGGCATCGAGGGCTCTGTAAACAATGTGGGAGAAAAAGCGAAGCTGTCACTTGAAGTCGGTACATCAAAAATTGTCAAAATGCTTCACAATGAATCAGCAAGCACTTCACCCTGCACCTTCACAAACTGCATTCATGACAGTCGCCCTCTTGTGGTTAGCTTTGCATTGCATGTTTCAACTTCCCGTTGCATGCTTCTAAAGATAAAATCTCCCATCACACCTCTCCATTGTCTCTCTTTATTCAGTTTAAAAGCTGGAGCTCATTGCTGAGGCTTAATTGCTTCTGATGCTTCAGTGGAAATGTCAAGAAATGTGCTCGCAGAGTTTCTTTCGGCAACTGTTGATGTAAAGGCAATCAGTGTGAAAAGGACACGTTATTATTTCATTTCACGATTCTACGTATAATAGGTACACCCAAGTCTGGCTTTGGAGCTGGAAAGTTTCCTAGCATTACCATGTATACTCGTACTGTGTTTCTAAGCACTGTCTGAGACATATACGGTACGTTGATGCTGTCAGAGATCATTTTATGACCGCAAGCATTTAAAAGTTGTGTCTCAGATGAGCAAACTCTCAAGTGCTGGAAGAGAAACTTCCTCCCAGCGACAAAGTGTAATCCAGCTTCGTGTTTCTGAGACTATAACCAGAGGAGAGATGAAACCGGCTCCAGTTTGTCTGAGCATGTTTGAGTTGAAGAGGTTGTGAACTCTAGAAAAAGAAAGAAAATTTCAGCTGGTTAATGAAACTCTTGTGAAAGTGAGTTTGCATCTTTAATTTAATCTCTGAATTAATTGAGGTTTGTCTCCTCTGTAAGTATTTTCACATGTTGGAGTGTCTGCAGTGGTTGTAGAGCTTTAATGTGCTGAGAAAATCATGCAGTCTTGGAAAGGAACCAGGAAAATCTGAATCCGTCATGTGCTTAAATCAAACGAAAAGCTTTAAGATGTCAAAACATGCAAATAAATCTCCACGTGGTGCTCTTCAGTTGACTTTGGATGGTTCTCTTGAGTGATGGCGTGCCAGAAATTAACTGCTGCACTGTCAAGCCTTCAGAGTCTTCATTTGGAAGTCATAGTCTTTTCAGTGTTATCATAAGAGTTGAGTTTTCTTGAAGTCACATAAGTCGTGGGTTATAGTCATCTTCATGCCAGCGCCTGGTTTGACAGTTCAATACAAATATTTCACTGGTAATCCTTTTTGAAAATGAGGAGTGTCAGGAAAAACAAAACAAAAAACTGATTCCTCATCATGCACTCTGGATAATTCACTAGTTTTATGTCCTATCAGGCGCTGTCTTGGTGATGTGTTGCAGGGAAAGACCTACAGCACAAGACGAGGCAACCTGAAGTGACCTGTAGCGATCTGAAGTGACCTGAAGTAATTCTCGTCACAGTACATCACGTCACGTTATGATACTTTGCATTACGTTACGTTACATTGCATTGCGTGTGATTATTCATCTTCAGGAATCAGTTCTGGTGATTTTAAATATTCCCAGCTAAGTTAACTTCCTTTTTCCAAACACTTCACAGTACCTCGTCTCTTTCTGGTGTGACTCTGCAAGTCTCCCTGCTCTCCTTGATATCAGAGGTGATATTGAGGCCTGCTCCGCCGTGGTGGGATTTGACACAAAGAAGCAGCGGCGGTAGGTAGGTAGGTACGTAAGGGAAGTTTCTTTCAATCCGAGCTGACAGTATTGACAAATGACAGGGGAGTGCGTGTCTGAGCGGGTGTGTCTTTACTCTGAGAGTCGGGACAAAAGTGAAAGAGAGACTAAGAAAGTCAGGGGAATGAGAGAGGGTGAAAAGAGATGGTGGGATATAGGGGAAGAGCTTAGTCTGCCTTCAGGGGGAATACTTGAGAGAAAGGGGGAAGAGGGTTAGGTGTTTTCACAGGTGGGAGAAGAGGGTGAGTGAGAAGAGGATGAATGGAATATGGGATGTCTGACAAGATGTGGAGGTTAAAAAAAAGGAGGTTTGAGGGAGAAAAAAAGCCAATAATTGGAGGAAAGTCATCTGTAAAAGTTGCAGAAGTAGGGGCTTTTATAGCAGACATAATGATGGCTCATATTTTGGCTCATAAATGGGTCTACTTAACAATTCAACAGACTTCCAGGTATGCAGCAAGGTATTCATGGAAATTAGACTCAGGGTTCAGAGTAGGACAGAATAAGAATGAAAAGGAGTGAGCGCCTGAGTGACTCAGAGATCAAGTTTCAATGCAAAGATACGGTGTTTGCTGTGGTGTCATGCATGAAATCTGCAAAGATCTGTGAATATGAGTTTTTAACAACGGTTAGGGGCAGGAGAGGAGTCACACAGGGCCAAAAGGAAAAGTAAAGAAGAGTTTTATCTACACTGCAGATTTTAAAAGCTACACAGGCTCTATGTGATGTCAGGACAGAGTACGTTACCTTATGCTATGGAAATGTACTGCAGGGCGTAGTAGGAAAAAGAGATATATGAGCTGTTATTTAAATTTTAGCTTTTTAACTTTTAAAACGTTGCAAGTGCTCTGCCCAGCTTTGTTTTCCACCCGTTTCTCTTTGGTTTGTCCTCCATGGAAAATTGTTTTTAAAAAAAGGAGAGATCTGGCCAGTAGTTTGAAATCAAGCCAGCTGCATTGTTGCCAGATTACTCAAAATGCTGTCACACAGATCTGTCATTTCAACCGGTCTACTTCAATCCAAAGCTCCAGCTTCATAAGTGCTTGCCAGATGTGTTAAATGGCATTTTGTTTCCAGACCACCCGTCTCCTCCCTGAGATGATTCCCGAGTGACCGCAAGAATAGCTCCACACCCGTGACCTGCAACTGTTTAAAAGCTCCCTTTTTCTTTCCCCTTTACAATTACTTTTGGAATCCTCTCACGACATACAGCATAAGATATAAGGCGTATAATTAGAGTCAAGTCAATTTCCTCATTACAGACAATGACCTGCTGCTGGTTTCATTAAAGCAAGACTGGGGGATCCCCTGGTCTCAAGAAGTCAGCCTCAGTCGCACCACCAGAGCCTTAATTAAATCTCTGATCATTAAAACTGGCTCTGGATCCATTAAAGCCGACTCAAACGATGGACAAAGCATGAATATTTGATATTCTCTGTCCGTGGCATCTCTGCGGAATTGCTTCAAACTTCAGATCTTGCAAATTCGTCACAGAATACTTAATATAAAAGTTATTGTGGAACGTCCTCATTCACTTTATCTCACTTGTCCTTTTGGTAAACAACACACCAAGCAGCACAGATTCACGTCTGGGGTGGAAAAGCCCAGTTCTGCAGTTCTGCAGCTAAGCCAGGGCACTGCTCTTTTTTTTTTTTTCTTTTTACATCTTTACCTTAAGTGACAAAGCCCCAGTAGCCTTCTCAATTATGTTGTGCAGGTGCAGTCAGCAAGAAAGAGTAATTGCACTGGGTGTTTGGAGCTCCCTGAGACGGATTGGGAGCTCAGGGCAGAGCTGTCAGGGGCTCCCGAAGGACTTATGAGAACGAGTGTGTGTTTTATACGTATGTGTGTGTATGTGCTGCTGTCACAACGCAGCAAGAATAACATTATGTTTTCATTTTGCATGTGCATGTTCGGCACGGCGACATGCTCCCATGCACATCCTCGTTCCCGGTGTGTTTTGCTTATTCACAAGCGCCGGAACGATATGCATCTATTAACAGAGTGTTTGCGCTGCCTGCCGTTTGACAACTGCATCGAGCCGACCCCTGCCGCCTCCCTGACAGTGACAGTCGAGTCCCCGGGACCTGTCAGGCACCGTCACACATGCCCTCGGGCCCCCCTGGTACCTTCTAGATGCTTGGGCAATAACGCTGCAATAAGCTCCTTGTTACGGGTATGTCATCAAAGCCTCAAGGGACACGCTGAGAAGGCTGCAGGGTCACCAAGAATCAGCCAAATAATAAGTCATTTAAATCGGAAGTCCCTCAGCAATTTAGTAAAAGAAGGAGATAATAAAGTGTGATGCCGAGCATAAAGAAGAATCATGGGAAGTGAGGCAGATTAAGGATGACTAAAGACCTCAAAAAGTGAGGATTATGGGACGTTTGCAGGAAATGACCTTATTGGTTTTAAAAAAGCCTTTTTCCAGCACTTCCTGTTACACAATCATTCTCAGGAGGGCATGGAATAAAGACGCTAAAGTGTTTTTTGTCTCTGCCCAGGAGAACGCTGTAATTGAAAACTCCTGAGGATCCAGCTGGCTTTGATTCAACACCCAGCAGCGTCGAATTCTACAATCCTCACTCTCCTCAGACTAGATTTCACTTGGGCAAACCTTCATCAATTAATCCCCACTGGCCCAATTGAAGACTTTAGATCCGACTTTAAAGGAGATTTCGGGGTTTGAAAGGTTCACTTTGGTGTCAGAATCTAGCAGCGGACAGCCAGGAAACAGAGGAAGGGAAGAAGAGAGCGGCGGGATGTGGCTTCCAAAATTTGGTCTGTGGGACTGATAGAAGAGATTGTGATCAAGTGCAGAACTTCAGGGTGATTTGAGAGATAAGTGCAGCGGTAATTAATTCTCCGGTGAGTTAAATTAGTCAACATATTCTTCTTTTAGAGATAGAAGAGCACAGGGGAGCATGAGAGCTCTGTCCTTTACTCGCTTGTGTTGCAGGACGGAATATAAAAGTGCCAAAAAACATCACAGACAATGGAGCTGTTTAAGTTTGGGATAATGTCAGACAAGGGATGGACTTCATGGAGGCCTTTTCCAACTCAAAGTCCTGATTTAAGACACATGGAGAGGCAAAATCCAGACAGTTACACCAAAACTGCTTCATAGTTCTGAGTAATTAGCTGAAACCCTGCACCCGATCACAATGGAGTACTCGACCAGACGCTGGTACACAAAAGCATGAAAGCCAGAGTGGGAGGGCGTGTTTGTGCCCTTGCAGTAGTCATTGTTTAGCCATGCAGACACTTGAAGGTGGCAGGAAAATGGAGGAAGAGGGTGGATTCTGCAGGCGACGCCGGCACCTGCTCCAGATGTGGAGTAAGGCACAGATGTCCTGGTTTAATTAGCCTTGCCAGAGGTGCTGCGGCATGATTACCCTGCTCCGCCCCCGGGGATTGCCTGTCTCCATGGGTGCGTGTTTGCGGTTGCACAGCCTGTGTACACGGTAGGTGGAAGAATAATGCATGTGTGGCTGGCGTTTTTTCACCCTGTCAAAGTTAGTTTGGGGGCAAAGACAGGGAGGGTGTTTGAAGCGAGTATGAGTGTTGCCTTTCTGACTGAGAGCAGGAGGGGAAGAATAAAGGGAGCAAGTTTGATTATGCGTCTGTGTACAAAAGCATGTGCATCATTACGCGCCTCCTTGCTTTATGTTTCCACACCATTCAGGCTATTCCATCTGCCAAGCAAAACCTGAATGACCTAGTTGGGAGTGAAATGTGCCATAAAGGAGCGCTGATGGACGAGGGAGAACATGGTGCTAATGACACAGCTACATCTACACGCCTGCACTCTCGTCTAATGAAAGCCTTCACGCCGGAAACAGCCACCTATAATGGGGTTCGCCATCACGTCGCTCATGCACGTCACCGTCGGAAAACTTCAATTGACTTTCTTTTTTTTTTTTTACAAAGCACGGCTGCTGTTCGCACCTTGTGAGGCGCATATCAAGGCGTTGAGAAACATATGAAATCAGGGAACTGAGAAGTTCAAGAAAATGTCAGCTTTTGCAGATTTGGATCGGGAGAATGTCAAATGCGCCAGGCCGTTTTTATTCATGCATCTTCAAGTATCTGGGTTAGTCCTGTAATCATGGAATCTCTTTGTGGGAGAGCCGGTCCCACTAAGCTAATGTCTGTGAGATTTCACAACTGTGCACACGACACAGAGGCACACACAGGAAAGAACTGTGTCAAACTCTAGTTGTTGTGCTCAAGTTAGACGAGGTGCCGGTGTGCGATGTTAATCTGAGATTAAGACAGAGATGCTTTAATTAGCAGAACCCAGGAGATTCGTGGAAGTGTTTCTGCTGCTCACAAACACACGTTCATTTGGAGAAACACACATAACATACATGATTTATGAATTCTGGAGGTATCAGCTCAGTTTGCATACAGAGGAGAAGAGGTGGGGAGGAGAGAGAGCTCACAAATAATACATTAAAGAGTTGAATGAAGAGACACTATGGGAAGGGAATAAATGCACACACAGATCATATGGGTAACTGGTGTGTTCAGCATGTGTGTGTTTACCAAACAGACTATATTGATGTGTGTGTTGCACCTGCAGAGTCTCTTGGGCTGCATCTAATAAGCACAAGGATCCACTGATCGGGTCAGTATTCACATATAAGACCGTACGATTAAGGCGGAAACGATAATCCTGATCAATACTGAGATCATGATTACTTATTCATTGTATTTATTATATCAATATGATATAACATCAACATATCTATGAATATTATTTATCATTTTGTGTTTTTTCTGCCAATGTGACGCACAGCAAGGTAAGGTTAGCGCTCATTAACGGTGCAGCTCTGTGCTCACTCTGTCCCTCTGCTTTACTAACACACACCTGACCTGTCTGTACTCACTCTGCTGTCAATCATGTTCCTTTGATGGTGGGGAGACCAAGCTGTGATCACGATTAAAATTCAATGACTTGTGCAGCCTTATGTGCATACACATAAATAGGCATGTGTGTTTCTACTTGTTTACACTGAGTACGTGTAGTTCCCACTCAAGGAAACATAAAGAACAGAACAGAAAGTTTGATTGTGCAGAAAAGTTTAACAACAGCACAAAAAAGTCTGAAACTGTATGATGAAACAAACAAGGGCTAATTTTAGGAGCGACAAAATAAACTAACTAATGATAATTGGCAGTCCAATGTCTGAGAATGATTTCATTTTCAAAGGCAGGCTGAGATAAAATGGTTCATTATCAAACACCCAGGGGGCTCATTTATAAAAAAATCTTTTTGTTTCATCCTGCACAGCTACGGCTTTTCAAAGCAGGACCGAAAACTAACACACACAAATAATTAGGATTTATTTAGCCTCTGACATTTTTGTAATGACAGGAAAGAGATTTTACTTTGAGCAGCTTTGAAATCTCGTCTTTGGAATCAGGATTGTTGTTGCATAACAGCTTTGTTTGAGCATGAAAACTGCAACACGAAGGAGATTTTAACTTCAAGTCCTCGATGGCTGAGATTGAACTAATCAAAGTTTGCAAGGTGGGCAATAATTGTGTTGGATTTAGTTTTACTTTTAAAGTACACAAGTGTGTTATTTTTATCATGCAGAAGAAAAAAACCATCCTCTGCACTTTGGGTCAATGAACTCCCTCGGTGCTGAATGTAAACTTTATTTTTCTGGAAACCAAAAGTCTCTCTATGTAAGGACATTTGAAGGGTTTCAATGCCCACCAGGAACCCTGACAGTCCATAAGATGGAGTTGCTGTAAGAGCTCCTCCATCCATCACAACAAAGTTGGCAAAAACTGCCCTCAAAGCTGAAAAACTCAAAAGCTGACCCTGAGCTCAAGGCCAGAGAGAGGAAGAAACTGTCTTTTTTTCTACACCAGTGTCATAATTCCAAAATGAATGTGAGAGTTTGTCTATTTTCAAGCAGGAATCTGACGAAACGGCTCCATAAAGGATGAAAAATGGCTTCCCAGAAACAGTTTGCGTGAGCACAATTGCACACTGTAGGTAAATGAATTCCTTCCTCTGCACAGAGAGGAGCACAGCATGTGTGCGCTCAAAACAAAGACATGAAACTGCTCTCGCATTTCAGCTGGAGACCAACTTCCCAGCCGCTGATATCCCAGACAGAAAGCATGACTACGGCTGAAATGGCATTTAAGACGTTTGAGAATTCAAGCTGTATTGATCTCTGCACACCACACTGGAATACAGATGGTGAGATACATCAATGGCATGAAGCGATAAGTCCACTGGGACTTCAATTTAATGAAAGTTTATCTTACAACAGTGGCGTTTCATCTGCATGCCTTTAATTGCGCTTTATTCTGAAGGGGCCTTTTATTATTTCCTAAACTGGATACAGAGCTGAATAGGATTTCAATATGTTTTCAATTAAGAAGTCCTAATAACAACAACAGCCCTACTTGTCCCCCGATAAAAACATCCTGTGCATCATGAAACTAGAAATACGACAAAGCAGACCCTGAGCTGCCGAGCAGCTGAATCCAACATCAGGACATTAATGGGACAACATTTCACTTTCAAATCTCCAGAAACTGTCTCCTCTGTCCCTGGCTATCCACCAGGGTATAAAATGTGAAAGTTAAAAGTTTTCTTTCCCTCATACCGACTTTTGTCTCCCTTTCATCCCAAGGGCCAAACTTCACTCTTCGTCTTTGCTCCGGAGTCAACTGAAACAACCTCCCCTCGCTATATCTCCTCAGTCACCTGGACGATTTACGGCCCTCCTTGCCTTCGTTCATTTAGCGGCGTGATCGTCTTGTCATAAAGCATGTGTGAAGCCGCTGGTGGGACGGGGGTTGGCAGGGCAGGGAGATGCCAATTTATGAGGGTGGGCAGTGTAGACAGAACCAGTTTTACAGCTTTTTAGATTTATACCAAGCCAAGACCCAGAATCCAGTCGCTGCTTTTCTCTCTCTCTCTCCATTTTTTTTTTTGGATGAGCCGCTCTGTGGTCTACACAAGCTTTGACCTTCACATCAAAGATGGCCCTCCACTCCCACCTCTTTTCTTAAAGGTAATTTGTGTTTGCATCTGCGCCTCCAGGGGCTCTGCTTGTATCATTTAGGTGAACAGCGGCCGGCTGGTCCGTGCCGTGGAGGGGTTCAGTGAAACACACGGGGCTGTAAAGGGGAAGGTCAAGTTAATTCGAATTCTACAGAGAATAGATTAACTTTTCATGTCCTGTGAGGAGGTGTCAGAAGGGTGAGAGTCTTTTTAATTTTATGTTTCATCTACCCGACATGACCTGTTATAGAAAGATGGGAAAAAGTAGAGGAACTCAGCACAGTTAAAGTTAGAGTTGGCACCAGTGAAGGACTGAGTGAAGGTAGTCGGTAAATCTTTGTTGAATAAAAGTACAAAAGGGTATTTCAGCCAGAAAGCACACACAGCTCCAGATTCTTAACGAGTGGAAAGCTTCACAGAGTCAGCTTGAATTATTAAAAAACTAGGTTTCTTTTGGGCCCAGGGTGAGAAACTGAGAGGTCAGTCTCAGTCAATCTCCACAGTGTTGTTTCCTGGTCTGTAATGAGCCAAGACTTTCTCTCAGTTTGACCAAATCCTCAACTTTTTGTATTTAAAACAAAATTATGTCCATATTTCACATTTCTTTCTGAGCTAACCAAATGTATCCAAAAGACAAGTACTTTACATTCTACTTGAAGCAAAAACTGTACATTATGAGTCATAGATTCAAACTTTATAGCCTGAGACGATCGGACAACAATTTTAACTGGAAAGACTCACAAAAGTTGAAGCAAAAACCAACTGCAACTTAAAAAGTGATGCATTTGTTCGGGGCAAGACTTGGGAAATCAATCGCACTCAACAGTAGGAAAAAATAATTGAATTTGTGCAAGGAAGGATGTGTTCAACTTTAAAGTATCCAGAGAAGTCAACGGGATATGTGTGACTCTTGCCGACCCAATTGGGTGTCCAGCCTCAAGTAGTCACTTCAGTTTGCTGCTTGGTTTTCTGAAGTTGAGGTACAATGATGTTTAAAACATCAACCTTTATTTCTCATTGTTGATTTTTCCAATATTTACTGTTCAGTTGGGGAGAAGGCTAAGCAGGCTTGCAATAAAAAAGCTGGCACTCACTCAGAAGTGAATCCTGCAGGCCTTTACCTTTCTGACTTTGCTCTGCATGATGCCTGAGAATATTTGGACTGGATACAACATTTTCTGATTCCAAATGCAGCAGCTGGTGTATTTCCATCTCCAGTTAAAAGACTTTGTATCACATTGGTAACGGCAGCGAGTGAGACAGAGGTCACTAAAGGGGAAATCAATCCACTTCCTCCAAAACATAGAAAGTGGCTTACCATTTCACCCCCAGCGGGATACACAAATCCATTCCTACTCTTTCTGTTTTGCTCTCAATCGCATTCTCTTTCTCTTTCTTTCCCGTTTTCCAACGCTTCTTTATCTCTCTGTCTTTCTCCTTCACCCATCCTGCTGTCCCTCTCTTTCTAGCTCTCTGAACTTTGAACCTTCCTACCAACATCCAAGACGAATCTCCACCTGGGAGCGTTTCGAAAAACACCTCGCTCCTGTGAAGTTCAAAAGAGAAAATATGTACCATCTCCCACGCTTGTTTCCGCCTCTTTCCTGGGTATCATGGGGGGAAGGGGGATACAAATACAGGATGCTTTGAGGGCAACAGTAAATGGGAGTCTAAAATGTGTGAAAATCTGCTCTCACAACACCTTCCCTTTAAGATCACTGCACAGGTATCGAGGCAACAACAAAGCATCAGGTTCTGTAAATGAAAATGTAAAAGATGGCTGTAATGGGCCGCCATGGGCAATTACTTCTGCAGGGGAAAACATCCCGTCTGATTACCACAGTTATTGTAGAGAAGGTGATTAAACAATGCAGTGGTGCAGAGCTGCAAAGTTATTAAAGAAGTTGGATTGTAGCATCATTAGATGAAGACGCACTAACAGAAGGTCAGCTTCCTTGCATTGGTAGCTCACTTAATTTCCTGCTTAAAGCTGCTCAACGGAACAGAAATATGAACTCTGACCGACAGATTCCACACAATAGTTGGATGCAAATTGCTTCAAATGTGGAAGAACCTCGAGCGGAGTTTGGAAGATTCATATTTCTTCAGGTGTTTTTTCCCTTGAATGACCAGTGCTGTCATTTTTCTGTCAGATCATCATTTTCCACAAGAGCTTAAAAAGAAATAGCATTCCTTTTCACTTCACTGAAAGTAAAAGCACAAAAGAAGCTGTTACAGACGACCACAATTCCTGGAAATATCAACTCAAGAGGTGTAACAAAGTGCTATTATTCAGGAAGAAATACCTTCAGACACACATATATCTAAGCAGTCAGTCAAACCACACAGGCAATTATATTAGAAGTCATCCGCCGACCGAGTGAAGCAACATCCAGGCTGGATTTGCACTCACTGTGACTATGATGTGCAGCAAGGTGAGCTGAGGACGCTTTGCAACAGATCCCCAAAAACATATCAGAGACAGATACATGCTCTTTCTCTCTGTGACCTTTGGAGTTAGGTAGAAAGGCAGCGAGAGCGGCCATGTTTCCCTCCAGCTGTCAAATGTGTTTCTGATTTTGAAGAGGTATTTGATGGTGCAGGGTTTAGTTTTGCACCGTCAAGAAGACTCTCTCTGCACTGTTTCCACGGGGGGAAGTTTATTTTCTTAAGACGGCGCTCACTGCCTGTGTGTACTTTGTCTACTTTTCAAACAAGAAGCATTGTTGCTGCAGCCAGACATGTAAAATGCATCACTGCTTGGAGCCATGGAAATCCAGCCAAGAAGGACCTGCCAAATACTGAAGACAAGATTAAGGACATGCAGACTGACGTGCAGACTGATGCGGATTGATGGCCATGCCAAATTAGCATGTGATTTACTAAGGCAGCTAATTACATAATAAAGAGTGTGACTGCCTTCTAGCTGCAGACTGTTATTGAAGAAGGGCTTATAAAGTGCATTTCAAGGATAGGCTGGATGTGTCTGACATCATCAAGCTCAAATGGGAGTCCATTATTTAGCAATGCAAATGGAAGCCATTCCAATCACTTACAGGTCGACAAGGTTGAGTTGATTCATTCATTCTGTGCATGTTACCTCACTTCTCGTTGGTTGGGGAGTTTAAAAAGCTTTCCCAAAACAGTCGGCCGGACGAGACATTACTTTTCCTCAACCAGTCATGATGTGCAAAAGAGAGAAACTGTTGCTTCTGATGTGCAACATTTCTTTAGAGCAGAGTTCAAAGTTAAGACCGCTTAGCTACATGCAAAAGGCAAAGATTCAAACACATTAAACACACAGAGCATGTCTCAATCATCCTCAAGAGTCATGTTGGTCTTAAAACCCATCCATGGAGAGGAATGGAGAGAGGAGGTTAAAGACTGGACAGAAATAAAATAAAGGTCTACGGGTGTGAAAGAGAAATAAACACTTCCCCTCTCTTTGGCTGAAAGACCACTTGGTACCAGTATGTTTCCATCTTTCTCTCTTCCTCTCGTGCACCAAACTCCCAGACAAAAAGTCAACCAACCCCTCCGAGCATTCAGCCCGACAAAAAAGAAGAGGATGAAAAAAACACTTATTTTTGATGGCTGCTTCAAAGACTATTACTGGCGCCTTTGAAAAGTTACCAAAGGGTGGAAGTTCTTTCGAGTGGCAAAGAGCAAAGTGACGGGGTGGCGAAGGGGTGAGGTAGCCACTCTCTTCATCTTCCCCTTCCTCTTCTTCTTCATCGCCATCTTTTTCCTTCTTGCTAGTTCCTCCTCCCCCTTCTCCTCCTCCTCCTCTTCGTATCTGGGCTCTGATGGAATACTAAGTAAACAAGATCAAGGCAGGGCCGTGATACTCAGGGACTCGCTCAGGCCCCAGCCGCCGCCAGAGAGGAACTCTTAAGCCCACAGAAAGATAAAGTGGTTTTTGGGGGAAAGGGAGCGGCCCAATCAGCTATTCCGTTTCTCACAGAGCAAAGCCTGCAGCGGGAAAAGAACACTCAGAGCTGAAGAGGACGACACATTAATCGATGAAGAGAAGCGTAGGGGAAGAAAGCACCGGTGGAGAACTTGTATGATCCAACACATGTATCTGTGATAGTGACATTACCCACTGGGAAGGCATGTCAGAGCAACAGGAACAAGGAATGAAAGGGACGGTGTTTTTGTTGTTTGGCTAGGGTCCCTTAAGCTCATTTCCACCTCAGGACCTTTCTCAGGAACCAAGAACGTCAGGAGGAACTACTTCTGCAGTGTTAAGAAGTCCACCTACCTTTAAATGAACCTTCTTAAGACATTAGTGAAAATGCAGACAGCAGGGATCCTTCTAAAGATTTGAGAGGAAGTGTTTTTGGTGGAAATGCTGCCTCAGTTCCAATTAAAGTATAACTAGACGCTACAGCACGCCATGATGTTTAAGACTTTAATTTGGCTCCTCCGTTGTGGGAACACTTTAACAAATCTAGGTCTCCTGGGACCAAAGAAAGCTTCTTTCTCCTCACATATGAACAATAACTCTCTGTTTAAACCAAAACACCACGTAGAGGTACTAAAATATGGCTCAGAAGACTCAAAAAGACTGGAACAGAGCAGTTTCTTTTTACTGTAACTGGTGATTATCTTCTTTTGGAGAGAACGTCCAAAAGAAACAGCATGAGCTAATTGAAGAGATGTGCCAAAGAACTGGCAAAGCTAGCTTTCAACCCAGGTGGTAGATCTCTCTGAGCATTATCATCACATCAAAATGACATTCTGATTATTTTCTGCCTTTGTGCTGCCAAAATCCTATCACTCTCCTGCTTTTTAATTGGAAACCTCGGTGTGGTCGAGTTCTTCAAGGTAAAGACAGTCTGCAGAAGTTGGGGGTGTATGCATGCTGGTGTGGACACTCTGATTTCGTGCCGTCTGTTTGGCAGACTATGAAAGTCCCATAAGACCCTTGAGTCATGTCCAAACAACAACATTTCGCCAGAGGCCTTGACCGGTAAATATTGTTCTCTGTGTCTGTAAATTGGTAGACCAGGCATACTCGCCGGCCCCACAGCCCAGAGCTGAAGCCTGGCATGGCCGGTCCACTGTGGGCGGAAGGCCGTGTTTGGCAAAGCCACAATGTAAGGTTGACTGGACCCACCTGTCAACACAGTGGGGGATTAGTGGACATATCAATCGATGGCTGCACAGATCCCCTCACCTGCGCCTCGGATCTTTCATTTCCCTACCTCCACCTTCCAGCCGTCTGCTCTCTGTCCGCCAATTTTCTCTTGCTCTGATTAGAACAGCTTTGACTGACCAGTGCTTTTCCAGAATGTGATTTGTTGGTTTGTTTGTGGTTAACAGACCTTTACCGCCCAACCAAAGAAATAAAGTCAGATTTTTGAGCGGACCTGATCCAGAATCATAAACCTATCCCACAGGAAACAACTTTTGTGACATGGTTCTGAGTACTGACTGATTCAGAAGTTCTTCAGCATGTAGGAGGAGACAAAACCTAGTCAGACAATCCAGTACAAAAGCCACGGTCACTGATGGAGTTGTACATGAAGAGATTTGTTGCACATTTGTGAAATCAAACTTAATTACATGATCAAATGCAATGACACTACACCTACTATGCCTGCCTTGAACCTGCACCTTCACTATGACAAAATTTGAGAGCTAACAATGCACAAATAGTCCATTTCATTCCGTGCTTTCCAACAGAAAACATGTATTATCTTAGAACATCAATACATGTTCTTAATCATATAAAAGCTGCATTTGTACTCTACATTTAAACAGCCAGGTTCTGTCACTGCAAACAGCCAACAGCTTACTCATTCCTGTCCTTGGGCTCCTGCACAATCAACATTGTTAGTGCAATGTGTTCAGGGTCCCAACGATCAGCCTTGAATCAAGTGGTGAGCGTGCACGTTTAGAAAGAACTCAAATTGAGCATTTTGGCAGAAAAATGTGACAAAAGCAAAGAAAGCAGTGAAGCTACAACCCAAAAAAAAAAAAAAGAAACGAGGAGCTGAAGTGGAAGAATGATGAAGGGGAGGGGAACAAGGACAATAGGAGCAGACGAGCCGTGAGTAGAAGGAGGAGGCGAGAGAAGGAGCCGGAAAAGGGGGAGTAAGGAGTGCTCTGTGGAGTGTGTAAAGACCACCCTTCCTGTCCCCTTCTCCACTGTGGAGTCCCTGACCTTGAAAGGACAAGGGGGTGGGGGGCAATAGTATATCTTCAGAGCATGTCATAATCCCCTTCACACGCTCGCACACACTGATCTTTTATAGCACACAGACTAATAGTGACATACAAGACAGTCAGCCTCTGTGGCGTCCACACTAAAGTGTAGGTGGCGCTGTTTGCATGCAGGTGGTGTGCTTATACTATAGTAGAGACAGAGGGGGATACTGCTGGTCTAGACAACCCTTTTGTGCTTTTAACTGAGCTTTTGAACACTGAGCTATCTGGATCAATAATGCATCAATCATTTACAATACAATCCCCCTACCATCGTTTCAAATCTGACATCTAATCCATCCCTTTCATCCAACCCTCATTGCTTCCTTTTTCTTAATTTTGACGACTCCATTACCAGCTTGTATTTACCAACACCTCATCATAATGAACCAACTCACATACATAGGCTTTAGGGCCATATAAGGTGGACTCAGTAGGGTCTTATATGTTTTGCTGTCTGGGTCCACAGAAAAAATACATGGGCTAGAATGGGGCACACCATTAAGACAGAGCCAATCAAGGTACTTTGATTAACCAATTCAGGATCACAAATATGTGTCCTCCTTGATTACTGAGGAGAAAAAATGTCCGAGCCCCAGATTTAGAACCCACTCAGTCCATTTGGGCCTTTATTGGGGTTTCTGGCACATATCTGGTATCCGTTGAGGCTGCAAATTTGCCTGATATTGTGCTCCCACATTAAACCCCAAGTGAAGAAGACTTTCACAACCAAAATGAAATATTAATATGTGCTGTTGCTCACTTAGAAAATGAACAAAATGTTCCAAAATGCTAATTTATGTATGGTTGTGTCAGTGCCCTTAAACTGTGAGATGCAAAACTTCTAGATGAGCAGGATCTTTGGAGTTCAGAGGCTAGTCTTGTTATAGAGTATCGGGTAAGCAGCATAAAGGACCGTAGTCAGACTTTATGAAGACAGACACCGAGCGTCACGGATATGTAATCTGCCAAAGAGGACAACACTGACAGGCTGATGAAGAGGAGTCACTGTGCTCCTTCTTCTCTCTGGACACTTCACCCACTTTCTATTTGCTGTTTACACAAAACCTGTCTGCTCCACTCAGAATGAGGAATGAGGATGTTTTTTGGAGGGTGTGTGTTGGTGCATATGGATAGGGTTTAGAAAACTATACATCTTTTATTAGCTTGTTAGCGGGGCATCACGTAAGCTGTACATGTGTACGACTCAGACGGGAATGTAGTTGTATATTTCATAAAGAAAAAAGAGACAAACAAGGGACCTAGTCTCACAAAGTGACAGAAAAAAACACATTTGTACTTTCAAACGCTGTATCATATCCCATATTTAAAATTTGACTGCCAACTAACCAGTCCTCTCTCTCTAAAAAAAAATAAGAACACTTTGTGATGGCTATGTGCTTTCAGAACACAAATCCATTTATGAAGCTTTGTCCTACCTTGGGTAAAATAACTCCCCCGTTGTGGACTTGGAGAGGCTCTCCAGTTTATTAGATGTCTGGCTTGTTATGATTTTTTTATTTGAATTCCTATTAAACTCCTTTCAGCGCACAAAACAACTTCATAACTTGGAAAAAAATGGCATTTTTACAGCAGCATGGTTTGGCCCAAAGTCTGATTTTTATTCTTTTACATCTTTTCACTGAGGTTTAATTAACTCAATGAAGTTAATTAAACCTCGGCTCTTTTGACTCGGCTCCCAAAGAAGAGCCGGCTCTTTATTTAGGATCTTTTGGTAGAACCAGAACTAAACTCAAGCAAACAGAACCAGAACCACATTATTAATGTCCATTATTAATGATTTCTCCTCTCAGTGAGTATTTGTCCTGTCTTCAAGAAGATCTATCTATCTATCTATCTATCTATCTATCTATCTATCTATCTATCTATCTATCTATATATCTATCTATCTATCTATCATGGCAGGCTAATGCTACATGGTATCACATGTCTTTTGGCGTAAGGTGTGCGCATTAGCTTTTCATTATAATAAGTAATGGGAGTGGTTCCCCACCCTTAAAATACCATTAGCCCCTGCTTATTCCCTTCTTCTTCCTCCCCCTTTTCTCCCCTCTTCGCCCTTCCCGATCCAAAGCCAAGCATTTTGTAATTAGCTTTATGGAGCGAGGGCCGAAGGCAGAGAGGAAAACGCTACAAATGATATTACTTTGAGCCTGAATAAGCATACGACACATGACATTATCATCACGCCGGATGGAAGAACTAGAGAGGATATCAAACTCTGGGATCAGCATTGCAAAAACCCCCCCTGTGTGATTGGATGAGCCCCTGCCTGTAGGAGGGGAGGGGGTCTGGCCATGTCTTCAAGCCCTGGTGGGAAATTTACTGATAGGAGCACACAGTGAAAGAGGCTCCCTGAGCTGTAGTGTCACGTCAGCATTTCAGTTCACCCAGCACCTGCAGCTTTAGCACGGAAACATGTATGAAATTAAATTACATTTCAACAGAGCACCAACCGTGCAGGGATTCAGCGTGAGATCTGTGAGGCGTCGGGCGCGACTTCATGAGGGAAAGGAGAACGCTAGGGGCCATTACACTCCAAAATGACCTTCAGTTTGTCACCAGCGTGGAGGAACGTCCAGGTCCTGTCTGAAGTTTGGCTCTCACATGGCATGTATTATCATCTGACAGTGACTTTAATGGTGCCTGTCACATGACCAAAGGAACATCTGAGTACAACTCAAACTCTTTACAGTTTGACAATTTTAAACCGTCCTCATTAGCGCTGATGGTTTCAACAGCTCTTAATCTGTCTTTATGGTTTCACTGAAACATCCTGGTGCTTATTTTTTGCCAAGGGCTCGACTGAAGAATGGGATCACTCTCATATCTGTCCATAATGTTAAACTATTACATTAACCTGAAGTAGTCCAGACCTCCTATTTCCATCCTGGTCTGCTAAATCTAACTAACGGCTTGTCTTAAACATTCAGAAGTCTTAAACATGTTGTCTGTCATGTAGTAGCTACAGAAGGATTACGCTGAATATGTGCGGTGCGCTCCTCATGCCAAGTCAAATCCCCATTAACTCTCTGGTCCATCCTCATCCCTCACATACTGTATCTACAGATTTTCTCACTGTCTGTATATTCTGCATTCATGGTAGTGTGTGTATATCTGTGTTCTCCCCCATGTGTTCATGTGTAAAAACTACCCCCATGTTTGCTTTTGCAAAGCTCTCCATGAGCCAAGCATGTGTGTAGAGCTGCATTTGTGCGTTTTATCCCTCTGAAAGAAAGTGTGTGTGAGTGTGTGTGTGTGTGCACGGTGAGACCTGCTCGTGTGTTTGTCGGCGCATGTAAACATCCTGGCGAATAAACGCCCTAATCTGTTCCCCTTCCCTGGTAATTACACTGACTAACGAGCAAAGCAGGGGGACACAAACAGAGAAAGGGGGAGGGCTGGGAGGACAGGAGAGGAGAAGTAAGAGGAGACAAGGGACAGATGGCGAGAGAAGTTTATATCTGAGAGTCAGTGTCTCCTCAGAAAGCAGGTATGAAGGCCTGTAAGTGTGTATCCATGCTACATCTACTCCTACAGAGTGTGTGTGAAGTGTTTGTGTGTGTGTCAGAGCCAGATGCCCGCACCTAACAGCCCATCTGTGAGGAGAAGCCCTGCCAGACCACTAATCAGGCAATCCATCACCTCTCTACCTGCCACTGGCCATTACCGGAGAGCCACTCACACATATGCACACGCTGCTGGAGTGTGTGTCCGCAGCGGAGAAAGAGAAGGTCTTGAAAGCTGATGATAAACAAACTAATTAGAGGAAAAATTACCAGTTCGGTCCTTTGCATGACAAGGTCGAAACACTCATGCACGCATGGTCACACACACTCAAACGTATGCTGGTAAGTGTAATAGTTTAATTATGCATACTCACATCAAAAAATACACAAGCTCTCAACACTTATAGGCTTGATCACTCCTTAAACACGTATGATCACTGAAGACTGGAGAACACAAGGAGGAAGTCTCACTGATGCCACCCACTGGTTATTTAGAGAGCAGGGAACCTGAGGAGCAGGTTTTTGGACTGTCAGAGGAGAACCTAAAGGGAACCCATGCATGCAACCCAACTCTGCACAGAGAGGCGACTGCACGGCCTGTCGGACCACAGCACCACCGTGTATCCCTGCATGTAAACACCAGACCAGATTAAATCACATGCCATGTAAACACGTGAACTGAAGTGTAAACGTGTCTTCAGACAACACTGAGGCAACAACGCTGAGTTTCAGACGTATCATCTCCTGAATTCTGCACACTCGTGAGGCATTACTCATGGTTTATCTGGAAACAAGACAAATCTGCTGGCTCACTCGTCTAGTTGGTATGGAAACTGGTAACATCTCCATTCCCATTTCTCATAAAGCGGCGGCTGTCAAATCAGTCATCACGCACCCCCCCCCCTCTCTCTGCCCTTGTGTGTTTTCCCCTCCTTATCTTTATGTTACCGTCACTTTTTCACACGCAGAGCAAACAACCCTCAAGAAAGGGAAGGGAACAAGGGGTGTATAATGAGCTCCTCAGCCATATTACAGACACACACACACACACAAACACATGCAAAGAGTGTGAAATCCACCTGTGTATGAGTGAGTGTGTTAGCCTGTGGCGACGGCTGCATGATACGGCGTCTGATCGCCTCCGTGAAGGCAGCAGGGATTTCATCTGGCTCTGAATGAAACACTCTGGAAACTAAAGGCAGTGATAGGCTGCCAAATCTCTCACACACATGCAGGTGCTCACACACACACACACACAGAGACCATCATAGCTTAGAGTGAAATGCACCCAAAGATGTTAAATAACAGAAAGCACACTAATGTGGGAACAACTTTGGTATAAAACACATTAAAGGAAGACAATTTAAGTTATGCTAGCGTGCCATGGACGTAAAACCACAACCAATCAACCAATCACTTACAATCATGATATCTTTGTGGGTAAAGTCCACCCGGTCAATCAATGCAACACCAATCTAAATCTTACATAAGGGTTGAGGTATCGGTAGGTCTAGCGTTTTGACCGTGCGCCCCATGTCGCAGCAAAATATAACTTCAAAATCTTACATAAAAGTTAGAAAATCAAAGAAGAGAATGCTTGTGATGCAAAGACGCCTTGATGTGTGGGTACACTTTGAACTCGGTGAACAGATTACAGAACAAAAACAGAGCTAAACATAAACAGTGGAGCACACAGGTGCCTGTGCCGATGCCCTACGTGCACCCACGGATGCGGAGCACCTACAAGAACTCTGACCTTAACCTGGGTCCATTATTTCAACTTCTATGAGGTGCTTACTCAATTTCTATCCATGACTCTGAATCTAGGTTGGCACCAAAGACTGTACACAACATGAACTATCATGAACATCACCCATTTGTTTCTGAAGAGGCGTAATGAAGCCAAAGATGGAGGTCGCCATATTGGAAATGCAGAGTCCAAGTAACTTCTACAAAATGGTCCTGAAGAACACCTAGATATGTAGTCAAGGCCCCGTATACTGTTTGAAAAGCTACCTGGGGAAGATATAGGTGGTGCAAAATGACAATCAACAAGAAGAAGTCATGATCACACACTTCACAAGACCATGTTTAAGACTAATTAAGACTTCCTGAAGGTCAAAGTAGGCAAGCTTGGACTTAAATCTGAATTTCTGACGTATTGAACCAGTGGATCTTAATAAAAATGTTCTGTCTTTGTCTTTACTGATTTCTTTTTAATCATGATGTCACCTCTTGCATATTTATAAGTGCCTGATATCCACATCCAACATAATTCATTCAAGTACAGGTATAACTGAATTAATACATGTCCAACTCAGGCATGCAAAACTTTCTTAAACTCCATATAGTTCTTAAACTCTACACATGTTGTCTTTGAGATCTGCCAGAAGCTCAGAGCCTCAGTTGTATTTTTGTATTTGTTGTGATGTAATTTCTTGGAGCATGTTCAAGTGCTCTTTCTTAAAATCTATACAACCTACAGCTTATGTAAGTTATGCTGTAGCTATTATTGTTTGATGTTCAAGATCAAAATAAAAATTATGCCGTCATATGTCCTCGGGTCAGATTCCTTGCCGCCCCCTGCTGCCTGCGCTCCGTCACCTTTTGTTTGAATCGGAATGTAACGCTACATGATAATGTCATCAGCGTGTGCGCAACATGATGACACCAAAAAAAGGAAGCTTTTACAAAAGAAATGCATTCCCTGGCTATTAAGGTTCTAATTCTGGATTAATTTATACAAGATTATGCAAGCAAATACATTCTGGTTCATTTTCTTCAGGTTAAATCATGACTTCTTTGGATATCTGAACACCAAACAGCTTATTTGTGCTCAAGTTCTGTAATTTACATGCCTACAAGAGAGTGAATATGATGATAGAAGGTCAGCATGCAATATGTTTATGCAAAATGTGTGTCTGTTTGTGTGTACTACATGCTTTGACCTGTGTAGGACAGACTAAAAACCTCTGTAAGAAAATGAGCTTCAGGGAGGTGGTTTCAAATCAGCAGGCTATCAGAACCAAGTGTTCAGTTCTTCTTCTGTGTGTGTGTGTGTGTCTGAAAAATAGGGAGACACTCTATGTAGTGGTTGGGGCGTTAAGCTGCAACCCTGTGGCGTTGCAGTGATGTGGAGGTGTAGCGATAGCGTGCTCACGCTGGGCTAAAACACCACCCACGAGTGCCACGTCCCTCAACAGACCTTCAATCTGACACACATGCACAATTCACACAAAGAAACAGGAGTGGATGAGACAGCCTGCATCCAAAAAACAAGGGTCCAGTGCAATAACTTTGCATAACATACATCATGTCTTTAGGGGGAATGTTGAATTTTAATATATGTCTGAAAGTTTGTGCATGTGTGTGTGTGTGTGTGTGTGTGCGCGTCAGGGTCGACAAGGGAACGAAGAGGAGATGTAGCATTCATTGCCATCTGTTTTCTAGCTTGACAATTAGGACACAGTCTGAGCAGCAGAAGCCAAGTTTGCCCTAATGCAATATTTTGTCTGACACACACACACACACACACACACACACACACACACACACACACACACACACACACACACACACACACACACACACACACACACACACACACACACACACACACACACACACACCTCCTCCCCCATGTGGTGGCTGTCGATCGATGGCGTGCCTTGTCTGCCACTCTCTTGCTCACAGTGCCGGACTGTAAATCACATAGATAAGCCAAGACCTATAAAGTACATGACCTGAAGGCCTCTTGAGCCCCTTGCACACACACACACACACACACACAAACACACACACATACACACACACACAGGATGGATGAGTTGCCAAAAGGAGCTTGGGAAGTGAAGAAGCAGGGGAGAAAAAAAGACACCTGCAGCATTAATCTCAATGCGGGGAATCAAGAGTGAAAAAAGTCCCCACACTCACACGCGTTCCACGTACCCTTAACGTGATTTAATGAGCGTAAAGCACCAATAATGGTTAAATATTTAATGGCCAACAACAACATAAGCAACAAGGCAGAAACAGTCTCTAACATAATTAGACTTTTATTGTATTAGCTTTGGCAGGAGAGACGCAGTAAATGAGTTATATTGCAGGCGCTGGCACCTGCAGTCGCTGCAGCATCGTGTGACTACACACACGTTTCAATACTTCTGGGACTCGCAGCGTAAGTACACTCGGTAATGTATTCAACCTTGTGGAGGTATCTGTCCTTATATCAAGAGATGAAGTTCATTTACTTTTATTGGCAGATTTGGGGATTTATCAACAAGCTCAGGGCGACAGGTTCAACAGGGCAGCCTGTTCTGAAGTGTTATTAGCTCATTACTCGGCTGATTGGGGTCGTTATCATCTATTATTAAGGCGGAACAACTTGTGTTCACAATAAGGCAGCAGTGTAAGTGTAAGAAGTCAAAGGTTAGTGATCTTAACTGATCCAACACAAGTTATGTCAAAGCACCAATACGTGTTGTAGTGCAGCCTAGCCTAACATGCTGTTTACCGATACTAGCTGTTCTGATCCTGGTATTGATTTAACAATCTCTATTCCTTAATGTGAGGATAGAATCATGTTTTGGCAACTTCAGGCTTTTCTGACTTGAGGGTGAACTGTACCTGGGTTCCAAGTGCCAAACCAGAGGCTGGAATCCCTTAATTTCAAGGCTTTCCAGAACAATTAAATCCAATAACCTGTCCATGTTTTCAAGGTTTCTTCCTTCTTTGCAGTCGGCTTCAGCTGTTAACCTAAACTGCAGAGCCTCTGTAGTTATCCTCCATCATGCACCACCAGGGGAAAAATGCACAGACCGGCCGGCGCTGATGATGTAGGAGAAGCACATGGCTGTTGTAAAGACAGAAAAGCATAGAACTGAGATAATTAGATCTACCATATGGATCGGCACTACATATCCGCCCTTTGTCACCGATATCCGATACCAGGATTGGAGCATCCCTAATAATAAGGTAACATAACTAGATGTAAAGTCACACAACATTATAAAGTAACACATTATATAAATGTCTTGCAAAGCCTGATTAGCTGAGTCTGTCCTAACATAGAGTTATGCAACTTAAGGTATCAGCAGGTTATCACTCTCTTCTAATCATGACAGAGTCATTTTTAAAAAGAATAAAACTCAGCAGGGTGCCATCGTAACGAGTCGAGGTGGTCAAGCCTTTCAAAGGCAGGAAGAGGAGCATTTGTAGTTTCCCCTCTGATATAAAATTCATCTTCTTTTGTCTGGCTTTGGACCAAAGAATGGAGTAATGCTGCTTTATAATTCCCAAAAATCCAGCTTCCTGACTGGAAACTCGAGCCCAGCAGACCTCTGAGAGAAACCATCAGAAGACTGAACGGGATGAAAAAGATGCTAGTTTTTATGTTTCTGAATGTTCGACTCATTCAAATGAACGGAATCTGGTGCAAAATCATGGATGCTGGTGGAACGAGCCACTAAAGCTGATAAGACAGGAGTATTTAGTTGGAGCCTTGTTATATCTTCTGGCACTTTGAAAGCCTTTTAATAAAAGAGAAGGTGGTGTAGATAAAAGCAGGGAGGAAGTTTGGGAAGGACTCTAAATGAAGAGACAATTTTAGCATCAATGGGGAGGTGGAGAGCATATGAAAAGGAATAAAATGCTGGAGAGGTGGAAAAAAGGAATGGATGGATGATGTAAGGCACAGGGAAGTGTGACCAGCCTGGACTCGCCTGTAGCTCCACCAGCAGGAGCAGCTTGTGTGGCAGCAGGACGACTGTCACCGCTGCCTGCCAACCACGGCCATGTTGGCGCAGCAGAGCACCCACCTGTCACTCAAATCCCTGCTTGCTTATAGTCGCTTCCTGGCTGATTGTTATTGTCGCTCGAGTAAGAGAGAGTGCATGCGCGCCCAAATACCGCTTGTAATTGAGGAAGAAAACAAGGTTGATAAATTTGAGATTTCAGCTTTTGCAGAACGTGCCTTCATGGGTAATTACTCAATTTTGGTTCATTCATCTGAGACAGCTCTGCTTTGATTTGAAGCCAATTTGACAAAATGATGCACTGAGCAGCTTTTTCTTAATTCTTCATTTTACACTTCTGATAACAAACACAGTTTCTGCTCTCATTATGATATATAACTCAAGAAAAAACATTCAAGACGACAAACTCTGACTCTATCTACCTCTCGAACTGACCGAGGAACAACGTCTCCCAACAACACCAACCACGAGTCACAATAATTAGCCTGTCGAAGAGCGGAGTGGGAGTGGAGCCCGCCTGGCTGTTAGCACACAAAGCAACAGCCGACAGCTCTGTGTGTGTGTGAATGTGTGCGAGCAGCGAGGGGTACCATTCTCACAGCCTGTTCTGACCGCCCTGCCATCTGCGGGCATGCCGGGTGCCCGCTTGTTGGCCCTCCTGTGCCAGGCACTTTGACGTGGTTGCATGGTAACAGGTCTGAGAGGGCGGCTTGAAGCGGGTCGGGCCAAATGTCTCCAGCATTACATGGATTTGGAAGGAGGTTGGGCCTTCGACTGGGGGGGGATTGGGTCATTAAAGGACACGTATTTATGCTTTTTAAAAGGAATCATCTGACTTGGACAACCTGACTTCATTCAACTTAAACACCGTCATGCTTTATGAAGGAGTCTTAGCTTGAGTCGTACCTCAAAGGTACACTTCTCTGGACTCTGGTGTAAGTTTTTCTCCAGTGCTGAATCCTTAATGGCTTCAGTTTTAGAATATCAGAGTGAAGCAACTTTTACAGACTTCATCTCTCTGACGCAAACAGATTTGTAATTCAATGCAGACTAAATCAGACGTGAACACTATTAGCTTTGAAGAAATAAGTTCAAAACCAGTCTAGTGCAGTGAACAAGCAAGAACACATTTTTTCCTCTCTCTCTCTGTTCATCTGTTCACAAACAAAATGAGACTCCTCTAAAAATCAGAGTCTGTGCAGGCAGGCAGGCAGCTGCCTAAAAATAAAATAAGATAGCGAAACAGTGGCTCAATCATCCGTGACTCCATTTTACTCGGCGGCGCCACAGGAAAATTAATTGCACTAATTGAGTAACAGAGTTCATCAAACTGGTATTCTCATTTTCCACATTCATTAGGCACTCTCTTTGTGAGAGCATCCCCGAGGTGACACTGTGTGTACGGCAGCTGAGCAGAGAGGAAAACCGACAACACTGCCAGTGGGACCGAACTCAACGACAGCTTAAACACTCACAACTCCACCTCTCTTTTTTTTAGAAACCCGTTGAAAGCTGTTTGTTGCCAAAAATTATTATCATCCAGCACATTTTACACTTTCCCTTTTCTCCCTGAACAACAGAAGAAGGCAATTACAATCTGCAAGCACACACATAAGCACACTTTATGCACCATGTGTCAGTATCTGAAGTGCTTTAAGTGAGTTGCAGTTTATGCACGCCGTCACCAAGGATTCCCTTTGCAACAGACTGTTGCGACAGAGCGAGCATATATGTGTGAATGACACGAGCAAAATAACAATAAGACGCCTGAAGAGGAAGAAACACAAGGCTGCGTGATGCGTCTTCTTCTCTGCATGTGGTTGGAAGTGTTTGTGTGCACGCATGCAGACATGTTTGCATGCACGTCTCATTCTCCTGTCATTGGGGGCGAATTACGGCGCAGTTGGTCTGCACTCTTGCACACACACTGGCGCTGCCGTCTGCAGCAGCCATCTGCACATGGAAAAAGAGAGTCTGAGAGTAGAAATAGAGAAGGGGAAAAGAAGGAGAGCAGCAAGGAGGAGTGTCTGCTTTCTGCACTGTTGCTGCCAAAATGCAATTTATTTAATAAACTGAGGAAGAATTGGATATTTCAGCCTAACACAGACTGTCAGGCAGCTTCCACAACTAAACGAACAGACTTCCCTTCACTTTGCAGGTTGCACATCCCCAGAGGACAGATTTAGGATTAAACCCGCCAAACGTTCCTCAAGATCTGCATGAAAATAACACCTGTTTGAGAAGCCTCAATCATATAGTTTGGCTACAACACTAAACTGCATTTTATCGCCTCATTTTGTTGTTTGACAGACACCTTCACACACACTGAGGAGGTTTCCTTCCTCCTCTTTGCAGAGACACGGAGCTACCTCACTCACAGTTTGTCAAACACAGCAACATGATCCGACTAAAGTCCATGTCTGTTTCATCCTTCCATCGCTGCAGACGAGTAACTTCTACACTTCACCCCCTGACTTCAACACAAGCTGCAGAAAAGTGGAAAAAAAGACGATGCTGAAGGCAGTACTTAAGGAGCATCACAAGGAGCACCATGAGTCACTGGACCTCTGACCAAGAGGCTCTATGTGACGCCCTGGGAGGTGTTCGGGGTGCAGAATTTAAAGCTGGATTTCCAACAGAAATCGGAGCTGTATTTTGAAGGTAAAAGTTGCTTGAATAGTGAGTTACCTAAGCTGAACGACAAGTTAAACATACTGAGAACTCTTCATCCATTCATTTGGAAATGCCTGGTTAAGTACTCGTCTTTTGTGAATTCAGGGTATAAAATATTTGCTCAAGAGGCTGTAAGATCCTCTCCTGTGAATTGATCTGGATAGCTGTGGCAGAGTTCTGAGATGTGTTGAATGTCCTCGATACTAAACATGAAGCCATTGAATAAAAATGCCTTCATTTCAAAAGACCTGCTCAAATCGAAGCATTTAAATCCCCATCGCACTTTTATGCTACACTAAAGCTATGCTGCTGAGCTATTTCCAGCCATCTTGACCTCATATGGAGCAGAGAGAAGAACACAACCCTGATGGTAGCCACTTCACAACCTGCTATTAGTCGAATACCACCTTTCTTTGTGTGAATTAAAACCAAGTTCTCACATTTGTTGTGTGTTTGTTTGCAGTTTAAGTAAGAGATGTGGTCAGTGGGCATAAAGACAAATTAAAAGGAGGAAACAGGGATGTGTCTTGGCTTGGTGAAGCCACCCTTTCCCCCCCCCTTTGGACAAGTTCCTGGGTGCAAACCTTGCAGACTGCACCCGCCAGATCAGCTCTGCTATAGCATTGAGCAAAATCAATGAGAAATGACAGAATCACCAAAGCACATGCGTATAGATTTTGTACACTGCGGTTTCTATGTGTGAGGCGGTGGCAGAACTGGAGGGGGGGGGACGGAGCGGTATGAGGAGGGTCCAGGGGGGGGGGGGAGTAACACCTCCTCTCTGTGAGTCCATGGAGGATCTGCACCGGACAACTCTCCCACTTCAACTGAACACAAAGCTGCCCGACCCTGTCAGTCAGCCGCTGTATGTGTGTGTCCTCGGCAAAACACAGTAGTATGTGTCATATATATGTGTGAAAATACCCACTCGACGCATGTGTGTAACTGTCAACTGTCTATAAAAGCACCTCAAAATGTGTGTGTGCCAATTAGGAGAGGTTCCAGCCACTCTCCCTTCCTCCAACATGTCTCCTCCTTCCTATGGGAGGGCGGACCTGTGTCATCTGTCACTCAAAAAGCCAGGCACTTGCACCACCGGACCACCTCCCTACACCTCCATGTAATCCGTCAAGCCCAGCAGGGAACGTGGAGGGCTTTTTTTTTTTGTTTCCGAAAGGATCGGTCGCAGTTCTGCGGCTAATTGCTCTGAGGCTAAAGCTTGCCACAGAAGGGCTGCAGCAGCGACCGAACAGGAAGGTCAGAAAGGTCAGAGGAAAGGTAAGGAGAGATGATGGGAAGAGAGTGAGTGGAAGAAGGAGGGAAAAGACTTCAAAACATATGCAATAAAGAAAGAGCTTTAATGCTTTTTCTGCCTATTATTGCATGTCATGACCCTTTTAAGTCCCCAGCATGAGCACTGAGGGAGTCTCCAACTGTATCTGAAACTGCTTTCCCCCAAGCATGCTTCCTGCCCTGCTCTGAATTCACGTCATATACTTAAAACATCTTATTCTTGCCTACAGTCTCTCCTTTTTACTCCTTAACTTCTCACAAACATCTCATCTGTCTCCTCCGTCACTGTTCCCCGCCGCCCCCATCCTCTCCTGGCGTTAGCCGAGTGGAATAATCACCTGTTATGCTCCCTGACAAAACACCAAAGCTGGTGTAAAGCCAACATGAAGAGTGAGTCACCAGAGTGTGAAATCTATCTATCAACCAATCTCATGCACTCACTGAGCGCGCTCTGCTTGACACGGCTCGCCACAGCGTTTATTGAGCCTCTGTGAACTCCAATCACATCGATGGCAAAGCAGACGCATCAGAATACTCGCATGGCCTCTCCCAGCGAGACAAAATGATTTCTGTTAGTAATCAGGCGTCGATGGCGTTCCGATAGTGCTGTTGTCATAATTACAGTTAAACACTGAGTTTTATTCTTCCAATTTATTTGATCATGTTGTGTGTAATTCAAAAACAGGCCTTTAAATAGCTCAGCAAAGATCTGCAGGGTGAACAAAATCAAGTTCACAATTTAAATGTTCGGATTCAACTCAATAACTTCAACATAAGACATGTATGTACACATATGCTTCTTTAAGACTGCAAAACAGACTTGTATGTTATTTATAGTGATATCAAACTATCAAAACAATCAGTTCTCATATTTTAGAACAGATTTAAAGTACATTTAGCAAAATTACTGTGTGAATGCAAATTATAAGCATTTTTTCTCCATTATTATCCACATAAATTCTAATTAATTAACAAAAATCAAATGAATATTTTACATAAGAGGTAGAAAACACAGGAGAAAGACTAATGATCACATTTGAGAAGTCAGGACCAGCTAAGTTTAAACATTTTTACTTCATAACTGAAACCAAAAGCCTTTTCATTTACCCAAGGACGCAGCAGATTTAACAAACTCCCTCATCTACTAGCTTGTTCAGTGGTTTAAGATGTAGGATTCTCACTCAGTATCTTTACACGAGCCACAAGTACAGCTCAATCAGGCAATTTCATTGGACGACTGCATCCACTACAGTAGGTGGCGATATGCACCCTTTCTGCTCGTTACTATCGGACCAAAACAATCAACTTACAAGTCAGCAAGAGCCTAACTGGTTGTATGTCGTACAGTGAAAACATGGACTTTAATTTAAGCTGTTAAAAAGCAGCATTGTATCCCAACAATGCTTTACATAGTGAAACAAAGCAGCTGCTAGCAACAAGCAAAGAATGGCGCCCAATTTTCCATTACATTAGGTGTAGTGGTTGGGATGGTAGCCGCTGCACTTGCGGTCATGATATGTCCATAAGGAAGCTTTAACAGGATTATAGCGTCATCTATTTGGTACAATATGGTAAGATAAAGACACATTAATCTGTGAATGAATAAGAAGCCTCATGCCTTGCAGGACAGAATGCATCTGTTGTGTCATCCTCTATCTTGCACTGACAAATGATTCAGTAACACAGCAGCAGATCTGACCTTGCATAACACACCACTCAAACCCCAACTTGAATAAAACTAACAGAATGCAACAATGCAACAGAAGTGTTTAATTCTCTTATTTGAAATGTCTACAGATCCACAAGAGAGCAACACTTTCAGTGTATTTATCGTGACTGATGTGTTGGACATTCACAGCCAGGCAGCATCTCTGCATCAAGGACACCATCCGACTGCATGGTAATCCTCCGGTGAATTATACAGCGAGTGAAAATGATGTGGTGCGCGGCGAATGCCCGCACTAAATATTTACAAAAGCCCCATAACTGATCTGAATGAGCCTTTTGAGAGTGACTTGGGAGGTAACACAATGGGAGAAGAGTGACCTTGCAGAGGGAGGGGGTCCGGGAGAGAAAGGCAGCAATTATGTGGCGGGTGAATGCCTCGGCTGTTGGGGAGCGGAGGAGGCTAAGACAGAGGGAGAGGGAGAGGGGGAGAAAAAAGAAAAAGAGGCAGATCATCACTCTGCAGTTTGCCTGTGGAGACACAAGCGGGGGGAAAAAAAGAAAGATGACAGAAATTCCTCCCTTTCCTCGTTCCCATCTTCTGCAATCTCGCAGGACTGGAGATGTGAAGTTACTGCGCAAACACAGCCAAAAAGACACTCTGCGGTCACCCGTTGTGATTGGTCGCCAGCCAAGTATTTAAACTAGAGATACATCGGCCCTTTTACAGAGGCACTGCTTCCTGGCACATTAGACAGTTTATTTTTGGGCCTCTGTTGTTTCAGATATCCTCAAGTGGCTTCGACTCCAGAGAGCGCTGATATGATATGCTTGGTTTTCCTGTAAGCGAGTTTGTCAGGTGTGTGTGTGTGTGTGTTTTAGGAGGCTGCTGGGTAAAACATTTTTTTGAGGGGGTATCTGTGGGTTGTATCAAGGGATTGTATCAAGTGAGACGACTGTGACAAGTGTATGGTGGAAGGGAGCGTGAGTGTGTGTGCGTGAGTTTGTGTGTGTGTCTTTGCGGAGCGAGTGTGGCTGTCAAAGATATGGACAGGCACACTTGTTCTTTTATGAGCGGACCTGGGCGAGCTCCTCTGGGACAGATTGTCAAAGCAGAGAGCAGAGGAGGAAAAAAGAGAGGAGGTAGCCATAACCGGGTCCTCCCAAAGACTGAGACTGGCTTTATCTTGCTCTGATTGGCATTCAAAATCACCTAAGATCTTTAATGATGCAATATGTAAATAAACGCCACCTTACTTTATGATTGCAGACCTGTTATTGTTGAGACAAGAGTTGGGGAATTAAGAAAGGCAGGTCATGTAGTTTGAATTACTTGCATGATATATCGTTGGAAGGATAAATTCAAATCACTTCATAGAGTCATCGATGATGTAACATAAAGTCTGACACATTCAATCAACAAGAAGTGTGACATTTCAGAGTGATTTAGGCGACCATGCATTGACTTATTAGAGTGATTTTACTTAAAGCCAGAATTCCTGTTCATAACAATATGAGACACTAACTTTATCAGTTTCCCAGAGTAAAAAAAGAACATTAAAATCTGCAGAAATGTAGGCCAATGTATGTGGGATCACAGCAACAGTCTCCAAACCCCCAATGCACCACCATCTCTGCACACCCTCAGTGCTTCAGGCAAAATCATTCTGTGTCTTCCGCCCCAGGAAAGTTGATTTAGGGGGTCCATTTGGGCTCAGCGTGGGCCACCTCTTGCCCATTGGTCAAGGCAGGGCCAAAAGTTCACCGCCTTCAGCTTTGAACTTATGGTTGCTGTTTTTACAACCTTCCTGGGCATACTGAGGAATCATCGTTTGTCTCGGCTACAGCAGCGGGGGGCTCATCAGCGATTCCACGTCTGCCCTCTTTGTCTCTCTGCCATGGGAGCTTTATATTATGAGACTAAGAATGGGAAAAAATCCACCCTGGTATTACTTGTTCTTCTTTTTCACAGTATCCATTGTTCTTTTTCTGTTTCTCTAACTAACACCTCAAATTTCTTTTTGTCCTTTGGGGGCCAAGCACATTTAATTCTACTGCTCTCCCTCTTTGACTTTGAATTATCGTACACCGTGCTGAAACTGGCGAAGACAGAAAGTATATTCCCCCCCGCTTTGAACCGTGCCTCTCTTGATTTTTGTGAGACTGCCGGGGTGGCAGAACATGCAAGCTCTTTCCTTGACGTGTTTGATGTCTAGACGTGGCTTGAAGTTGCAGAGTCACGGGGGGACACCTCATATATTTTACATGGTAGCTTTGGGGGGGTAATGTACTGTGAATGCATCACTTGTGTGTCTCTGGTTTTTAGAAACTTCATGATGGGTCAGTCTGATGGCTCAAAGGGAATTGTCAAACAGATGCTGAAAATGGTTGACTGGCTATTCGTCAATTGTGATCGTACCAAAGCAAATAGGACTTCAATTAGAGGTTTTTCAAGTGACATTGTACTTGAGTGCTGCGCCTAACATTCAAGGAGGATTCAAGCTCCAAGAGTGATGGACATCCCAACCCTCGACTTGAACTACCGGCTCAACAGGGACCAGAAACCAACACAGGTGGGACTTCCTTCTGTGGCAGGGCTGTCAGAACATCTTAGCATCTTCAAGAGGTCAGTCCTTGCCACAAACCATTTAACACATTAAGACCTCTGTCAGTGAACTCCAAAGACTGGGTCCCCCAAGAGAAGATGACTAGAGTGATATACAACATCACATACGAGGACTGAGAGGAAGGCTACATGGCGGAAACAGGACGGACCAAGGACATGTGAGTGATTGAACATGAGAAACAGAGCCCAGTAGATGTCTCTCTTCAGTTTTGTCCTTAAAGCATTTCCAAATTAGACGTTCAGGGTCACCAAAGATACCAGGTTGTTAACATGTTGAATTCTAAATATGAAACTCAATGGGGATTACTTGATTCTTGGAGCCAGTCTCAAGTGGAAACTTGAGGAATGGCAGTTTCTTCCACCCCCACACTGGCTACCCTTTCCAACACCTGAGGATGCCCTTTCTTCCGAACACCACCGTCATTAAGTAGGAGTCAAAGTCATTCCTCAAGAGTCAACAGACAGCCGGGTAGGCGAACAATGAGTCCTTTACATCCAACGGCAGATATCATTCCTTGAAACGCTGCTTCAGTCGACTAAAACAAAACACACGTTATGATGATCACCCCATATTCACGATATCTAGACAAAAAAATCTCACAAGATCCGTTTGAAAGTCTTACATCAACAGAGTAAGAGCAGCCTGTGATGAGAAGTTTTTGGTTGAAGCACAAAGTAGCTCCTCATAACTTTTTATATTAAAAAATCAACAAAGAATCGAGCAAGGTCTTGAGTAGTGGTTCCACTGAGTACACTCTTAAACTGAAGCTCCACCAGAATGTTAAGAAGGACCGTTATGTAACATCAAGCTTGTGTTTTTTTCTCAGTTAGACTCCTTAGAAATTCCCATAAGTCACAGCTATTCAATAGGATTCTTCTTCTTTCTCAAATGTTATTTCTAGTCAGCAGTGATGGGGTTTTCTGTGGACCTGATCTCTAATGTAATCTCATCAGTCGCCCCATGCTGATCTCAGCACAGCATGGAGTGACATAAAAGTGAAAAAAAAACTGCATTGAAGAGGAATCCTTGGTGGAAGATTTGAGTATTGGTTCATCACTTTTAAGTCATGGTATATTATGTTTCTCTTAAGTTAACCAAGTAGTATCATTGATTCATTAGCACCAGATATTTGGTGTCCTTATCTTTGAGTCCAGCATCCCACAATCTCAGCCTCCACATCAAAATCTCTCACGGACACACTTGGAAATATTCCCTCAAAGACTCTTCTTAGAACACATCGTCACCTCACACCGAATCCACTTTTCAACCTCAGTCTACTATCAGCTTTGCAGGGTACAGCAGAAGCATACAAAATGCTATCTGGTTTTTCTGAGCTAACACCTGAATGATGGACTTGAAATCAATTTTCCTCTTTTGGCCTCTTTTTGATATCCTGTCTCCGAGGCCGCATCCTCTGTCTGCTCCTCTGAACTGTCTGTGAAGCATTGAAGCTTAACTCTGGGATTTGAAGTTTGAAAGAAGCGATCTGGAATACTTCCGGACACATTGTTTTAAAAAAGGGGGGGTACTATTGGATTTCTTGTTTGAAATAACAAATCCAATGACCTTTGCAGCTCAGTCTGTACTACTAAACATTTTATAACTGTCTCCCAAAGCCAGCCAGAAGAACAAAGACGATTATAAAAGTTTCAAAGAAACCAAACAGAAAAAGAATCCCTTGCATCTCAGACACTTTCATTGTCACACAGTGAGAGTGTCATTTCTACTTTCAAAAAAAACATTATAAGTGCTGGAGTTTGAACATGAATGAACTCACCAAAGGGATCATTAATTTTTCATCGATGTGCCAGATTACGGTCTTGATCCGCCAACGATTCAAATATTTGAAAAAGAGTTGTTTATCTTTAGCAATGCAACAACTTCAGAAGTCTCCTGTGTTATTGGGGAAAGACGCGGGGTGGAAAACTTGACTGGTTGAAGGAGATAGTCGGACTAATGGTGGTTATGCACGCTCATGGAAATGCTTCTATGCATATTTTTAGAACCCAGAGGAGAAAAATAAGCATGATACGTTTTGTCAATACAGAATAAGTCACTCGAGCATGAGGGATACTTGTAAGATAGAACTCTGGAGGTTATTGCATTCTCTATCTATACATCAAACAGCAGCACAGAGCCTTTCAAAGAGTACCAGTAAAGACTACATTAAATATTCTGCTCAGCTATTCTCTTAGCTTCTTCTACACAGCCTGCTGGTGTTCACACATTCCTCTTAAAAGCAAACATGTCAGCTTGGCCCAGCTTTAGATCTCCTTTTGTAAATATGAAGTGATGAACATCAGGTAAATTAAATGTATAGTGCACGGGGAAATCTTACAGGAGTATCTCTCATTTCAGTGATCCCTCTCAGATTTGAAAGCTCAGCGTGAGAGCGAATAATCAGACTGAGAATTTGACTTTGACAGCAACTTAGAGCCTCATTAACTCCACAAATGACGCACAGAACACCCACCTTTCAAAGGAAATATGCAGACGATGGTCACCACTGAGGAGCAGGCGCTCATGAGTGTGATCTTTACTGTTATGGAGAACCGGTTTCATCCAATGAACATCACATCCAAATAGATCAAAGAGCAGCAAATGGGTTTAATAGCATTTTGATGGCATCTTCTGTGTGACCTGGGCCATAGTGACCCCACTTTGACGGTGATACCATCCAAGGCTACCGCTTAATGCTGCGTGACTAAATGCTTCAAAATCGACCGCCGAGCTGCCATGTGTGAGTTTATGCGAGTGGGTGTGCACATGCAAACATCCGTCGAGTCAAACAGCACTGTAATTAGCTGAAAATGAAAAGCGTCAGAGGGGTTCATGTGTTTGGCAGGTATTCATTAATTGCTGATGGAAACACAGGGAGGATGGGGGTCAGTTCATTTTCTCGCTGTTATCAGCGGCGCACAGAAAGGTACGAGCGATTGTCATGTAAAGCGTATGTTTTTGACTGGCATGTGATCGGCGCATTGAGGGAATGATTGCCATTTTGAGAAGTGTTTGGCAGGAAAAGATGATCGCCGAGGGGACAAGTGCTTTTGGGACAATTAGCAGGTATGTCATTAATCTGTCAGGATTTTGACAGCTGATGTTTCGGCTTGCTTTTTTTTTTTACTGTGCTGCATCAAAATCAGAGGATACTGTAGAGAAGAATTCAGAGGGAGGGGGAGTAGAGTCATCATGTAAGAGTTTGGCATTATGGGGGAAAGTAGTTACCCAGCTCTCTGAATAATCACAAGGCTGTGTTAAATACTTGATGCTGATTGGTCAAAACCCCATAACACTGGCTAGTCTGCAGAACAAGAGCAACACCAGTGACAACAGGATCATAAACATCATGAAAATCAATCCACAGAAGAGTCCAACAGACTCATGAAGCTTCTGCCTGTTGACAATGTGGCAAAACCTTAGTTTCCAATACCATCGGTTGAGTATTTGCAGTATATAATAGACTATTTTCAGGTCTTTAAAAGGCTTAAGACGTCTGTTGAAATACAGACAACAAAGAGCAGGAGGAACCTTAAAGAGTAGATCCTCTGACTAAAAGTTCTGGGTACTTTTGGTGGAAACGTGACTTCAAGGTTGAAAGTTTTGAAGAGGGGTGAGAGAAATATCTGGTAAGTTGGGATTCATGGTTTTAAATCTAGGGATTGATTTGACATTTTTACAAATTTGGGCTTTATATTAAACTATTTTTGATGCTAAGCCACAAGAGCATACTGGTTTTTGCCTAATGGTTTGGGACTGCAATTTTAATCTTTAGCAACACACGTTTTTATACAAATTCCCAATCAAACAAGCTCACCAGTTTGAAGCACAACAGTACCATTTGAAATTCAGAAACTCTAGTAGGTACAAAATTGAATTAAATGTTCTAATTAAATGTTCCAGGAAAATCCATCTTTCTTCAGAAACAGCTTCTGTTTTTAAAAAGCCAAAAACATCTAAATACCCTGAAAGTAAACATAGTAATGACTTAAAGAAGTCCAAGGCAGGACATCATCAATGCTAATGAACCAAAATCTGCAAACAAACCACATTTAAGAACGCGAACGCCTTGTTTGCAGTCAACAAATCAGCAACACTTACACACCCTCCCCATCCTCTCCCCCCCACCCTCCCCTCCTTATCACTCACTCAGCAAATAATGATTCAATTTGCATTCCAATCAACTGCGCAAGGCCAAGAGCACAATGAATAACCCATCATGTGTCATGAATTATGGCATGAACCAGATCTACCATATGATGTTCATACATAATTAGGATGAGTCACAATAAATAAGCCATACATTACTCATGACTAGTGCAGAGGCCCCCTTCTGCAACAACACTGGAGATAGAGACGAAAAGAGGGGATGCTTGGCTTACCTAGAGGAGAAAAGAGAGAGAGAGAAAAAAGACAGATCATGGTATCAGTGTCACGGTATTCATATTTAATGTCCCTGAAGGGTGGAACAAGCAGACGGTGTTGCAGCATGAGGTGTAAATACAGTGGAGGTATCAATTTTGTTGGGCAACCTGCGGCTAAAATTGCTCCTTGTCTGCACAATTGTTGCAGAAAGTTACAACTCCATCAACGGATTATTATTTGGCACCTTGTGATAGAAGCAAGGGTAACAGAACTTGAAGTTGGGGTTAGTTTGGGTCAGAGAATAAGCATCGTAGGCTTCCTGCTGTGAAGGGAAAGCTTGCAGAGGACGAACTAGCTTAAAAGATGAACAGATAATTGCAATACCCTTACAAGTTTACGAGCCACAGAATGAGTGCATCTCTGATAGCTGCTTATTGTTGCTAACATATACTTATACTTTCCCAAATATGAACCAGAGCCCCAACTTCTTGGGCAGCGTGTATAACAAACCAAACAACCAGGCTCCATATCACAAAAAACTTTGAGCCTAAATAGCAACACAATCTGCAGGAAGCAACATTTTAGTAACAAGCTGTGGACATGTTTAGTTCTGCTGTAAAAATAGGCTTTCTATATGGGCATAATGGGGATTGACACGCCTGTGGAGTAGCCCCAAGTGGCCACTCCGGGAACTGCAGTCTTTTTGGCAGTTCGGCTTTATTCTGGAGCCCCAGAGGCTGCTGCTTGGTTCCAAAAAACACTTTTCAAAAGGAGTTTTCTTTTGACAGTCCTCCACTGTCAGACGGGTGATTTGTTTCGGCAAAAGCAATTTTCTTTCACAAAAACATATCTGTTAGTTTACAGATACAGTGCAGGGTTGCAGATAGCAGGATCACCATCAGAGTAAAGCTCAAATACTTGGGAGCATTTACGAAAGCGAAAAATAGGCCAGAAAAGTAAATAAGCCACTCTGATCTTTATTTCAAAGGAAGACATATGATGTTTATCGAAATAAAGTAAATTCAGAGGAATATGTCAAAGAGACGCCGTGAAGTGAGGAAAAAGTGAGAGGGGGGAAAGCGGGATGAAGTGATGGAGACAGGCGCAGAGAGGCTCTGAGTGTGTGTTGGGCGGAATGAAAGAATGACACGGCAGGAGCAGGGCCGCCTCGGGGTTCCTGCCGTGCACTCATTGATTTCTCATTAGTAAATTCAGACCTCGATTTCATCAGACCCGGGCAAAGAAAGACAGCTAACGAAGGCATGGCAGGTACTTTGGTCTTATTTCCCGCCAGAGGGCAAATTTCCACTCTGCTTTAGCTGGTGATTAGGAAAGGGAAGAGGATGTGGATTCAGTCACGGAGCCTCTTTCCCCGCCCCTGGTATCAAAACCTCACTGCAAGGCTTTTTGACCGGTGGGTCTCCGCCCAATTAGCCAGTTCCACAAAAACAAGATGTCTCTCTCTTTTCTGGTGAGATTGATGCTTCATTAGCGTTCGCTTTGAGTATTGTTCCTGCAACTGAGAGGGGAATTATCTCAACTCAAAGGACTCACAATAGACACCAGGTATTAGATGGATCCCATTTACCTGATCCTACTTCTGGAAAGTTGAGAAAATTGCTCATAGGACGATGCCTTTCATTGTCCGGTTAGTTGTAATGATTTCAAAGCATGCACAGCACCCATGTCGGGCTGTAATGTGCACTGAATGGTTAGTTAGGTGCATCTTTTTCAGCAAATTGGACTCTAGATTTAAGAGCCCACGCTTAGTCAGGCACATTCATTCCAACAAATATACAGAACCCTCATTAGATGGCACTGTGTACTTTGCAGCCACTGGAGGAGGAATTGCAGGGAAAAACTCATTTTCTCCTTTTTTAGCCAAGCTTTATGAGAATAAAGATTGGTTTTATCTGTCAAATATCATATGAAGGGGGAGAAGCTGCCGCATCGGTGGGCATGTTAAAGAGAATATTGTCTTTTATTGCAGCTGGAATCAGACAAAGAGAGGCGTAGCTTCTGATGTATCAGCCAGAGGATCAGGCGGACGGTTGCTGGATAGGTTTTCATATCTGTAACATCAGTGTGCTGGACGGCAATGAAAGGGAAAAGAAAGAATGTAAGACTCGGGTTCTTTTTCACCGCCGGATAAGTGACGAGAGATGAAAGAGGTCGCTATTGATCTTATCGAAGTGTAGAGGGTCCATCTCGTGTTATTTTAACAGATGCAGAAAGAGTTACACTCCCTCCACACTCTTAGCATTTATTAGGCAGCTTACAGATGGCAACACTATCGATGCAACACACACACACACGCTACTTCTGTTGCTGTGTCTAATTAACTCAGTTTCCCGAACAAAATATCTGTGGAGGGACGGATAACCACATCTGGGAGTGATGCACTCAGCGTCACTCAGAGAGAGCCGACCCAGAGAATTATGGAGGGGAGTGAAGAGACAGCTGCAGCAGCAGGGAGGACGGGAGAGACAGATGTGGATTATGGACATTTATTTGGTTTTCTATGAAGTTATCACAACTGCTGATTTGTGCGTTTAGTCGACTAAAGGATTAAATGTCATCATGTGCACTCGTCTGCACCAAAATTACAAGTCAGGCTGTAGCTCTACTACCTGGATGTAAACCAGCACAGATGCACACAGCACAGTGTGAGATAAAGTAGTGTGTAGGCTGCATCTGGACAAACAGGCTTATTTCCACTGACTTCTTTCAACCAGGCTTCCATTATTATGCCCTTCAGACAACAACTGCCTTGGCCCATGACGCTGTTTGGAGCAGAACAGCGGGCAGAAAGCATCCTGCGATCAAAAGAGTCGATTTCATCTTCTTCTTCTCTTTCCTAAGACAGAGAGAAAAAGTCCTGCTGAAGCGGGCGTGACTGCGCACCAAGGCAGTGGATGAAGCAGGGAGTGGGGGGTTGGCGGGACGCGTCGATCTTCATCAACCGGGGCTCCTCGGGGACCAGGGATTAGTGGGCGTAAGGACTGGAGGCACCAACTAATGTCTCGATGGATAAACACTGCGTGTGCGTTTAGGAGAGTTATTAATGCCAAAAAAAATCATCCATTGAACATTTTGAAACAACAGTTCCTTCTTTGTGGGTAAAATCATTTATTTTCCACACCAAACTGACTCACACCAACATGTGGGAGGGGGCCGAGGAATCTAACTTCACCTTACCAAAGTGTCACGCAGCCCAAAGTTTATCTCAGTCGGGGAATAGCTGTTGAGGCACAGTCATAAAATAAAAATGATGTTGTCTTCAGAATCCACAGTGTTTGTTTTCCTCAAATTGTGCAGCAGCTCTGGTGTGAATAAGAAGGTAATGTGTACCCCAGACTGGGGGAGAGCAGGAAAATAATACGCCAGCTATCATTCTTTCATCAGTAACCCACTTGCCTATTGCTCACAATTGGAAAATAAGCCATTTTCTCTTGCTGAAGAAATGTGACAGCAGATGTTCGGCTTAAACTGCTGCTTTAAGAGAATTTCTTCTAAGGGTCTTTGTTTCTTTTGATAGGATGCAAAGACCTGATGTATGCACGTGTGATGGTTAAAGAGATAATACACTTTCATTGCAAAGTAGCTTGACTGCATCAACTTCCTGAAACATGTTGTGTGTGAGGAGAATCAGTGAGAAGAAACGCACATCCTGGAAAGATTTTTCTATCACTTTCTTACTTTATTTATGCTTCCTCTCTTGTGTAACGAATTCCCTTGCCTTACTCTATCTTTGTCTTCCCACTGAACACATCCCATCAGGGACTTGAGGGCACACCCTTGCCCTTAACCCCCCTCAAGAGGGAACTGTGGATTTCCAAACAGTGTATGTATAGACACAAGACGTGTGAGTGGAAGGAGAGGAGGCATCCGCCACCCTGCGCTGGAAGAGAAATGCCCTCCAAGCATAATTGCTATGGATCCCCCCGCTGCATAAACGGCGTTATCACAGTTTGTCTAATTGTGAAAGCTGTGATCAGCATAAAGAAAGGATGAGCTTGTGTGTGTGTGTGTGTGTGTGTGCATGTTTGTGTGTATGCATGCACAGCTTTCCTCCCTCTCTCTTCTCGTCATCTCGCTCTCTTTATCATCATCAAAGTAATTAACATAAAGGTCGAATTTGTGTAAACAGCAAAAGGAGGCGCGGAGAAAAAAGGTTCCACATGGATGAGGTCTGCCCAAGTCCGACTAAACATGTTGGTTTGACGCTTCCATCAAAGACAGGAAGCTAATGGTGCGGAGATATTTGTCTGTGCTGCAGGACGGAGAGTTTGAAAGAGCTACATATGAAGTGGAAGTATGAGTCAGTGTTGGAAACCCTGCAAAGAAGAGTCATTAAAAGTTATCCAAGACTAGTTCCCTGAAACTGAACATTACACCTCTGAACGTAAAGGGTGGATGCGCCTTTGACCAAACTTCTGAAGCCTCAACAACACATGTCTTACTTTGAAAACCCAGCTAACAAATAGAGCAGTGATTCACCTAAAAATGGGAACTCCCAATTTAAAGGATTCCAGTCGCGATGCCATCGGTAACAGAAAGTAAGTCCCCATTTATTCCAGCTCCTAACGCCGTCCCCTTAATCGTCCTGACCTCCACTGCTCATTTGATCTAGGATTGATGCATGGCAGCACAAAGCTTCTGCCCTCATAGTTAAGAAGAGTGGAGTTATTTTGGTGGTGGTGGCCTTCTGAGCACAAGGTTTAAAGATGGCGGTCTTTTGTTGTCTTAAAAGTGGTCCTGATATGAGGTTCCTTGTATGCAGGCGCCCCGGTCAATAAGAGGATATAGCACTGCAGTGATGTAGTGCTGAAAACGTATTGCCCACTTCCAGTAAAAATGTCTATGTTAAATAAAGTGATTCATCTTTCCGATGGAGAGAAAGCGCAGCAGATAACTGATCGCCCATGGTCAGCCTTGTAAATGAAGGAGGCTATAGTGAAGGTGCCCTTGAGAGATTGGTGTGTTTGTGTGTGTTCAGAGAGTGTACGACCCAGCGGGTGAGGCAGGGGAAGTAAAAGGGAGGTTTGATGTCTCCCACACATAAACCATGATTAACACAGTTGGGTTTCGAAGATCTGAGCCGCGGTAAGAAATAGTGCTTAACCACACACACACACACGCAGGAAGTACACACAGAAGAGCGAGGAAACACCCACGTTTCGGAGACAACGGATGACAGACGGGAAAGAAAAAGAAGCTCTGATTTACTGCGATTCCACGAGTCTCTAAACATGCCACATTACAAATAATTACGCTCTATTCATTCTCCCTGTTCAGACAATAGCGCTCACTTGAAAACAATTAGACTGCAATGACACCAGCCCTTGATGAAAGTGGCCCTGTGAGTTAAAAAAGAACTGAAAATGATACAAATGATTTATGCAAAGACTTGGGAGAGCCCCAATTCTCAACAAAAGCCAATTGACCCCCCCTCCACCCACTCACCCAACCCCTCCTGCACCCACACTTGTGTGATTGAACCGTAACGTAATCTGTCATTCAGTGTCGAGCACTGCCAAGATTTCATTACAATAGGAACTAATGTGAGAAAAGCAATTATTCCACTACCATAATGCACTACTTCAGCACAACGGTGACCTTTCCCGGCTGTGATTGTTCATTTTCAAAAAGTGTTCTCCGCAGTGAATATACATGAATATCAACACTCTGAGGACAGAATATTTAATCTCACCTCTTGGCTTCTCTATCCGGGCGAGAGGTAACAAAACTAATGGAAGTTTCACTCAAATATGAAGCAGTGGAATTGGTGGACTGATTGAGCACCAATCAATCACGATAAACACTTTGAGTTTCATATGCAGTCAATCAGCTAAGTTAATTAGCTTCATTTGATTTCACTTTTAGCATGCAAGTGGTCCATTTACGGACCAAAAATCATCCTGTCAATGCTCTGAAGTGGACGTGAAAACCATATCTGGATGGATCCAGCTGGCAGGCACGACCACAAGATACTACAGGGTCCTGAAGTGGTCATCATGAAGAGACAAAAGGTCTCTTAATCTATCTAAACACGGGTTTTAACCCTTGTAGCACTACTCATGTCTACTAAAGTGACCTTGGCATGACAAATCAATGGCCTCCTCTTAAATTAAAGTGGACTAACTTGATGACTTGAAGTTAAATCCAGACTCCAGCTGGCTATTATAAAGTCGTCAAATATCGAAAGTTGTTAAGTTGTGAAGACATCTCTCTAATAACAGTTTGGCACATCAAATAATAGAGTCTCCTGCATGAAGGGAAATACTGCTTTCTGCTCCTGTTATGCCAGATTTTGAATTAAACCTCTGAAATACATCGGAGACACCAGCTTGGGTGATAAAATCAATCATAATATTGGCTCAGAAAATTACCTACAGTTACAGGTAAAGTGAAAATGGACTACCTTTGACGTTTTGAAGAGACAGCTCAGACTTTCAGACTAAATTGGCAGATTTTTGGTAAGATTCAGTGTTTTTGACTTCAAGACAGTCAAACTACTCAGAGTTACAGGTGTTTGAACAAAGTTTGAACAGCCTATATGTATATATTGATGGTCGTTCACCTTGCTGAATACTGTCTCCACTCCTCTGGTTTGTTTTATGTGACCTGAATTTTCTGCAGCCGTGACCTACTGCTTTAATGTAAAGTTCAAAGATTCAACCCCAATAGCAGCACTACACTCTTTCAAATTGAGGTCCTATCGCTTTGGGGCGTCCGACGCTCCATCTTCTATCACTGCAAAAATGCATCTCTCTATATATGATATGGTTTCCATCTCCTGGGAAATTAAGCATACTTGTTTAAAAGGAAAAGGAGGCAGAAAAGTTGAAGAAATTTCTCTCTTGCTTGCTTTAAAGCTTGAAAAAGTACTTGACTCTTAGCGGAAAACATTTAATGTATTTATAAAACATCCATCAGTTAATAATTAATGCGGCACAGCGGGGGAAAAAGGGTATCTGAAAGTATCAAAGTTCTTCACAAGGGCAATCAAATACTTGTGTTTAACTTTTTTAGCAGGCGCCGCAGTGTGGCCAGTTAAAACAGCAAACAGAAAAATGTGATGTACAGCAAAGATCTATCTGCTTCCGCCTGCATCTGAACTCGCATCTACCCTCAATGTTTGTGCTCCAGCCTCCTTTTCTCATTCTCCTCTTCTCTGTTTGATTTCTCAGAGCTTGTCATCCACGGCCCCGGCTTGTCCAAGAGACTCCGAGCCATTAAATATTCATCCGCTCTCATCAATTGCTCCCCCAGTCCTTTTGGTGGAGGGAGGGAGGGAGGAGGGGAAAAAAATGACATTGAATTATTCAGGGCCCAATCAGGGCTATTTCTGGCGACTGCCTTGGCTTAGATGAGACGGCGCAGCGGGCTCCAGTGTTTGTGTGTTTTGATGTGGTGGCTCGGTTATCTCCGTGTCCATCCTCTGCTGTCATAATTACAGGCATTACACCATTATGCAGGGGTCATCAGATGCCTACTTTTCTCTCAGACTACAATTTCCATCATTGCTGCATGGCTGGAAGACTTCAATACATCAACTTAATCGCCATATGATGCTCTGAGAGAAGCTTTGTTTTATGTTACGCATAGATAAGTAGTGTGAGTGGCCTTACGGAGCAAAGTGCATGGATTAAAGTTGTCCTATTTGCCTTCTGTAATGTCATCCTCTTACCGGCGAACAGTTAATCAAGACGATGCAACTATTGGACTGCACTTTCCCTCAATGTGTGGATGTTTCAACTTCTGTTATTGTTCCTGCTCAAAGGCTAAAACTAAAACTGCATCAGACAACATCCAGGCAGCCAATCAGCACAGTGCTTATCATAGTCCACGCCCACTTAGATCACCAATTAGCTAATGAGGAAGGAAACTGAGAGGCTGCAGATCATCCTTACAGTTCCCACGGTTAATGGCGTCTATTCAGGCTTTTTACTTCTTCAGCTTAAGATGAATTACCTAAAACTAAAATAACAATTTCTCCAGTTTCAGTGATTGTTGATTTACTAATAAAGCTTCACTCTCATTGAATATTCATTTTGAGTACTGATGTTTTTCTAACATTCTTCCTGAGGCTTCTTCATAACCTTTTCCCACTAAACACATGAATTTATCAGGGGGATTTGTGTTCATTATTAAAATGATATGCACATAATGTCAGAGCAGTCAGTGTGATTGCTTTGCCTGCCTTGTGGTTATAAAATGATGGTAGTTTTTAAGTGTAAAGTCCAAGTTTCAGCACAGATGAAAGCTGTTCTGATCATGCAAAGGGCAGAGATAGAGTGATTTTATTCAGTTGTGCTCCAAAGCCTGCATGGAAACTACTTCAACTGAGCGCAGAAGAAAAATTCTTTTAAAAAAAGGAGATCACAAACACCAATCAACATCCTCCCGAAGCGAGAGAACATTCAGTCTCAAGAAGCTCATTTAAAATGGACAGTTTGCAGATGATTTTCTTTTTAAAGGCCGCAGAGCAGCATCTTGCACATGAAAGAATAACTCTGACGAGCAGAAAAGGGGAGAAACATCTTTATCACGCTCAGATGAAGTGAGGAGGGATTCTCTCTCCCGCGCAGGGTCACAGAAGTGTCACTCCCCTGGCCAAAGATAGTAACATCTGAGACTAATTCGTCCAATAAAAATGTCACTTACGGATAAGTACTATGAGCGGAGTGCTCATTATTCTGAAAGGATAAGAATGGGCAGTCAAGTGTGAAATTTCAACACTGGCACAGGAGGAGGGTGGACACTAAAGTGGTCACTGAGCAGTAAACCCCCAAGACCTTGCTGCACCTGGTGTTACTGATCTCTCTGAACCAGATGAACGGATCACACATCAGAACTCCTTCAGTTTAAGACAATACTGCAAATGGGAAATTCAAAGTGTCAAAGACGTGCCTTTCATTAAAACAAAAGACAGTCACAGTCAGTAGAACGTCTCTATACTAGAGCACGTAGAAATCTTTAGTGCTGACTAAAGATTTGGTCACATGACTTGGGAATGTGAGCCAACTCTGCCAACAAATAACAAGCTTCCACTCAAATATCACACACAGAGCGTTTGACATAGAGATGTGTGTTTGCAGGAAGCATCACATTTTTTACTATTGTATTCTATGAAGAGCAGATGCATCAAAATCCTAGAAACCTAAACTTGTCACAACATTTGGATCTGACTGTCTTTACAGGATTATCAGAGCAGAGGAGGAGCGGAGTTCTATGCATGTCTTGGCTACACTAGCATCATGTGTTAGCTCCCACTGAGGCTGTATTTGGCTTGACCTCTCACAGTGGGAGGAGCATGGGGCCTATTTGGGTGTACAGCCAATCATTTGCTCCCTAGTTGTGTTAGTAAATGTTTTTATGTTGCATATGTAACATAAAATTAAAGCAACTGAGTGTAGCTGTCATTTTGTGTTGATTTTGACGCCCCCTGTGGAGAGAGTGGTACTTCTCCTCTGTTAACGGCATCCACCTTGACCTCCTCCCTCTATGGACTCTCTTATCTTTCATAACCTGCATTCAAACTACACTTCACCATGTGCAATGTTTGTAATTTAAAAGAATATATGTCGCCATTTGTTTAAAGCGAGCTGCAGGAACAGCTTCAATGACCTTTCACTGTCAACTCATTACGCTCACACTCACACCTGTGGGCCAGCTGGATTCCTCTGAGACCTTAATGAAGTACATTTTATAGTATGGCACCTTTTTAGAATACACTATACACACTCATTCTGAAGAGGAACATTCCACATGCATTTAATCAAGCTAATTCAGGGTGTACTCAGTATCATTTTCAAGGTAAAAGCACTCGTATTAGAGTTGCATTGACACTCACATGCACAGGTAGTCACATTGCTTCAGTTTTAAATGACCCTCTTCACGTTTTACATCTGAATAGACCACGGACAGCGCTGAAAAAATGCATGCTCCAATTCTATTCAAGCGCTGCAACCCCTACCAGGTGCAAATCAATACCTATTCACTGCAGTCCATTCCATTTATTCATCAGTTAGATATATTTACAGCACAGTTGAGGCTGAGTGACTGCAGACAGAAAATTCTCCCTTCTGCACAGACGAGAACTTCAACATTCCTGCCTGTAAATTTAGTTTTATTCCAGCATGCGCTCATAAATAATGTTGAAACAAGGAGAAGTAAGTGTCACAGGCTATGATATGGCTGGATTAACTATTTATTAGGATTCCTTCCTTCTGGTGCAAATCATGTTCAACCTCGGAGCTAATTATTTAACATAGGCCAATATATCAAAGTGTTACCTTCCTGGTTGTGTGCCAGATACAAAAGGGTCACTCGCAGGTCAAATATTCAGCAGCCTCCACATCAATGGAGGTCACGTGAGCATGGAGATACCATCTGGATTTGATGGCGAGGTCATTCTGCGTCCCTCTGAATGATGAAACCCTAAAGATGTGCCCATTTACCCCATTCTCCTTGGACCTTCCCTCCCCCTCCCTGCGGGCCCTGAGTAATGAAAACAATTAACATCTCTAATTACCATCCTAAATCAGCGCTCAACACGCTACCCATTGATTTGATAGACCTGCCTGAGTTACGAGCTGCTCCCAATCGAACAGCGTACCGCATAAAAGACTTTACGGCGCGGCGATTGAGCCTGCCAGGCCCTCGCAGGGTAAATAAATCTCAGGAATATGGGCACGAAAAGCCTTGTCATCATCTTCAAACTTCCCTGCTTTTGCAGGTTCCATGGCGTCCAGGTGCTAAAGCTAATTGCTGCAAGGTAATGGTGTAATCAGTCAGTACAAATCCAGCTCATCCTGGGCATTCATCAGAGCAGCAAATGATATTTGTAAATACTTCTCTTTGCAGATGAATACAGGTATTTATCACATGTCCCAGCTGAGCCATGCTGATACCAGCAGGCTTTAGCTGACAGGACACCAGCAGCGGGAGGCTGAATGCAACCTGCTGAGTGCTAGCCTAGAAAAACATGGCTGACTGAAAACACCTGCCAGCCATGAGGATGCATCACAAAAATGTAACACATCTTTGTCCTATTATTCAAAGAAACCTGTGGAGGTCAGACCGGGAGCCACAGCAGAGCTAAGGTACTGAATTCATCAAGGCTTTGGCTATCGTACCTTTCCTACCCCTGCTGTGTTCCATCATTCAGCAGACGTGAAGCAGCATCGTGGCATCATCACCTATTTTTATCACCATGACGCAAGTAGGTAGTCTCTGCTTTTGAAAAAAGAATGAAGTCTGTAGCTGTTGTGGTTTTAATTTTAGAACAGTTAGGACGGGATGATGTCAAAAAAGGTTACAGAGTGTGTCAGCTCTGCTTTATTAAAAGAGCAGCCGTGTTTTATTAAGCAGATAACATGTTGAACAAGATAAAAGGGGACATTTCTTCCATCATTGTTCTTTGAGACTCTGGAGGATAAAGACAGAAAGCGATGAAGACAAGGAGTCAGGGGAGGACAAAGACTGAGAGAGGAGGAAAGGGCAAAGGAGTATCTCCTCCCTCTTCAGCTTCCTTTCTTTTTTTCCTTCAACGTGTTGTGAGGGAGATGTAGCAGTGACAAGAGAAATGTTAACCGGCCTGTACTCTGGAATAACAATACCCAGCGCTGGCAGGCAGATAGCAGGTGACAAAGCTTCCCCTGACTGAGCCACGCAGGAGAGGGGATAAAAAATGAGCCAGCGCCTGTCCTCCCGGCGTGACCCACCTCTGCGTCTCGACGTGCACAAACAAACACACGCTCGAGAGGTGGAAAACAAATAACACAAATAGCAGCATGCCCTGGTGACTTTTCTGGAGACAAAAGCACAGAGCGTGACCACCTACGTGTTTAAAAAAAGAGCCCAAAGTTTACTCTTTTTCTACTTTAGTTATCTCTGATTCAAAAGGGAGGGATGGAGCTGTTTCCCCATATTTACTCCTACATCACACCTCATCTTAATAACAGGTAAGTACCCTGCTGAAGCGTGACCCTATCAATCGATCCTCCAAGCCTCACCTGATCAGCAGAAACAGGCACCGAACACATGTTTGCTTAGACATAATCTTACCAATAGCAGGCGGAGATAAGAGCAGCAGACATGAAAGATGTCCGCTCGTTTCCCTCTGGGGGGAGGAAGAGCCGGGGAGTCTCGCTGCGACTTCGACTGCAAGCACGGGAAAATCATTGAATGACTGTACAGAGCAATGGTATCGTTTCTCTAACTCCTGTGGGGAGAGACTACTGGAAAAAAAAACATATTGACCAAGGAGAGCTTTTAAAGACAATAAACATACAGGTGGAATATAAGAGGAGCTTATTCCAGGGCTGCCTTCATACTGGTGTCAGTGACAGACGACGTAGCATCAACACAAGAACAAACAGAGAGGTCACAGAGAAACACAACTCACACCAGTAGCAGACACAGAGTCAGTAATGTACCAACACAAGCAGAGGCAGAAAAAAGGCCAATAAATCTGTCAAGTGAGTCCATTTGTACTCCATGCACTGCAAATGGGTGTACCCACAATGAGATTCAGGGAGCGGCTGACCTGAATATGTAATTTAAATTAGGGAGGTCCCTCCTGAATTATATTATAACATAGGAAATAATAGATGAGTTTTAAAATGCTATATCAAACACCGAGGTCAAGGTTGGTTCATGAATATAAACATACTTAATATGACTGATTAAATGTGTGTTGCATCAGGAGTTGGCCAACCAGAGGAAAAGCCACTTCTCAAACACTAAAAAGGGATGGAAGCAGGTTTTTTAAAGTTCTACCTCCAGGGCCGCAGAGTCCTTCAACATATTACTCTCACTTGTGCACCAATGCAGCTGACCAGCTCCACTGTTGTATAGTTTAAGGAGCTGCAGTGCATTTTGGGAGTATGAGGAGTGGGCTCCTGTTTCATACTTACAAATTCTGGCCAATCTAGTGTACGTACAGCCATTTCTTGCTACACTAAGAATTCAGAATGTGACGCCATATGTTAGCAAAGCCAATATGCATCAAAGCTAGCAAATCAACACAATGACATGATGTACATTTGCTGCATTAGTTTGTCTTCTACATCTACTAAACCTACGTTTTGCTGTAGCAGTGGATTTGCTTAGTGCTAAGAGCTCAGGATGTTTTTTGGAACTGTGATGCCACGTTAGCAAAGATTAGGATATAAAGTTGAGATGAAGTGGCTGCTGTGTTACATAAAGTGTCTGTTTTGTGGGTTAAGAGCCTTCAAGCATGTTTATTTTTACACCAGCTCTAAACCCTGATACACTAGCACTTAAGGCTCCCACAGGGCAGATGTCCAGTCCTGGACAAGGGTTCTTTTAATGTAAACTGTAATACTACACTGGCTCTTCATTAGGTCTAAAAAAAAAAACCCTCTAAGTTCTTGGAGTCATATCACAGGAGGCTGAAGGAAGAAGGAGATAACTGGGTGTTTATTATAGCAAAAATGTCACAAATTCAGTCTGCATGTCATTTTGTTGAAAATAATGAATTCAACACATAAGCTAGGATTGAAAACCTGTCTATAAGAGGTGTGAGTCTGTGACTGGCATCCAACAGGAGTGCTTTGTTTGAGTAAAATGCAGGGGCTTTTGTTAAAATAAAATATAAAACAGGAAAGTAAACAGCCTGAGGCAGTAAAAAAAATATTGGCTTTATCAAGCCAGCAGCAGCAAAATCTGCCAAAACCACACATAGTGTTCTATCAACAAACAATATCACAAAAAGGAAGTTTCATTGAGAGACAGAAGATAGACTAGTTTGTAAAACCTACTCTTTTTTTCTGTAAAGGGATGTGTTGCTGGTTCCCAGTAGGAGAAAATGAGTTCAAAGCGTTCTACTTGTGGTAAAAATTGAAACGAATAGACGTCTCAATAAAAGAGCCTGTCAATGCTTTCCATCTGCTCTATGAAAGTCAATTTAACATCATATCATATAGACCAAGCAGCTATTTCAGGTTCATTTGTCACCCTGCAAGAAACATAAAAAAAACAAAGCTGCATGAGCGATCGTTCAAAACCGTCAACCCTTTCAACGCCATCCCTCCCACACGCCCCCGGAAACAACAGCTGGACTGGAAATCATCCAGCAAATCAAACCAGCCCCTGTGTTTGTTTTTGATGGGACGCAGGTGCCGGGGACACAATCCGATCCCTGCCAGACTCGATATCTGTAATAGACTGAAACAATGGACGATCGGAGACAATGAAACACCCGCATTATGTTTGTCCTTGTCACATCACATCAGTCCTGATGGCGCTGACTGGAGGAGAGGCTCTTTTCATACGTGGGGGTTTGTCCACGGTCGCCGAGCCAGGGGTTGCTGGCAGTTCATCAAAGCATGTGTGTACCCTCTCAGGCAGGGTTTGACTAATGACAGGCTTTTGAATGGTGATAACATTGTTTTTGGACCTAAGCTGATTATAGCTGTTGAAATGGGGATGTGTTCTTAATGGGGGAACAATTACAACCAAAGTTTTTTTGTATATTGAGATATTGGTGGAATCTAAGTCATAAAATTAGGGCAGTTTTGCCCTAACTCAACCATGAGTGGATGACAGAGCCTTTGCTGTAGTTTAAATGGTACCACCGGATGTTTTAACCACTAAGATATCTTCCCCAGTGATAACCCTCCTCCTATGTCCCAATAGAAACCATGTTGGATGCTTTAAAAAGGTTGATTCAGGTTGCAGTATCCCTTTAACCACAGCCCCCATATCATATCTGCTCCACTGTTATCAGCAGGGCCAATGGAGTGGTCAACCCCTCCACTCCACTGCACACCTCGTCCAAAATTAGAGTGTGGAGTGGATTTCAAAATGGCCTGTCATGTCCAGTGCATGACTGCTTAGTGGAAATTTAAAAGTGGACTGGCACACACAAACACACAGATCCCACCTTCCTCTTGTTTGCTGTGCGATCTGTGCGGTTTCCCAGCAACGACAGAAACTTTGAGTCCCGACCTGCCTCTGCCAAAGTTGTCAGGGATTAATAAGAGCTGATAATCACGTGTACTACCGCAAACACACACTATAGTAAGTGTGAGTAACCTTGGTGTGATTTTAGCATGCGCTCTCTCTTGCCTGTGTTGTCGCTACAAGGCTAGTGTTCTCTCAGTCCTTGGTGCTCTCGCAGTCCAATTGTCATAAAAGCCACAAGGGCAGGAGCGCAAAACAGCTCAGATTGCATCCTTTCAATCATCCAGGCGTGGGGTAAAAAGAATATGTTGTGCTGAGAGAAGTCCTCAGCTTAAAATCCACCTTGAAATCTGTGAAGGTTTCAAGGCGAGCTGAGGAGAAACTCGTCGATGCAGCACAAATCAAATCAACATTTCAAAAACTTCACTTTGAAATTTAGAAATTGATTACTTGGCCTTCCTGGGGTTTCATAAATTGGCCCCGGTGCAGAGGGTGAAATCGTGTTACAATTAGTCTTGTGTAGAGGTGGGCCCAGCTGCTGCAATATGAACCCTCCTTTATGAGAGCAGCTGTGACTGGAATGAGGGAAGAATATTGAAGGGACTCCCACCATGCCTTCACCTATTGGAGGAATGTCTGCAGCCAAAGGGTTCAAGAACAAATAACCACTACAGCACCATCGATATCTGCCAGGTATTGATCCAACAGCACCTCTGGCTCTCTTGGGTGGTATAAACAAGCAACCTCTGCTCCTTCTCTGTACACTGCAGGTATTTCTTTTCCCACTTATATCTGAATTTTGAGTGGAAAATGCAGTCGTTTCATTTTTCTTACCCCTCCAACTCCTGTCAGGACGGCTTTCAATCCCAGAGAGATTTAGTGTCGGAATAAAAAGGACACAATAATGTAAAGGACACATGAAACATACCTTACCCCCCCCCTCCTCCTCCTCCACCCTTGCAGCTATTCAACAGCTGACAGAGTCCAGCAGGTGGCACATGGCGGGGCGACTAGTGTGTATGTATTCGTAGTTAAAAATACCTTGACCCTGACACTGGACCGAATGTTCCTCACATAGCAGAGATAGTCTACCGGCTGCCCCAACTGTGCCTCCACCATTCCAACAAATGCTTGGTTTATACGCCACATTCATGCTTGTTTGGATCAGGTTGGAGGTTATTTTAAATGTTGGAAGGACTCCCTTCAAGAGAGCCAACACTCCAATTAACCTGCTGTCCAATCTATTCATTTCAGGAAGAACTATGTAGTCGTATCTGCCGCTCAGAGCGAAAGGCCTTGTTAGTATGTTCGATTGCTCGTCGTCCTCTTGCCCCCTTGAATTACCTTTCTCTAATTTCCAGTTGAAAAACTTTATACCTTCTTTTTGAACAGGCAGCTACCCTTGATTTTTATTCTGTCTAAAGGCGGAAAGGCCGACACAAGAGGGAACGCTTTGATACCATCTAGTTCCTGACTTGCATGTGATAAGCGAAGAGGGAGTATGAACTTTTAAAATGGTCTTTAATTTGACAATATAGAGACATTTAAAGAGTTTGTTGCATAAAGATGAGAGGAGAGATTGGGAACATGCTGGATCCCAAAAGCTACACCAGCATAGAAGAGTGAGCTCTTCTTTTAGCTATCTCAGGGTGATTCAACCTGTCCAGACAGTTGGGACACTCCAAGTTCAAGTTAAAGACAAAGAAGATTAGATCCTAATGCGAAAAGTTGGGAGGATGTCTTCCTGACTTCAGAGTTTGGGTGTAAAGTACAAGACTTCAGGCCCATTTAAGCATGCAACACAAGTCCTGGAGATCCGAGAAGAAATCCCCAAATCTTCTTTAACTACGTTCCTGTTTGTTAAGTCTGAGCAGGTCAAGGCGAGAGTGAATCATTCCTGACGTCAAGACCTTCTTTAAATGTTTGATTGTTACAGCTATGAGATATTTAAAGGCAAGTGAGGAGAGCTGTTTAAAGCTAAAGCCGGAATAGAGGTGTAATAAAAGAGTCGGCACGCAACACAGAAAACCACAAATACCTGACCTTTGGCTGCGCTCGAATTTAAATTTAACATGCAGCCCTCTTTATTTAGATGCTAAGACACATGTTTGCTGCTTATACATTTGGGCCAGCTAAGTTTTCCCCAGGTTTAATCTTGGTTAAATGATATTCAAGTGCTTACCACTCCAATGCCTCACCAAAAGTGACTGCCTAGCCTTGTAAATTAGAATGAGTTAGCATTTTCAATATGTCCTCCATGTTTTATACAATTGAGTCTAGTCTTTATGCTAAGCTAACAGGCAGTGGGGTTTTGTGTCTCTCTAAAACATTGGAGGACGGTCTTGTAAATCATCAGAGCTCCTAAAGTTGGTAGAATTCAGGCAGCGTGGTGTCGAGTGAGACTCAGCTGCTGCAGGTTTGAAAGGGGAAGAAAAAGAGGCCCAGGCAGGGATGTAAAAATCACTGTGTTAAAGCTTGGTTCATGCTGCAGCGGTGGCACTTCGCGGTGACAGTGAGTGGTGCTCTGTAAGCACTTAGCAAGGCAGGTTTTAGACATCTACCACCCCCAGAAACAATAGAGGTTTGCGTGGAATAGACACGAAGACAGGCGGCCCGATGTCTATTTCAATGCGTGGTGATAAACCGGCTGACAGCGGTGTCGTCGGCAGCGCCCCGGTTGCCTTCCTCTACCCTGTTCTTTCTCACTATCTCATCCTCGCTGCTCCAGTGAGGTGACGGGTACACGGCTGTGACACATGTGGAGTGTATCTGTCACAGGACAAAAAGACCATCGGTGGAGCCATTCGCCCCGATATGGAGGCATTTTACTTCTTCTGGTTGTCAGCGGTACGAGGAGGGTCACGATCAGGGAAGATGTCACTCCTCAGCTCTTTTATTTGTCTTCCTCAGCTCCATTTTTTCTCAGCATAAACATGAAGAAAGAAGAAAGAGGCTTACAAGGGAGAAGCAATGTCTCAGGAACATTTCTACATCAAAGAGTTGAAATTGTGTTCCTGAGAGCAGAATTCAGACATCAATATCAGCCTTAATACTGAAAAATTCAATATAACCAAAGAATTGATGCACATTTAAGGTGCAAAGTGAGTATCAGGTGACCTTCGCCCTCTAATAACAGCACTGATGCACTGCCACAGATGTAGAGCAGAGGTGGTGTAATAACTTCCCCTGCATTCATTGGACGTTGCAGCACCAAGAGAGCTTCACATTCGCAACACACAAAAAATAAAATAAGCAAATAAATGGAGACGGAAACTGAGGAAATATGTGAGCAGGTGCAAGGCTGCCCACCTCTTCTGCTCCGGGAAAACACGACACCTTACTGACCTCAGTCTGAGACGGAAGATGGGGAGGGGGGGGGGGATTCTGGGGGCGGCAGTGGCTCTGACTCACTCTGAAGGAAAACATAATTCTTATTGAAAATATTTTCACAGAAGGCAGCATGAGGTTTATTTTCCAGAGTTTATATCAATGTTTTGTGCTGGATGAGCGTCGTGACAGGATAGTTGCTGCAGAATGGAGAAGGTTCTTAAAGTTACTCAGCGACTGAACACATTTTTATGTAAATAAAAGTCTATTTTGATCCTCGTCGGTCAGTTTGCTCTGACACACGCCCAGAGAAACACCCCTCAAACCTTAGTTCTGGATGTGTGACGGGGACTAGATAAAGATAGGCACAACATCAGCTCACATCACATCACATCACATCACACTGGATACATAGACCCCTTCCACATCCAGCCAGATCCCCGAGGAGCACCGGAGGGAGAAAAAGAAGTCCTATCAAAGACTTGGCTGAAGAGGGAGGGGCGATGAGAGATCCGGATCAAACGTGCTCCCGCTGAAAGAAGAGGAGGGTGGAGGGAGTCGGGGGGGTTTGTGTGACCAGCTTTCTGCGTGTTCGATGCCAACTTTGTCTGTATATTGTTTTCTCTCTTTATCTCAGTCTCCCTCCATCTCTGTTTGAAGCCACAGTAAACACAGGTGTTTTTGCCTTTCCTCCAGGGCCCCCCTGCTCCACCGCTCTTAGCGGGATACTGGAACGACTCCTGCAAAAAGTTCTCGTTTTTCCTTTTACTACTGCGGTTTCTCTGCTCACCACCTGTCTGTGTGTGGGGACATTTAAGGACTGTACACCCTTGTATATTATAACAGTTCTACAGTTTGAGTGACTTATTAAAATGTCTTTTACTGTCCAGCTGCCACGATCTACAGCGAGGCCTGGAGTCACCTTCAGCTGTTCACATAGACTCATAACAAAGACCAGTGGGGAATGCTGTGAGGTTTTTTAACCCTGGGTTTTGCCTCTCAGGCAACACACTACCTTCCTATTAGTGGGGGAAGTCTGCAACTACCATGTAAAATAAATGCTTTTACATCTTGCATTTTTAAAATGTTTTCTGGACAAATATCAGGAAGCAGCTGAGCTTAGCTTAGCATTACAACTGGGAAAGGTTGGGTCATAGCTAGCTACAAGCTCCTCACAGGAGCTTTAACAAAGACATAAAATGCAGACCTCATACACACTTTATTTACTCCAAGTGATTGAGCATGCTAACTGTGTACCCGGAGTAAATCATGCCAAGCTGAGAGAGGGGTTATCCATGGGTTTCAAATGTGTGTGTGTGTGTGTGTTCAGGCGCCAGCACTGAGGCTTGGCACAGAGCAGGTAGTGCCACCAAGAGGGGCAGGTGCCGCAGGGCATTGTCCATCTGGACATAGTGGGAGAGACAGGTGCTACCTGTCAGTAGTTAGAAAAACAGAGCGAAAGCAACAGAGAGGTAGTCGGAGGAGAGGTGGAGGAAGCCAGGGTGCAGGGAAGTGATGCATAATTGAGAGGCAAGAATCTTCAGGATGAGAAATAATGGAAATGTATGCTGTGTGTGTGTCACGTGTGCTGCAGCACAAACAGGTAAATAAACACAAGCAGGTGGTAGGAGTCATTAGCTGCAGCTTGGTGAGCTAAGGGTTAACCTTTACCATGGTGTGGAACAGCACAGCTCAACAATACTGGACCCTAAATTGCCAATCAGCAAGAAAAAAACCATCTCCTTCTGGCTCTAACACACCTGTACGCTGACTCCCTCAACCTTTGCCCTGTCGCACTGTCAATTTGTGCAGCACCTCTCCATTAGGTGTGTGCTGACGTAGCAGCTCTTAGCCCTGCAAACAACGCTGATACTCATCATTGCTGCTAACAGATTTCCTCTTGGACCACTCTTAACCCAGAGAGCTGCTTTGCCAGAATTATTTTCTCACTCCATTACATTGCAAATAGAAAACAACAGTTTGTAGTGCGTCTGCTTTACACAATGCATCGGCGCTACAAGTGAGTTGGCAGCAGCCGTGCATTGTTTTGACTGCTTGTCTTTTCCAGGAGTGCTTTAAACCGAGCTGCCGTCGACGCGAATGGTGCCATGAATACATTTCGAGGGGCCGTGCTTGCCAGATGCTTTGCAAAAGGCGTCGTTCATGACTCGCGCAGCAGCGCCTGCTCTCCATCTATCTTTCAGGGGAGTGCACCAGACACAGTGCTATCAGTGTGTATCATTTCTGCTTCACATCCATCAGCGAGAGGCTGCTCGCTAACCGCCAGCGAGCGCCCTGTGAGAGCATACGGCACTTCCCCTTCCACTTGTGTGTGGCAGGCAGCGGCAGCACGGCAATTTGCTTCTGATTGTTTCCTATTTTCCCTCAGCGAGTTCAGGCTCAGACGCAGACGGAGGCCAGGAACAGGAAGGAGGGTGCAGGGAGGGTGGTTAAATGGAACACACACACAAGCGCTGGAACACGGACTGAGCTGCACATGTAGAGGCAGAGGCCGTGTGTCATGAGGCCATTTTTCATTGTTATTATGACCGGGCCCAGAGAGCTGAGTGCTGCCACCTCTGACCTCTACAGCAGGTCACCATTACAGAGGGAACAAGTGTGTGTTCATGTGTGTGTTGGGGTGTGATCCTGCCTGTGATGCCTTTGCGCACAGCCTCAGCGTTTGTGCAATAACTCATCCGTCTGCCCCCGAGAGCAAAGCAGCACCGTTATTTCTGCTCAGAGTCATTACCATCACCGTCCACATTACCTCCTCCATGACTGCCCCCTTCAACTCGACACCACCCAAGTATCTCACACACACACCCCCTCTCTCTCACACACACACACACATACACAAGGCTTGTTGTTCTGCAGGCCAGAAGTGTGGACTCATTGGCAGGCAGTGTGAATAACAGGAATTGCAGGGAAGTCCAAAAAGGGCCAGTGTTATGCACTCTCGCTCTATACATAGAACATTGGTTGAGATCTTTGCTGTGCTGTTTCAAATACTCCGCTAACAAGAGGAGACCTGCCTGGAAGCAGATGCAGAATCTCAGTAAAATCTGCTCTCCATGAAGACATGAAGATATATTCTTTTAGAAGCAGACACAATGCAAATTGAAGATCTTAATGTTGGAGGCGAAAAGAGGCGCACAAGAGCTCAGAAGAGGCCCTTTCACCTTTGCATACATGGAGATGTGTTGCAGATCAAGTGTCTGACACTTATAGGGCAACAAGCATCAACAAAGATCTAAACTTTCAAGCGCCTAAAAGAAGGAGAGGTACAAAAAAGAATAGTGTTTGTTTGCTTAGGTCCTAATTAAGGTTCTAAATACACTCAGTCTTACAGATAACTCCAGTAAGAAGTCGTTCCTCCATATTTTAAAGATACTTAATAATGAATTCAAAGAGTAGAGTTATTGAACTTTGGGTAACGTTTCTTCCCTGCTCCAAAATGAATACTAAGCACCCATTTCCACGTACATTAAATAGCAGGGATCAAGGCTAATGCTCTGCTCATGCTGCTATGCAGGCAGCCCGGCTATTCACAGGCCTTTTACAAGACTAATCCACTTATTAATTCATAATAGGAGCTGTAATTCCTTATCAGAGGATTAACTTGGAGCACCTAACGCTGTGCATGTATCAAATGGGAGCAACGGTTGGTTCTCTATCAAGGCTTTGGACTGAGACAAGTGTGCACAATGTGGGCTAAATATAAGCCAGTGCCCGGTTCGGCCGTGACCTCCAGTAACCCCTATCACTGCAGTAATAGCCGTGGAATGAATGGTTAGCATGTTTGCTAAATTAAACAGGAACCTTTTTTAAGGTCTTTTCCATTGTGGCTCAGGAGTGTGGGCTTTGTTGTCCGGATAAACACAAGCACTAGATGCCAGGAGTTTTAAATGATGCCATATGGGAGGCTATCTCTGTGCGTGAATGTGTGTGTGTGTATGAGTGTGTGTTTGTGTCCACAGTCGCAGCAGCCAGCCCAGCAAGAGTCTTTCAAGTCGACAGCCAAATAAAGTTAAAGGCAGTTAGATAGTGAGAGAGGCGCACTGCCAGAGGTCACAGCGCTTTGGATGATAATCTGTCTCCTTTTTTTTCCTCCACTTTTCCACCAACCACCTTAAATGGAGACAACTCATGAACAAGTTATTTATATCAGCACTGCCTGCAGACGTGCTGGAAGAAAATCCTATTTTTCTTGACCAGATTAGTGACATCTGAGAGCAGATTGGATCTCCGTTTTCTCTTTAGATTGGCCGTGGTGTGTTTGACCATAATAAAGACATATTTCCGCTAATGTTATTAGAGTAGAGCTCGGAGTCAGATGACCTCAGAAAGGAGGGAAAGTTGTTGATTTCTTCCTCAGTAAGTATGCATGTCATTAGAATTCTACTGCTGTCCGAGATAATGATAGTTTCCAACAGACCAAGGCTGATTGCCAATGTCAATGATATTGATACATGAACATATTTTCCACATTATTGCAGAAGGAGGGCAAGGAGGGGAGAAATGACAGGAAGACTTTGGTATTTAAAGAATAAAGCAACATGAGCAGGAGTACATTTAAAGGTTTCCATTGATATGATATGTACTTTGCATCTGGGGATAAAGTCAAAAGCTTGGAAATAAAATCAAACTTTGTGAATCTGAAATTAACCAAGGGAGTGGAGTTTTGCCAGGAGGAGGATTCCTTTAAATTTGGATGTTTTCTCAACATTTTGATTTGATTCTAAAATGCTAAAGATAATAACTCTTCCTCCTCTGGGTTATTTTTCTGGCAGAAACAACCAAAGTTTGACTTTATTCAACACAGACTTCATGCTTTTAAAAAGAAAACATTAATCTATTAATCCATCTCTGGTATCAGCGCTGATACTTCTCTCTGTCCCTATTCCTGAGTGTTTTGCAAACACTTGTTACATGAAATTAAGGACTTGCATGAGCAATCAGAAGCAGCAACCTCACTTCCATGAAGACAAAACAGATTCAGTGATTGTGGATTAGTCCCCTTGAGCAGCATCACATCATGCTCTAAAGATGTTCAGTTTTGTAGAAAAGCTCAAACAGGATATGAATTTTACAAATTGAGCCCCTGGGAAGAAGAACTGTTGCTGCAGACGCTAACAGCATTCCCTTTGGTGTATTTGCAGCCTGATAAGGGTCTTTTATCTGAACGTTACACAGGAGCAGCTTTCTGCTTAGTCACACTTATTTCTGCGAAGGTGCACGGAAATGCAAACAAGCCGGGAGAGAGGGGGGGAACATGGCGTGATATCAAGAGTCAAATGATGCTAATGGCTCGTACACCCTTTGATGTTTGAGTTCATTTGGATCCATATTTTTTACTGGAGGTTAACAGTACAGCTGTGGGGAGTGACAGCAGCTGAGTCTGCAATGTACACTCCCGACCACAAGGCCACTAGTGGGGAGATAATTATGTGAATATAGGACGATTGGGCCCACAGAGCAACCGTTTGGCTACACTCAGAATATACTGCACAGGCTGTTGAATAAATGAGATGGACTTAAAATGCTTTTGTTAATGACTCGAGCAGCTTGGGGAAAAGATAAGATGGAGTTAAAGAGGACAAGTTGCAGCAGTGTGATCTACAAATGAGCTCTGTAAAAGGATATGGACGACAGCTACAGCTTTCACTTATGCATCTTGATGTTTTTGCCACAGATGTGAGGTCTGCAGAATGTCAGAAGTCCCATCGTAGTTTCCAAGAGACGCCTCAGTGAGTAACACACTCACTCCCGTTCCCGTGATCACATCACCCCTGTCCTCCAAAACCTCCACTGGCTTCCTGTCCCCCAACGCATTCACTTCAAAGTCCTCCTCCTGACTTACAAAGCCCTCCATCACCTGAACCCCCTCCTTATCTCACTGACCTGCTTCACCCTCACAACCCCTCCTGTGCTCTCCGCTCCTCCAATGAAAACCTCCTCTCCACACCCTGTAGGACCAAGCACCGAACCTGGGGTGACAGGGCTTACTCCATTGCTGCCCCCGCCCCCTCTGGAACTCCCTCCCCAAACATATACACAACTCCACCGACCAACACTCATTCAAATCCCAGCTCCAAACTCACCTCTTCAGAACTGCTTTAACTGTTAATGTTTCTATTTTGTGTCTTTTGTTGTGTGCTTGTGTTAAATAATCAAATGTTAATCACTCACTTCAGGTATTCTGCAGATTAAGCATACCTTTCTTTTGCTGCCTGTTCTATACTTTGTGTTTCAACACTGTGGATACTTTCCCCTATATCAACTCTTCCCCCAATGGAATTGAAGTGTAAAAGACTCGTCTACACACTCACTAAGGTATACACATCTCACCTGAGACAAACACAAACCAAAAGAACAACCCAAACAAAGAGAAGCAGAGAAAGCTCCCCTCAAATATATTAAGCAGAGAGGATAATCCATCCAGTCCAGCAGTGGCTCCAGACCACACTAGAGTTCATAAAAATCAGATAATTGAAAAGCCCCGGCCTCACCTCCTTTCTTAGCTCCATTCCTTTCAACCCCTGCCAAGTGTAACTGCAAGCGAGCAAATAAAAATCTCAGACAGCTTTTAATAATTTATTTGCCTGATATCGACTCTTATTCCTTTGTGATTTTTCGCAGCTCATTAGAAACTGGCCTGCTTGGCACTGTAATTGGTCAATAGGGGTGATAGATGACCGCCATGCATGAGCTCTGAAATCCTTATGTGTGTGAGAGAGAATGAGAGTTTTGACTTCATTTACTATGCAAGCTGTCTTTAGGGGATTCCCCCTCCAACAACATTCGATTTAGAAGCATCTGGATTTATATTTATGGAGTCAGGAGTGGACGTTATTGGTCCGTACTCTTATGATTTAATTCCTCGTACAATTCAAGGAATTATGGAAGCATCCGTGGGTGAGTATTTTATTTTCTGTGGGGTGATTCTCACTCTGAGATTCCAATTCCATTGCATTATCCAGGCCCCATGTCCCGGGGTCGATGATTTTGTGCAGACTAATAATAAAAATGTTGTCAACACGGAAAATCAATGAGGGAACCTTGAACAGCACCATGTCTTTTCAAACACACCTGAGTCCGAGACGAGTAACAAGCAACTACAAATAGAGTGAATGAACAAGATCGAGGATATATGTCATGAATGATAAGAGGGATTGGTGAACTACTTCACCTGTAAGGTTGAATGATGAGCACACAAACATCGCCCATGACCATGGCAACATGGGGAAAATAACCAAACGCACACACACCGGGAAACGACAAAGACAAGTACTTACTGTTCTGTCCAATCTATAAATTCCTCCCACTGAGCTGTGAGCGCACTTCCCTGTCATCCATCATGTCTCCACCCTCTTTGTCCCTCACCTAATGTCCTCCAACAAGAACCCAAAGCACCCTGTGTACATCTGTGTGTGTGTTTTAGAGTTCTGTGACGTGTGACGGTCAGAGTCCTAACCTGGTCACCTTCCAACTGTGTTAGCGGCTACCTCAAACACTCCTCACCACTCAAACTCAAATTAACTCAAGCTTGAATGTGTCTCCCCCCCCTCCTGAAAAGCCGTTGGCGCATTAGTCTTCACACATTCCCGTTCGCCGGCACAAACACAGTCATAAAAAAAAAAAAAAAACAGCCTCAAGTAAGAGAGCCCCGTGCCCAACAGGGGCGACCAGGGGGCAAGCTTTTGTTGGCAAGTCCGGCCCTGAGGTGGACAAAGAGCAAGCCAAACCCACGGAGGGCTGCGACCATCCGTCTTCCTAATGGCCCTGTCACAATTGATAATAGATTTTAATTCTGCTATGTGCCACGCAAGGGGAAAACCAGGCTTTTATGATCGGATGACGGCGTGAACAGCAGGATGTGGCTGGAGTCCAAAATCGGTGGGTCAGAGATGAGGAGGGAGGGAAGTGGTTCACAGAGCAGCTTCTACGTCTCTGCAGGAACACTGACTAAGCACATTTATTTTGTGGATTTTACTCTAAGTGAGAAGAGTTTATAATTAAGAGTGGGGCTGAAATTATTAGTTGATTAATTGAAAACAAATTAAAAAGCCTCTAAACCACTCTGCCAAAGTCTGGAACCAGGACTTGACACAATTGCCACTTCCAATTTTTACACAACGGACAAAAACTGCCATTTCTTCTCCTAAGGCCTTTCATACTTTGTTGACACAGCCCTCATACCAACACACAAGGTACCATTTGGCATATTACTATGCAGTCATAGTGACTTAAATTAAGGGCCAAGGAAAGTCATCCTTGGTTGGCAATTTGGGGCGATGGCTTAGCAAAACACAGGACGGGGACGGGGTACTTGTTGCTTTGTTCCTTAACCTGTCCAACATATTAAATCAGGTCTTTGATTCAAAGTGGACGTTTGTGCCTAGTTTGATAGAATTCTTTTGAATGGGATGGGACTTATGATCACAAAAGTGAGGTAGAAAATGTTTTAGCTTTATAATTTCATCAGTGTATGGTCAAACATTTTTTAAGTGAGCAGATAATTTGGGGCTCTTCGTTTCACCCTTCAGCTAAATTGGAAATTTGGCCAAATTTGCAAATTTCCTCCTGGCGTTCAAGAGACATCACGTTCCAAATGATGCAGAAGACATCGAGCCAGATGGATGAACAGACAACCCAAAAATATAATGTCTCAAGCCCTCTTTGTGGGCTTAAAAACTTCCTGTCATGCCAAGGAAGGCAGCCTCCACTCCAACATTACCCACTTTTGCTAACAACTAGATCGGCTGTGCTTTATTCAAATTACTGTTCTTACTATTGGACAAAACAAATCATTTGAAGATGTCTCCTTGGGGTCTTTGAAACTCTGAGAGGCATTTTTCCACCCCCACAGTCAGATTGAAATTTGCTTGCATTATTCAGTGTGACATTGTGTTCCCATCAGCTGATGTTTGTTTCCAACTCTACCCAATCAGCAGCCAGTGACATATCACTTCAATCAACATCATTTAGCCAGCACAGATCTGCTGTAGCAGTTGCTAGAGGCGGTTAACTTTGTCCAAGACACATTTAAATAGAAAAAACACCTAAATGAGAAATAAGTGAAAGCCATTAAAAGCCCTAAGTGAATATCAGGGCTCAGCAATGATTGCTTCTCTTTCTTTCAATAGGATAAATGCATTCTCAGAGTTCGGCCACAACTTGAGCTGGTAAACAATCAACACAAGTTTCACTGCAATGCCTTCCCACTCAAATTCGCAAGATCAATGTGCTCTGAGAAGGAGGTGAGAGTAAATACTGGAAACAAGAAGAAAAGCGGTGCTTTTTTCTTTATTGTTGTGGGATCTGATGAATTTGTGTGGAACTGAACCTGTGTGAGATCTGATTGTGCATGCAAGGAGCAAATTTAGAAACACAAAACACCCACGGCATCGCTGTAAAAATGGTTATCAAACGAGCTATTGTATGGAAAAGGAAGAAGAAGAGGAGACCGATTTTAGAGTGCTAAACACCCAAAAGGGGGGAAAGAGTTTTGTGCAATTTTTAGAGTGGACATTTTCTCAACTTTCCTGACTTTTTTCCAGGACAGTGAAGAGTTTCGACTCTCTGCAGCTGAATACACCGGCTGCTTGCTTGTCTGGCTCTCCACTTTTGGCTGTCTAAGTTGCTGACTCACCTCTGCCTTCAGGCTCTGTACCAGCCAACGAGCCGGCCAGCCCAGCTGACCAGCAAGCTCTGTTGACAAATTGATATCTGATCTGTGCTGCAATTGGCAGGGGCGCAGACTATTCCAGTGTTTCGGCTGTCCGCTGCCAGCTTGGAACAGCTGAGGGATTAGCTACAGGGGCTCTGAGGCTGAACTTGTATTGTTCATTGATGGGGCGAGGCGAGCAGTGAACGCTATGCACCAAATCAGACTAATGGGAGAAAAGTCTGAAGTGTGTAGTGGGGAGGAGAAGTGCGATGTTTTTGGCAGAGGGGAGTGATTATCCAAGTGTGTGTGTGCTGAAAAGTGTGTATGTGACATGTCTGCTGTGACCGGGAATGTGAGTAAGACTGCAGCAGTATGTGTGTGTGTTTTGAGTGTGTGTGCGTGTGTGTCCACAGGGCAGCCAGCTGGGTAGTGGAATGCAATGGATGTGGCAGTGCAGCTATTCTGGGTGCTTTCTCCTACTGTGGGGGTGTGTGTGTGTGTGTATGTGTCATAGCAAGGGGGGTTCAGCTATTTCAAGGGGTGTCTGGATTCCTGGCATCAGTGTGTCTTTGTGCGTCGTATGTGTGTGCATGAATTTTTTTCCGTGTGTGTGTTTGGTCAGGGTTAAGGTCGGTGAGCCGCATAATACCTGAACAGCAGCTACACTGTAAAAAGTGAGGCGGTAAATCGCATTTCCATGTCAATTAAAGATAGCTGCATTACTGTAGGGACGGCTCTGTCAGTCAGTCAGTCCAAAGGCTTCAGTATGCCAACTATCATTAGCTTAACTGCCATTACAGATATGCACGGTCCTCAGAGGATGAATCCTAATGACTTGGATGAGATCGTTAGTTATAAGCTTACTGATATATTTCATCAGCTGGGCTTAATTGATGGACAGGCAAACACGTTGTAAAGATGTCTATAGGTCCCTGATGATGTAGCCTTATGACTCCGGTGAATCTGCGACTTAAACTATGAGATCAGCGGCTTTTAATTCAATATTTAACCCATGAAATTTGGCTCTGGATTAATCTCTCACACCTCCAAACATCAGCATAAAGCATGGACATCATCCAATACCGATTTCTTGAAAGAGGCTGTAAACATGTTACATCCTGCTGCAGTAAGGGACATTTTAACATGGGACTTAATGGGGATTTGTTGTCTTTTGCATCCAGCCTCAAGTGGACACTCAGGGAACTGCAGTTTTTTTTGCACCCCTTGCATTGGCTTATTTTTTTAGCTGAGGTTGCTGCTTGATTATTGCAACTAAATTAACACTAATTGGCATTTAGTTGAGCTACTTTTGTAGCTAAAACATCACAGAACTGTTTGCACAACCTTAGACTTTGATTTCAGGTGATAACTTCTGTTTTAAAACCCTCATACTCACTCTGTTCTTTTTACAAACAATGTGTGGTTTCAGGAAATCAAGTTAGGGGGTCAAGTGAATCTTAAAGAGGAGCTACACTGTGAGAAAATGAACACCCAAAATGTATTTTGACAAGCCTGAGATGCAAATGAAGCAGCCTTCTTATAGTGTAAAGTTCAAGGTAATCCTCCCCCTCCTACCTATCCCCAAAACTATAAGTAATCCTGTTGTTGTCACGGACAAACATACCCTCTCCATCACTTTGGAAACCCCCACAAACATCTCTGTTTGTAGTCATGGGATCCCCCCAGCTCACACTCTCAGTAAACCACGCTGCCCTATTTTCAACCGCAATCTTTCCCATCAGCCGGCACTGCTTCCCAACACCGGTCTTATCTGTCAGAATGAAACCTGATAGACTCTTGAGAGGTATGTCACCTCATTTCGGTCCAGCGATTCTCCAGGCTAGACCCCGAGCCTTTTTCTTTCAGCCTGTGCAGGAGTGTGACTTTGTTTCAGGAATCACATTTTTAAAAGGTAACGAACCTCAAATGTACCTGTCTGTACTTAAAAAGCACTCATGAGTCATTTTTGAAGGAGTGTTCTGCGTGCAGAGACACATAGATATCTCACAACGTCAAGATTTTCTGCTTCCTTTGATGCCAGGAATCATTTTGTAAGAGCAGGTGTCCAATGCTGTAATGCTTCTTATTTGGAAACAAACCCATTAAATATACATCAAGAATTGTCTCGGCTCGGCGTAACACTTGTTTGCCGATCCAGGGCCAGTGTTTCAAAGAGAGAGATATTCTCAAAAGCACAAGTATGAGTTCATGGAGTGAAAAAAGGAAGGTTATGCTATTAAATTAGGAGTTCTGCTCTTAACCTGTTTGGTTTCAGCTCAATTTCAAGGACTTTTACGAATCAAGATAAGGCTCCAGCAGAAATAACTTGGCGGAAGGCTCTATTCTGTCTGACATGGGACCCAGCAAGGCATCGATCTGCGAGGCCGTGCAAACACACACCGTACATTTACAAGACCTTGACCAGGGTCTGAGTCCACGACAGGCAATTCCATTACTCACAGTCAGGGTGAGAGGTCGGGGGAGCGATCAATACGTGGAGGATGGAGACAGAGATAGAGACTGGGATGAAAAGAACTTACCTCGCCGCTGTGTGGTTTTTTGACCCACCCACAAAAGAGTTCCAGGCGAGAAAAAACAAGCGTACCCTGACCCTTGTGAACTGAGTGGCTGGTAGCAGACCCATTTTCTAGCAACGGTGCATTACTCAGGTTTCTGGCAGGTGAAGGATGCACTTAGGTGGAAATTCACATGTGAAAGGCAACATGCTATGAGACGGCAACATGAGGAGGAAAAAGTGTACTGTTTGGCATTGATCTGTCCATAGTGGAGGGATACATTTATCTACTGACACTGCCTGATGTATCATTAGCCTTAAGGGCCTATTTGCACTGGTTCTTGAGGAGTAACAGGCTGTTGTTCTAGTCTCAAATAAAAGCTGTATCACAACTAAAACTGCAGAAGGAGACAGAATATAAGATTCTAAATAATTTGCAGGTTTAATCATGAAGAAACTAACATGCAATATTTAAAAAGTGCATGCTATTTTGTCCCTATCAGCACACCATAGTTGGCTGCTGCAGCATCTTCCTGCTTCCCGCTTCCCCAACACATCTGCATCTTAGACTCCATTAAAGAATTGAGGACTTCTCTTAAAGTCTATCTTTTCACTCAAACTGCATCCTACTTCTTGATGTTTGGCACAATGTGAGGAATTGTCCAACAGAGCAGCTAGCTTTGAATCAGCTGCACATGATTTACTGAAATGGGGTTTCTGCATTGTAAAACTTGATGTATGAATAACGGCTGAATGAAAGTTAACACAAGTTGTTGAGTTATTTGTGAGCGGCTCTTGAAAACTTGTACATCCATCCATGTGTGAAAGTACAACTGTTCCGACACCACATTTGACGCCGTGCACGCCGCCACACTGTCAAAAAGCATTTTTGTTTGAGCTATTTTTTTCTGCCCGCGTTTGATAAAATGTCACATTTCTCAGCTGGCGTGTGCTCCCCCTGGAAATAATCGCCGTGATATATTTACACTTTTGGAGAGAAAAAACAATTATCATAAATTACAAATTTGTTGCCCGCCTTCATTAAAGATACGCTCGGTTGCTCTGTGGTTGCTATAAAACAAATACGCTATCTGGGCTTTCTATGCGTCATGATGGAGTATGAACAACAAGCGGGCCTTTTTTTTTTGTTTCTGCAGAAGACGCCTTCGTTTTTTAATGAAGTGCCGACCGCTCTGAATAAGGACTCAATGAGGCGTAGAATGGGGCCCCTCTGTCCCTCCCCTACCTCTTTTTGTTGTCTCTTCCTCCCTCTCGTCTACGTTTGAACCTCTTGTACCCCTCCATCTTTTAGAGGATTAGAATAAGGGCCATTACCCTCCGTCAGGGGCGCGTTTCCCTCCACAATAGATGGCCTGCCTGGGTAGTTTCTCTCCCTTTGTACTAACAGACAAATACACAAGTATCATACAAGCTGTGCCAGCGCTACAACAGATTCACCGATCTCATGTTCAATTCTTAAATTATAATTCTCCCTGAGCACTTCCTGTTATGACACCCTTTGGTCCCAGTCTGGGCCCACGATGACGGCTTTCAGCTCTACTCCTGTGGCCCCCCGATAGACCCATCTGTAAGTGAGTTAAACACCAATAAAGGCACCACAGGCTCCTTGCTGTCAATGGGTGAGTCATTATGGAGATTTGGATTGTGCAGTGACACCACAACCACCCACTGTTTTTGTGTTTCCGGGGATAATCTGGAGTTTTATTCTCAAAATCAAGCAGGAAGATAACGAGTCTGCTGCCTGGGGTTCTTACTTTCCTGGGAAAGCCTTGGATCCCTGCCGTGGTCGATATCAACAAAACTGAGATTTTTCTTCATTTATATTGTCCTTTATAACTCTAACCTTTACTCTTACCTCACACTAATACCCAGATCTGGTCAGGTTGTAATTTTAGCAGAAATCAAACAGCAGCCAACCAAAAATACACTTAAAGTGTCATTTTCCACTCTGGTATCATCAGAGTGTTTTGGCTTGTTTGAGTTCAACAAATAGAAACGTTAGCTTGAAATAATTTCACTATGAAACAGCACAACTATCCAAATCAAGATACATTCCTACCATGACAGCAACACACTAGCACAACTCGCCTTTGTCACTTTAATTTCATACACAGCGTGAAAACTGTGCTTCTGAAGTCACAGGGTTGACTTTGAAAAATGGGAGCCGTTGCAGTGTGCTGACTGAAATTAAGCCTCCTTTACAAAACAAGAGACACAGATTAAAGAGGAAGCAGCGGGGGAGCGGAGAAAGAAACCCGTGCATGTCTTATTTTCTTGGCCCGGCGCGGGAAAAAGAGCGGGCTTCAAAGTGAAATGTGTCGCAGTGAGAAACCGGGTTATCAGACGTTCACAGAGACCATCTCTCGTCTGTCTCGCTCCCCCTCCACCCATCTCTCATTCCACTCCCATGGGTCATTTGCTCTAATCTGGATTCCCACTGTCTTCTACATTACTGACAGCGCATCAATCACTGTTAAACACGTGCCCTCTACCGTACTCACTGTCAGCTGATGCACTGTGTGTTTATGTGTGTGTGTCTGTAGCAGCCTGGGCTTCCCCTAACCCCTCATTTTAATCCCTTAAAAATGTCCAAATCGCCATGGAAATATAATGCTGCTCCGTGCCGTGGGATGGCAGCGAAAACAAGCCAAGGATTAGCATACATTTCAATTGCTCTCTTGTTGGAAATACAACAGCGGGTGAACAAGAGGGCAACCTCGAAGCGCTCCTGCCAACACTCACTTTTTTTTTCCTGTGATGAAAGGTTGAGAAAGGAGGCAGTGATCTTGAATGCGGAGGTCAAAACACCCTGCAGAACAGTCATATGCTTAAATTTAAGAGGACCTCAGCTCCTTTTATGGGGGAAACAACAGCCAAAGCTAAAAACCTCAGCTCCTTAATGCTCTCCTTTATGTTTTGCATGATTTTCCCCCTTTGATGCAAAGCTTTCTGGCCTTCAGAATCATTTTACTTTCCACACTCCTCTACACAGCCTCTCTCCCATCGGTGCCTTTTTACTCTCTTTTTCTCCAACTAGCACCGAATCCAGTCCAGCGAGGGCAAAGATGAGAAGAGGAGTGGATGAATTAATTTACTTTCAGCCCTTCTTCTCCTGAGCCAAAGTTAAAGAAATAAGAACCCCAAAGCCTGCTTCTTTTTCTCAATCATTTGAATGGCTGCTTGCAAATAGTGATGCTCTATTGATGTGCTGAATATGCAGTGTTAACTCTCCGACGCCGACTGTCCCAGGGAACTCAGGTGAAACCCTTTTGCAGTGGTGTAATTGAAAACAGATAGTACCACACACAAATCATAGTACACAGTAAGCATGAAGCTGGAGGACTGTAATCGAGGCTGACATTTCTTTTAAATGCCACTGCAGCTTGGCAGGTTTCCCATTCAACCTTAAAGATTTAGTGAAGACCTTAAATAACATTATGTGAGGTAACTACAGTATGATTTGGCACTAAATCAAGAACTTATAATTTAACTGTTAAACCAGCTGTGATGGAAATCCCTGCAGAGGAGGTCTGTTGACACGATGGGAAGCTCCAACAACCGAACGGTCTTTACGGTGACTACTTCACAGAGTCAAGGAAAGGCAACTGGAGAGATTCAGACATAAGGAAAGAACTGGAAAGAAGGAGGTTTCAACTTTAACACAAGTGCAGCAGAAGTAAGCGGACAAGTGGGATTGACTACCAAAAGCCCAAATGAAGAGAGAGGCCTGAACTGAGTATATTGCTCTCGTTTGCATTGTTTCTATCTTCGCCGTTAGCTGAGACATGAGCTGATGGGTGAAGTATAAATAGATGAAGAAATAACTTTAGACTCTTTGGGAAAATAAACAGTCTCTCTGAGGCTCCTCTCACTCTACAGGATATTCTCCTCGAGTATCCTGAGTTATTAAAAGTTGCATTTGTGTAATTTGTACACAGTGCAGTGAGAGCATCTTCTCAGCTGGGGCTTTTAAAGTTGTTGGTTATTTTCTGTAACACTAAGTGAGCGCACATCTGACCTTTACCTCTCTGATAAAAGACCTCACTGACCTTATGCTAACGAGGAGCTGCGTGGCTGCACTGGGAACACGTCTGTGATGCTAGAGCGACATAAATGATGCAAATGAAGGGAAGCGTTTAGCCACTCATTACATTCAATTTTGTCACCATAAAATAATCAATGGAGGCAAAAGCAGGTGTCTGTTATCACACAGCAGGTGTTAATTATGAAATGGCAGGTGTTTGTTGCTCAGTGACAGACAATGAGGAGCGGTTCTGGCAATCTGCCACACCAAGAGGAACATAATGAAGGTGTGGATTTAGTGGAATGGAAGGAGGTATAAATGGAGGGATGAAGAGATTGATGGACGTCCTCATGACCCTCAGTTTATTCAAGCTTGCACATACGTTTCTCTTTGGGGGAAATGGGCGCTAAAACAGCGCGAAGAAGTTGCAGAAATTGAAGGAGTGGAGACACAAGAAAGTTCGCATTCAACAAAAATATCTCCTTAACTCATTAACAATTCACACTGAACCATAACAGGCCTGATTTTTACAGCTCCAATTCATTTGCAGTCAGCCGAACAAGGAAAGAAGTGCATGAATAATTTAGCTTAATGCAGCGTTGACCTTAAGAATAGATAATAAAAACAAATCACGTTACTGTAAACAGTCAGTGCGGGCCCCGTTTACAGCAGCACAAATAATAAGGTAGAGGAAGAGTGGCAGCCTTGGTGAATTCTTAAAGAGACACGACTATGAGTCTAATGAGTCAGTGGGAAATTACATCAAATACTCAAATGCAGGGGCAACCTAGCTAGCTAAAGACCACAAGTAGTGTGTGCAGACATTGCAGCTTCTATTTTGATGCTGTAGCAGAGATGTAGACTATATCCAATGAGCTTAAACACAGTAACACAGGCGAGCTTGTGTTTCTGTAGCTATTTTATTAAACCTAACTGGCTGCAAATTGAGACAAAGCAGTCTGTAAACAGTAAAGCGTCCTGTCTTTGATACGTCTGACAAAAACTACAGATCATACTCTTGAAGTCAAACCATCAAGCATCGTGAAACAGATCTAAGAAATCATATAATACAGCCTGATGTGTGTATGGATGCCTGGATGATATAAAGCCGGAGCGATCACCGCTGTATGTGATTTGCGCTCAACAGCATCCCCATTCTCTCCCGCCCATATGTCGCTGTGCTTACTCCCTCCTGGTCCATCCATCTAATAATGGGAGGAGGATGAGAGAAAATGCCTCAGTGTCAATGGCCCAGCCACTGAGATTCCATTATTACAGCCATAAATCCTCCCCCCTATCCCTCTCCCTCTTCCTCCCCCTCCTTTTCTCTTTCTCTCTCCGCCTCAGACACAAGCATTCCACGTTGAGACGACGAAACTTGAAACACACACTCGTGCATCTGAGAGTGTTAACTTTAATCTCTTCTGGAAAAAATAACCGTCCATCACGACGTCAGCGCCAACACCTCCGCTCCCTCGAGGCAGCGCTAACTGCCGTCATTAAAGAGTGTGAGAGGATGTGTGATGTGTTTGTGTGTACCTGGATTTTTGTTTTTGTGATATATTTGCAAACATCTTTTCCCAAACAGCGTCTATATTTACATTTTAAAGAATGCATGTGACTGCGTTTGTGCTCAAGCATCAAATGAAGCCTGTAATGAAGTCTATTCATCTCTCTGGGGAGGAGATGCACCCTTCAGCCACCATAAATTTACAAGCTTGCTCCGTCAATAGTGGATGTCGTGCTCGACGGTTAATGCCTGACCTAACGGAGACGGGCTTTGTGGTGATAAAGAAGGAAGGAACCTGATTAAACAATGGGTGCTGCGAAATATCTGGGCCATAAAAAACGAACCCGCCTGGAAGTCAAATCACCCCCAGGAGAGAGAGCAGCGAGGAAGAGGATGAAGGCTGCTTTTTTGTGTGAGTGGCATTAAGTTCTATGGCGTGATTAATTAGGTGAGAAGGGAGAGTGCGATACGGTCTGCCGCAGAGTGAGATGTGAAGACTTTCACAGATAGCAAAAAATGAAACCAGAGAGACGGATAGGGCCGGCACATCACGGCCCATCCATTCACTGCTGACTGCTGTGAGTTTCTCATATGGGGGTGGAAGGGAGCGCAGCACCTGCTCACTGTTAGCGTCAGCTCATCTGCCTTCAGGGAGGAGGAGAGGAAAAAAAGTGGAGTTTCAAAAATCCACAGAATGTACAGCTCAGGCTCAGGGAGAGGGAAACAGATGTCAAAGGTTATCAAAACTTAAACAAACGTGCTGAGTCAGAGGGTTTAATGAACGCTGATGTCAGAGAGTTGGAGATAAGGCCGGGTGACTGTCTCTTTTTTATGTTTTGTCACTCTGAATCAGCAAAATGTGGTTATGTGTCCCAGCTGTCTGGCAATGCACCGAACAGCCCTCAGGTGTGAATGACATTTAAAGTGATTATAAATGTAACTTCATCCTATTTAACACATGCATTCCTGAACACTAGAATAAAATGATCAGGAGCTCTGCCCTCCAAGGATTAAGGAGCCTTGTCTGCTGAAAATTGGCCTGAGAATTGCTTCAAACTTCCTGAAATCTCCAAAGATCTTCAGGCGTACAGCTCCTGAAAATATCTCAAATGTTACTATCCTCCATACCCAGAGAGTATCTTCTGTTATTGTTGTAATTGTTACATCCTATTTGTTGTTAGCCAACTAATGATTTCTAAACAGCTTGAAAGAGTCTTAGAACGTTGTCTTTAGATTTAGGGAGCTGAAGCAGCCGTTATTTTCGTCCTACCCTTGGGAGATGTTTGGTTCTTTGCAGACGCTTTTATCAGCTAATGGAGTTTCCTTTCCATGAATAATATCATTATCACTCTTTAACAGGATGCACACTGAAGTGTTTGAAGAAGTCCCTGAACGTTGCTTGATTAAACTCAAATAGATCTGCATGTTCGTTAGTAAACGCATATTACTTACAGTTCTACTACATACTGGCAACATTTGTACATCCTGAAAATGAGACAAACATAAAGAAAGGAGGAAAAAGAGAGTGTGATGTGGCTGTTTTATTGCATTTACCCTACTTTCTCTGATTCATGACTCAGTCCCTCCCGTCCTACGTGAAATGAACCTCCCTTGAGCAAGGCACTGGCACTCAGAGCACTCAAGTATATCTGCTCAGTGGACAGCTGCACAGAAAGTTGTGCTTGTGCAGGAGAAGGAGCTCCTGGGTGTATCTGTGACTGCATGAAGATGAGGCAAACGGTTGCTGAAAAGAGGCATGCATGCTCAGCCAACCTGAAACATTACACACAAAAAAAGAAACAAGCTCTCTGTGGAAGGCTGAATGAGAAATGGGAACAGTGACTGTGCAGAAGAGACAGCCTTTACTGTAGCGCTCGAGGCCCACAAATCAGTGTCTCTCAAGGAAAAGAAAACAGAGTTGTTTGCTTCGTTTCAACCTTTTCAATGAAACTTGAGGAAAACAACACATTCAGGGCGTCTTGTGTCGTGGGAACCGCCGCTCCAGAGGATGGCACTTCGAGAAAGGCTGCGCAAAAAATGAAAGTGATGGTAATGTCTCTAAATGAGCGCCAGACTTTGGGGGTGTCGCGTGACAACACCGAAAGCGAACTCTCGTTCACCTCGCATTTTCTGTCTGCGGCATATTCTGACTGCGACTCCAATCTGCAAACTCCCCTCCCCGTTTCTTCAATCGGCACATGCAATGGATGGTCTCTAATTAAACCGTAGCCGTCAGTGGGGAGCGGTTTGCTTGTTTACTCTTATTGAAATTAGCAAGGCCTGCATCCCCAGAGACACGGCGTCAGAAGCACAATTAGCCGGCGCTGGACTAATTAGGACACGGTGCTAATGACACCTCCACGGCTGCGTGAGTAAGCGAGGAGCAAGAGGAAAGGGAAGAAATGAGGGAGGGAAATTAAGAAGAAAAGTGGTATCCTTATTGCAGATACTACCTCAGAAAGAGGGCGAATGTGCACAATAAGCTTACATTCAATCTGAGCTCATGGTGGCTAAGCTGGTGTCGCTGTAAACCGTTTTCACAGACGCTCACAGTCAGGAAACACTGGTGGCGGATTTGATAAGAAGCAGACTCCCACCTTCCTCGCTCCTCTCCTGCAGGCTTTTTCAACACCTTGGCAGGCAGCTGGCCTCGCCGCCACTACTAGCTGCCATTACACAGATTATCACCCCTGCCAATCACAGGCTCCGCCCCCTCAGGGGAGGCATGGTCAGCCAATTAGCGAAGGGGGCACAACCTCAGAGAAGAGAGGGAAAACGTAGGAACAGAAGGAGGAAGTGGACGCTCACTCTCCAGAGGGAGGCTGCACACACACTTTTATGTGTTTTTATTCTGACAATAACAGAAGCAAACATGTATTTTCTCACTGAGTCACACACACACGCACACACACAGGGTGAAAATGAAGCGAGGAGACTCAGGCGGCACGTATCCCTCTGCAGGGCCAAGAAGGTCACATTGTAGCAGCAAACAAGCTTTGCACACTCAAAATAGGCTTTGATGTCTTCTACAATATGGAGGCGGCAGCCCACAAGATTGGGGTTAACCTCGTTAGAAAAGGGAGATACTAATGGTTCAGTGAAGAAAAGCAACACCTATGACACCAGAAAGATCAGGGTCCAAATGTGACCCGTTTAAACTGCGCTGACTTGATCTTTTCCTCTCATGAAAGGACCCAGGAGGAAGAAATAAAATGCAGACACAGAGCTGCAAAAGCCGTTTGAGGCGCTTCCTGAATTTGCTCATCAAGGTGGAGAATTCAGAGAAGACGCCGAGGATTGATCAGGATGTCCGCGCCGCTGCTGCTTCTGCTTCTCCTGCTTTTCAACTTGTTAGGATGATAAAAGCGTCTCACAAGTCCCGCTGAATTTCATCAGGGAAAAACACTTTTTCATACTTTCCTTCTATATATTTCTAGACTGCTTTTTTCCTTTTTGACTTAACGCAGGGAATTCAGACTACAAAGGGAGACTCTTCAGAGGAACCGAATACTCACGGTGTAAAATAAAATAAAGAGGGGATGAAACAGGAAAATTCAAGGTCAAGGGAAGCCGGATAAATCTCCCTGTGAGTTCATGGGAGCGAGGAGAGACTCAATGCGGTGATGAGAGCAGCTCGGAAAGTGTTTCTCAAGACTTTCCAGGACTTGAAGTGAGCCATCAGTCTCAGGCGGTCTTTCTTTAATGCAAAGGTAGCAACAAAAAGGCCAAACTCCAGTCATGAACTCGTGCATATGACCACAGTAACCTGGAGGAGTCAAATTAAAGGGAACGCTGACGACTTGCTGCGTGCTTTAAGGAGAAATGACTGAAGGGAATGCAAGACTGACTTTGTTTAAACACAGCTGAACAAACTCAGCCTAGTTTCTGAAGCCTGTCTTTGTTTCTCTGATCAGTTCTGACTTGAAATATTAGCAAACACAACTAGCCTCGTCTGACTCTGACACAGTTAAAGCCCCGTAGTCTCAGTGGAGCTTCTGAAGTAATTCAACATTAAAAAACGTGCAGAATTTATACTTGTTTACAATCCAAAGCAGGACCTGTCAAACTTCACACTTCCCTCTTGGTGTTTGATTTAAATAATGCAATGCACAAAAGACCGGGTATTCAGGCGTACTTAGCGAACAAGGAGGGGAGATTGGATAAAAGGGTTCACGGAGGAATTATGGCAGCACAAAACGCTCGCAGAACATTTTAAAAAGCAGGTCCTTGAGAATAGGAAAGCAGGAAAAATCTGACACTTTTTAGCCTTTTAACATTCAAACTGACAAAATAAATGGAGTGCTTCTCAGAATCATTTCGCACCAAAATGGAAGTGAGGCTGCCTCTTGAGAAATGCAGCCCTGGACTTTTTTTTTTTTTTTACAGGAGGAAGTGTCCTTCTCCTTCCATTCTTGTGGATGCTACTGGAGGAAATTTTGCTGGACAAGTACCAAAGCTGGCCCAATGCGAGGCTTGGCTCAAGCAGGGGGCTGCAGTGTGAACGTGTACAGCAGTGGCAGCCAAGCGGCAGATGGAGTCAGGCGTGAAAGACTCAGCTGCAAAATAGCAAAGAGAGGTTGGGAAAGGTGGAAAAGGGGCCGTGGGGACACTGTAGGGAGGAAGACTGCAGTCAGGGAGTGGATGTCAGTGTCAGACATTGGTTAGCTTAGGTCAAAAAGTGTGCAGCATTCGGTTTTTACACATTTAATGTATGAGTGCACATTTAAAAACACGTCAGAGTATTCATTTAAAGTGTTAAGGGTGTAAGTATAAGCGGTTTGTGCAACATTTATATGTTCTGAGAGTGTTTGTGTGTGTGTTTGTGTGTGTGTGTGTGTGTGTGTGTGTGTGTGTGTGTGTGTGTGTGTGTGTGTGTGTCCCAAGCGGTTCCCCCAGCAGCCAGGTCTGCTCCCGTGTGAGGCTGATGAATGAGGCCTGGTAGCAGCGTGGACACTCCCATTTAACACAGCATGGAGCTACAAACTGCCACTGTAGCAGACAGTGGCGGCATGGGAATACACACACACACACACACACACACAAATACACACACTCACAAAATAGTCCCTGGCATTGCTGTACCCTCAAACTGACAAAACGAGGCAGTTCTGGCTGGAAATGGTCGACTGTGCAAATGCTTAAAACAAAGTGAGGAAACATTTTATTGACACGGGTCCTCTGCTGTAGTCCTCGCTACACTGCTGCAAAACCTCTGATTTCAAAGGAAGTCAACTAAATGGAGGTGCAAACGTGACTGTGGCGAAAATAAGAGGTGAGCTACAATCAACCGTCATCATTTATCAGTTTAATCAAAACCAGGGATCCAAGACGGTTTCCTTTAAGTACCAAAAACAAGTACAGTGTGATTTTGCAGTGATGCAAAACCTTGCAAAAGTTTGTTCTCTGCCCCATGTGGTCAAGACAGTTTCTGCAGCCTCAAAGCCACACAGTTAAAGTGCATGATACTCGTGTTATTGGTAAATTTGCAGCTTTGGTTTTCTATCATTCTCCTACTTAAAGTTTAAAGATCATGCATACATCCATTATGGTACTGAGGTGCAAGCTAAGAAAAGACGACATCAACCTGTCCTTCCACCCACCGTTATGGGGAATGTAAGATCTATCTACGATAAGGTGGACAAGCTAACCCAGCACCAGAGGGAATACTGGCAGAGTAGCATCATGCTAACAGAACTAACACCGGACACGAACGCCATATTGGAAGGATTACACCTGCTGTGGGCGGACAGGATACAGGAGAGCAAGACTGAACACACTGGTGAAGAAGGCCAGCTCAGTCCTGGACCCTGTGGAGGTGGTGGCTGACAGGAGAGTTATGGCCAAGCTGTCGTATCTGATGGACATATCTTTCCTATATATATTCTTGTACTGTACACCTTCTTGTTTGCTGCTGTAACTCGAATAAAGGAGTATCTTATCTTATCTTATCTCCTTATTTTGGCGCCTAAATGACCCACTTAAGTCCCAATTTTTCATACTTCCTGATTCATCTTCTAAAAGGAGGTATTTCATTACCTTACTGCAAATAACGCCACACAAAAAAGGCACACACTCTACATGTAATTGATAAAAAGGGTTGCAAAGAAAGGCAACAAAGACTGGAAAACCAAAAAGCGAGCAGCAGTGATGTACACCGAGCTGCAGGCTAAAAAAAGGCATTCGTAAATGAATCCATCACATTGACACAAAGCAGAAAATCACATTTTACAAGCCATGACATTTAGACTATGCAATTCCTTCAGTGGAAATAAGAAACAACATTGAGGGGGAAAAAAAATGTGTGCTTGCTTGTGTCGGCGCTGTATTTAATTAGGAGTCAAACATGTGGTATTTAAATGGTGAATTAGCGGTGCTGTGAATTGGCCATGTTGGTCCAAGCTGTGGCAGAGAGCACGCTTCAGCAGCTCTGGGGGATGTGCACACATGCAAACACACAACCGCACACCTCACTGAGCAAACCCATAACAGCACACACTTAATTATACTCTTAATTAAGCCTGGAACTCAAAAGGCCAACAATACAGACTGTACGGACAACTGCACTGTGTGTGTGTGTGGAAGTGAATGACATGCTTTTGATTAGCTGGTGTGTGAGTACATCTGTGTGTCTGAGTTTGTTTCAGAGCAAATTAACACTCCATGTTTCATTTGCTGATGTGTGTGTGTGTGTGGTCGTGTGTATGTGCGTGTGTGTGTCCTGGGAGTCTTTGAGCAAATGAGTGCCATTCCTCATTGCCTGGTAAATTAAGGCCATTCCTCATCGCCTGTACTCATGAATGTATTACATTACATGCCTATGTGTGTGTGTTAATGCATTTGTGAAATTTTAAATTAACTTAAAAAGAGAAGTTTGGAAAGACAATGGCTTTTCTAACAACTTTTAGCAGTGGGCTTTACAGCGATGCAGCTTTGGCAAATTGGTTTGCCAAGTGGGACTACCATCAGCAGAGCTAGCACCACCAGCCTTCAGTGCTCCTGGCTGCTTTCACCGTGCACCAGATGAGCCAGTTTCAGTGATCTAGAGCAGGGGTTCCCAAACTTTGCAGACCACGACCCCCAAAATATAGTTGCCAAAGACTTTCGATCCCCACTGTCCCTTAAAGTGATTTAATGTGGCTTCATTTAGCTGGTCTGCAGAGAATTAGCCTACCTACATGAGCATGTGGCTGTTTCTACTGCTACTGATGCTTTTGACAATTAACTGTTAACTAACCCTAAACTTAAGAGTCATCTGGCAAAAAGAAAGGCTGAAAACTCATTACATTTTCTATTTTCAAGGTTTTATTTCAAGGCTAGCATCTATTTTTGTCAATATTTTTTACTATAAATGGTAAAATGTACTTCTTTTAGATAACTTTAAAAAGAAACATTCTGGAGGACATCTCATGACCCCCCAGGGGGTTCCAACCCGCACTTTGGGAACCCCTGAGCTAGAGTAAAGAGGATCTTGTTTCTAGAAAGACCTGCTGCAAAAAGTCAACCTTAAGTTTTTAGGCTTGGCAGCAGGAGAAGCAGTTTCAACCCGGTGGTGTTAACCTTCTCTTTAACCCTGTATCATGTAACGTTTTAGCTCTGTGTAGTGTTTTGATGTGCAGTCTACTCCTCCCTGTGAGGGATTGCCATATTGTAGCGCCGCTCTGTCCGTCCATCCGTAAGTCGGCCTCGTCCGCACCGAACATGTGTTGTGATGCAAATGAGGCCTGCTGCCTCCACGCTGGAACACCACTTTTTAATTGAACCTTTTGATCTGTGGCTAATTCCACTAATTAGCAGCACCATTTTCCCTAAAGAATGCTCTCCTCTGTAGTGTGTATGTGTGTGTGTGTGTGTGTATATATGTGTGTGTGCCAGTTCTTCCTAACTCCCTACCAAGCCAATTGCCGGCTGGCATTTAAAAGGACTTTCCAAAAAAAAAAGAGAAGAAGAAAAAAAGGCAAATCTGCGTTCTTCATCTGAGGAGCTGAACAGACAGGTGCGCTGTTAAAGGTAATAACGTTACATAAAGAAGCACAGATGCTCATTATACAGGCGCACGCAGGCAAATGAGCAGTAAGTGTTTTATGCGCCTGTATAGTTTTATATCTGTGTTGTACTCTCATCGCCTCCGAGTGTGGATGCAACTGAAATAAGAGGCGTTCGTGACTCACCGCTGATATGATGCAGCTGCAGTCTGTTAGTGAATGCAGTTTATATACTCTGTGGTAATTTGATGATTAGCTTTAATCTGTGCTTCAGTGTTGTAAATTATGTGATGTATTAGTTTTTGCAAAAAGCCTTTAATGCCTCAGAAGCACTTCTTCATTTCAGAAAGGGGGATAGATAACAGTTCTGCAGTTACTGCTCAGTTGGGGGAGGAGCCTGAGAGTTAGAGTGATATAATATGCATGGTGTTTCTGCAGAGTCAGAGCCAATAGCATGAGTATGATCATATTGCATGCCTGAAATATTATGTCAGAAAGGACAAAAGCTATGTGTGGTGACATAAGAGCAAATTACTGACGACAAAGAGACAGAACGACTACATGGACGTACATCATCCCTTTAGAGAGAGGAGACGACAATGCCTCCAAACAATCACACAAGAAAGCCACAGATAAACATCCACCTCAGTTTGTCACTGTGTCTCTCCATCTTTCATCCCCCTGGCGCTGAGGTTGTGAGCAACAGCTAGCCTTGAAATCCACTTCAACTTCTTCTTTCAGATTCTTAAACCACAGAAGCAGCTTTTATCCAACTCAAGAGCTTCTCCTACATTCCTCTAAGTTCTCAAAGCACAAAGTTTTCCCTCGTTTTGTGAGAGCTCTGAAAATGTCAAATCCATTCTGATAAAGCGTTTTTTTAAAGCTGAAAAATTAACTTTGATTCCTGCACAAAAAATGGACTAACTGTGTGCAAACACCGCGTGTCAAAATAATTAATTACCTCATTTCTACTCCCATGGGAGCAATCACTTTTAAACAAGGAAGAAAAGAAGTTTAGATTCCTAATATTGTGTTCCCACACTTCCTCACACACACATAATCTTTCCGCTCTTTTCTTTGTTGCAGGTTCTTAGTGAATCTCCAAAGCTGTCTTGATAACTAGGGACCCCCCGCCGCCTCCCTCCGCTAGATAGCCGATTACCGCAGCCCTCCCACTGATAAAACTGGGGCCTTGCATCACAATCTCTTCTTACAAAGCTTCGTTAGCGCCTTTCCTCCCTCCTCCCTTTTTACTAAACTGGCTTTCAGGATAGCGATAGCGATTTGCTTCAGATAGAGAAGCCGTGACATGAGCCGAGGTAGATGCTTCTTTTTCAGGAATGTAAATCAGAGGGTAAATGTGCAGCAAAAAAAAACACACACCAAGGCAGCCCTCAGAGGTGATAAAGGGCCTTCATTAAGTTCAAATGTTAAACAGTTCGGATGTGTGGCAGAAATTTAACACCCTCATAATGTTTCCCTGGAAGAGTTGCCTTTGACTTTCCTTCGTATTTTCCCATTTGCCTTGAACGAGGGTTTATGCGGTCTCCTGTGGCTTGTATACGGTTCAAGGAGCTGCCGAGTTGAACTTGTTCGCAGGGGGAATGAAGGAGCGCGAATGTGGTTTTTCTTATATGTTTGATGTCACACAACAAAGAACGTTCAGCCTGGAAGCACCGCGCCGAGAAACAGCAACACAGCACGCTTACAAACTTAGAATGCCATGTCAGCTATCGGCACTGCTGACTTTTTCCTCTGCCTCACGCGCTCCTCTCTTTCTCATGCCAGTCAAAAAACTTCCAGGCAGAGAAAATGAGACGGAGAGATGCAGGAGATGATATTCATCAGAAGACAGGATTCAGAAAAAGTGAAGGGAGAGAGGAGAGGGAAATGACTGACAGCTAACAGTCTTTTCATCCCCTGCCAGTTGATGCAGGACTGGGATACTGTCACTACAGCCTGTGTGAATAAATAGACGGAGAAGGGAGGCCGACCTGGGCTTCAACCTGGGTCAAAGGGCTCCAAGAAAACAGCCTCAGTGTTCAGAAGTTATAAGAAAAACAAAGAACAATACAAAGGACAAAGAAACCTAAAAAAGGCCAATTGCTGAAGAGAAAGAAAATTCTTAAACTGCTCTGATGAGACAAAAGAAAAGAAAACAATTACAAAATAACTTCAAGGAGACACACCATGACACCAGAGAGACAGAATGACTGCCATGGAAGACAAACACAACAATTAAGGGACAAAACAACTACCATAAAGAGACACAAACAAACAAACACAAAGGACTGTGAAGCAAAAGACTACAAAGAGACAGTCCAATGTGTACTCGACGAAAAGACACAAAGAGAAATGTGTAGAGACACAATATAACTTCAAGAGACACAAATGCAGTCGACAAAGAGTCACAGAAGGACTACAAAACATAACTACTGAACTACAAAGAGACACAAACATCAGGAGACGAGAACAAAGCGACAAAGACACAAAACAGAAACACAAGCAATGCAAACATGACATTTTTTAAACCACAGAGACATGTAAACAACCACCAAGAGACATCAACAACTATAAAGATATGCATTATGATTAGAGTGACAGAAAACAAGACAAGTGGCACACAAAGGCACATTCAACAACCACAAAGGGGTGCAAAACTACTGCAGAAGAGAGGAACATCTTTGAATCAATACAAAACTACAACAAAGAGATGCAAACCAAACAGACTACAAAGAGACTAAAAACTACAACTCAACTTAAGGTCTCCTTCACAGGTAAGACTAGGGGGATGCACCAAGGGGCCTACCACCTCATAATCCCCCCATGCTTGCTTGCACTTGGATCACTCCTCCAAACAAGTGCCACAACGTGATTACAATCTCAAAAGTGGCGGCAACACTCAAGGAAACAATTGATTATATCTGCTTTGTGCATTGCTCTTGAGAAATCACTCAAACGTAGCAGACACGACTGTGCGGCAACCCCCCGTATGCAAATGTACTGTCTTGGAAGCTGTGCACATCTTCAGACATGTGACCAATCAGGTTTAAAAAATGTCTATGTGAAATATCTTCAGGTTGAAACAGTCAGTCTCTATTATTTTGGGGAAAGAGAGCACAGAAAAAGTTATACAAAGGCCCTAAAAGTCACTCTGTGTAGGCTTAGACGTATTGGTTTGCCATTTTATCAAGCAGACATTGGCCTTTTATTAAATATCAGATATCAGCCAGTCAGTGTCCTCTATCACAGATATGATGGATGTTCTTCTCCAACCCAAGCTGCATTAAAAGAGGCTGTAAAACCTGCAATGCGGGTTTATTTTCATGGCCATTCTATACCACTTTTACTGTCCATACTTTTGTTCATTTAAGTTTCCATTTAAAGACACAGGTCACCTTGACTGTAGTCACGGCTAAGCGGTCTAATGGAAATTCATTAGCTGGAAATGAATGAATGACGAGTTGTACAGCAGGGTCCGTTTTGTTTTCAAGGATTTTTCCAACTACTGCTCTTAATGCTTTGAAAAGAAAATTGTTGAAAATACTAAGTGTCTCTATCAGCTGTGTAAATATGCCCTCCTCCGCCGAATACGAGACCATAAAAAGGCCAAACAGACAAGAGTGTGAATTATAAGGACGAATTAGGAATTAATTACGGTCAGTTGTGTAGTTAAATCAAGTTTGAATGCTCTGAAAGACTCCACAAAGAGCAGAAAGAGTTTTTCAGACGCATAGGTTGCAACAAAAGTGTATTAGGGGCATTTGCAAGGGCTGCTGCAAGTGTCACGACACCAGATGGAAGGAACAAGTGCACAGAAATGTCCCAAAATTTACACAAACTCCAAAACTAAGGCGCAGATCTGCTGGTGCAAAATAAGATTTGGGATCTGGCTGCAGACATGAACTGGAGAATGGTCTATTTCCTTTCTTTTGCTTGTTGTCAGCATATTAAGAGAATGAACACATCTTAAGTTAACTTCAGCATGTCCAGGAAGGAAAACTGTTTCTTTAAATCTGCTAAAAGGCAAGATTACAGCAAAACGGATACTTTACATCAGTGAAAAGTTGAGATTAGTGCAGATAAGGATAATTAATAGTGGAGCTTTAAAGAGCTTAAAGTCTTTCACCCCGGTGGAGCTGTGATTACGTGTGTTTGAGCCGAAATACAGGTCACCAAATGAGCAGATTTTGTTTACCGAGCGGGGTGATCCAACCTGCTCATTCTGCTCAGAACAGAACTCGCCTGAGGTCGACCCTCCAAACACGTACATACACAACTAATCCACATGCACGCCTTAGGTTTGTGCACACATGCCAATCTGCACCAGTCGCATCCACGCACAGCTGATGCCGTTTGGGAGCAGCGGCCTTGAGACGAAGCACTCCAATTAAGTAAATGAGAGAATCTCAGAGGCAGATGGTGGGAGAAGAAGAAAAGGCAAATGGCCACACTTCCTCCTCGTTCTGTCTGGGTAGCCCACAGGGTTGCAACTGTCTCCCTTCCTCTCACCTCGGCCTTTCTAATTCTCCTTCTTGCCCGCCTTCCTCTGCTGGCGGAGCACACATCAAACTGGCTTTCTTGTTGTTAAGATCTCTTTGTCTCTTCTCTATGTTATCTCTTCCTTTCAGCCTGGTCTGTGCATGTGTGCTTGCTGTACATGTCGCATGCCCTGCAGGTAGACATCACGTCCCCTCGGAGGAAATAGAAACCCCCGTGTATGATGGGAAATGAAATATGACTGCCTGCTTGAGTGTCCACGTATCTAATATGTCCCTATGTAGGACAAACTGCCAATCTTTCCCCTCTCCATATTTCATGTCAGTGTAATTCCAGTGCTGCTTAGCCTGACAGGGTGTGTGTACGAAGGTGTGTGAGTGCATATTCTCCATCTGGCACTACAACAACTCACGGGCGCTCGCTCATCATCTTATCTTCACTTAAAAGAAATAAGTTTTGCAGAGACTTTCTGCTTGCCAGGGCTGTTAAAGCCTGACATTTAGTCTGAGTGAAGTGGCTGCGATAGAAATTTGGTGCACTTAGGAAATACTGATGTCTCGTAAATGTAGAGAAAAAATGTTTTAACAATCTGTTATACTTTCATGAATTCTAACTCCTGCTTGAATCATCTATAGGGTGCAGGTTTTAGCATCAGACAAAGTATTGACGAAGTGTGAGGGTCGGCGGTTTGAATGATTGCATACAAGCAGACGATGTTCAATATCCTGTTTTTCTCCAATATATCAATTTTAATACCCAGACTCAGGGTGCTCCAATACCTAGTGTCTGATGATACTTCACCTTGTTACTACTGAACACTGAATCAATCAAGGTGCTGGTTCAGTGCATTCACTGCTGCACTAATCAACACTGTAATCATGCAGACCGGAATCTGATACTAGCATCAGAGTCAGTATTGATAAGGTCATGTTTACAGTTTCAGTTCCAATTCTCATATTGGTTTTCAGCTCTAATAGTTGAATAAGAATCAACCTTGATACAGGGATCAATATGCATGCTTCCATATCAATACAGGTATCTATATCTGTGTTTATCAATGCAGGCATCAAGTTCAACACATCAATCGATATCTAATGGTAATATCTGTGATCAATATCAATGCAGGTACCTTGATAAGTATCAATCTTATACAGATGCTGATCTTGGTAATGATTGATACAGGTGTCCATATCTGATCAATATCAAAACAGGTGTTTAAATACAAAAACAGGTCTTGATATCAGCATCAATAACCATTCACATATCAATATCCTTATCAGTTTCAGCACAGATATCAATATCAAGACTGGTCATAATATCCAAAGTAATATTTGTATGGTATTGATATAAATATCCATAAATGCATTGTTAAAGTCATCAATATCAATACAGGGTATGATACTTTTAACAGGATCAATACAGGTATTAATGCAGGTAATGTTATCCACAATAATAAAGACACAGGTATCAGGTACAAGAATGACTGTTGCAATTTTAAAACAGTTATCAATATCTGCATCAGTATTCTTTAAGGATTTGATTCCTGTATCAGTAAAGATAGAGGTATTGATTTCAGTATGATTCATGCATTGATATCCAGTGATAGTGGATCAGCTGAAGAAGGACCAGAGTCTTCAGAGTGTCAGTTTTCTCCTCAGCATGGAGGAATGATTGATATGTTAAACACTGACGTAACAACCAGATGAGCGGCACCAGCTCCTAAACGTCTCTCTGTCTGAGATCTGGGTTACAGCCGGCTTTAAGAAGTCTGCAAATCCCCAGAAATCCCAAAGAGAGACGCCAAATAACACACATCTCTCTCCGCTTTACAAACACTGACTTGATGAGCTGGATCTTAATTTTTTATTTTTTTTACCTAATTGGATTTACAGTGTTTCCTCGACTGGAAAAGAGCTCTAAAGGCAGTCTATAATCCGACACAAAAAGCTATGACACACCACAACAATGAGTTTTTCGAGCAAACCCGTTTGTATGCCCCACTGCCCCGCGGTTGAAACATGATTTCAAGGGAGTGAAAGCCTTTTGAGAATTTCATTTTCAAGCAGAACACAGGCTCACAGAGGGCAGCAGCGTGACGGTGCGAAGCGCTGTCTGCACCGCCGGACGATGAAACCACGTGTGTTTGGACTCTATCTGTCCCTGCATTTATCTCCACTTTTCTAAATGTCTCTCTGTCTGTCTTTCATAGGCGCTCCGTCTCTCTCAGGATTTTCTCACACTGCTTATCTGCAGGAAAACACATGAATACATGCAGCTACTCTGGAATTCTATGGACTCTGAGTGAACCTGCGGTGGAGTAACATCTCAAGTATTTTAGTGTCAATTTGCTTTTATTGAACAAAGCTTCTTTTCTCTAATCTTAGTCCTCATGTGCTGACAGAATTACCTCTTTTAAATATTTAATTAATCAGATATCAAGGTAGTAAAAGTATCAAATAACTGCTTATCCCAGCACTGAATCAGAAAAACACTTACAAGAACATGATCTGACATAATTGGACAACTCAACCTTCTTTAATGGTGAATACAGTCATTAAAATTTTTGCAGTATTTAATGAAGACAGCAACCTTCAATCAATTTAGAACCAGGCTGTGAACATGTTTATTTAAGCTATTTTAACATTGGCTCTAATGGAGTCTCCTCTACTTTTGGAGCCTGCCTCAAGTGGACACTCCAGGAACTGCAGTGTTTTTGCACCACCCATTGGCTTCAGATGTTGTTGCTTGCTACTTCAACTAGCTTCAGTCCACAGCTTCATCTCTTGTTGGCTTTTCTTTTTTTATTCAACTGAAAAAGCAACTTTTTAACTTTGGGAACAAATCCACGAAGCCTCAAGTTAACCACAAATGTAAGGTTGCTGTCCTTGAAATCAAAACTTTATGGTAAAAGATGCTAAAATAGGGAGGCTAAGGTTTTTAACTTTGTTGAGTTTTATCATTAAACTTTATCTGCACTGGATTGAAACATTCATTTGTTTAGTTAATGCATTTAAAGCTGAAAAATGCAAAACAGGCATTTTAATAAGGGCTTAAATGGGGTGTCTTTGGCTTTTGGAGCCAGCCCCTAGTGGACACTTGAGGTAGTGCAGTTTATTCGCCTGGACTATAGAGCAGAGACAAACTTTATAAACTTTATAAATCAAGTGTTTGGTGACGCATTAAGAGCATCTTTTGGGACTTCTCTTTCCAATTTGTGATTACTGGACTACATTTAGAATCCAGCTGTGGAGCGTGCATTTATGTCTCCTAAGCCCATTAACCATTCGACTACTGGGACATCACAGTAATTAGAGATCAGTCATCAAAAAACTTGTCATTTCAGGCTGTTTTTTGATTTTGAAAGTGTTTTGGTAAAGCTGTTTTTGTTTCAGAGAGCATGTTGAGTACTCGTCATGTTGAACAAATACTCAGTTTTTCATCTTAGGGAAGATACTGTGTTTTAGGAAATAAAATGAATAATGCTGAAAGAAGTCTGCTGATAGATTCAGTATGAATATTTTAGTTTGGCGGCTAACACTTCGCATAATCCAGTTGGCACTAAACATAAAGAAAACAAACATATGCACACGCACACACACTGTACTGTATTTGTTCTCTGTCTTTTCGCCTGTCTTCAGGTACAAGCAACACATGTGACCCCATTAGCATTATCCATGGAGACAAGACAAAACAAGGCTCTGCATGTGTGTGTGTGTGTGTGTGTGTGCATGTGTGTGTGTGTAATGATGCTTCCAACCAATGCAAATATAGATCTTGACACACTTTGCAATTACACAATAGATACTTGAGCTGCACACAAACACACACGCACTGAGTGCCTGTGTGGCCCGGTTTGATTAATTGGAGCATTCAGCAGCAGTGATAGCTGTACTCCTTAGAGACAACACACTGTCTCTATTGCTCCACCTTAACCTCTGCTGGACACACACACACACACACACACGTCATCTCTTCCCCTCTCAGCCTCTCCTGTTTTAGCCCTCCTTCTATGTCTCCCATCTTGCAAATGACCCTCCATCAGCTCGCTTTCACCTTGCCAACAGCGACAGTGTTTTTGCCAGCAAGCAACTGGTACAGGTATAACACAGGGGAGCACTCAGGTGTGTGTGAGTGTGTGTGTGGCTTTGAGTGTGTGTTTTTGCCTCTCAGCTGCAGACAAATTAATGAACCGGGGCTCAAAACCATAGAAATGCACAAACAGATTCTTAGAAGTGCACTCTTTGCAGCGCTCCCTCATTTTTCTTGCCGCTGAAGGTGACTCACCTTCACACACGCACACACACACACAGAGTTACAGCAAAAGCTCGGCCAAGGTTTTCTCCTTTACGAGTTTTATGTAGCTTTAAAGCAGCCAAAGGAGCAGCCATATTTCTTAAAGAACTGCAAGGTGACTTCACAGAGGAAAAAAACGGAGGGTAATGAGGATAAGAAGAACAACTGCAGCTCACAAAGAGTCCCAACCTCTGGTCAAGGTATCGTTCAACGCCCATGGACCCACAATCCCTCACTATCACCCTCCTCCTCCTCCTCCTCCTCCACGCTCCCTCCTTATCTATCCTCAGAGACTTTCCATCTCTTTTACCTCGCTTTGTCTTCCCTCAGCCTCTAACACGCACCTCCACCTTTCCTCTCTCTTCCTCCCTCTTTCTATTCCCTCCCTCCCCAGTCAGCTGTCATGGCTGCCACTTTCTCGCGCCCACTCATTTATTACAGGTCGGCGTCACAGAAGGGGCCTTTTAAAAAGGACAACCTGCACCATCTGACCACACACACATCCTCTAACTTATACCGTACATCGAATTAAAATTATGAGCTGTTGTCTCCATGAGTGTGTGGTTTAAAATCTGCAAAATATGTACCCACAATTTAACAGAGATGTGAAGTCTGACAGGACTAATGCATGCAGATTCACATACTTCTCATGCTGTAGAGTTTGCACTAACACACACTTGGCTGCAGCAGTGTAGCGCCATTATTTTGCCATGACAGAGCGCAGCATGTTCCCGTGTTTGAACACAGTTTTTAATCTCGTCAAATTAGCCGAACATGACTCCGACTCGCTGAGAGTGATGCTCCTCTGGATCAGTGTTTGTGTCCTTGAAAATCTTTAATAAACCCTCCCTGATATCTCCCTTTAATCCTTGTAAAACGTCGCTCTTACTCTGCTGTGATGACAACTGGAGAAAACACAATAATCTCTTGTTTTCGTCTCTTTTTTCTAACGCGGGCAAATATTCAGAGAGAGAGAATTAAAGCGGAGAGAGATACAGACAGACTCTGGCAGGAATAGCCTGATAGACACAAAGGCGCACATGCCTCGGCATACAGAGTATCAATCACACACACACACACACACACACACACTGGTGCACGCACGCAGAGTAATACACACTCACACAGTGCCAGACAGATTAAGGCCCTGATTAAGACGGGTGTCGCATAAAAGTCTTGGAACAGTAAATATCCTTAATTTGTAGTGTAATTAAACAGATTAGCTGCCGTGAATATCTTAACAGGGATTAGTTCGCACACAATACACCAGGCGGGCTTGACTAAACACACACACGGACACACACACACTGTTGGAAATACACACACACACACAGAAACGGAGGGGGGAAACTAATGAAAAGCATCAAAAATAGATAGATCTTTAACTCCCTGTAGATGCAACTGTAAGGCACAGGAACAGGTGTGTGTGTGAGTGTGTGGCGACATCATAAAAGAGAGAGAAGAAGAGAGTGGGATAGGGAGAGAGAGGAGAGAACAATGAAACAAAGGTAAAGACACAAATCTGCAGGTCTCGTTCGAATCAGCGGATCGACACGCGCACAGATGAGGGATTACAGACCAGTGATCATTCCCTCCTTTCACAGACTTTCATTAAAACGTAAAGCTTTGTCAAGGTTACAGGAGAGAAGAAATCCATTGTAATACTAATGTCCTCCATTGTGCAGCGTTGAGAGGCAGAACAGAAAGCAAGGGGAAGCAAGTGAAAGAAAGAAAGAAAGCAAAAGGAACCCAACAGAAAGAAGGGCCCAGAATCGTTGTGAAAGACCGAGTCGATGGCACTTGATCCTGCTTAGCCAAGGAAGTGCTGCCAATCAAGGAAGCTGAACGCTGCCCCACTTCCGATGTTGGCCTGGTGCCTGAACGCAGCACTGCGAGTATAATTCATAGCCAACACTTGTTTATACAAGCACAGATACAGAAATGGATGCTTGTGCCTGCATACATTTTGTCCTGGAGAGCTAATAAACCTCTCACTCAGATCTGTAACCTCTGACATGACCTGAAACTTCATGCAAATCAAAATGCAAGCATAAAACTCTCTGAATCAAACTTTGAACATGCTCGAAACAGTCTAGAGGGACAGATGAGATTTAATTAGCACCTTACATACTACATATATATAACAGGGGTTGATCAAGACTCAAGTTCAAGACAACTTCTCCTCTTAAACACTGACTCAACCTAACTTTCAGTCAACCGAGAGACAGATGAAGAGGTAACAGCTACAACACGCCAACCAGGCACCAATGCATAACCTCCAGTTTGTTGGGAAATGTCATCTACATGATGAAGACTTCAAGCTGAACTGGAGCGTTATATAATCCCTGATCATACTGCGGCTTCATGGTCAGCTGCTGATCATACACACTTTGAAATGTCAGCCGCAAATGGGGTTAAGGGTTCAAACGATTTCTGTTCAATGCCCTGAGTGTGGACCTTACAGTGTGTGTTATGGCAAACTCTTAAAGCTCCTTATAGTACGCCTCTTTATGAGCTATGAAAGCTAACTGGACCACTGGAAAAATGACTGACAGTGCCTTTTTTTGTCATTTTAATGCCTTAAAGCGACGCAAAGGGGTAGATTTGTGATGGTGCAATTAACAGCATGGTAACGAGAAACCCTCTGGATGCTTTTTCCACCTTAAAAGTCATGCTTAATCACCTGACTGTTAAAAGAAAGCAGATCTATGCTGTCAGAAAACAGTGAGGATTTAAGAGGTATCACTTTGTCCAGAGGGGGCGCCAAAAACGACACAGACAAACAGAAAGTTCCCTACAGGAGCTTTAAAGTGGCAGAAGAGTCAAAAAGTAAGACATTGACATTTCTTGTATTAGTGTTTGCATACTTAATGATTAAAGAACATTAAAGAATTAAAATCTGAAAGTCAAAATGAATAAATTAGCATCACTGCGAGGATTAAAAGATATACATTTCGATCTCTGTAGTTCAAAACTGTCTTTTCATGCCCTGTTTTCAGAGCAACATCAAAGATTATCGACTTAAAACTTCAATTTAAGTCATTTAATTAACACAAATTAAACATGCATTAAAGGAACCGCAGAAACGTGGATTTTCTGAGGCTACAAAGCCTTTATACCTCCCTCTGAAGGGGCTGAAAACCCCTCAGCCTACAAGTCCACACACACACACACACACACACACACACACATACAGAAGAGCACATTTATCCCTGTAAGCATGTAAATGACAGTCTGAGTCGTGTAAGGAGCTGCCGACAGCATGTTGTCCACGAAACAAATTGGGTGTTGGTAATTAAAGGGGGGAAAAATGAGATGTTGTTCTATTCTCCCTGTGTGCTCGTTGACAGCTTCAAACACACAATCAAACACACACACACACACTGCTAATGAAAGACAGAGGGAGGAGTGCATGAGGAGGAGACGAGAAAGAGGGTAATGAAAAGTTGTTCAAAGAAGAAAAAGAAAGAGAAATAAAACAAGAGTGGAGATGTTAATGGATGGGAACATGAGAGAGAGACAAGGTGTGAGGAGGAGAGCAGAGATAAGGAAATGGATTGAGGAAAGGAGAGGAGATGAAAAATGTGTGAGAACGGACGTGGAAGAGAGCTAATGAAATAAAAGTCTGGGTAAAAGAAGGGTCCTTACACGGGAGGAGAAACTCTTAAGTGGTGTGAGGCAACTCCGAGTGTATGTGTGTGTGTGTGTGTGTGTTTGTGTGTTCACCGTGTGTGTGTGTAGGAAGCCCCTCAGATGCAGGATGGAGGCATTTGTCTCTGAGTGGAATTACAAGTGGCGGGCCGAACAAACCCTCCAGTGGTCTAGAAGAAACAGTAGGGGAAAAAAATAGATTCCTCTGTCTTTCCTGTCCTTTATTTTCCTGGGCTATGCCTCACTAATACTGTGTGTGTGTGTGTGTGTGTGTGTGTGTGTGTGTGTGTGTGTGTATGTGTGTGTGTGTGTGGAAGTATGTGAAAGAGAGAGAGAGAGAGAAGAGTGGAGAGAAAACAAATGCCTTAAGTAGATTGGAGACAAACAATGAGGAAACATTAAGCTGCCTCACACTTGAAGCCATTCAAACAAGGCTTCCGCTGCCCTTTCACCTAAGAACTTGCAGAACCCGTAGGTGCATGTGGGTCATAAATTAAGACTTTTGCAGAATCAGCATGCAGGATGGAATTCAAAGAGCACCCGTCGTGTGTTTTAAAGTAAACCCTGTGCATGGAACCGTGTTTTCCGTGTGGGAGTGAGATCTCAGTCCTCCTGAAAGGGGACATCTGTGCCAGGCTTCCAGCCTTCCGACCAGCCAATCTAACTCGCACTAGGAGTTGGCACTGGACGCCTCGGCACTACCAAAGCCAACCCTGCTCATCATTAGGCAGCAAAGGCACAAGAGGGAGGGGGAGAGGGGGGAGGAGAGGGGGGGGGTTCAAAAAGTCTGTCCTGCCAAGCACACAAGCAGCGCCAGAGACGGACCGAGAAGCAAGCGTGGGGATGATTACAGAGGCTGCTACTTTGCACCCAAGCCTTGGATGTTTTCCTTCCCATGCTGTGCAGTTCTTATTCCGCATGTAAATATTTGGGTGGTTCACGAACTAGCAAGAACAGAAGCCCCTCTGTACGGCCGGCGGCGAAGAAATGTCAGCAAACAGGCTCGTGACGTCGTCGGATGGCTTTTCTCCTCGATTGCATGGGAAGGGAAGACAAAAAGGAAGCAAGAAAGAACAGCTTTGTTCAGGCCGTGCAGATGATAATCAGAGCGCTGATTCAGACGGCGAGTACCACAGGAGGTAGTGCACCGCTAAGATCAGGCCTTGGGAAAGCGTTCCATCACCCCCCACGCGTCACATAGTCATTTGTAAGGCTTCCCTCGCGGCCCAAGAGACTGTCCGGCTGTGACACAGGGAGAAAATAACAGCCCACACCTCAATGTCCCCGTCACTGAACTGCAATTATTAATCTTTTGTGCAAACAGACATGTTTTATTCCCCGGAAGGCTTCCACGCACAACGCACAAAACAACAATTCATCAGAAGAGATCGCCTCGCATTCGACCAGCATCCACAAAGTCTGGCACGGGTTAAGCCTGGCAGATATCAAGTTATGATAGCGATGTTGACTAATTTAGAGCAAGATTGAATTCCTTCACCCCCTCATCTCTCATGCTGTCAAATAAAGGCCTCGCGGTCTAGACTGATGCTATCAAAAAAAAGCTTAATTAGCTTGTAATAAATTCTCATTTCCGTCAGGTTTCTACAAAGCCACGGCCAGCTCGGTGTGTGCCAGCTGACAGACGCCCAGTAATTTGATACTGGCATTCAACGGGTCCCCTACCCCGCCAACGCCCCCCCCTCTTCTACCTAACCCCCTGGCCATTTCACAGGAGAGCACGTCTTTAAATGTCACCCAAACACATACACACACACACATTGACGTGTGAAATGCTGCACACGCTCAGGAGCCGGGGAGGATTACAACATTTGAGGCATTTCTCATGGCAATCAGACAAACACAGCTTCATACAGGATGATGAAATTACTGGTGTGAGGTTCATTAAAAGAAGGTTCAAAAGGTGAGTTTTTTGTTAAGAAAGATCTATCTTTTCAGCTTGAATCAGAAAACCAGAGAAGAGGATTCCAAACCAGCAAAGCTAAATATCAAAGATTCACCCTGTCAGGCTCTGCAGAGGACTCAGATATTCAAGAGAATACTTTCTTCCTTCGATTTGGCCTTTTACTGAGTTCGTCTCGAGATATTCAAAGGAAATCAACGGACTGGAAGCAATCACACTATCCAAAGAAAGCACGGATGAAGACCTTTCTCCACAACAAAGAGGATGGACGGAGCATGAAAGCTCACAGAGGAAAAGGGAGTTAGATTGTACAAGTGTTTCCAGACCTTTCAACCACATCTTTCAATCGTTCTCTTTGGATGCTGATGGAACCAAAGAGTCTGAATATGACATGTTTTGGAGTGAAGTGACTTTAAGTGAGCACTAAAGAGGACTTGATCAGGTAATAAGTCAACTAATAGTTAATTAAGGCATCTACTCTAATAACAGATCCTTTTTAAGGTAATTCCCTGAGTCTGACTCCTCCTTCTCCTCCACCTCCCTAGAATCCCCAACCTTCTTCTAAAGTTTCTGCATGATGTAAGGAAAGAAAAGTGACACATAACAGTCTTAATAAAAAAAGTTAAGATGTCTGCACACCTTGCATTGAAACAAATGCAAAAACTGAAGGACGGAGCAGGAGACAGCATCCAAACAAATGTCTACAAATGTTCAAAAGTGCATGTGTGAAAGAAGCACCACAGCACTGAAGCCAATATTTTAGGGTTTTGGTTGGATGCAATCTCAGAACCCATCTGCTGTCGTCTCAAGATGATACAGCCCATGGGATCTACTGACAATATTTAGCCGGCGGTGCTTTGGACAAACCATAAAAGACATTCACGGCCAAGACAAGGGAATGGACATGCCCAAGGGACAGTGGCCCAAGGGTTAACAGACTGCTGTAGTCCACCTCTTTTTGCTCTCCATGAAGGCTGTGCCAAACCAGGCCCACTGGAGATGGAAAGCAGAACTCTTTCAAGTGGGGAGGACAGATAATCGGCCTTGATTATTGGGGCAGTTTTTTTTTACTGCTCACTGGTCAAATTAATTGATGAAAAAGTGGGCTACTTTGGCTCCTCTACGGTGTCTCTCTATCCCTCTGGGGGCTGTTTCCACTCACCACTCTGTCTACACTAATGTCCCGCCCACAACAATGTCTGATTGGCTAGACACCACGCAACTGTGTGACATAACTGAACTGTGAGTGTAACTTCTTCCAAATCTTAAATTTGACGTTTTTTATTTAGCTTTAAATCCAAATATTGGTCATTGGTCTCTTGAACTATTAATCATTGGTATCAGCAAAATCAATATCAGTCGACACCTACTTCCAAGTCTCAAAATTGTATCCCTGGTGTTAAAATTCTGTGTTAATGTGCAGGTATTAGTTAATAAAGGTGAGGTTGAATGAGACAAGAACTACATCATGCATTCCTTTCTATCTGATACAAGTTAGAGTGAGAGAATAAATGCCAGATTGATAAGTTATGACAAAACTGAATAACCATACTGAAAGCAATTCCACAAATAAGAAACAGCCTTTGGTTTCACTCGATCAGATGTCAATGATTAAAGAAATTAGCCAAAGAAAGGTGATCCTGCCAAACTCTTCATCCAAGATTGAAGCCAAAGTTGATCAGCCTCTTGTGACCTTCATTTGGATCCAATCTATAAATGAACAAGCATCAATAGTGTCAACCCTGAGCTCTGGATAAGTTCCAGTTATTGTTTTAATTCTGCATCAAAGTCAAGATTTATGATTCTGCATTAAAGCCAAGCCTCGACACAGATACACCAAGAGCCTCCCGCTCTGCCAACAATCCTTCAGACAGGAGCAGAACATCAATCAAGTCGCCTCGCGGTGTGAACACCTCCATTTCTGGCACACATGTGGCCTTACTGTGCATCAGACGCACAGTTTAGTGTTTACCAGCTGACTGGCAGGAATTTAGAAGACATTTGTCTTGCTGCAGGAGCGCACTGACAGATTCAATCACCATGTTAAACACCAGTGAAGTGAACATATCTGGCCTTGACTTAGTCCAATCTGATATCTGCTCTGAGTGTGGCTGATTTACGGCGGCGGGGATGAAATTTTAACACCACAATGAGGACGGGGAGATTAGGTGGGAGAGAGCAGAATAGTGGACAGACAGCACGCAAATATCTCCTCAGTATACACCCACAAACACCCACACACACACACAATGAACTTCCCAAGAGGCATTGCTGAGATTCTTGGGCTGAATTTGCATCACAAATATCTTGGATGGGAGTGTATGCATGGAGAATAAACAAACCAGAGAGGGTGCCACTTTTTCTCCACCATTCATTGCGCCTGACACCGATGCATCCGTGCATCCATCCACTCCTGTTTAAAAAAGGCAGCCTTCCTTCCAAGAGCAACAGCACATTCAGCTGGGAGGGAAGGAAGTGTGTGTTTGTTTCTGCAGCTCTGCTTGAGCACCAAAACCACCAGAGGTTGCGCCAAAACTCAACCTTTCCTTAGAGGAGGGAAGAAAACTGCCTGTGGGATCCTTTTTGTGCCTCAGAGAGGTTCACCATATAAACAACCTCCAAACATCAATCCACAAACTCCATCCTTGCTTTCTTTTTCCCCCTTTTTGCAATTTTTTGCTTGATTACATCAATTAAGAAGTGCGATTTTGGCTGCAAGAACTGCTTATCAGCCCAAAATATTAGTGTGCAAGTGAATCTGACAGGATTCCAAGGCAGATTTTGCACCCAACGCCAAACCAAACAGAATACTTAACCACATTAGAGCCCATATTGATCGGCAAGTCTGTGAACAGAGGCTAATTGAAAAAGTTTAGCAGCACTATTCCTCCACTTCAAAAGCCTCTCATCATCATTTGCTTGGATAAATCGCCTACATCATGAAAGAAGCATCACATAGCAAGGGGTGGACGCTCAATTTTGACATGTTGCAGCATCACTGTGCAAACATCCTGCAGCGGGAAGGCAAATTGCAGCACACATTACGTAAACACGTAAATAAAAACATCATTAACTCTAACATAAATTGACTCCTGAGTATCAGGGACACATTACAACTGTTTATGGGATTACTGCAGGAGCATTAAAGTGATTTTCATCCTGGGATTGACACCACAGGGGGTCCTACTGATGAAAGAGAGATGTTTTTTCCCACTGCCTGTGTAGCCCTCAGTATATCTGCTACATCTAAATTATTCAAACACAGCGAAGGGGGTGCAAACTGTGCCACTGGTGCAAGCGAGCTAAACTCATGTAAATCTGCACAAATAGCCGGGGTCCTCGCTCCATCAGAGCCAGCTTAAGGGGGTTACATTAAAAAGGATGGTGCATTCATTCATAGTTAGAGCACAATGTGAATAGGAGCTGCGCTATGAGGATGGATGCTGTCTTTCAGGGATGTTGCAAACTAGATTTTTATATTTACAAACAGATGTATCGAATCAGCTGCAGTAGGAAAGTGGACATCCTGCTCTCTGAAATATTCTCCGAATTCCAACTCAGCTGTGAAATCAGCAGAAATACAGGAGGGGAGTTTGAGACTGTTACGCAGAGCTCTCCTCACTCTCAGGCTGAGTCTCCACTGCAGGTGTGTGTGTGTATTGCTGCGAGGATTCATACCAGAAGATATAAAGTTGTGTTAAGTTGTGTCACTGGTGAGGACTGAACAACACACGTGTTTTAATATGCTGCTAATTAGTCCCTGTAAAGCTAACAGGTGTTGTTAATCAGTCATTAAGTGCGCAGGTGTTTGGCAATCAAAATGGCATTTTATAAGGGGGGTGTTTGGATCCGGATTTCAAAGTCTAACCTCTCCGAGACACCCACGAGAAGACACGCTCTTCCAAGCACTCACCTGACTGCGCTGCATTCGACCGAACCACCACCAAAGTGACGAGGACGCAAGCGAGGAACTTCATCTTGGAAAAAAAAAGGGGGGACTGCTTGTCTTGTTAACTCCTGGAACTCACATGTCCAATTAAGATATCCTCGTTTGTCCACACGAAAATTAACAACCAGAGGAAAACAAAAAAATAACGTCAGAGTCTTCTTGGCTTCTTCTTGAAGAGCTGGCACAGTGTCCGCGCGCCGTGGAGAGCTTTTACGCGCCGTGTTTTTTCCTCTCCTCTCCCTCTCTCTCTCTCTCTCTCTCTCTCTCTCTCTCGCTCTTGTTGTGTTTGTTTATCAGTTCCCAGACCAGTGTTTAGGTCGCTTTCCACCACGGATACTCTGAGCCATTTACTCCTCACACTGCCATAGCGCCGGTGGCTGAGGGGGGGAGGAGGTGGAGGGGGAGAGGGGTGTTCAAGAGTGCGCGCGTGTGTGCTGGGACGTGGGGGGCTCTGAACACGCCTCCGTAGAGTGACTGACACCTTCTTGAGCCAATTAAATCTCCCATCCAAAAAGATTAGGAGCGTTTTGTTCCTTGATTTTTTGTTAGTCCGCCCACCTCACTTATCACCTCTTCTGATTGGCTGATCTGGCAGCAGTGCTGCTGTCAGTGCACCTGTCAGGAGCAGATTTTGTTTTGCTTTCCTGCTGGGAGGTGTGTAGTCTAAATCGCTACCTGTGGGGCTCTGAAGACACAGAAATCAACTCATATGTATGATGTAATGATCCTAATCCTGGCCATGTTTTTATGAAACCATTTTAGCCTATTGGTTATCAATAAGGAGCAGTTTATTTGTAAATAAGGGGGGAAATTGTGCAAACAGACCCATGTTTTTACAACAAAAACCTCAAAATATCCAAACTGAAAGTCACTGCAGGATGAAGTCCTGCAGAGACACATCCAAGTGTTAAAAATTGCGTTTTCCTCTTTAGAAAGCATGCACACTGGATGCAGACTTACAGTAAGAGTACATTTCCAGCTGTGCCAGCAGGGTCAGTGTCTGCAAACACCCACCACTAGCAGCCACAGCCTATAAACTTTGATGATGCCACTCTAATAGGGCTGCAGTGAACACTATAGCTCCGGCAGTATACCATTTTCAGGGCCGCTCATTTTACAAGCCAGTGTCCCCCTCGCCTCCTCTCTGAGGACTGATGTGGAAATATAAAAACCGGCATCAAAAAAACTCATGGAGGACAAAGAGGTTCAGCTTTGCGATGCGTGTCAGGTGAATTTTAGGGCATAAGCAGGCTCTATTAAGAAAATTACCTCACTGTTTTGGCAGCAAAGGTGCAAAAAGAACCAGGATGAGGCTTCTTATGGTCCCACAGAGCCAAACACAAGGTTTATTCAGTGTCCTCTGCTGCTCTCTAGGGGAATTTCAGGGGAATTACTCAGTTATGAGTTCATTTCTCTCTCAGTGCGTGAATCATAAAGCTGTTCTGGGACTTGAAATAACATTTAGGCTTGTGTTTTTCCACAAATATTACACTCATGAGGAAGAGGATTTAAGAGAAAGGACACAAGAATGACTTCGAGGCTGGTTGTCATTACTTTCTGAAAAATGAGATGAGGGACTGAGTGAAAGTTATCTGCAGGGAGACACAGAGGAGAGGGGCTGTATATCTTTTATTTTCGCAAATGGAAGCGTTGGTTAACATTTTTAATTCATATATAATGTGGGCTTTGCTGCACCACAGCACATTAAGATGCATGCATTTGAAGAGCAACTATCCAGTCAGTTCTTGCTACTGGTGGTGATTCTGAAATCTGAAAATCCAAAGACACAAAGTCTAAAGAACCAATGGCATTTTATATGATTAATGGTGGTATCATATGTCCAATAAAACATCTGTTCCAGAGCTATGTGATCCTGTACTTTATCATGTTAGTAGCCTCTCATCCCTCTTTCTAGCCTTGCCACCTGATCCCCTCATTTGATATCAAGCAGACACAGAGACATAGGGGTTAAATAGGGGTCGTCTTGGACTGGACTGCCAGACTCAGTTTTAGCCATCTCCACAGACTGATGTAATCTCTGTGGTGTCACCCACCGGTTTCTGAAGACACGATATGAAGCCCAATGATGACTCAGCCTAGCTTTCAATCAATCTAGAAACTGGCGAAGAAGTGGAGTTAAGGCCTTCGCTGGCAAACAGGTACAGCACGCCAACTCTTACCCATTATATCATCAAAATGGATGAGTTATATATATTTATATAAAAAAATCAACACCAGAGCAGTTGTCACACAGATGAATGTGCCTTTGGGATGAAAACTAAGGCTGTAAAGTTGATTATTTGCATTTTAAAGAGGGTATTCTTTGGTTTTGGGAGCCAGCCTCGAGTGGACGCTTGAGGAACTGCGCTCCAGAGGTTGCCACTTAGAGACAACCCACTGCTAGCTGCCTGTGTCATGTGGAAGAGGGACACTCAATTCTATAGAGCATTCATTGGATGAGTATATGTCAGCTAACGCAAGATATATGAGATATAAAACATGTGGAGTCTATTTCAGTTTCACAGGAACTCGTGAATGGTGATAGCTTGTCAAGTTATTTTTCTACAATCCCAGAAAAACTACAGGGTTCAGAAATATGAATTTAAGTGTTGCATTCTTCAAACATGCCAACCCTCGTTAAAATGTATGAAGGCTCTTTAAAAGAGCAGAAACAGGAGACAGCAGGATTTGTCTGAGACACATTTTGTGTCACTCCTAAATCAAGTAAATCTCCTCAAATATACCCATGAGAGGAATATATACCATGGCGCTGCACAGCATATTACAAGAGATACATAAAAACATTGATGTGTGTTCTGGGATTTGTCTCTCACACACACACACACACACACACTCACACAGCAGCAGCACAGACAGCCTCACTGGGTGGCAGCACAACGCAGAGCAGCCTTGAGAATACTAATGAACGTCACTCTGTTCTGTTCCTGTGCAGAAATCTGCAGATAAAACATTCAATTAGAGACATTATGGAGCTGAGCGGGAGATCTGTGCTGATATGAGTGTGACATGAGGGTGGAAATTCGGTCTTTGTGCTCTGAAATGGGTCCCAGTGCGAGTCCAAAGTGGGGTTTAATTGGAAGGGCTCACAGAGAACAGAGTGTTCCATGTAATCCATGACAAACTGTACGTTTGTCAAGAAATTAACTAATGAAAACTATAATCAGATGATGATATGATATCCTACAGCAGGCCTGTGAACTGATAACACAAACGATGGCACATTGCATCCAGTTTGAGATCATACATGGAGGTGTCGTGTGTTTCTTCAAGGAGGAGTTTCTTACTCAAAGCTTTTTATCAAACTTTTAATCTGTTCTTTGTGCTCAAATGTTCCAACAATAATCCTCTCAGGATGTACAGAGTGAATTTATGGAGACTCTTTAAAGTCTGCTGCTTTAAATTCATTTCATTTATCTCCTGTACCTCAATCTTCACTTATGAAACTGAAATGTGGGCTGCATATCACACAATTCCTGGATTAATTCCCTGAGCACAGTTGCTCCAAAATAATCTGAGAGGATGAAAACTGAAGGATCATATCTCAAAGTAAGACTTAAAAAAAAAAGGGTTGGATTACAGGTTACATTGGATTGCAGGCAATTGGTTTTGGTTTGTGGATTATGGGTTACAGATCACAGATTAGGGTTACTGGTTATGGATTACAGACATTTTGGGTTATGGATTAAAGGTTTTGGGTAAGGGATGACTGATTAAGGGTTGTGGATTACAGGTAACAGATTGGGGATCATGCATTTAGGGTAACAGGTTATGATTTATGGGTTATTGATAAAGGGCAACGGATTACAGAAAACGGATTATGGAAAAAAATCAGGTGATCCAATCTTCAGTTTGATTTGTTCAGAACTTTTTAAAAGATTTGGACGTATTTGATCCAAAAATAAGAGGTGGGTTAGGACTGGATTATAAGGACAAATAAAGTTAGTTACATCATTGATAAAGTATAGATTGAGTTGTCTGGATTTTGCTGCCCCCATGTGGACGAATTATATACTATGAAGTTCCATTTAGAGCTCTAGTAATCCAGATTTTGTAATCCTTAAAGGTCTGTATCTGAATGAAGTTAATCCAATCCAGTATTTATTTGAAAACTGGATTAGATAATCCCAGATAGAATGAAGTGGAATTCCAAATCCAGACTCATTGAGCAACTGGGCCCTGCTTCTTTATGACTGGCACTAAATCTGGTCCCTGACTTTGTTGTGTCCCCTGTGAGCAGCTCCACGCTGTCAGAGGATCAGATGACAGGCAGAGCTGCTATGATTAGGACTGCGATGAGGGAAAGAGGCGGCAACAGTGGAAGGTCAAGGGGCTTTTACGCACAGTTGTTGCCGTCTTCTTGTTGATCGCACTAGCAGTGAGTCAGGACGGAGTCACTTGTTCTTAAGGTCGTGGAGTAGTTTGTGAATCTGGCTTGGAAACAGGCGGAGAGGTGGGATATGTGCGGCTGATCTCAGGGAAGTTCTCAGCATGGCTCCGGAGAGCACGTCACTCCTGAGAGCTGGACTCGTGTTGTTGTTTGCAGGTAAGTGTCAGAGATTGTGAAGTTTATGTTTGTTAAATACAATGCATGTTGTCTAATGTAGAGGTTTCATCTTGGAGTATTTGGTTTGCAGAGCGCTGCTGTACTCATACTGTAATTCATAACAAAGTGAGGACTGTAGTTTGAGGATGCCTGAAGACCACCTTGATGCTCTGGTCCCCTTAAAAACAAACCCTTGTGTTTAGGGAGGACTGCTGTGCTGCTATATGAGAACCTCACATGTGCAGCACATTCCTCTTTTGAAAAGCCACTATCACTAGGCTTCATTTTCACCACTACACCATCAGAGAGTGTGAAAATTATGCTCTGGCGCTGAGCAGCACAGCAGCTGGCTAAACATGAGTGACATCTGAGCTGGAAAGATCATCTCAGACTCATGGGCATCATTTAAAAAAAATCTATAACTATTGACGCCTCAAATTGCAGGCTGAATTCATGATTCCGGCTGGACTGACGGATGTTTCCTTTACCCCAAATATATATATAAAAACATGAAGGCTGTGAGTCGATAGCAGTGCTGTAGCATCGGCTGTGATTTGCCTTCATTTTCCTGGAAATGAAAAGTGAACGCTGGTAAGCAGCCAAGTCTGATGGCATCTTTGAACACTTGAAAGTCAGATCTCTACGAGCAGATGCCAACAAACAGAGTGACAGACAGGTATGAAAACATCATGTCTGAGAGAAGGGAATAAACAAGCTTACAGACACAATTAGCATCTATGTGCTCACTTCTGATGCTCCTTTTACAAAACCACCTCACTTTGTCATCACAGCACCTCAAGCCGTCGTTTCAGAGTAGAAATATGTGATTGCTTTTTTCATTTAGCATCTCTTTCAAAATCCTCTTGTCAACATATTCAGTCGCTCAGAGCCTGGAGCGCCTGCTGAGACAGAGCACACATAATGGGCTCACAGTTGGCCCTTATCAGTCCGACGCAGACTTGAGATCCACCGTGTTTTCTTGTTTCTAAAAAAAAACAACCTGTTTGTTCCGCGAGGGCCTTTCCCGCCAGTTTATAAGCTCTCTCTCTTTTACTGTACCGCTCGGTGGTGTTACATTCAGCCTCCAGTCCTGCGGGACGGCCTCGGTCTGCTTCCACGTTAAGAGGCTGTTTACACGCATCTCTGAAGTAAACAAATGGGATTTGGATCCGACTGCAAATTAAAATCTTTTCTCAGTGAAAGTAGCAGCCTAATAGGGAAGAAACGGTCCGATAGGAATAAGCATTGCCAGGACATGACCTTGTTTTCTGCGCTAACATACTCCTAATTATCCTAATTGAGCCCTGCAGATAACCTCTGCAGAGCTCGGAGGTTGTTTGTATTTTTACAATCACGCTGACAGGAAGTGATCACCCAGTTCACCTCACACCTTCATTTGTGTCTCTGTCTTTTCAGCTCAAGTCCTGCCATCAGTGTCTGGCTGCTACTTGGGTTTCTACGAGAGGCTGATCGATGATCTCTGCCTGGTGAAGTTCAAATTCGACATGGCGGCTCTAGACAGAGGCCTGTGGTGCAGCTGGCCGGACACCATGGAGTGAGTTGGACTACTTGGTCATGCAAAGCCTAGGAGGATAGGTTACAAACAGGATATGAAGAGATGGACTCATTTGTGAACAGTTTAGTGAGAGGAAATTTGCAAAAGGATGGGCTTAGATTCTTTTAAAAATGGCTCCTAATGAAGTCGATTAAAAATACGCCTTGGCAGTCCCAGAGCAATTTGCGAATGTAAATCAGACTTTGTTTTGAGCACTTGAGTTCAGTTCAAGACAAATTCAGACTACACAACAATAAACAAGAGGAATCAAGGGTGTCAGAGTGGAAGACTGCCAGTCAAAGTCGCTATTTCAACCACAGACCGTATAAAACATGGACGTAGTCTCATTGACGTCACCCACTGGGGTCTGGAGCAGAGTTTTGAAGCCATAATGCCGACTCAACCTAACTTCTACGCCGAATAATGCAACACTTGTAGTCTAAATATCATCAAAATGAAAGAGTTACAACAAGAAGAATCATCCTCTGCACACAATAGTTCAAACAGAATCTTTGCACTAATGTTTCAGACTAACTTACAACCCTTTTCTCTCCAAACACAAGCTGCTACTCCAAAGTGAACTGAGTCTTTGTTTAATTTGGAGACATACATCCTCGCCATCGTATTTGCTAAACTAAATGCATGACAAGCAGCACATAGCAAGTTTTTTTCATCCCTGAAGGACAAGTGGTTTGTGTTGGAATAATGTTGTTTGCCCTGACTTATGCTACCCACAATATGCTGCCCTCACACTCTCTGATTTGTTGCTGTTTGCCTTTTGGCTATCACAAACTCCAGTCCGTGTTTCCACAATCCCATCGCGTGGTCACAGCCTTTTAGTGCCTCAGCTGAGCATTATATATTGTGTGTGTGTGTGTGTGTGTGTGTATGTCAAATTATGTCTCTGAGCAGTGCTTTTTTCCAAATACTGGCAGTCAGAGGATGAGTCAGACAGGAGGCCCACAGGAGAAGAAGCTGCTGTCAAAGCTGTGATTTCCCTCCTGGCTTACTGTCCTCTCTTGGTCCAGCACATAATTGGTGGTAGTGTGTGTGTGTTTTTTGTGCCTGTGTGTGTGCATTTGTAACTCATCATAGAAAAAATTTGCACAGGCACATAGCGGGTTGGCAGTTGCGTCACGATAACTCCTAGCAACATTGTTTGACGCCATTGTCAAGGTCCACTGGAGAGCTGGCTGTGCAGCAAATAAATAAAGCATGCAGAGTGGAACACAGGAAGAGAGTAATAAGGGAAGAGTGGGTGCAGATTAATTTAGAGGCACAGAATCTGCAAGTCTATCAGTGTAAGACAAAGAGACATGACATCATCTTCCTCCTGTGGTGATGAATCTTTAGGAAGTACAAGACAACCTGTGCAATCATTCTCCAACAACCTCACATGGTCTGATATAACCTGCATAACCTGGCATCCCAGCTTCAAGCTTCAAAGTAGGACTATCTTTTGCATCAGTTATGCAAGTGCAATATATTTGAATGGGCTTCGGTTAAGCTGCAACCACTGGTGTTGAAAAATGAAGCAAATGCTGCAAACTGCAGTTCCTTAAGTGTCCACTAGAGGCTCACTCCAAAGCCCAGCAAGCCCCATTAATGCCTATGATGCATGTTAGGATAAAAACTACCTAACTGTATGCCAATATATTATAATCACAGCATTTTATACAAAGCATCTTCCTAGTGAGCCAAGAGGGAAATCCAAAATGAACACTCACATCTGTGCATGTGAGAAACTCTCCAATCCACGGAGAGATTTGTTTTAACACTTGACAGCCACATTGACATTCAGGTGAGCTCCAAACAAACACAGGGGTAAATACAGAAATATATATATATCCTAGGTGCCATGCAGTGCCATAAAGCCGCTCCAAGTTTGGTCTAAACCGCACAGACTGCCAAGAGGAGGAGGAAAAGGTCTCATTATTTATGAAACTGAAACGGTTTGTCCTTGAAAGTGAGACTAAAAGGCTTCCATAGGCACGAGTCCAGGAAATGTTTAATGTACGGCATATTAAAGGGATGAGTTACACAGATACCCTTAAGTTTTGAATATAAAAAGTAACAAATATAAGGTGGAAGTGTTTCCTCCTTCGACAAATGATGTTCATCTGGTTGTTTCTGACTGTACGCTGCACAGAAGATCAGCCTCAGGCGTGTGTAAATAAAGATAAACCCTCCTCTCTCGACTCTCTGATCTAAACTTTTGTTATTTGCTGATCTTGTTCCTCCTTCCTTCAAAGAAAGCAAACAGCTCCTGTGGGTTCACCTTAATGCAAGCTGAGGTGAACCTCTAAGACGGTGGATATCTTTTATCCTGTTATGTTTTGGCCTGTGAGAGTGATGGATGGTTATCAGAGTTCTTCTTTATTAGCTCTCGAGGGATGCTTCTTAATTTCCCGTTCTGTTTGCTACAAACTAAAAACTGTCTCCATACCTTGTGATTGAGTGCTGCGGGGGAAACAAAGCTCTGATGCAGGATTTTATAAATTAGGAACAGGCTTTAACTCTAATTAGCACATGAGGTTTTAGTACCAACACTTGATCATACAACCGGATTAATAAGTCTTCTTAGTTTACGGTTTATTAGTCATAAAACTGTGTGAGTGTGCTTTCACTAAGCTGTGTGTGGGTGTAAATATTGGGCTTGTTTGTAGCTTCACTCCAAACTAACGCTCTCTTGTGAGACCTGCTTGTTAGCGTTGAAACTCAGAAAACAAATTAGACTTTTAAAAAAAGAACAGGGTTGCATAATTAACGCTCAGAGCGACTGATTTACAGCAAATCTTTCTCACAGTGTCGACTCACGGCAGGTCTCTTAGCTCTGACCTGTACTCAAACCAAGTCCAAACTACAATCATCAACAATAATTAATCCAAATCTCAAACTTTAACCCCCAAATGTAATCCCCAGTCTGATCCGGGGTGTTACAGCTGCAGCAGGAGACAGAAGCATTGAATTAAAGACATATAGGAGACTAGGGGAAGCTGAAGAGGGGCACATGGCTCAGTTTTTGGACTTTTTGTTGCAGCTTTTCAGGGCATGATGGGAAAACTGAGTTGTGCCACTTACAGACAACACGCCACAATGCTTAAATGCACTCAAGAACTCAAAGGACAGTCATTTGTGTCTTGTGTGACCTGCTATGATGACAAGTAATGTAAAGTAAAAGATCACATGAAGGAATTCAAGAAAACTCTTGAGTTGGAGGGCATTTCAGACCACTTGCCCGCTCTGTAGTTAAACACAGCAGCCATCCGGAGCAGGATCTCTCCTGGAATGGGGCAAAGCTGGAACTAGGGGCGCTACCCGGTTGGTATGCATCTCTATTTCCCCTGCCCTCTTCCACCTAGCAGTTATATTTAGCTGTGTTAAGCCTGCTGGTAATTCTAGACTCTTGTTTGGCTTTTTTTCCTACCAATAGGAATCTGTACTCTGGTTGTCTGAGAGGACGTTTAAAAAGACAGTACAGGAGACTACATTTAGACTGTATCTCTTATAATAAAAGCAGGGATTTAACTTCATACTTTCTCTAACATGAAGCTCTCAGTTGATTTAAATGTGTGCTGTCACCCGCTCTCTGCAGGATCTACGAGGGACTTGCGAACTGTACTCACAAGGTGGCGCTCAAGGTGGACTGCTTCTGGCCGAATCACATCGTGGACCGCTTCTTCATGCAGGTCCACCGGGTCTACTTTCACGACTGCGCCCTGACCGGCCGGCTCCTCCACGATCCGCCAATCGGCATCCTCGCCCCCTTCATCGCCATACCGGTGCTGATCACGCTCCTCATGACGGCTCTGGTGGTGTGGAGGAGCAAACGCACAGAAGGGGTGTTGTGAAGTCGGGTTCTTGAATGTGCACATGGACTCATAACAGAGACAGATCATGTGAAGGGCTAATTTTTTGTTCATATTTGTACAGGTGCCTCTACTGTGTGTGGCCTATAACTCAAACCAGACCAGTTTCCACAGGTCTGATGTGTTTGAGTGATTATTCTTCATCCACAGGGGGTGCCAAGATCATCACAAACCAAAAGTTGCTCACAGAAGCTTTAATAATATGCTCTCTTCTTAAAGTGTGTTATTCCAACAGTAACATGAGTGTGAGGATGGTGCAAAGAATAATCACCATACTTACTGGACGGCCACTTTTTCAGCAGCCCCCTGCAAGGAAAGCTGAAATGATATTACAGTACAGCTGTGTTTAAGACATCATTTCACTGTGACAGAAAAGGTACTGGATGTTGTTAAGCTAAACTTAACATTTAATTAAACTCAACTTTACTTATATAGCACCTTTCATACATAAAAACATGCAGACTAAAGTGCTTCACAGAGTAACAGAGGCAGAAAACAACAGCAGGAATGGTAAAATTATAAAAGGCATGATTTATTAGTAAAATACTTAAAAATCAAATCAAATCAATACAGTAAAATTAATAAAATAAGTAAGAGTGGAAAGAAAAGTTAAATATATGGTTGTGTTAACAAGCTCAGATGAATACAAGACATAAATAATTAAATAAATATATATTAAATTATAATAAAAACAACAATTCAGTCCAGGGCTAAAGGTAAAGGACTCCAAATTAAAAAGGTATGTTCACTTTTAAAAACACTTCATAGATAACACACAGTGTCAGATAAGATACTCATCTCAACAGCTGTTGATAGCATGTAGCTACTTTCTTGTTGTGTTAAGCTAAGATAGCACAACAGCTAAAGCTTTGCAACACTAATCAACAACTTAACATATGTTGGATGTTGTATATATATATGGATATTAAGCTACTTAATTGATTACTTTTCAGAGTACAGCTGACAGTGTTAAGATAAGGTAATGATCTGAACAGTGAAGCTAGCAGTCAGCTGTTTGGCAAATGCTGTTTACATTGTTCAGATAAGTTTGTCACTTCATAGATAACTATCAACAATGTTACAAGATAAGACAAGAAAGGTGTGATGTTTGGTTTTCAGGTTTATAGTAATGCAACCTAGCTTGCAGAATTGTTTGCTACCTAGTTAAGGTGGCTAGCAGTGTGATTGCTAATTAACCCAAGCTGATCTTAATTAACTTTTCATAACACATTCAACAAACATGTTTTAAAGTCAGATACAGTCAAATACTCCCTGGTCTTTCACTTCTCAGTGTCTCTCCAGCTGCAGATGATGAAGGAGCATTAACAGGACAGCTCACCTGCTTCCTGGTGTGTCAGAGTGAGCACATGAGGCCACCCCCCCTCAGAGTGACATCAGAGCACAACATGTGACTATGATGAATTGCATTACAAAAAAAAAGAAAGTTTGACCTCATTGCACTAACATGTATTAAAAGATCTATTTGGTATTAAGTTATAATTGATCTGAGCTGTCGTTTGTAGTTTGGCTGCAGAAAGTAAAGTCTTTGTGATTCAGGGGATTTGGAGGCCATGCATGTTAATTACCATCTGTTCTCATGGCCCCGAAACAGTCTGTGAACACATAAATAACACAGGAGAGGAGGACTCTCAGGGAGGCAGCATGACTTGGATGGATGACTGTTATAAATTTGGAAACAGAAGGAGAAAGGGGGAAAAAGGAAAAGGAGATGTTTGCACCAGAAGGTCACGTTCTATATGCAGGGAATCATCTATTATCAAATGCAGAATAACAAGTGGGAGGATAATGTTGCATTTTATGAGTGAATTACTTCAAGATATAGACATGTTTGGATTTTACAAAAGGCTGAATGTGGGGTTGGACAGGTCACTGATTCATTAGTGATGACAGGGCTCCATCTAGTGTTCAAACTCGAGGAAGCAGCTCCTCTTAATCCTGGCAGGTGAAATTTATTCAAGTTTTGTTGAAGCTTGGTGTCCAGGTTTGTGTGAAACCTGCATTAAAAGGCCTTCCATGTGAAAAAGAACAAACATGCACCGCAGGAGAAACATTATAGTTTATTCAGACTTGTTCAGACTACCTGGATCATTTCAGTTCTTTCTGTTGACACATTCACTGGATGCAAATGGTCACAATTAGCCACTGACTGCTCCTTAAAGAGGCTGGAGGTCATGGTTTGCACGCCAACCAGCAGAAATACTTCAGAACCACTGTCACTTCTGTTTCAGGAGAGGACACCTTCATGGCAGAGAGCAACCTGTAGGAAGAGAGGAAGACAGGAAGAGAGACGGAAATATTGAAGTGGTAAATGAATCTGCGTCCTCCCTTTAGACCACACAAGACTAAACATAGGTCGACTCTTCCCAGACACAGAGAGCAGAGCTGTGCGTAAATCTTCCACAAAGTGTGATAGTAATTAAATACAATGTCATACTTTTTTTTTTATCCATGTGAAAGTTATGGCTCAGCACTTCCCCTCCATATATTTTGCTTGCTGGGCTATTCTGTCCTGTCACTGGCAGGAAGAATTAATGGCGTCTATATTATCAAAGCAGTAAAAGCCTTCACCGGTTAAGCTTAGTCAAGCAATGTTTGGCTTTTCTGATTAATGCCCGAGACTGTGACAGTATTCAAAGACGAGCTTTCAGCAGTTTTTGATGGTGATAAATGAATTCAGGAGGGAGATTAGGAGATCAACGTCGAGGCAGGGAGGGCACAGGGTCCAGGAGTTAATGATTAAACTCTTGGAAGGAGTTGGAGGTTAATATCTCACTTGTTCCTGATGTCGTCAGAGAGACGTTTGGCCTCCGCGGGGTCCTTTTTGAGCAGCTTCTGGTAGGTGGAGAAGGTCTCAACCATGCCGATGTAGCTGCTCAGAGGCATGGGGTTTTTAATACGGAGACACTCGTTCCTGGGAACAATAAAAGCTCACATGGAAACATCGTATTTATAATTATATTAGCCTTGTCATGGGGGTTACATTCATTAAAAAGGTTTGTGTTAAAGTCAGAAACACTCACCACTCCTTGTCTGTGTAGGAGCAGGACTCAAACATGTCCAAGTAGATCTTCTTTGAGCTTGATCCTATGTAAGGATCTCGGAATGGAAGCAGGGCCGCGTAAAACTGATGAAGACAAGATGAATCAGGAATTCTTGACAAAGTTAAATCAAAAACATACATTTGTCTACATTCAGGCAGAGACTGTAGTTGTTGGAGAGAGGTCAGGGTGAATAATGACAAAAGAAAACACCCCAAAAACATCAAAAGGATGTCCGTCTGTAGAAAACAATTTGAGATACTTGTTTCCTAAGGCCAGATAAGGCCAGAGGTTAAGGACACACCTCTTTACAGATCTTGTTGAGCATGTCAGATTGGTCCTTGTACTCCAGCTCCATGTCCATGGTGTAGCTCAGGAGAGCCAGGCACCCTCCCGGCCTCAGCACCCTGTCGGCCTCCAGGAGGAACTCCATCCGGTTGAACCAGTGAGCCGCTGTCATGGCCGTCACGAGGTCCACCTCACCTGAAACGAACGGCAGCACTTCTGCAGGAGACTGCCTGGGAAGTGGAAGAAGGACAAATGTTGCAAAAGTCTTTCGTGAGAGAGCAACCTGGAGGAGATTTGTATCATAAGGCAGCTCACCTCACCTGTAGGAGACATTTGGAGGACTGCTTGTGGTCTGTGCCATCTCCAGCTGGGCCTGGCTGATGTCTGTCCCGACAACCTTGGTGAAAAATGGAGCCAGCAGGATCGTCCCTTGGCCTGAGCCGCAGCCTACGTCTGCTGCAAGCTTGAACTGGTTGGGTGTCTAAAATGAAGGAAGTTATGTTCAAATATCTCCTTAGAAATGAACCTGAATCATGCTTTAAAAGAAGTCCCAGTGACTCTTCTTGTCCTACAGCCTGTGACATTAGGCATCACAGATGTTTGGATGTGACACCTATCTCACTTTGTCCACATGGGGGAGACAAAAAAGTAGAAAAATCCTCACAGGAGCTGTAATAAGAAGTGATGTTTAATTACTGAAATAGGGAGTACAAATCCAAACCTTGCACACAGCTTGCACAGATTTTTGTTTGAAGGGTCTCTGCACAATGCAAGGTTAAACAGGAAGTTTAGAAGAAATATAGAAGAACAGCAACTCAGATTAAGGGCCCCCCTTTTAATCACCTATCATGATGTTTCATCAAAGAGCAGGGCAAAGTGCATTCATTATAACTAATGCTGAAACCCTCTGAGTACAGAATAAAAAGGAAAGTTAGTCATGAAGAAAGATAACTGCAAAATATATTGATATAAAAAAAACATCAGCTATCATCTGCAGAGAACCTCAAACAGCACCAAAGCATACATATGCATGCCCCTGTTCAAACTTTAAAAACTCTAACCTGCACACTTACCCTTTTCTCCATGAAGCTCATAATCCTGCTGATTAATTCATGGGGAGCTACTCGGTACTGCAGGTAAGCTGCTGCATGATCTTTCCCCTCAAAGAGCTGCACAGACATGCTGGTTCTTTTGGTGCCAGAGTTGCCGAACCGAGCAAACACTATGACTCTGCACTTCCAGCTTGTCCTGAATAAAGCCTCACGTTACACATTAACCAGAGATGACCTGCACACCCTGGAGCAGTGCTGCAGAAAAAGAAACAAGGGTGCAATATTGAATAAGCATTCAATATGATTTAAGGATTGCATGATACATGAGGTTATTTACTGCAATGCACTTTGAGTGGAAAGAGCAAACAATAAAAGAAGTGTGCACCTTTATGAGAAGATGGGGGATATATAGAGTTATAACTTCAACATATAGAGAGACTTAAGGAATGCTCAAGCTGTATGCAGCCATTAAAATCACATATTTCTTCCTAATTTCACCAAAATAAACACTTTCAATTTGATTTCCCCAGTATTTATTTTTGCATGCACTAGCTTGTTTTCAGCAGCAGGTGGCAGTAAATCCACACAAATAACACCCAGTGCTGACAGGGAGACCAGAGCTGCTGAATGTGGGAGTGATATTAGTTTCTGCTCTGAGATCATCAATTGATTCCCTTGTTTAATCTCCATTAGCATGCTTTCTTTGGCATACTGATGTATTAGCCTTGGGCTACATGATGGTATGAGTATTTAGAGGAAAGCAATGTGTGGATAAAAATACGAGTCTGATTAACTTGTACAAGAATGATGCCAATTCTTCTAAATTTAAAGCTTGTCTGTTTGTATTAGTAATTTCACTTTGATAGTCATAAGTCTATTTTGAGTTATTATTTTAATGTCAAGCATACAGTTCAAAGCATATTTAGGAATTATTTCCGTTATAATCCCTCAAACAGTCTTGAATAGATTTGGTCAAAAGCTGAAAAGCTTCTTTGCCTAATGCTAGTCCTTTCAATTTTTTCCACTCAGAATTTTCAGCTGGGGTCTGGGATGGTATTCACTTGAATGCAGACTATTCCAGTCGTTCATTCATTGGATTTATTGACTCAGAATACCAGGCAGGCTGGAGAACTGGGTAGAGACTGGTTTGTTTCGGGTACACATTAAAGCTCCTGTGAGGAACCTGAGGTTTGTGGACAAATCTGTCATCTTCTGAATCTTTGTGACACAAAAATCTCATCTTGCCTTCTTTGAACAGTTGTATATGTCCCTGATTGTGAATACTTGCTGCAGAAAATGTAAATGAAAGGCTGTTTTTTTCAGCGTATCGTAAATCATCTTGATGACACCTTGAAAATTATGGTCCACAGTTAGTTAGTCTCCTGATTGATGGTCCTGTTTGCTTTTGTATGATGGAAGATCAGGGCAAAATCAAGGATGCAGAAGAACAGATTTTGGGCATGTAGGATGAAGTCAGAATTTTACAAGAATTCACTCCTAAATTTGAAAGAATGCACTAAATTTACAAGATCTTTATGTAAAATAATATAGAGGATATCAAAAGAGCTGCCTGTGCTAAAATGAGGAGCATGGAGCATCTTGTGAAGTTCTATTCAACAGCTGATGACAAATAGGGATTGCAAAGCATGCACACGATGCATATCAGCCTGCATGTTAAATATTAATAAATTAAGTCTGTTTCAGAACCAGTTAAGATCTTCTCACAGGAGCTTAAACTCTGCTAAATGGTCTGGAGTTCCCCAAGGCTCCATTCTCTGTCCTCCTTCGTTCAGAGTTAGAGGGACACATAAAGCTAAAATGTGCTTGAAATACCTTTAAAAGGTAAACTCAGACTTATGTGACAACAAAACGTGACCAAAGTTAATTAAGAATTACAAGAAAGTTCATCACGTGTATGTTCCCAATTTAAAAACAGTGTTGTCCAATCAACAAGCATTGATCCCTCCCAATCGTCCAATCAATGACCAGTGTCAGATATGCTTTGCAATTGGGCTTGTGTCAACAAATTAAGGAGGGGGTTGCAGAAGCCACAGGGGCCCCAACCCCTTCACCCCACCATGTTACTACGTCCAGCTCCTGCCTCAAGTCATCAGATCAATCAACTTTGATCAAAGCCGTCAGCTCTCCTCCAGTCACAACGCCATCCACACTTTGGAGGACGATTCAGCCCGCCCAGATTCGACTATTTTATCACACAGTTTCTTTTCAACCAAGTCTTATTAAAGTGTCCTCACACATCTCTGCACACACACACAAACAGAAGCCATTAAAAACACAAAGTCAATGGGCTCAGACAAGCCGCCTCATGTATTGCTTTAATATCTGCAGGCATTCCAGACACAGTAAAAAGAGCTATGGGAGCGCTTCCATCGACTGTGACGAGCAGTGTTGCTAATGCTGCATGGGGAATTCTCCTGGAAGGCAATCACGCAGGTAATCCACACGAGGAGGAGTAGAGAATATCAGAAATAGTGTTTAAACTGTTTTTGTCATGAAGGCAGGTGCGGGGGGGAAAAATCCTAAATTCTACCTGGTAAATAACAGTTTGACAGAGTGTAAGCAGAGTGTCTCTGAAAAATGCATTTGCAGCCTAAAATAGCAGCAGTAGTAAATACCTGTGCATCTTCTTTCTTCTGACAGCGCGAGCACAGAGACATGCGAGGTAGGGGGATGGATAGACGGGTATTGAGAGTAAAATCCCACTTCCCCGCGGAAATCTCAGCAGGTAAAAGCAGATTGCAGCTGTTGGATGAAATCCATGAATTTGGAAAACAGTCTTGTTGCCGCATTGACAGCCGTGGATTTTGGGGGGGAAATTTGTCATGGATTTTGAATAGGTTTCACAGCCCCCCTGGGTGCTTAAAGACACTTTTTCAATAAGGTAGCACGAAAACCCACGAATGTGGGGAAAGGGAGGCGTCAAAATTGGAGTTCTGAAGCTGCTTGGATGAGTTGTTTTTCAATATTTCGGGGGGATATGAGCTGAAATCCTGTGTAAACTGGGAAAATCTGTAGAGAAATTTCAGAAAAGAGTCTGCACCTCAGACTGCAACAATCTCCTTCTACTTTAAACACTAAATATTGTTCTTTATGATGGCTCAGATGAGAGTTCCCATCAGAAAGTGCATAAATATTGATTCTGGACTACATTTGCTCCTAATTGCCAAACAACCATCCTTAACTTAACAACAGGAGGAAGATTATCTTGTGCAAGTGTGAAACCAGCTCTGCAATCTGCAAGTAGAAAGAGAAAGTGAGAGTCCAACCCCTCCTGTTTTTTTATGGTTGAACTGTGCATTGTGCCAAACAGCGTTTGCAATCTCTGCTCGGATATGAACATCTTAAATCCTCACCCATTAAAACTTCACTCCAGACACTGTGTTTGCTCCACAGCCGGTTGTAAAGAGCAAATATGGAGGAGATCTCAGCGACTCCGAAGGCTGCGTTTTTATAGCAGAGACGTTCTCTCGCTCGCTCGCTCGCTTGTGAGATGCACTTGGAGGGGCTAATCCCGCTCTCCAAGGAGAGAGGTAGGTATTGGCTTTGATGATAGAAATGGATTAAACAGATTACATTAAAGGCCAGTCTAATTGAACCGATCTATCCTGATTCTGCCGCTGTAAGATAAATGATGAGAAGGCCAGATAGCATATATAGGTCGTGGGTTTGTGCGCCCCTGCTCTGGGTTTGTGTGTCATGTGGACATTTGCAGGAAAATACAGCCAAAGCCTCTCCTCCTATAGAGAGAGGTCCTGATCTGTCTAAGGATGAAATGAGAATTTTCATGTTCTGCTTTTTATGCAGGGGCTGTCCTCAACCAGCTCTGCAAAGAATAAAAGCTTCTTACAGCACAGAAGTTTGCAGATAACAAATGTTTTTAGTACTTTGGGTTTAAATTGCTGATTGTTGGTGCATTTAGGCGGAGGTGGGGATGGAAGGATGCAGGATGTGATGAGGGTTGCAGATACATGAGGCCTTGGTTTTTGCAAAATGTGGTTAGAGGCCTAGGAGTAAAGGCCTGTGGTCAGGTGATGTCAAAGGGGCAGGTTCAAACGGGCAGCAGGGGCGTATCTAGACTTTTTTGACTGGGGTAGCGACTTATGCAGAGGTGGCATGTTTGTCTAACATACAAACATTAAAGCCACTTCATTAAAAGAAATTCTGGCTCTGCTCCAAAGCATGAAAACACAGACACAGTGAAGAGCATCTGAAAGCTTCTCTTAAAGCACAAAAGAAGTCATCTTCACTCCAGCACAGTCTGTACATCTGTCTGTATCAATACAAGCACACACAATGAAACATGAGCTTTGAGTCTTGCTCTACCTTTGACATAATTAGCCCTTTGTATGTGTGTGTGTGTTTGTGTGTTTGTGTGTGTGTGTACCTGTCCTCTCAGGCAGCCTCGTTAGTGACAGTGTCCAGTGGAAACGAGCGTGATAGGCTGACCTTTCCTTCCAACCTCGTTATCAACGAGAACTCGTTAAGCAGGACTCTTTAATTAGCAGCCCGAATGGCAATCAGGGTGGAGCAGCAGACCTCTGTGGTCATAGACACGGATCAATGGTCTTCAGGGAGCCTCTGTGCTCAGCAACAGGGGGACCTTTACACATGTGTGCATGCAGCGTGGTGATGCATACATAGGCATGCATTTCCAATACAATACAAGCACCAAACATCCTGTCAGTCTGCTGATTCTGTCAAGAGGATTCAGCTTGTGCCTGATTTGGTGCAAAATGTCATCATGAAGTCTTCTTCTAAAAGAACTGTAGCACAAGATGAACATTAGGATTTTCATTTAGGAACAAAAAGACCCTTTTCCCAGGAGAATAGAAAAACATGGCGTCCCTGTACTTTTAGCCTGACTGTGAGGAGTTCTACTGCAGGTATTACAAATTTCATGCCACCAAGGTTCCCTTATCCCATCCTCTCTCTCAATAATAATAGCAGGAAACACCACTGCGAGACTAATATCTACTTTTATTAAAATCCGAGTGCAGTGGCACACTGATAAAACAGTCTCACCCCCCTGCTTGACGTGCACACAGGCTTCATTCAGCGCACGTGCATATCCACACATGCCCCAAAGTGTGTGCAAACACACGCATGTTTAAACACGAGCACAGATACACAAACACCGGGGTGAAGAAACGCGAGTCGGGAGCCAACAGCCGCCGCACCTGGTGAGATCCAAGTGAAAGTGAGAAGCATAAAAAAGAGCTGAACGCTCAGGTCTGTTGATCTATTTTTACCGCAGAGCAGGGGGCAGAGAAAAGGAGAGAGAGAAGAAGAAGAGAGAGAGAGAGAGAGAGAGAGAGAGAGAGAGAGAGAGAGAGAGAGAGAGGAGAGAGAGAGAGAGAGAGAGAGAGAGAGAGAGAGAGAGAGAGAGAGAGAGAGAGAGAGAGAGAGAGAGAGAGAGAGAGAGAGAGAGTCGTGCATAATGCATGGCCCTGTAGAGCAGCAGTGGCTTTCTCTCTGGGTTTCCAGGTGTCTTTGCTGTCTGTCAAACAGGCAGCATAGAGCAGAGCCAGGTGCTCTCACACGGCGCTCTGGTTGATCTCTCTCTGAGCGTGAGACCACCAGCTCACCCAGCTGCTCGTCCTCTCCCCTAAAGTCCAGATCTCAGCTGTAGCCTCATTCAAATGAATCTGTGACGTGTGAGGGAATTCAGGAGCTGCAGGGTGAAACTAGCACAGATCCTCCTGAATATATCGCCTCTGCTGGAAAGTGAAAACACTTTGGAGGCTGTTGTGGATCTTTGACAAAGTACTATTAAGGGTCTGCAGGATCTCTGGCGGCGGCTCAATTCATGAGCTGCTGCTTCACACTTGTTTTCAGACACAGGGAAATAAGTCACTCTGTCTCAGAGACAACACTGCCATAGTTTGACCTACATGTAGCTTTTAAAGGTTCCTTCAGGGCCGTAACACAGAGCACTTTTAAATCTTAGTACATAAAAAACTCTGACTTACATGTATGCAGACCCAGGGTCATCAATTTAAAGAAGCATGCCTGCATCGAGGCCTTCATCAGAGCAGGTACACTGTGTTTACCCGGCTGCTTCAAGTGAAAGTTAACGAGCAGTCACATGATCAGAATGTAAACTTGATTGTGTTAATTGACTTCCATGTTTTATACAGTCTATGCACTGCCACCACCTGGACTGGAGTGGAATCAAGTTCATGTATTTTGGGAAGGCCATGGTAGAGGTTCTTTAACTCTAGTCTTTCCAGGAAGCTGCTCAGCTCATCTGTAAACAAAGGTAATTGTTTGCTTATAATTTCTCTGTTCATGATGTAAGGGTAGGACCTTGAAGAATAAAGATTGTGGTTGTACTCTCACACCACAACAGAAGTGGATCTGGTTTGGGTTAAGGCCATCTGAGCATTCCTGAAGGGGGTTGGGTTGCTGCCGGGCATCACAAGGAGGCAGACTAATGAAAGCTTGATGAGGATGCTTCTCTGAATCCAGCAGCATGATTAGGCTTTAATTACCGAGGGCCGCCTCGACATATTCCCTATAATTGGAAATACCTAAGCACTTGGCTGCTCATGGCATGAAACCAAAGAATCCATGGTTCACAACCCCTTCGTAGGACAAGCCTCAATCACATTTTAGATGAACTCCACTCTGCGCGGGGAGATTTTGCGGCGGCGGCGCTTCGAATTGAAGCTTGTCTTTAGGTAGATTAGCTGCTATGTAATCTTAGAAAAGAGTTCTTGTTATCACCCGGGTTAGCAGCACAGAGTACGCATGGAATAAGATATTGTGAGGGAGGCTTTAAACTTGGAGCTCTGCTTCCAAGTATGCTGGCATCCCCACATTGCCAGATGTGACAATAACATCCCTATAAGGCTGCCAAACGCCTACAAGACACCCACAGGCATTGGCAGCTCCCTTGGTGAAATCTTCTGTTGCACAACCACAAGAAAGAAGGAGCCCTTGTGTTGTGCTGGTTAAACGAATCCCATCCCTCGCCTGAAGAATCCGTCTTTCTTCCATTACAGTCGCTTCAATTCAGCGACGTCACGCCATTCGTAGCGTCCGTCAATGGCGCGAGCTGCAGCTGAATCACTCTATGGAAAACAAAGGTTTGTGAAATGTGCACAGGTGTTTTGGTGTTGAATGGCGAGGCAGTGACAGTAGACGATTCAAGGGCAGGAGGGTGAGCCTGCAGCGTGAAAACAATAAGGCAGAATATTGAAGAGTGTCAAAAAATGAACTGTCCCATGATCCCAGTCTGCTTTTAAATGTGCCTCAAGGTGAAAAAATAATCTTCAATCAAGCTTTCTGTGCATACTGCTGTGACCCATGCATGGCACAAACAGTGTGTACACAGATTAACATCAAGTGCTTTGAATAATACCCAAAATGTAAATGCTATACATTTATGCTTTGCCTAACAAGATAACATCACGGGATGTTTTAATCCTATTATCCTACACCATTTACATAGATGCTATCTTCTGATGTTAAATGAATGGGAACAACAGAGACGACATGGTGACTGAGTACATGTAAGCAAGCGTTCAACAGTCGTGTTTATCAACCCCGGCTTTTCTATTATTCAGATTATTCTGCTTGGGATCCCCGGTGTAATTAGCTGGGAGACAAATCCACCTCTTTCCTGTGTGTGTCTGCACATTGATTCACCAGCTGTCAAGTGCTATTGGAGGAGAGGGAAAATGTGGGCAACATGTGCATGCAGATATTTGATTTTTGTGTGGTCTGACTCAGTTTAGGGCAATGCTTGAGAGGTTTCATCCATGCATAACATTACCATCCACTGAAAATGACTGCTACTGGTTTTGTTGATCCCGTCTCTACTGTGCAATCGATTACCAGCTACCAAATTCTAGTGTGCTAAGAAGTTAAATCCCAATTCTCAGAGACTGTGAATTCTAAATATGCTATGTTCTTTAATGCTAGCTCAAAATGACACCTTATATCAGCTAACATAGGTCACAAGAAAATATGAGCCTTGTGCATGTTTGTATCTGTGTGTCTTGCAGGTTTTGACTTCTTTCATTCTTCATTTTCTTGCATGCATAAGATATAAACGATCCTTTGTGCAGGACGTGAGGGGCTCAGTGTCTTATTGGGACTTCTGCACACTTCTCCATTCCCGGTAGTAATCCAGCATCAAACTGCATGACCCCACTTCACTGAATGTGTGTGTTAACCTTTCTGAATATGTGGCCATGTGGTCCTCTCTCAGCTGAAACACATTAAGACCATTTAGCTCTACTGTGAACTCACATACAGCCTCATTTCCATCACGCCGAGTGGAAATGACGATCGGAAAGCGCTCATGGGACGTGCGACCTTTATTGAAAAATGACTCCATCGTGTCTAATTTCATAACGTGTCTGCGGGATTGACGTAGTAGGTGTAGTTAGGTAGATAATATGGGCCTGTCTGTAATTACAGATAAAAGAACATTAAGTTCGACAGATACATGTAAGCTTCTTGATGAGGGTGCCCATTTCAATTAGGGAGCATTAAATGAAACAAAAAACCTTATGGGACTTTCTCACTGCCAGACCCAAGGAGAATTAATACACTGCATAGGGCCATTTACCAGGGAGTAATTACTCCCTAATTAGCCATTAGTTATTCGATTACCCTTTTATCAGCTAGTCATGGTCAAAAGGCAGGAATAGCGGATAAGTCATCACCTTGGTTGGTAACAGATGTAATTAACATGCCGTAGCTCCCTCAGAGGGAGGCTACGAGAGAGCGCACTCAGGCAGAGTGAAGGTATTTTGGCCCGTTTCCTGAGTTTGATCAAAAGGAACGATAAATCAGAGGCTTTTTTTTAGGACCATCCAGGGGAGGGTTTGCTGCAAATAGCAGAAAAAAGGAGGGCGTAAATTAATTTCCCTGCCCACTTAAACCCAGTTGGGATGCAAATGTTGCTCTAAAAGCTGCAGCACGGCTAAGCTGGCATGCTTTAGAAGTTGTCTGGTCAGTGAGGACTGGAGGCTGGAGGCTGGAGGCTGGAGGCTGGAGGCAGAGGGGTATGTAAATGTGCTCTGGGTGCTCATTGTTAGGAACCTGAATGGCGCAGTGATTGGGACTGGATAAGAAATCAGGAAATATTCTAGGAGGAAGATGAGTGATTAGGTGCATATTGTTGCCCGATGAAACCGCCATTAACAGACCAGGCAAGAACCATGAATACTCCATGCCAAACTGCTTCTACCATTTATTACACATAATTACATTCTTAAATAAAAACGATTCACCGAACAGTTCCTTGCATAGAGATATTACAATACCAATTTAAAAAAGGAATTATGAAACAAACCAGTAACAAAAATAAATCTTTCTCATTTTTATCCATAATAAAGAACATTATCGTACCCATACGTCATAATATACAAATGATAAATTTGAAACACTTTGTACAGCGAAAGAAAAGGAGAAAGACAACACAGGGAAAAAGGTGGAGAAGGGGAGCGAGGGGGGAGTCGGACAGTTGAAAGGGATCATATCTGAGAAAATGGAGGTGGTGGCGGGGGAGCGGGTGGGTGGGTGGTGGGTTTTTTTTGCGACGGTGAGGGAATGCTGGTAGAAAAAAGGGGGGTGCGTTTGATTTGAAATTCAGACCTGGTGGAAACAGAGGTGGTGCCACACATAGTAATGCGTGCCCTCCTCCTCCTGCTCCCCCCCGCCCTCTCTCTTCCTCTGCTGAGAGCGAGAGCTGCAGTCTGGATCTCTGACTCTCACAAGATGGCATGAAAAACGGTGAAAAACACACAAGGAGAACGGAGTGAGAGTATGTGTGTGTACTTGGGAGTACCTTCAAGTGTTTGTGTGGATTGAGGATGTGCTTGTGCATGAATGTGTGTGTGCATGCATGTCTGTAGTGTGTGTGTGTTGATCTATGTAGCATGTATGTAGAAGTGTGTACATTTGTGCTAAAAACAGCTACTATACAGACTTTGTGATCAGTGTTTCATCACCCAGGGGTCACCGTGTGAAGTGTAGTGTACAAGCGGACAGAAAACATCAGATATGCAAGTGATTTTTCCAAAAATTCAGAGTGCAAATACAAACAGACGAAGAACACACAGGCACAGCAGAATTGACAATCATTCATTAAGATGACACAGAACTGAACCGCATCCTCGGAGACAACATGAAACAACCTTTCCCGGTAAACACATTCACATTTGATATCCCAGTTTTTCGAGCTCTAGGCAAAACTCGCAAGGAGGGGTGTGTGTTTATGTCAAGTCCAGATTTTAAACTGCCTTTCATTTCATTATTCACATGTCTTGGCTTCTCAAAGTCTCGATTCAACATGAAAAACAACAACACATTCAGTGTTTTTTCAGTCCAAAAGCCTCAGCTGTTTGTGATCGGCACAGAATATGAACACATTCCCACACATTCGCAAGCATTCAGTTTCACAGGAGAGTGCCCTCCGTTTAAATACTGAAACACACAAGTAGAGCTGCCATTGATGATACAAATTTATCCCACGGGTTTAAACTGCTGTCCTTCATTTTATCTTCCACTTGAAGAGTCGGGCTTTGCAGCAGAACCACGAACCTGCTCGAACCTGCTCGTGACATTCTCGTCTGGACCGGGCATTTTAAATCTGAAATGTGTGCCGTTATCTTTGACTTTCAGTGACGCCAACAAGCACAAAGAACGACTGGTTGGATAGAGAAGTCGTGGCTTTGATAGCACTGATAGTGTTGTAGCCATTGGCTTTATATAACGGTGGACGACATGACATCTCCAAGTAAGTGAAGCCAAAAGAAGATTGTTGATTTGATGGTTCTTAGGATTATCTTGCTAGCTTTTCCTGCAGCATGAGGTATGTTTAGAGTACTTCCCCTGATCTGCTTGGAAGATGATCTACTTGACATCAAACTATCAAACATGTTCAGATATCCTGCATGATGCCATTTCCACGGCTCCACCAGCAAGATCCCTTCTGTGCACGCCTTGGCTCCAGTGCAAAGTGTCAACACACATCACTGTTGTGTTTTTGCTTTTCTTACGATGAAGGAGAAGGAGGCATGTCGTCCATGTTTATATAAAGTCAGTGGTTCTGGCTGTGACCTGCATCGTCTGTCTGAGTCCCTGGTTTACTGAAAAACAAACCAGTTGTTTAAACTTGTACCAGTTCATATCGTGGTCATGTCTTTGCAAGTGAAGGCCTGTCCCTGGATGTTAAAAATAAAAAGGACGCTTGTTTGTTTGCAAGTTGAGTCAGTAAGCATTTGATATTTATGCAGGGGGTGATACAGCTCCTACTTCCAGTGCTGCAGACAGATCATGACTAGATATGATTGAGCTGGGCTGCATTCATACCCGAAATTGAAATGCGCCTCTGGTATACAGAGTGAAATCAATTTTGTGGCTCCCTTGCCAAAAAGCAGACTGCTGTGTGCCTCACTCTGCCTCCAAAGTATTAAAAAAGTCTTGTTAAATAAATAAAAAATAAACACCTCGACACAGTTTTTCCCAAAAGACTTCGCAAGAACCCGACAATCTTTTGTCCAAGCTGCCTTTTTGTAATTCGTGTGTGCATGAGTTGAGTCATCCAGAAGTCTTTTCTGAGCGTGTGTGAGATGTGAAGTGCAAAATTTAGATTGTATGTGTGTGTGTGTCTTAATGGGGAAGAGCTAGATCATCACGGACAAGGTTAATTCCAGTTGTCCAGCAGTGTATGGATGTGTATCATGTGTGTGGGTTTCACTCGAGCTGATAGGGCGGTTATCACTGCTGACTGAGCAGATCCCTTCCTCCCTGCACCCATTTTCAGCCACCCACTGGAAATCTGCACTCATGACCTCGAGCTGGTCCAGAACGACCAGTTAAACGTCAAAAGCTACCAGCCGTGACTTGCTAGTTATTCCAAGTCCAACCACTCATTTCTAATGTGAAAAGAGACGACTGAATGAACACAAATGGTGTCTGGTATGATCTTACCAACCACACTCAGGGTTCTCATTGGCCTGGCAACATGTACAGACTAACAACAGATACATTCACATTGATTCGCTCAGAGAAGAGCCACCCAATTGATTGAATTTATGTGTCTTCCTTCAAGTCCTTCCGTGTCCAGCAGGGCAGAAATCTGCATTCAGACATATATGAATGATCAGGAAGTCAGCAGGAATGTTCTTGGATGTGCATAGGGCCCGATTAGGAGAGTGTCGAATGCTGCTTTTCTCTGAGATTAAGTCTGGAAGAGATCTGCATGGTTGGTGTGAACGGGACAAAACCCTCCTCGACCCAGTGGCTCGTTGGTCGCCAATCACTCTCAAAGGCCGAAGAGATCATTTCAGGCTTCCACAGTAGACACTTGTGTTTTTTTTGGCTGCATCTATTTCCAATGTGTTCTTCAAAACGGTCCTCTCAATCGTCTGTTTGAACAAATATGAGAATCTTCTCTTAGAAACGATATAGCCTTTATCATACATAGTGATCTTGTTTGCGTTCGGTGTGCTATCGCAGTCAGCTCGCTGCTTCGACTTGTGCATGTGGCCACCCACACTTATATGGCGTGTGATAGCCAACGTTTGGTGAGTCCCCGGTTGTCTCCCAGTTCAAGACAAAAGGGGCATTTTTACAAAAAGTTTGCAAAGAGTCAATTGTGCAACAGTTCCTGACAACATGTCTTAACAGCAGAGATCCAGGAGAGGAGGAAACACTCTGAGGAGCCATCTAGCATCTCTTGGGATGCTGGGTTTCAGCTGACATTCTGGGAGATGAACAGTCTTCCCCAGAGTAGATTAGTTAGCCTCATCCAGCGGTGACCCTCAATGGATGATGTTCATAAAGCAAGTCAGTCCTCCAGATGACCTCAATCAGTCTTCACAAAACATCAGAGCAACACACTCCCATCTTCAAGTCTTGGAAATCCAATCAACTTCTCTGTTCAGGCAAGTCCTCCAGTGCAATCGAATCAGAGGGTTTATAAATGGGTCCTGTTGATAGATCTGACAGGGTCAGATGAAAAATTATCAAAGTATTGCCCATCCAGTGTGTGATGGTAAACCCTTTGTCGAATCCCAACAGGAGGAAGCCATCTTTCTCCCCTCCACACCCTGGTAGACAATGCTGTTAAGCTACAGTTTGAGACGATCTGTCCTCCTCAGCTCGAGGTAAATATACAAACACCTGTTCCTCTCTTGGTGCACGAAAACTGCTTCACAAGTGGTCCATTGTGGCGTTGGTGAGCTTGCTGGTACTTTGTTTTTGAGTGCCGCTGAACGAAACAGGTTTGACATTTTGGAGGCGTTCCAGAGACTGAAGTGACAACTACAGCAATGGACTGCCAACTACAGGCACGTGGTCCAGCATCCATCGCGTGACAGCCCCTCTGTGACACATATGAAAGGGTGGGATGGAGCATCTGTATTGTCCACGTGTCAACGCTTGTGAGGTGGCGGCGTGTCACCGTGGAATCATGGACCAACTGCTCGAGCACAGATTGACAGAGCCGTTTTGGACTCGTCTATCCGCCTGTAGTCAGCGTCCCTGAGTGGCGCCTCCTTCTCAAGTCCAGAAATCTGTTGTGTTGTCGAGTCCTTCCCCCAGCCTCTCTCTCTCTCTCTCTTAGATCCATGGTGTTATTTTTCTGCAGATGATGCTCCCCTCTCCTTCCACTCCATCCTCCTCCATCCTCCTTCCCCTCTCTTCCACTCCCGCTGACCTCTCTCAAATCCCTCAGATGTGCCTCTTCATGTGTAGCGCCAAGTGATCCGACCGCGAGAAACACCTGCAACCAAAGGGAGAGAGAGAAAACAGAGAGCAGCTTGTTAGCTTGTTACCAATGCAAGGGGGAAGAAGTTTGTTTTGTCGATGGAGCTAAACGTCGCTGTTAGCTAGTGAGTGCTGAGCCACTAATGCACACGCAATTAGTATATGTGTAACTAATTCATAATCAGCATTTTCAGCAGCACTCCTAATGACTTCAGCTGCGCCATGAATAACTAGAGAGCACGCAGATGGATCTGTTGGAACAGTGTGGAAGAGGGGGCGGAATAAAAAAGCAGCACACAGAAACATGTGCTGGAAAACGATAGCTAAATTAGATGAATCGAAGCCTCTCATCTGAAATCAGGCTTGCAGGATTGCTGGGGCACGGCTGCCGAGTGAAAAATGAAATTACCCTGGAAGTACACTGGCCTATTTCTTTTCCAGCGCGGGTGTTAAAAAAGGTTGATTATTTCAACTTGATTGCCAAAAATTGACATAATGTATGCTTCAGCTGGTGTTTTGTGTATTCCACGCATGCTTACATAAATATGCAGCCATTTTAAAAGAGACCGACTTTTTCATCACCATTACTGGATAAACAGCGTTCTGCTGAATGCCTGCTGAACTAATACTACAGCTCGGCTCCCAAGAGGAGGCAAGTGTTGCTTTCTTTTAGGTAATTGGGAGCTGCGTGTTCTTGTGATTACTGTGTTAGGGAATATTTGAGAAGGAGACTTGTTTAGTAGTTTACCAAAGTGGTTCAGTTTAATAATGTCTGGCAGAAGAAAGGAAACACTACAAATTGCTGCCAAAGTGCTGCATTTTCTGAATGTTCCTTCAAATGTTTTGATGGAGGGCCAGGAAATGTGTTGGAACTGAGGGGCGAGTTGAAGGAAATAAGCACAGAAAAATAACATTGTGTTCACATAGTGTAGTTGTGAACACTATGGAGAAACACACAAAGTCCAAAGGAGGTTTGTTTCACAGTAATCCAATGTGGTTTTGATGCAATAATGTTTGGCAGAAAGAGGAACCGGTGCAGATTGCTGCCAAATTGCTGCATTTTACTCCAAATCTCAGGATACATGTTGAGGGAGTTTAACTGTATATTGTACTCTTAAACTGACTGCAGATTCAGCCTTAAAGCTACAGTGAGGAACTTTCAGCTTGTGTCGACTTTGGCGCCCCCTGTGGACAAAGTGATACCTCTTATTTCTTTGCTAGTTGCTCCAGTACATGTGCAAATAATACAAACATCTCAGCCGGCTGTCTTTCATTGGTCAAATATCTGTAGATCTATAACAGTGTGGACAGTCTACACTCAAGTAGAAGTACATCTTCTTGTGTAGGATGTCATAAGTTGCTCTTATACCTTGTGTGTGTAGTGTTTCCTGTTTTATTTTATAGTATACTCCTCATGTGCCTGGTCTTATTCTACTTCCTGTATTCCCCTCCAATTTGATTGCCCCTCATAAGTTTGACCCATGTCTGTGTCACCTTGCCTCTGTGTTTCCTCCCTTCTGGTCCCCCCCTTTATGTCTTAAGTGTTATACTCCTTAGTTGGACTTTGTGGGGTGTATTGTTCTTTAATTATCCCTCTGATCATGTCCTCATCTTCTGTAGCCTGTAAATAAAAGGCCCTTTAAACACAAAGCCTCAGACTCCAGCTCTTCACTTCTGCAACTGTTGATTTTTTTTGTGCCACCAGTTTGAAATTGGCTCTTTCCACTGAGACAGAAGCAACTGTCTGAGATGTCAACATGAATCAGTGTTTGGCCAAGAGGGGGAGTTACACTGTGATGAGCCACCAGTCATCTGTCTTACTGTCACACCTGCATGTGCATCTGTGTGTGAGTCTGTGTGTGTCTGTGTGTGTGTGTGTGCACGCTGACAAACACACATGAGGTAAAATGAATGGCTCGGGAGACAAGCACAGGAGTTATTCTATGTGTGTGTAGTGTGTGTGTGTTCGGTGAGACAGATGGTAAAGTATGAGTCACGACTCGGGGGCACGACACCAGCTGGCACACCGTGGGTCTGTCTCCCCCTCCCCACCTCCACCACCCTCAATCTTCCACCCTGTCTTCTCTGTCTCCCCTGTTTCCCCCTCTTCCTTCATCTCAGCAGGGTGTGTGTTTGTGAGTGTGTGATGGGCTGGAGGGGTTGGGCCCCTTGTGACACATGACAGAGGTGGGCCCGAATTAGGGATGTGCCTGCAGGGGAGGGAGGGAGGGAGGGAGGGAGGGGAAGGCAGCATCGGAGGGGGGGATACTGTATTTACTGTCTGTCCAGCTGAGGCCTGATTAAGTTGACTCTGTCTTGCCCTCTGCTCCCTCCTTCACACACTCATACACACACACACATATGCACAAATGGTGTGGACACACACACTAGCACTGAGGCAGAGTACCCCAGGTGAAGAGGGACTTCTTTTTGTCCTCTCATAATGAACACATACATGATTCAAGAGGTCGTATGTTCAATAACTTAAGCATTGTCACGTATTCTCAAAGAGGCTGCATTGTTCTTGAAGCAGTTTAATATCAGTAACTACTTTGAAAATGAGTGATATGTTTGTGATATGTTTATTTCAATTTATGGAGAAGTTTGGCTTTTTTATGATTTCAAATAACCCCTCTATAGGACAAAGTAAAAATACATTAAATTATATGTTTAACATGCTTTAAAAAATCTATTTTGGCAAAACTGTAAGTGCATAAAACAAATAAAGTGTTGAAAAAGACTCACAAGTTAAAACTAAATGTTAAAAAAGAAGAAAAAAATGACAGTATGCCAACTTTTTAAATATATGAGGTTGTTTGTGTCACAAAATACAGAGGAATTAAATAAAATGAAAAACAAATGTCTAGTTTTAAGTGTTTATTTTAATATGTATATGTCACATATTTTTTTACCAAGAATAAAAATAATACAAGGTTTCAAAATGTTAAAAAAGTGAGCCTTGTAAAAAATGTGACTCTTTGCATGTGTAAAAAATACAAAAACAAATTGACTGTTCATGTGGATTAAATATTATTCTGTTAAACTTTGCATTAAAAAATGCATTGGGACATTTTTATAAAAGAGAAATAGTCTTAAAATGTTTAAATAAACAAAAAGATTCTTAAATATTGATTTTAAAAAGTCCATGTCTAGTAGAACTTTAAAGCAACAATTAATTAAAAAATCCACTATTTGGATATTGGTACACAAGTTGTTGTTGTGTCAAGATATACAACAAACAAATGCATAAATACAAAGTTTCACTCAATAATTAAAGGAATGAATTATGAAGTTTAAACAGTTTGACACATGAATGTTTGTTGGAGCTTCTGGAATAATTAAAGCTGTGAAAAAGAAAAAGTAACTCCTACATGTACGTGTTGGGACCTGCTTTGTTGTATAAGACGTCTTCACCATAACTTATTCATTATTGACCTTTTGTTTCAGTCAGAATGTGTTTTCTTTGGGGATTTAATTCACTGCAAGGACTCACCACACTTCTTAAAACACGCTGTGATTTTTCTGAAGCTATAGGTTTTACAGTTCCAAAATAATCCTCCCTCTCAAATCTTCACCTGGGGCCCTTTGCCTTAAATACTATGGAGGCTCCTGCAGACAATATTGCTCAGAGCTCCCCGAGGTGTCACAGCGGGCCACATCACAGACAGAGAGTGTAATTAAAACAGGAGTAAAGATTTTTCTGTCGGAGTTGAGCTCCATCTCTTTGTAGCGAGTAATGGCCGCCGCGTGTTTGATGATTTTGTCACCGGGGCCATGTTTAGGGAGCACGACAAATTAACATTTTTTGCTGTGGTTCATAATTAAACAGAAGCCGTGGTGACTAATTAAGAAGCGGAGTGGTGGGCAAATTGCATCAGATTTAGTCTTCAAAGTGACACCTCTGAGGAAGATTAAAGGGAGATGTTCAGGTTTGTTAGGCGGGGAAGAGGAGGGGGCACAAGTTCAATTTCTGCACACTCTTTTAAAAAACAAACAATGCTGGAGGTGAGAAAGAGCAGGCATCATCACTCAGTCTCACTCATCTTTAAGGATCATGTGTGTGGGTGACTGCTCTCAGGGTCAGGTTTGCTGCCCTCAAGGTCAGATGGGTCTTGGATCACAGGGATCAGACCAGGAGTCATGCGGTTAAGGGGATAGTCTCTGCAATCAAGGGGCGAATTGGAGGCTTTATTTACAGTAACATAACAACCTGTAGTTTGGGTCACATTGGCTGGAGAGACACTTCAATTACACTAAAGCACCAAAACAATACAATCTAGTTGTTTGTACTTTGATTCTGCAGATTCTAAAAATATAAAGCATTGGTAAACACACTTTTATACATTATAACGATAGGCAAACATGCCAGTCTATGCATACTAATGTCTGCACTGTGCATGAACTCCAAGGGATAAAAAGTAGGCCCCAAAAAAGTTCAAATTAATATTCAACACGAGGGATGTGTGATGGTGCTAATGGCTTCTCCAGTCATTTTACACCTCCGTCCCAGAGTGAAAGCAGCCTCCATATCAAGGCCATGCAACACCATGTGAGAGGGATGCTCTATTAATATGCAGCACAGGGTTTAATGTGGGTATAAAGCATTCGGATTCCCATTGAAACACAGAGCAGGTTTGGTCTTGCATGTGTTGCAGAGGAACGCACATTAGTAATCCTGCCAGCGCACTTTCAAACTGGGTCAGCACCAAACACATCCAGGGTGTGTTACCGGCATCTTGTAGCGCTGTTTTACTAAACCAAACTGTGTACTAAACACAATGTGGAGACGTGGGGGCCTGCTGTGTGAGTGGAAGTACTTCAAATAACCTCTCGGAAAGTGGAAGAAAAACATATAAGGGAGAGGGAGAAGGAGGCTGAGATGTGTTTTGACAGACCTGTCACAGTGGTTGCACTTAAAAGGCTTGGCGCCGGTGTGTTTGCGGTAGTGCCTCGTCAGCTCGTCGCTCCGGGCGAATCGCCACTCGCAGCCCTCCCACGAGCACTTGTACGGCTTCTCACCTGGGGAGGAAAGAAAAACAACGCATAAGCACTGGTTCTGATCGCTCATCTGGCAATCACACGTCTGTTTGGATGCAGGAAAAACCACTGTGGTACCAACGTGGACCGAGGAGTCCAAATATTTGAGTCTTATATTTTGAGATTCTGAGGTCTACCTGCAGACATTTTTCTATCTTCTGTTTTTAAGGGCTGGGAAGAGAGCAGAGCAATGTTAACCACTGTGATGGAGAAGCTCCCACTGGTGTCGGATCTTGCTGAACACGCAGAAGAGGAGTGGAGGAGTGGAGCGAGTGGAGAGGAGGAGAAGGAGGATGAAAGGGGGGGAGGAGGAGGGATTAGAGGCAAGGTGGATGAGAGAGCGAGAAGAGGAGGTGAGATGAGACCAGGAGAAGGGGGAAAGTGGAGTAGGAGAGAAGTGCGGCAGAAGTGGATTAAGGCAGGAGAGGAAGGAAGGGAGGAGGGGGGGGGTGATAATTAGGCCAGTCACACGGCATAATGGCAAGGAAGCCACAGTCTGCCAGCTGCGTCCAGTTTCAAACATGTCACCTGCATCAGTCACATCCCATCTGGACCTCAAACAGTCACACTGACACACTGACCAGCTCTGCATGAGTGATCGCAGCACAAAAACGGGCTTAATGTGCTGAATGTGATTATCAAAAAGAAGCTAAATCAATGGATCAAGTGCTTTGTGGAGACTGAGACGAGTATTGTATGAAGAAAGTCTTGATTTGGTGCTATTATGTGTACCAGCTGGTGGAGAAACTCAAGCATTGTGTGCAGATTTGAGGATGGGGCAGGAGGTGCAAAAAATCAATAATGCATACAGTACTTTTGTGTTCCAATTAAAGGTACATTTCTCTCTTTTTAATGCTGCTTATTCGACCTGGAAATTCATGGCAAAGACCCCCTGAAATGCACACGCCAAGGCAAACAGGAAACAACACAAACCTCCCAACATGTGACCCGCTGAAGCACTTTCTATTAAATATGCTCGGCGAGCAGCCATGTTACTGTGCACTCCATTAACGGGAATCATGTATGGCTTGACGGTGAGAAGCAGAGGTGCAGTAGGTGACAGCCGTGATGAGGTGATAAATGAACGGAGTGAGAAAGGAATGACCTCGGGTAGGCAGTCATGAAATGGCATCAAAACAGCACTAATGAATACAAATTGATCACACTTCATTTGTCATGACTCGGCCTCACATTTGTTCCTCTTTAAGCACATCATCTTAGCGGCAGACGCGTCAATTTGATGCCAACGATATGTGAAAGTAGCTTATTTCTAAAACAGAATTAATTTTCTTGAAGATAAAGTTTAAGTGCTTCAAATTTAATGATCCAGGGTGATCCATCCTCCCATCCATTAATACCCCTTACCCTCAGTCTCCATTAATCTAATGCATATTATTATTGAATGCATTCATTTGCCTCTAAATCTTAAAAACATGGAGTGTGGGATATATTTATTTCAGAACATTTAGCATTACAGCAGATTAAATTGAAGCAGATTGTCAGACATATCAAGGAATTAGTCATATCCCCTCAAATCTATGAATGACACTCTATTCAACACATATCTAATGTAAAATTAGACATGTCTCCCTGTTTCTGCGTACTGTATGAGTTTAATTAATGTAGTATATGTGGAAGTTAAAGTTGAGGTGTTAAAGATCCAGGAATTAGCCTCATCCCGTCCTACATATCCATGCCTGTCTCCCGTTGTTGATTCTTCATACTGAAACACCGCGAGCAGCAGGTCTGGGCCATCCCGGTGCTGGCCAATGAAATTCCCGAGAGGCAAGGATGCCTGAATGTGTTGCCTAGCAACCTGAGCAAGGGGGTGGAGTGTACATATGTGTGTGTGTATGTGTGTGTGTGTGAAGGAGAGAGAGAGAGAAAGAAGGGGAGGGGAGGGGAGGGTGCGTTGAAACATGAGGAGGCAGTAGTCGGTGCAGCTGGCTGGATCTGGCAACGGCACGCCGCCATGCCACCGGCCAATTACCGAGCACGCTGGCAGAGTACGGAGGCAGTTGCCTAGCGACGGTAACCGTAGAGCCGAGCGGGGCGAGGGGGAGGGATGGGGAGGGTAGTAGTGGTTGTGGTGGTGGTAGTAGTGGTAGTGTAGAAGGAATGGGAAGCAAGGGAGGGGGGGGGGGGGGCACTAAGAGACCAGAGCCTGAAGCGGTACATCACCGCTCAGCTACCGACTCCTCCAACGATACGCTGCCCCCCGTCGCCTAGCAACAGAAACCCCCCCCCCTACCCTCCATCACCACTTCCTCCTCCATGCTCCTCTCCCTCAAGATGCCCTCGCACAAACAGGCGAGCAGAGCAGGTGTGTGTGCCTCCTCAAGTATTCAGATTAGGGAGGAAAACAATGTAACACACAGGCTGATTGATCGGTAATTTCAAATGTCAATCAGCGTCTTAATCCCCGGGATTAGCCTGAACTCAGCTGCATAATCTGATTATGCTCTGTTACTTTTTGGATTACTTTGCCTGCTCAACATATAAGAAAGATTCTGAAGCTAAGTGGATTATTTCTGCTCATTTAAGAGACAGTGCTGTTGTTAAAACCATTATTCAATCTGCAGAAATCATTCACTCACAAGGTCAGAATCCTGCTTTTCCCTCTTTTTCAAACATGCAATCACACTTTTCTCATACATAATCTGATAACTTAGTGTTTCCTGAGTCACTGTAATCCCATTATGTGTAATCTATGACTTCCGAATGCTCTCACTCGCGCGCGCACACGCACACACGCACGCGCTCGCTGCAGCCACTCAGGTGCCAGTGTTGAAGTTAATTGCATTCCCTCCATTAGCTGAAGCTGAGGCAGGGCACGCGGGTCTCTGAGGTCATTAGAGAGGCTCTCGGAGAACGCTTTATGGCACCGCACTCACAAGTAGCGCCGCTATTGTTGAGACGAGGGAGAGAAAGAGGAAGAGAGAAACAGGTTAAGAGGAAAAGATGGAGGAACTGAAGTGCATTAGAGAGGCTTGAGCACGGTGGAAAACAAGGCTGAGGGACGGGACGCTGCACCACTCCAGCCACTAATTTATCCAAAACATATTTAAACACATTTATTATAACTTTCATAATCAACCATGTCCTCAAGCTTTAGGAGTTTTTTGCATCTATCACTGATGAGTGATCCAAGCTGTAGGTATTTACTGTAAGTCTTCAAGTCAGCCTTACAAGGGGAAGAGAACTCACAGACTGCCTGATCTTTAGAGCTCATCTGAAAAAGCTGGATCCTGTTATAGTCCAAGTCCAAACATTTAAATGCCAAGACTGATTTGTAAAGCTAGTGTGCCGCTTATGGCTGAGGCCAGCTGTCACTCACAACCACAGGACCAAGAGGATGAAGGATGGAGAGACATGGTGATCGCCTGAAACAAAGCCGTGCAAAAGTCTGCAAAGTTAATCAAAGACTGATGCAGATTTTGAAGTGTTAAAGCGTTAAATATCAGTTATTGTTGAGTGTCCTTAGGTCCCAATCACACATGCTTAACAGCTTGGCATTGGTTGCAGCCACTTCCAATATGGCGGCCATATTGGGCCTCTTTAGAAACCAGTGGGCGATGTCTCTCTGAGGCCACGGCCATGTTTTATTCAATCTGTGGTTTCAGACGGAGGCTAACCTGAGGGTTTGTAAGTTAAATAAGAGGTTTTAGCTTCTAACTCATGCAAAATATAGACTTGTAGAGCTAAAAATCAGCATAAGAGGGATTTATTAAATCTAAAAAGTACCTGACAACATCAGTTTCTAGGTTATGTAACAGAGTGTCTTCAAAAATATCAGCCAAATCATTTAGCTGTCCTTAAATATTTGAACCTTAACCTTAAAGTTGCAGCTTCAAAAAATGACAGGCATTCAATCTCTGCAACTTCAGTGTCCAAAAAATAACATCATGCATTTCCACGAAGACCACAAGCACCGTCCTGAATTCATAGAAGACAAGTTTAATATTGGTCAGGGAAATTGCAGCTCCATATTTTCCTCAAATAGTTGGCCTGAGCTTAAAGAGGAAGAGCGAGACTGTGGCAACAAAGCAGAGCAATAAAAGATTGCAAGAGAGGAGCATATACGGAGACAGACGTGTTATGAAAGACTGATACAGAATGAAGCAAGAGAGAGAGAGAGAGAGGGAGGAAGAGTGGGATAACAGACGGAGCGAGAGAGCGAGGCAGACGAGGAGCAGAGGGAAAGAGGGATAGAGAGAGGGAGAGAGGAAAGGCAGCATAACCCGACAGTCCTCGTGTTTTACCCGTTCCCTCACCCTGCCCAAAATCTAATTGTACCATTCCTTATCTTCCATAAGCCTATTCACAAAAAGCTCTACAGGGCACTGTCATTTCAACTCAGCCCGTCTAATTCCAGATTAAATCGTAGCCTTTTCTCCGTCAGTAATTTATGGAAATAACAACTAAGAAAAAGAGGATTTGAGTAATGACATCTTTAAACTTGTCAGGATAATGGCTCAGTGAATGGGGGAGCCTGTGGCACTGCTGTCTCTTTTCTGAAGAGGGTCGCTCGTACTGTACCTCCCCCGTTCCTCTCTTCTGTCTTCATCTACTCTTTGTTTCACTTCACGTCACTCTCTTCCCTCCTATCCCGCGTTTTCTACCGGCTCTATTGTTTTTTTTTTTCTTTTGTCATCTTTTGTCGACATTTTCCCCTTTTATCATTCTACCTTCCCCGGTTCGAATAACAAGACAGATGTTCTTTGAGTAGGTGCTTTTATCAGAAGCACCTTACGTGACAGAGATAAGCCTTGGGGGAGGGCTCCTGCAGAAATGGAGAGCCTTAAAGGTGCTATATGCAACATTTAGGGACGTTTAACCGCTATCATATCAATTTAAAACAATTAACTGGGTTCTCAAAGGAGTCAGATTATCTTAGAGGGATTGTGATCAGACATGGATCGCTCTCAGATTATATTGTGCAAAAACAATTAGCTGGTAGGACAAAAAAGATAATCCAATTAAGAGTTTGAGTCACTGTTGTTGCATAAATATTAAACATTAACTCTTTAAGCTTCTCTGATTAGAGTAGCTACGGTTCAAATGTTTGATATCAAGATAAACTGAGTTCTTAAACTTTTGTGGATTCACCAGATTCAACAGGAGTCACCTTTACTGTTCCTTTAAATATTGAAGTTTTAAGCAGACTGGTTGACTGACCTGCAGGCCTACATTGTTAATGCTGCTCCAATGCTTAAAGTGGAGACCTTAGATACTTAACCTGACTAGGAATGAAGTCTCCTCTGCACACATAAAATGCTCCTGAAACAATGAATGTCAGAAACACTTTGCATAAAAATCAAAGCTATGTTCTGTTTTTGGTAAATTAAGTCTTGATACAAGTTGAACTAGGTAACAGGATAATTGAGATGCTTGTATGAATATTGTGACAGACCAGAATCAGCAGTGCTGGTCTTACAGAGCCGGCCCAGTTGGCCTAGAGTCCAGGCCGAGGGGTTGCAGACGAGACACACTGGGGAAATCAATGCCTGCATGTCTGTGCCCTTTGTTCCAGTCACGCTGATGCCTAAACCTGTGGCGTTGCACCATCAGTGGTGTGATCACACATACAGATTACTTTCCTCCTTCGTATCATACAACACTTGATTTTATTTATATCCTCATGCGTGAAATAAAAGTGGGACAGCAGCGCGGCAGGAAAGGAAGTCGTGTTTGGACTTTGAATGGAGACGGCTCGGTGATCCATCAACCATTAAGTGAAAGGATTCAGGTAGTGGGTCGGGGAGAATCACATTTGCGTCGCTTTAACTTCATTTAACGTGATGGACGCTTTCTGCTGTACCTCAAACGGTTAAAACACAAAGAAACATCTGTTCAGTATACATTCAGTTTGATATTCTGAGTCTTCATGCATGAGCAAAGCTGAATACCTAAGAGATGTCATTTTAATCTAATTTTACCCTGATTGCCTCTCTTAGACAGGGGGGAGTGCTACACACACATTGTTCACACCTTCCTGAGCAGACCACAACAGAAACACCAAAGAGTCCAAATCAACACCCCTATAATGTGTGTGGTGTGAACGAGGCCCAAAGGCACCGGGGTGCTGAACCCTAACCTCCCTAATTAATAACAGCAAACACAGATGCCAAGCAACAATTTTCCTTTTCCCTCTCCCTCCATTATCAGAAGAACCATGCAGATGGCCCCGCTTATGGTCTGCCTCCACAGATTAGAATACACCATTACACTGGAAACATATTTCCCTCCTCTTAATCCTATTGCCACCCTTACAGATTCTCCAACCTCAGATTGAGAACCACTGACCTAGACTTATAGAACGCACAGAGGACGGGGGAGCCTGAAATAAACCGGGGAAATGGCGCCCTATCCAGGTCAATCCATCCATCACTGCGCAGTTACTCAGATGGAGGACAGCTCCTCGACAGGGGTCTGAGTGGTTTGGGATTGAGATGGAAGAGCGGGAGAGTTATAGCTCCTGAACCCTCCCCCCTTCCTTCTTGTGAAGAACCTTGACAAGGAGGACCTGTCCTGGTTCAGCGCAGAGATATACTTAAGTAGAAGAAGTGGGAGAAGAGACGTGGGATCTCTTAGAGTTCGGGTTGTATCATCCTCGTTGACCAAAATAAAGGTCCAGGACTCCACGGCACTTCTCATATTCTCATAACTCTCTTTGTTCTGCTTCTATGTTCAGGAAATACACCCGGCCCATGTTTTCATCAGCGTGGAGGAGTCATTTAGCTTCAGGATTGAGTCTTTTAAGCCTGTCACCAACAATGAGTGTCAATCAGTTTCATTACCAGCAGGTGTATTAGGAGGAAACCTCTTGCTGCTTCGCTGAAAGTCACATTGGGTGACACCTGAATGTACAATCTGAAACTTCAGCAGCTAACATGCATATTCATAAACTTAATGTTGTGTAAAAATATGGTACTCACACTGAAAGCCAATGCATTTACATCTTTGTACAAACTCCTAAACTCTCACCTGTGTGTGTCCTCTGATGGGCCTTTAGGTGGGAGCTCTTGGTGTACACCTTCCTGCACCCGTTGAATTGACAGCGGTGAATCCTCTTCTTGTTCTCCGGTAGCTCCCCCACCCCGATAACGCAAGCCGCCCCTTCCTCTTCGTCCTTCATCCGGACAGGGAGCGCATGTGCCGCCACCAATCGTGCCGCGCTGAGCCCCACCTTCCTTGCCACCAGCTTCAGGGTTAGCGTCCCGTCAGCTGATGCCGTCAGTGTCTGGTTGGGTTTGACGAGATGCCGGCCCAGTTCTGGCGACGACGGCGGTGTCAGGGATGTGACGGCGCTCAGCTGGGCTTGGTGGACGCCTTCCACTCCTTCTGCGTGCTCCAGCTTGGGTTTGAGGTCTCTTTTCATCGAAGGGGTGGAGGGGAAACTCTTGCGTGTTGGGCAGAGGATCACCGGAGGTGGGCTCGGGGGTTCAGTGTGGATAGGAAGGCTGGGGAGAAGTTCGTCTGACAGCTCCTCCTCGCCGTCCTCCTTCAGGTAGGCCGGAGTTAAAAGGCCGTCCAGGTCTTGGTCGAAGAGCTCTGAGAGACGCTTGGGCTCCGTCTGCAGATAGCGCTCCAGTTCTAGGCAGGTCTGCAGGAGAGAAAGTGGAAAAAAGAGACTCAATTTAAACTCAATTCAGTGAAGTTCACGCATTTGGGCATCTGCACTGAGAACGCCCATCCACACTCTCCAAATCCCACTTGACAATTTCAACAGCCATCAGATCATCGGATATGCCTTTACACGCTGTGGAGAGAGAATCTGCATGGTGCCATCCACTCACCCAGACAGGCACCTTAGCAGCTCTGCCAGCTGTCACACTCGCACAGGCACTGATAGCCACCCAGACAGCCAGGATTACCTGGCAGCTCCAGCAAGACGCCTGATTACACACTGATTGATTGCAACCTCTGTAGCGCGGAACGAAAGCGAGCCGAGTGGATAGCAGGAGGCGAAGTCCTAAACTGTACAGAACTCCTATCAAACAACATTTTATAGAGCTTTGACAAGCCATGTGTGCACCGGCTTCCACTGAGCCAAGATAGGAAGATTTATTCAGCTGTAGTTATGCTCTGCTTCATCCCTATTACTCCCAACACCTCTCCCCGTGGAGGGCAAATAAAAAGGCTACATCCCCGATTTGTGTGAACTGGCATTCTGAGAAGTCTATTACTTTGCAACAAGCTGGCCAGGTTCTGTGAGGAGGGCCGGCGAGGGGGGAAGAGACGCTCCATGTCCAAGGATGAAGCTATTATGTGTGAATGGACGGCGCCAGTTTGATCCCTGGGATCGTCTTGTATCGCTTGTAGCCGCTAACCTGTTTTGACAGCTGAGATGGAGGCTAGCAGCTCCACTGGGCGCGTGCTACTCGCCACTTCATTTGTGTGTAAATAGGCACTGACAGACGGAGTAGCTAGTTCCATTATCAGGAATAAGGTTGTGCAGACTGAACACATCAGAGACATTTACAATCTCACAGCCCAGCACCCCCCCCCCCTCTTTTACTTTCCTTGTTTGCACCTTCTAAAAATAAAACTGCACCTTTCCATTCTTTTTGGAGGAGGGTGTCTGTTGCTGGGGGAGTGTGATTGTGCCTGTAAGTCGTCTTCTTCCAGGAACAGAAGGAGATTTGGAGTTTTTTGCATACTGACATGAAATTAAAAAAAGCTGCTCGAGACCATATCTGGAGTGAGAAGTGAAGATAAACCGTCGTGCCTCCTCTCATAGCTGCACGCCTACGTGTTTTATTTTTTTATCAGAGATGCTTTGAAATGCTACTTCTTTCATGGCTGTGTGAGAGGTCTTTACTGTCTCCTTGATGGCAGCGGCCAGTGAATCATGAATTAATTGTGAAGGTTTTTCCTCCCCTATTCTCTCTCCGTTCAGAACACAATTAAATATCAAAAGCCTTCAGTCATGATGAAGGGAAAAGCGAGCCTGTGAGGTGTCATGGTTTTGAGAAAAGCCAAACCTCCACCCCCCACCTTGCTCTCTTTTGCACTCATTTTCACCCATCTCCCTCCCTGCCTCACCCCTCTATCAATTCCCCAAAATCACCAATTTCCCTCCCTCTCTTTTTTCCCCTCCTTTCTCTCATTGTCGTCTCCTCCTCTCCCAAGGTGAGCACTAATTATCCGCTAAAACCAGCCGGTTAAAGGGGACTTTATTCAGCAAAACGCTTAGGACGGCAAACCAAGGTGAGTGTGTGTCGGGTGGAGATAGTTCAAGAGAGCGGAAAAGAGGATAGAAGCGGATAAGTGAGAAGAGGGGGGCTGAGTGGAAGGCGAAGAAGAAGGAGGAGGAGGAGGGGAGTGATGGAGGGACAAGGTGAAGGAGGCAAGGAAGGGAGAATAAAGGTGTTGACTTCATTTTCTCCGTGGGGGGTGAATCCTTTTTTGGAAGTGTGACATTTGCCATAACAGGATCTTGTCAGCGGGCAAGCCTTGGGCCACACACATCGACAGAAAAGAGTTCATGCACTCCAAATGTTAGGTTACGACTTACGGGGATGCGCCAGGATGTCTTCGGTGACACAGAGTGAGGTGGAGTGTGTGACAGTCATGCATACTGTACTTATGAGTGTGTGTTCATGTGTGTGCATGCAGAACGTGGAGGTTTGACAAGGTAAGAAGGATGAAGCAGGCTGCAGGTGAGGGGGGGTTGGCAGGTAAGACAGGCTTATTGCACCGCTTTTCTTTGCATCCATCTTTCTCCTTCTTTCCTCCCATCACTCCATCCAGCCCCTCCCCCCTTCTCTCCTTCTCTCCACCACCCTTCCTCCCGCAGGTGGTGACATTAACATTGTAAGGGAGAAGGTCATGCAGTTGATCAGCCATGTGGGTGTATGTACTGTATGAGGCTGCATGTAATTATGCTAGTTTAGGTATGTGTGTGCACATCATTTTGCAAGTGTATGTGCATGTGTGAGTGGCATAATGATGCTGCTCTGTGTGTAATTATGCACCTCTTGTGTGTGTGTGTTTGTGTGAACACCTACGCACATGCAGAAACATGTCTATTCGCTGGTCTCGTGGCCTAAAGTGCATGTGCAACTTGCTCCTCTTTGTGTGTGTAGGCAAATGAATCGGGAGCCAAAAGCAGCACACAATAGCCAAGATAAAGGAGCGCTCATGGCCCGCTTCAGCTCTGTTTGGACAAGCGCCGATCTGGGGAGCCAGCATCACTTGGCGCAGCATAAAGCCAGGGTCCATTTCCTAAAAGGCTTTCGGGATGATTCCTTCATGTGAGCCAGGATAAGCTGCGACAATCCAAAGGCTGCCTCCACCTCCACCTCCAATCCGGAGGAAAGCGCTTTGGTGGTGGGGCGGCCTGGGACGGTCCTTTCCACCCAGATTTAAGCTGGGAAGCACTGGCCTTCACTGAACATGCATCAACCCCTGAGTGGAAGAGATGTCGACCAATATGAAGGAGGCAGATTAATGAGGAATCAATAAGCCTTTCTGAAAGCAGACCTTTTGACTCATCATAGTTAGAGAAGCACAGTTCTCTTCACATCTCCAAGTCAGGTTTTAGTGTAACAGCAATCACAAAACCAGAACTCACAGTGATATGGGGAAAAAGGAAAACCAGCCAACATATAGTCATCCTTTGTGCGTCTTCTCCTCTGACACATCAAATTGTGTTCCATGAAAAAGCTCAATTAAGAAGTGTTGCATGAAACCCATTTCAGCCTCTTCTCCTCGTCACAAGTCATTTTAGGGTTACGTAACATCCCCGGTAATTGGCTGAGCAGGGAAAGGTTACCGCTAATAAGGTCAGAGTTGAAACAGATGGAAGTGCGAGTGCAGTGGTGAGGAGTAAAAATCTGAGAAGGAGTGCAACTGAAAGGTGTTGCTTCTTTGGTAATTATAGCATCCCCTCGGCTTGCCGCACGGTTGTTTTAAAGTTCCCTTGCATCAAAAATCTGTTGTCACTACGGCGCAGCAGCTAATGATCTGATTCCACCGACAAAACAAAAGCAGCAGTTTGTCATATCTCAGAACCTGGGAGCTACAAATGTCGAGAGCTCCTGTTTGAGTCTGTATCATTACTCCATAATCGTAATAGAGCTGTAAATACTTCACATGCATCTTTCAGGTTTCTTGCCAAATACACTTAAATATCCCAAAAGGTTAGCTGAGTTGAGCACAGCAGCTCTTAATTGCATGGATAATTAGCATAATGATTCTTAACTGCAGCTTCTGTCACTGTGAGGTCTCAAAATGCTTCAAAATATCAGGCTTTTAGCAGCTTCTGGTTTTTATTTATCAATTTAAGGCTAAGAAACTACACAATTTTGCAGAGCTACTACAAGAGGTATATGAGCAAAGTGATTCTCTCTGCAGTGTGCATCCTCCTGTTCATGAATGAACGTACATCCTTTTTGGAAAACAAAAATTGTGCATCAGAACATGAAAAATATGCAGAACTCTGCAGCAGCACAAGCTTCAAATGCCTGCAAAACAAAAAAACAGACCCGGACCCTAAGATGAATGCATGTTGCTTCCTTTTTTCAGTGCACACACAAATCCAGCACAGGCCCGAGCTCACACACGCTCTGAATCATGCATGCAGAACACAGCTCAGGTTAGTGAGGCTTCAAACACTGCGGGTGTGATAAATATTCGCTGATCACAAGACACGCTTCTCTCAAAGTCGAGAAGGCTGAGTGCTGTGAATCAGCCCTCTCTCACTATCTCAGACTCTTTCATTCCCCGTCTTTTAAGTTACATAAAGTCTCTCTCTTTCTTCCTTCCTTCCTTCGGTCTTTCTCTCTTCTCCCCTCTCCCTTCCACGGGGGCCCTTGGCCTGGCAGCTGATCCTCTCTCTCTCCCTTCCACATTTGGCCCGCGCCAAGCCGCCTGCCATCACCATCAAAGCGCAGGCTGCCTCCCAACTGTTAGCACCCCGCTACGTCGCTAATAAAAAGCCTGGGTTATAAATATGAACAGAAGAGCATGCATAATGCCCTAAAGGAAGGCCCAAAACACCACTAAACAGATAAACGTAATAGGGAGGATACGGCTCATTAATTTTAGGATGTTTAGTTTTTACAGATGCCGTGATAGAGACAAGGTGCTATGAATAATATTCAGGGCTGCAGCTAGCAGGGTTGAAAAGGGCAGCACTATAAGGGGTCCCTGTGCTGGAGGGGGGGATGCAGCACTATTGTTAGGTTGGGAGGGGAGGCTGTCACATCTTTTCAGAGATGACCCATGATTCCCTGCAGCACCTTCCTTTCAGAGTCCCATCATTCAGGATTATAAAGATACTATTTAGTGCTGGGGGATTGTGATCTTGGCAGGAAGTCAAGATTTGTAAGTTGCTTAAAATAAAACAATACTTTTATTTATTTTTCAAATAGTGATGTTTACACAAAGTCAAATTAAACATCACATTAATATGTTGGAAATTAACTAACTAGATTCTCTACCTTGAATGGAGCTACTTTAACTCCTCATGCCAAGCCAAGCTAACTGGCTCTTATCCCCAGCTTTGAATATATTTCATAAACCAATTCATTCCCAAATATTCTGCACAAATGAGTAATGTTTTTTTGAACCTCTTTAGTATTTTGTTTGTATTTATGTGGCGTTGACCTCCTCTGCCTTCATCACATCCAAACTGTGATTTCTTTTTTTGATTGTCCCCAAAACAAATTGGACAAAGACCACTTTTCAGCATCAAAGTGACATTCTGATTACCTGCGTCGGCCATTTTTAAATCTAGCAGGGGTTGATTGCTCATTTGAAAAGTGAGCAACACTCATGTCAAGGATAAATAAACATCAGGGCTCTTCTTTTGTTGTCCGACAGTCTGTTCATTGCTTGTTCTGTGTTTTATTTATTTTCTTTTACTCTGTTATCAACGTAGAAAATAAGAAGGCCTTTGTTTGATTTACAGAGGGTGAATGCAACTCCAATAAGACGCCAGCTCTGGCTCAAATCCTTCTGGGGACTGAGTGTGTGATTACCATTCGGGTGAGGCTGACATCAACGCCCTATTTCAGAAAAATGAAGCAGGGAAGCTGAGCTCTATTATCCGTTTGATTACATATTTATAATTTATGGCCTTACTTTACCAACTTGGTTTGAAGCGATCTTTGTTATTTCCACTTGGCACTTTTATTGAAGGTAAAGTTCAGGTTGGTACTTAATTCAGTGAGCCGTCTTCCTCGGGTGTGTAAGTGCTTTTATCTGAATGTGTCTATGCACGTTTCTTATCCCCTCATAGTGTGTTATAGGGGCCTATGTCTCCCATTGATCCGGTGAGCCTGGGCCAAGCCATCACTTTGAGGTGACAGCTAAATGACCAGTAGCCCAAGGCACCAGCCATCTCGCCAACAGCCTTTGTGTGTTTGCGTCGCAGTGCCTAATCGATACGAAATGATACCGCGCTGGAGCTCATCAGCGGTGGCCGTCACAGCTGACAGAGACGGTAATCTATAGCTTCACTGAGCAATACTTACACAACACATACACACAAAATGAATCTCCAAAAAAAAAAGCACTCCCCCTTCTCCTCTAAGCTTCCCTTCAGGGTTTTTAACTCCTTCCCCTGCTCTTGCGAAGAGCCCAGACCCCCAGACTCCTTAGAGAGCAGGATGGCGTCGCCGCTGGATCCCAGTCGAGCGAGGGGAACCTGCCTACAGGGCCAAGAGGAAGAGAAGGGTGGGGGGGAGATAGCGCTTCATTTCCCTGGATCTGAATAAGACGGTGCACTTGTATCACCCTGTTATTCTCAACGGAGACAGCAGCAGGGGGTGCAGTGTTTGGCCAGGAGGGATGTTGGCGCCCCAGATGCCCCCGATGGGACTCGGAGCAGCCGAGCAAAGGGGAGACGGAGGGAGCAGAGACACAAAGAGGAGAAGCTTGAGGGCAGATAGGAGGCTAATTTATCTGGCTCCTCTGGAAGAGGAGAGACTGACAGGTGGAAGATGAAGAAATGGGAATCTGTTGATGCCACGTAAGGGAGAGAATGAGAGAAGAGTTCAAAAGTGTCTCTCCATAGATTTAAACATACCTAGTGTTTGAATCATGCAAACCTGAACTCCAACACTTATTTAAACCCCTTATTTTGAGACAGATGTCTTCACATATCTGTGTGGTGTACTTGGAAGACAGACAAGAGCCGCCTGGTGTCAGGCAGGATGTGGATGTGTGCTTTTCTTGTTGTGTCTGCTCGGGGAAAGTGATGGGAAATGTCTTTCTGCTCCATTAAGCAGAGGTCACCAGGTTTTTTGCGCTCTGAGTGCTCCATCATTGTTGCTTTCCAGTGAGATGAAAGGTTGCTTTGAAGATCCCCATTGCACACAAACACACACATCATGTAAACCTCCAGTTACTCAGGGCTTAGCGGGGAGATGCCTCGAGTAAAAAAGTGAACCTGGGTTTGCCTCTCATGTCCGATTGCAATGTGCTAAAGCTGCATATCAAATTAAAATGGCAGCTCAAGTGCCGAAAATGCAAATCTAAGCAATCAGCCAAACAAACAACCTTTAATTTAGCTGCTTGAATTGCATTTCAAGTGTCATTAGCGCACCCATCCAAACAAAAATTGACTATGTGTAAAGATGGTGTCAGGTTTACAACCAAATGTGCATTATTCCCTCAAACTTCGTCAGCAATTTGTGATTTAACAACTCTCAGTCTGTTATCAGCTTGAAGCCCGCACGGTGTTAAAGCGCCTGGAGGTGCTGCGTCGCCAAGCTTTGACGGAGCAGCTGACGGCAGGCCCTGATTATTACTGCGAGGCTAATGTCGCCTGATAAGGCCGCGTGTGTAATTAAGCTGTTTCCTTGCCGTGTTATCTGAAGGTAGGTGAAGCTTGGCTGCCTGCAGAGATGGAGTTGTTACTCAATGACGAAGAAAAAGGAGAAGGAGGAGGAGGAGGAGGAGGACTTGTTTCCCTTTCTTTCTTAGGTAGATGAGGACAATACAGATCACACTCTGTGCAAACACTGTTCTGTTGTTGCGAAGTCAACAGACACCTAATCCTTCACAAAAAAACAACACAAGGGGGAAACAAGCCTGAGACTAAAACTCCTGCAGAGTGCATCGTATAAAGAAACACTTTGTGGATACGCTTTTTCACTTTCATGTCAAGATTAAGGAGAGGAGACGTCTGCACAGGAGAGATGAAGGAGGAACTAGCAGATTATCTTAGATTGGAGCCCGGTTCCAAGAAATAGTCTGTCCCTTAACTGTGCATATAAGGACAAGTTGCAGTTGAATAGTGAGTGTTTTTGCATGAAGGAAAGCTACAGATGTGTTAGCTAAGAGCTGAGTGTGTCTCATAAAAAGGCTTAACTTGTGAGGAGTGTTGTCGGGTAGATTATGTCACCTTCCAGCTGTTTCCTTCTCATCAACCCTGTCTTATAAAGTGAACAGATTCACCACTAAAAAAGAGGGCCTATATGTTTAACTCGTTATGTTTCCTACCCTCCTGAAATGGAAACAGCAACTTGAAGTTGACATATGGCTATTTGTGTTCCCAAACTGCTGTCACATCTGAATAATCCTTGTTTCCATGCAGACAAAAGCGACACATGTAGCCGCCAAACGCTGAAAGTATCTCGACAAGTAAACAGGCTGAAGTCGCGAGGATCTGCCGACCTTGAGAGCGATACAGACGTTAATAAGAGGCTCAGGGTACAACAAGTGCAGTGCGTATAAAGACCTCTACGGCTCCATCTAAATAGCTTGTGACAAAGTGTGGAAAATGTCTTTGTTCTGGTGTTAAGTCGGGGGATAGGAGAGGTGAGGGTGAAATGGGATAGAGAAGAGAGGAGAAGAGGAGAAGGGGAGAAACATCTTGAGACTGGAGGAGATGAATGATGGAGAGAGGAGGATGAGATCGGGGAGAAGAGGAGAATAGAAGGAGCATGGAGGATGGGAGGGGGGTATAATCCCGGCGAGTGGAGCCGTGTTGCACTCGCCGGGGAGGGGAACTCTGTCTCTCTTTAACTGGATTTGGGTGAGCTGCTGTTTATCGGCGTATGAGTCGCCAAGCGCTCCCTCTCAGCTGTCAAAAGCATCCTAATCTAATCAGGAGACATTTCAGCCATTTGCTTTCAACACGGCGGAGTGCAGAGTGCATGTCGGACACATTTGTGTGTCCATGTATGTGTGACTGCGCCAGTGTATGTGTGTGGGGTGCCGTGGATGGAGGGGGTCGGCGACAACAGTGGTTTTACAGCGGGGTTAGCAGCTTGCGGCAGGATTTGGGGAGTCTGTGCTCCGGATGTGGGGACCCCATTGTGTGCGGCAGGCTGGCTAATCTTCATTACCGCACACAATGACGGGGCAAGAGAATGGGGCCTTGGCTGGAAAAAGGCACGTCGAAAACAAAAGAGCGGCGAGCTGCGAAAGAGAAAGAGAGAGAGAGGGAGAGAGAGAGGAGGAGGGCTGAAAATAACAGAGGGGGGAGAGATAAAGGGAACAGTGGAGCGGAAAAACTCTGCTTCCTCCTCATACAGTGCCAGTCAGAAAGTGTAGTCGGTACCCCAATCACGTCCACGAAAGCGTGAAGTGGAAGCGTGGCGCCCTGCTTGCGCTGATAAGAGCCAAAATGGTTCGTCTTTACATGCCTCATGTTTTGGCCTCTGGGTTTACGCTTCTTGTGCCGTGCAGGTGTTGTGTAACCCCTCAGTGTGTCTGCCAAGGCCACAGTTTCAGGCTTTGTCACTCAACGCAACACCAAACCTCAGGGTTAGAGCAATGTGTGCGAGCAAGTGGGAAGAAAACAAGCACAGGCAGGGGAAACAGGTCAGTGGCACAGTCTCGCAAGGCCGAGGGGTGGATTAGCTCAGGGGGGGTCATGCAGTTGTAGTTACGCAAGTGTGTGTATGTTCTGTGACTTTAACGTGTATCCGAGAGCGTGCAAACAGGAGGTGGGGTACTGTCGTTCCGTCTTTATTCCCACGGCGATGCTTTCAAAACAAACCTGAGCGACAAAGATTAGCCCAAGCCGCTTAAAATATTGAAAGACGTCTTCCTCGCGCCAACGCTGCAGCTACGGGTTCTCCTCCAAGAGATAGTGTAGAAGAAGAAGAGGAAGAGAGAAAGAGATGGGACGTGTGTGTGTGTGTGAGTTTAGGTTGGTAGAGGAGGGGGAGGAGGAAAGGGAGGCTGAGGCGGTGGCGGCACGGCATGCTGAACCCGCTCACCCCCTCTGTGCTGAGCGGCTGGGAAAGCATAAGCGGAGTGCGAGGACTTTTCACCCCAATTTCATCCCGACAATGTGCGGCTGCTCAGCGGAGAGGCGAAGAGAGCGGTTTGATGCACTGAGGAAGGTGTTGCGAACTCATTGACTTTTGGCTGCGTGCGTGTGTGTGGTGTCTGTGTGTGTCTGTGTGTGTGTGTGCTCTGACTGCCAAGAGTATTCGGAAGCGGGTGATTGCAGAGCAAAAGGGTGAAACCTGGGATAAAAGCTCGGGGTGAAAGTTTAAAGGCTGGGAAATTAATGTGTTTTAAATGAATGGAAGTTCGTGACAGCTACAGTGCGACACAAGAACGAGCGCATGTTCTCAGTACTCTCACCAGCTGCTGTGCTAAATATTCCAGAGAAAAACAGCCACTTTCCCCACACTCAGGTATAAACACACACACACACACACACACATAAACCCAATAAACTCTGCCTGTGAAGCTCTCTTTCTTCCTCATACACACACACACACACACACACACACCAATGAAAATTATTGATGTGCTCTCTTATAAAACAGTGGCTGCTCCCTGAAGTATTCCTGGCAACATCACAGGCTGAAAATAGCTGCCGACCCAAATAACTTTCCCCGCCGGAACGATGGAGGAGCCAGACCACAGCCACCGGCGACTGGCTTTACTAATTGGCATCATTTTACAATGAAATAATATCTGGGGCAAATAGAGGGAATAACACATAGCTGTAAACTAAATAGCGGGATGTTGTGCTGTCTAGCCACACAAATGCTCGCAGCAGGGAGGGATTCGAGGAAGGGCGGGTTTGGAGAGGGGGGGTGTACGGGGTTCTTGTTAACATAAGTTATCAAATTCTCTTCCCTGAAATTACACAAAGGGGAATTGGGGAGTGAAACATTAATGTGACAAGATCATTTGAGTTAAAGGAAGGGGGAGAAATCCACAGAAGGGATCTCACATGTTTTTTAAGCATTAAATAATCACTTGATAGAGGAAGTGGCAGCCATCTTTCCCATCAAATAAATCCCCTTTCCAGGAACAAAAACAACTTCTGCATCAGAGAGTGTTTTTCAAACTTGCTCAATGTCTTGCCCAAGGCCCTGAGCAAATGTCAGCCCACATGATTCCACTGAAACCCCCTGTTTGGACCAAAAACACACCCGTGAACTACTCAAACACACACTTGCATGCAAAGTAGTGTCCATACAGGGAGCGGGAGGAAGGCATAAACACAGATGTCTTTTGGCAGCCCAAATCTTAATTAGCACCAGGAGATTCATCTAATCAAAGGGTTGCCAGCCCCATCATTAAGGCTAAAACACACACTGCTCTCCTCACATACCAGAACAGAACAATGGGTAACAGAGGTATGCTGTCACGCTGATGAATGGCTCTTCCCACAGGTCTCATTAAATCACAGGAGGGCACTTCCCCGGCCGTTTGAGGAGTTAAGCAGGGTGAAAAAATCTTCTCACCCCTTCAGCCTGTCTGCTTTGACACTTATACTGCCATTTTTTTTTTCCCAAGCTGGGTGTCAAAATAATATTTCTCCCAGTGAAAGGCTCTGACGTATAGGCTAATCCCAATTCAAGCTGAATCCGCCTGGTTCTGAGGATACAAGTCGTATCTTATTCAGACAACTTAGCCCTGCAGGGGGTTGGAATGACTGAGACTACATGACATACCCAGTTGGCTGGAGATACCAGTGTCTTAGGGGGGGAATTTGGGACCCAGTTTAATCTTCCAGTGAATGTAGGATCAGCTCCTGACAATGAGAAACATCTTTTATCTCTTTCAGACCCATCCATGTGAGTCGTCATCCTTGGTTTCAGGCTGCCAAAGCAGGTACGGTGCATTTGAAATTTAAAGTGAGGGGGGAAAAAAGGAAGCTCTAAGAAAGGGGTTGGAAAGGCATGAAAGGTACAGAAATCCTATTGGGGGCCATCTGATTCAGTCTTTTCAAAGATGGGCTACAGAATGGGCTGAGTGGGCAACTGATCCACAAGCCATGGTCTGCCAACAACGCCAAAAACCTTGGGAATACACTTAATTAATGTCAGACATTAGAGTAGATCTTTCTCTCTTTAGTTTACTTTATCATGTGACCTTTTTGAATGAAGTAACTTGTTTCCTTTCATGGCACAGCATGTCTGCCAACATATAAATGAGCAAGAAGGAACAAATGCACTAAAAAGAGATAAAGGAAGGAAAGAGGGATAGAAGAGGAAAAGCAGGGTGAGAAATCTTTGCAGGAATAGACGGATGGTTTGATGAAGGCAGGGAGGAGGACTCTGAGGGAGGTAAAAGGTCCTGACATTGGCCAATCAGGTGGACAGCTCTGGAGCAGCAAGCCATAGCAGGTGGAAAAACACCGCCAGCTTTGCATGCTGGACAGCCGCAGCTGAGTGTTGAGGCTGGCATGCAAAGCACACACACACACACGTGACTGCACCGGCTCCTGCACAGACACACCGTCACTTACATAATTCAGCCGAACGTCAAGCATCATTACCGTCCCCCCCCAGAGCTGGCATTGTTACGTCTTTGCTGAACTCTGTGACACCCTGAACGGGACCTCAGCCTGAGATAACATCCTTTTACGGGACTTTAACCGAAAGCACACACTCTTAAAAAGTCAACAAGGTCTGCAGAGGCGACTCAGCTGTGTTCTCCACCAATGACTGTCTCGCTTCATCCAACCAGTTTCAGAGCGCCGCACGCCCTTGCAGCTGTCACCACCAAGAGCTTAGGGCCGTGATTGATGACTGGCTTCAGATGACAACAACAAGCAGCGGTGTTTACTCAGGGCAAATTGCCCTTGTCTCTCTCCCTCTCTCCACCTTCCATCTCTTTCTCTCCTCCCTTTTTCCTCAGCTCTCTCTTTGGAGGGAGATGCTCCACATGGCCGGATCTCTAGTTTCTGGATGGCTATGAGTCCCTCGGGGTGGGATTAGCCTCCCAGACTGACAGCTAAACAAACAACTAGGCCAAGACTGGTCTTCCTGCTTGCCAAGGCTGCCTAGCAACAGGTAGGCAGTAAGATGGGATGCAACGCTTGGTATGTCAAAGCCAACGAGGGCTATAAAATGCCTGGACATGGTTTGAATGTGTGGCTTATTGAAAAGCCAATGGATGTACAAATATGTGAGCAGGCTGGATGATTAAACACAGTGTGGTCCACGCAGGGAGGAAGTAACCAAGGCAACAAACGAGCAGTGGAGGCCTTTACATACTTTTGCATAGAGTGATTCACAGCAGTTCAATTTACATGTTGTTTCAAAAGTATAGCACAGAAAGAAACAAGACAGTGAAGCAACAAGCGATGATGATCCTCCCCACAGCTAATGGTGCTTCTCTGAAAGGTGTTTGTTGCTCTCCTCTCCTCTGACACCTAATGAGATAATATCTAAGCGTCTCTTATCAAATCTGTCTCTGATATCTGGCAGCAGGTTCAATCTGAGTCTCTATCATCCTGTAGAAAGTTTTATTGAACAAACTGTGCTCCAAAGTTTTTGTTCTGATGGATTTGAATATTTCACCAGCAGTTTTCGTGCCATTTATTTGTGACCCGCTCTGTTTGAAAGAGCTTCTATTCAGCGTTGTGTCACAGTATGATTGCATAACTCTCCTGAGTTCAAGTTTTTGCAGAGAAACTGACTTTAAATAGGGGTTAGAGCAGGGCAAATCAAACAAGGCAGCTGTGACTTCTTCTCAGAATTCAAGAAAGAGAAACAGAGCAAGAGAGTCATGAGATAAAAGAGAGAGAGAGAGAGAGAGTTGGTGGTGATTCCAAAGCATAAAATGAGTGCCTGAGACTTCTCTTCCTTTCTCTTTTCTCCCTGCGGTTTGCCAAGCCGGATGGCAGCAGCGAAGCATGTCGGATCACTGTAAGGTGCTGTAACGGCTTCCCGATTTCGCCTCAAATGATGTGAAAGTCATTGCCAAGCCATGTGTGCTGGTGTGAGGCGAAAAAAATGACTGGCTCCTCTTCTCGCTGTTAATCAAACCTGGGGTGGCAGAGCGTTTTGCAGACGGAAGCCATACATAAAGATGTGCTTGTTCACCACGCTTCCCCCTCTCTCCCCCTTCTTCGTCTTTTTTCTCTTACACCACCTCCTCTCCCTCTATCTCTGACGGGCCAGTCACCGGAGCGTCAGACAAATGAATGCTTCCTCCGCGTCCTCTCTTTCATCAGCGCTTCCAACCTTTTCATCAACGCCCATAAAGCGCTTGCAGGCACCTATCACTGGCAATCGCCTCTCAGCTGTCTGAGTGATGAGACAGAGGTGGCAGAGTTCACTAAGCGCTCTTATGGCAGAATGGATGTTACTGGGTCAGGGGGTCGCTCGCACATCTCATTACACAAGGTACACAAACCTGTGCACCTGAATTGGAGGACATGTGCACATAAAAACCAGCCTGATCTGGAGAGTATGCATTGCAGAAACACGGTGCAGTGACAGAATGCACCTGTAAGTCCTCTCCCCTCCTGCAGTAAGAAGGCGTGCATCTTTTCCAAATAACAACCTTGTGTCTGAAAACACTTAGAAGCGTCCACCAGAGATGCAGCATTGTGTGCTGGCGCACAAAGGCTTCCTTTCATGCCTCGCTGCGCCACGGGCCAGGCCATGTCAAATAGATTCCGCTTGGCATCCATCTTCAAGATCTTCTGACTGCTATCGGGGGTTAGAGGCGAGCAAAACAACGCCGCGAGAAATCAATTTCATATTCGACATCTGAGCGTCATGAGGTAGCACGGGCCCGACGGAGCACTCTGAGGATGTCTGGGAATTAACTGCAGCCATAAAACACTGCTGGTTTATTGTATGAATAAAACAAACTATTAGGAGCGACTCTGCTGTGTCGTCTGGGGTGATATTGCAGCGCTACTTTTACTACCGTCCATCATATTTTGAGAGGCTTTGTGCAAACTGGTACACACGTCAGTTAAAGTAAAAGGGAATTAACTGAATTTATCTTTGGAGAGCGTCCAAACTTGATTTCCCTGAATTCCCCGTCTCATACTCGCAGTTGATGTGACATTTTAATAAAGGCGCAGGCGTGGAACGAAGACGCCACCAGGAGCTCTTTGGAGACAAATAAGATTAAGTCCCAGTTTGTCCTTCCTCCTCCTGCTCGCAGAATACTGAACTGTGCCCGTTACAGGATTGATTTAATTTTAATTTGCATAAAATTACATCAAATCGCAGCTAGTAAAAGGTCACAGAGAGCTAGCCGGGTTTCTCCTGGCTTCTTGTTTTAGGGAGGATGCATGTAAAGTCATGCATTCTGCTGCAAAGCAAAGTGACTCGGGGAAAAGCTGTTACCTGGCAGCCACGACAAAAGCTGAGCAGTGTGAGGAGAACGCACAAGTCCAGAGCTTACACAACAGCCCTGCAGAGATCAAAAATCCATACTGTGCTAATTCTATAAGAGGAAAAAAAAAAGAGAGAGAATGGAGGAACAAGGGATGGAGGAAGACGGAGACAGGAAGGAGGGGGCCGGTTGGCTGCGATCCCCAGATTGCTCGCTGTGTGTGAGAAAGCAGCTGTGGCCTACTGAGGATTACATAACAAACGGAGACACATTGCGCTGGCGTGCACGTATGCAGACATATGGATGCATATAGATATTCAGCAGATTCTTTGCTCTGACTTCTTTCTTCCTCCTATCCTCGTTACGATCTCTCAAAGAGGACCACACTGCCGTTGTATCTCTGCAGCTCTAATTGGACTTCTCACAGCAGAGGAAGGTGCAACTTCTCCTTTGGAGGGCTCACAATAAGGAAGTACAAAATCTACCCTACTTCTTCCTTCAATAACTCAGGACATCATGCTCCCTTCTTCCCTGTCTGTCTATCTGCGTGTGGACGTCGCTCCTAGGGGGGTTCGAGCCCACCGGACTGTGAAATGCGAAACCCTGCAGCGAGGAGAATGTGCGTGCTCTGCAACTTCCTCCACCTCGACGCTCGTCAGCCGCCCACCACCCCCCTGTCCCTCAGACGGAGCTGCTGCTGCTGCTGCTGCCTGGGAAATGTGCGTGTTATCGAGTGGCGAGCAAGAAGTGGATGTAAGTGGATGCATCTGAGCACGCCGGCTTGCATATAGAGGTCGAGACAGAGCGCCCTGCTGCTCCTTCTACATTTAGAAACACTGAAGCCACATTCACATATAGAAGCCCCTAATGCACCTTGCAGCCCAGCACAGACATTTCGCTTGGATAGGCATCAGGCACTACATGTGTGCACATGTGTGTGTGTGTTCAGCCCCTGAGGGATAATATATGTGCTGGAGGGTATGGAGTGTGTCCCGGGGTCAATGACAGACAGCTATTTGCGGTGTCCGGTTACGTCCTACCCATCAGGGTCAAGTGCTCTGGATGAGGCCACATCATCTGCGTGGCATGAAAAATCTATCTTATCAGGCTGAAACCCAACCCAGATGTTTCGTCTTTCATATTTCAGCTTTTTGAATCTGCTGATAAATGTTTGGCAATCACGCCGAACGAGGTTTCACCGCAGCGAATGCCAGTTTACAAAAGAGCCTCAGAAGCAGCCAAGAAACAAGAGAATTTGTGTTGGTATTAAGATGCAAAATAACACGTGCATGCTGCGCTTTGAAAGGAAATGGGTTTCACATATAATGAGTTAGTTATGACCAGCCCTGCTTGTTCCAAATCCAACTCAGCCCTGCTGTTTATTCCAACTCTGAACAACCAACTGTACAGGGATTTGGAATGGAGACAGCACCGTTCAGTTTGGCACTACTTCGCTCCATAATGGAACAAACAGCAGCCACAAATGTCGACACTTTCCCCCCTTTTTTCTGCTCCCCATCCCCCTATAAGGGCCTGAATCATGCCTCACAGACACCAACAGGGGACACAGTCATCATTCTTGCCATTGCATCTCAGGGAGCCATTTAGGGGCCGACTACAACGGCCTCCTATCTCGCCATCAGACCACCATAAAAGCATCAGATTCTAAATTGTGCCCGGAATACAGACGGCCGGGGTGGGAGGGGGTAGTGGCTCTCGGGGCCGGAGGCAGAGCTTTTAAGGAGAGCCACAACTCATAATTCATGTATTCAGGAGGGCTCGGTGGCATCTTCATGTCGCTACACTGAACACAAGGATCGCTTTGCCGAGAACATCTCTGCTGGGCTGCGTTTGGGGAAGAGAGAAGGGGGTATTTCGGGGTGTGGGGCAAGTTATAATCCCTGTGTTCACATGGACTCAATGCAATCTTCTTATTCCAAACATGGCTTGTGTTCTAAGAAGACTCATCCAGTGACTCAATTTGCTCCAAGGGAAGTCTTACAATTTGAAGAAAGTGTTTCTAACCCTCAGCTTTGGGTGATTTCTTCTATTGTTGTTGTTTTTTGAAGCTGGCTTGTGAGGAAAATTCATCTTTGTGCTATGCAAGTGAACTGAGGTACCTCTCTGAGCCTCTCTCTATCAGGACAGATAACTTCAGTTTCGGTACAACCAGTGCTTGATGTGGGCCGGGATGCTCTAGTGCACAGGACCACCACTTCTAAATTTAACTCCTGGACTCTTTTGGTGTACCAGCACCAGCCAGTACCCTTTCCTGTCCTCACTATATTCCAGTTTCAGAAATGTAGAACAGAACTCTTGTGATGCTCTGATACTGGCTGCAGGATACACAGAGAACCAGCACTTGTTTTTTCCTCTTACAGCTCTGCATGTCAGTCAAATTATCCCACACTGAAGTCAATTTGAAAGCAGTTTTTATCCATTAAATCGAGAAAAAAAATGTTTTTTTCTCCTACACAGTAAAAGCAGAAGGAGTCAGGAGAGACAATTAAACGTGGTGATGATATTCCAAAATGGACGTTCTCTTTGGCAGAATAATCTGCAGACAGACCGTCAAAAGAAAACTGACATTTCCAGCCTCCACACATGAACACACAGATAAGAGCTTTCCCAGCTTTCTGCCTGCACATGCAGCTCTCTTCTCCTCTCCTCTCCTCTCCTCTCCTCTCCTCTTCTCTCCCCTCTCTCTCTCTCTTCCATTTGCATTAGGTATTGATTTTGATTTGCAGGCTGTGGGTGAGAAACAGGGAGAGACAAGCGCTGCATATGGTACACGTAGGCCTGTGCAATTTGAAAAAATCCACTGACAGTGAAGGCTGGGAGGGAGTTTGGAGACTTGTTATGAAAAGATGCGTCGGTGGCGAACAGTAGGATGCCAATTAGGCTGCTTGGGCCACAACGAATGGATATGCGGTCACGCACCGGTTTCTCTCTCTCCTTCTCTCTGTCTCTCTCTCTCTCCTCTCTTTCCCCCCGTGTCACTGCCCCCTCCTTCCCCTCTCTTTTACGCATGGAGCAGAGAAGTGGGGAAAAAAAGCTGAAGCTCCTATTGCATGAACAATACGAGCATCATATTTCCATGCAATGATTTTTTTTTGTCTGTCTTGCCCGGTCAGTCAAGTGCAGCATGGAGAGCATCATCATCAACATGAGCAGCAGCAGTGCAGGTGGGCTCAGAGCTGCAGGGCCCCCATGTGGGCTCACACACAGAAAACAAAAGCCTGTTTGGAAAAACGTTGCAGAAGAAGTGCAACAAAATTAAGAGAGTGGAGTAAAACTTGTACGATTGGGCTGATTAACCTCAATCTTTTTACACCCTGAATGTTTAACACCATGCATGCATCAGAAAAATACGACGTGCAAAACTTAGAACAGCTTCTGGAGGAGAAATAAGCAGAGAGATCCTGATAAGCTGCAGATTTAAGGCTATTAACAACAGGGAGGGGATGTTTAAAAACATCACTTCTGCAAGTAACAACAGTCATTTCCACAACACTACAATCACAAACAAGCTTGATTCAATTTTCCAATTAGCTTTTTTTTGTCTGATATAAAAGACAAGAAGCAAACTGTGTGAGGGATATAAGACAATCAAAGAAGCCGGGCTGCATGGTCCTTACTTGGGCTGATATGATGTGCTCAAACATGGAGCCTAAATGCATCAAAAGTGCAACTACATTGAGTTTCTTGAGAGACAAAAATGCTCATTGAGACTCAGGAATCCTGAAAATGTGCAGTTTTTTGATAAACCTTGCACCAGGAGTGTAAAAAAAGACAGCAGCTCTATGATTCTGAGCACATTTCAACAGCTAACACACACAGGCACACATGCAGGTGTAACACAAAGCTCACCATGGTGACATTTTTGCTGATAAGAAGCAGCAGTTCAGGTGTATTAGGACTGAGATATGGAAAATGAATGCTGAGTTGTTAAATTCTCATTAGTGCATGCATTAAAAGTGCACGTTCATGCGTTTCTGCAGGGAAATATAGAATATTAAGCCAGGAATACTCAGACATTTCAAATTATGAGCCTGCAAAGGCTTCATGATTGCATTTCTACATCTACCTGCCACATTTGAAGAGAAAAGAGGAGTGTAATGTGAGGAATGAAACATCAGTAATGGCCGTGGAAAGTGCCGGTGCGTCTCCCCCCTCCCTCCACACGCATCTATCACCATGTGGCCGCGTGGATCCCCGTGCTCCTCTCTCCATATTCATCCCCTGAACTTGGATGCAGGAAGTGTGTGTGAAGGAAAAGAGGGAGGGGGGGTGAGACATGTAAAAGCGAATATGCAGATGGCACTGGATGGACTGGCTTTGCACATTTTTCACCATTTAAAGCTGGTACAAAGCCAGACATGTTAGGGTATCTATTATGAATAAGAGAGGGGACTTTCTATGCAGAAGGGGGGGGTCACAACTCGCTAATCTGAGGGATGCAGATGTATTATTCACGACCAATTCAGTCGCTATTATGGGATTCGAGTCTTCATCTTCCCAAATCGCATTTGACAGCTTTATTACGCGCCCGCGTGCGTTCACATCTTTGCCATCTCTGTCAATCTGGAAATTGTCAGATATAAGAGTGATGGGAAGCATTTCATCCCTTAATGTCTCCCTGAACTACACACACACACACACACATCCCACGCGCTTTCGAGAAGGGGGATCAGGAAAAGTTGACGCCTGCATCCCCATCTCTCGAGCGCGTGAATCCATCAGCGTGCGGACCGGCTAGAATAGGAAGTTGGCACACAATACCTGCTGCCAGTTTTCCTCCAGGGAAGGCATGGCGGAGAAGTAGCCGGTGTCGTGCACGAGCTGAAGTTCCTGAAAGATACTGTGGTTCGCTAAGACATCCATGCTGACGCTCGGTGCTGGAAACACAAGAACGATCCACACACACACAAGAGAGAGAGAGAAAAAATGCCTCCTTCCTTGGCTGTGTCACACCTCTACATCCACTTCTTTCATATTAGTCCATGAGAGGAAGTCAAATGCGGTGTGCAGAGGCTGGAAATGTGGCGTTCAGGGTCCCCGTACCTGCGCGCATCATCGGACTCGGTGCGTAAAAGAGACTGGAGGTGATGGAGGCTCCATGCGTATCCGTGTTGCCAAACTAGACACTGATAGGGAGCCAAAGGAGGGGAGGGGCTTGGTAAACGAGGGGGCGTCGTTTTGTTTGTCAATCAACTCCCCACTTTGTCCATTTAAGGAGAATGGGCGGCTGAGGGGTGACTTGAGAGGCGCTGGAGCAGAAAGAGGCGGGGCTAGGCAGATTGAGCCCACCTTACTGGCCAGGATGCAGCGTCACTCAAGCCATATATGGGCTCGATAGGTGAGCTATTTATGGATGGGTATATTAGATTTGGATGAAGGTCTAAAAGGCTAGTCTGAGAGGAGAAGCCGAGGAGTAAACATCTTGAGTTCCCAAACAGGAGCTGGAAACAGCACTAATAGGCTGCTGTGTTGTTGTAAATATTTAATTATAATACAATGCAGGATGAGGCAGACGTTTATAGGAGAGATACATCTCTGTGCTAGGCTCAGAGTATGAGTTGATGGCAAATGTATCATACTTAATGGAGTTCTAATCTCCTGTAATGGTTGTACAGTGGAGACTACATTATGAAATATTGTGCATATGCTCTCCATAAGCAAGATTTACTGTGTTTACTGTTTAAAATCTTGCATCATGCTACCACTTAAAGTAAAATATCTTTAAGAGTCGTCACTTTAGATGTAAAGTTGCATAAAAAACTCATCTATAAACAACAAGGTGCATGTAAAATGTTCTTCTTTACATTCTGCCAGTGAGTAGCATTGAAAAAAAGTGCATCTCTTAATTGCATTTTCATCAGACTCTCTTAGAAGTTGTTTTACATTAAAAGGATTGTTCATTTTCATCCTTAAGAGGCGATTAGATGCTTATTTTGTCACCCACATAAACAGAAATCAGCTGTTGCACTTTGTATGCGCTTTAAGTAGGAGAAATGAAAAATGTGCACCAGTCTTGTGCTTCCTTAATCTAATGTTTCATCTTAATAAGGCAAAATTGGTGTATATTAGTATGCAATCTGAGTAAAAAGAAGTGCAGAAAGTGCATCAATTTAATGTGTTTCCAATGTTTGCTTGTGTTCATACCAGGCCTTTACTTTTGTACATCCTCACTAGTGTCAAAGATTAAAAGTTGCACAAACTTTAATCTATTTTTGCACATGTTTATGTTCTGTTATTGATCAAAAGCTGCACATTTAATGAGCTTTTACTGTAAAAGTATCATTGCTGTTTTAATCTGACTCTCACATTTTAATCCTACAAGGCAATGAGACATTTATTTTATCAACCCACGTGGATAAAGATCAGCCTCTGCTCTTCTTCATGCACTGTGACCAAAGATAAGTGACAGAAATTGCACCTCGTGTGTGGGACATGATAAATAAGTCTCCAAATCTGCCTCAATAAGTCTTGTTTGCTGGTGTGAGTAATGCCATGTATCTGCCTGCCCCTGTGTAAGCCACCAAAACTGTACACTTCCATACAGGCTCAACACACACGCACACACACACACACACACACACACATACACACACACACTGAGTGTTGTAGAGGTCTGTAATCTCATTACAGTGCTGGGGGGAAAGGCTGGCCGAGGGCCCCGGCTTCGCGATTTACACATGGCATTTTGGGAGGGAGAGCTCGGCTCAGGAGGACGATGAAGCTCCCGCTGACATTTATCCATTTGACACAACTCACTCTGTCTCTCTTTGCCTTTTCCTTTGCTTTTCTCCCCCCCCCCTTTTTTTTTACGACTCCTTGCTCTTTACATCTGCCGTCTTACCTCTTCCTGCCGCTCTCCATCCATCCCTCATTTCGCTCCCATAATCCTGCACCGCACTGTTCTTCACCTCTAGAAAAACATGACAGAAGAAGCACACACGACAGAGGACATACATTCAGAAATACATTCAGACATGGATGGCTGTCATGTGCATGGAGGTCGTTGGTCAAATGACAAGTGGAACAGGAAGAAAACAACAATCTTGTGCGCCTGTGTGTCCTGTTTAGCCGGATCCCACATGGCTGACTGAGGTGTAAAATATTCACGAGATAAATCCTGTTATTTTTATGCATTGTTTATGGGCTCTTAGGATGAGCTTAAGGGGCAACACAAAGTGGGAATAGGTTACAATCTAAGCTCAACAACACATTGTGTTATGGGACAAATAAATGCCATGTCGTTGAGGAAATGCTTATTTAAAACCTCTCCAATGACACAAGGAAGAGACCAAGAAATCCTGTCTTTCCTAAGATTTATTTTGAGGCTGTTTTCATTGTTCGCAGCAAAAAAAAAGCTTCTATTAGCATCCTAAATCACTGAACAGCATGCAGGTTTCATGAGTGGTTTAGTATTTTCCTTGTTTTGTAATCTGTCTTTGATTTCCTGTTTTATTTTGTAGGCTTACCTTGTGTTTCATGTAATTTCCTCCCTCTGTATCCTGCATTAAATCCTTTTGTCTTCCTTGTGTTGTTTAGTAGTGATCCATGTCTTCTGTTTCTCAAGTCTGTTGTTTCCTGCTTTATTCTGTACTTCCTGCTCCCTGTGAGTCCAGTATTAGTTTTACTTCCTGCTCCCTGTGAGTCCAGTTTTAGTTTGACTTCCTGTATGTGTCCCTTGATTTCCTTGATTAGCTTCACCTGTGTCCACACCTGTTGCTCATTAACTAGTGTGCATTAAGTCTCTGTGTTCTTCCTTTATTACATCATCTCTTGTTACTTCCTGCTTCTTCCTGCTTCACCTTCTCATGTCACCTAAAACTGCAACTGTTGCACCATCCCAACCATGCAGTCCTCATGTTTGTCCTGCACACACTCGCCTGGTCATCATCGATCGACCTCTCCTGTCATGTCGAAGGCATGACGTGACGTGTTCCTCAAGTGACAGTGAGCTGACAGTGACGAGACGTGCATTGGCGCTGTGGTCTGGACACGAGCCGCCTGACAAGTCTCATATCGTGTCATTAGTGGAGTATGAAGATCACGTCTGCATAATTTATTGACGACACTTGACTGTGAAACAATATCTCCGGCTGTATCATCAAAATTTATTGGTTTGAGGTCTTGAGTCCTTAAATTTGAAGATTTCCCTACATTTAAAACGTTATGATGTGCTTCATGGATACAGAAACATTTAACTGAGCAGCTCACTGATATAGCTTCCAATATATGTTAGTGGCAGCATACAAATGTCACAGGAAAAACTATAAATCCTGCAGAATCTAATTGAAAAAATATTGCACAAGGGATAAAATATCAACCGTAAAGCGTGCCTATAAATATTAAGGTCACTGTGAACTTTATTCCTCAGTTTATGACACTTTATATGTTCCTGCGTTTGATTTTTACAGCAGTTTTATTCCATTTCGTGTCCTAATTTCCTTTTTAAATCAATCTTCCCTTTGATTTTATCTTTGTCTGTAAAACAGAAGTTGTCATAAACAATTCCCTCAAAGGAAAGCGCATATTTAAAGACTGAAGTCGGCGAAATGTTCATTTCACAGCTCTCCATCATGACCCTATCACCAGAAATTAGCAAAATTGAAAGCCCCGTCTTAGTGCTCTTACTTAGACGTCTACACTACCAACTCCTCCTCCTCCTCCTCATCTTCCTCGGCCTGAAGCCCATGCATATCATAGATAAAAATAAGTGCTCACCATTATCCGTGGGCACACAGCGTTATATTGTGGATGCTGACATTGCTCTTACCTGGCAGTTGGTGCTTTTACTATATTAATAATGGAGCAGGCACCATCCATCATGGGGATATGAGGCTGCTAATCATGTCAGTTCCCTGCATATTCACTCCTTTCATCAGAAGAGGAAAGGGGGAGAGGCGGAAAGGAGGAAGAGCGGGAGAGTGGCGGTGAGAAGCGGAGATAAACAAAGAGAGGGGAAACGATAGAGGGGGGAAAGAGAGAGATGGAAGGGGACAATATCAATGTGCTGAACACATGACAGATGCCCTTGGCCTTTTGCTGAATGGCTTCCCTGTTGGCAGGAGTTAACCAGTGTATTTAAACAGGACAAGACGAATGGGACCTCTACTCCCCCTGCTCGCTGAACCAGCCCATTTCTATTCTAACTCACAGCCTTTCCCCCATGTGGGAATGCTAATATGGTTAGCTGACATTGTCAGGGTTAAAACTTCATCACGGCATTTTATTGTATATTCACTGTACTGTAACTCCACCATTTTTCAAACCTGAGGCTGGGAACTTCCACTGAGCCTTAGGGGGAGTTAACCCTTTAGAAATGAGCTTGTAGTTGTCAAAATGCAAAAGTGATATCAAAGTTATGGGTATCCTAAATAATCAGAGTGAAGATCCAACTTCAAACCGGTAAAAAAGCTGATTTAACGGTCACTGCTTTTTGTCTGTTTTCTTGAGACTGTGGAGGTGAAGCAGTTCACGTTTCACACCAACAACACACCTTGAACCAGGAAGAAGAAGAAGCCAATAAGAAATGATTCACCTCCATGGGTCACTGAACAATGAGTTACATTTGCCTCTTTGTTGTCAAAGCTATAAATGCATGCTGAATGATATCTCTTAAGTGTTAGCTCAAGCTCAACTCTTGCAAAACCAAACTTCCCTGCACACAATCAACACCTTCCCCAGTCTCAGCGTTTGTGCCGTGCTCCACAGCGCTACAACAAACATGACTGTCATTGATTTTAATGCTGACTTTTATAAGCTTGGTCACTTTGTAAAAGCTGAAATCCTGTGCTTCTATCGCCTGTTTCCACAGCAGTTTGCTTGTTTAGAGAATAAGAGAAGATAGTCACACTCTTCTATAATTGAGCTTCAGAAAAACAAGTCGATTTGCATTGAAAAACAGCAACTGATGTTTTCAGGAACACACTCTGAAGGTTGCCTCTCGTTCCATTAGTCTGAAATATCCGAGGGACCTTGAGCGTCAGTGCTTTGCTTCATTGTGCCTCATTTGGCGTAATCTGACATCCACATGCCGTGATGTGTTTTAACATAACATTCACGCCAATATGGACAGTCTCTCTTAGTTCAGATTGCTCAAGTGGAAGCTAACGATAACCTTTATGTTTACAGAAAATAAAAACTGCCCTCCAACATCTGTCAGCGAACATGCCTTTTGCCCAGAGAAAGGGAGATTTGCTGTGATTGATGGGCCTGGTTAAATAAAGATAAGATTTTGAAACCATGGCCATATGTCTGCCGTATGCACTGTCTCTTTTGGCTCAGAGCCTGAATGCAGAACATCTTCAATATCCTGACGTCTTCTTCATGCTCCTTTTTCCGAAAGGGGGGGAAAAGCCAGGGGAGATGGCGGAGGTGGGCAATGGGTGAGGGCGCAGAGGAGGGGGTGGATTTCAGAGCGACAGCCCGACTGTGAGAAACGATAATGAGCGCTTGGGGCTGTCTTGGGTGCAAACTGCTTGGAGATTGCTGCAAGGGAATAGGGAAGGATTTGGGGGGAGTTAGGGAGAAAAGGGTGTAGGGTAAAGTGCCCTCCCAGCTGGGTGATGTTTGATGTGGTGCTGCTGCTTTACTCTCTGGGAAAAGTGAACGGAAACGTAGCCAGCGAGGAGGCCATGAGGGGCAGCTGTTAAGTGCCAATTAGGCGATGATGACTCGGAGACGGAAATACCCATTTGCAAGCAAGACAGCAGGGAGGAGTAGTCAAAAAGTGAGACAAATAGGGCCTAAACCCTGTCAGTTTTTTTATCTGGGAGTCGCTCTCATCTTCACCCTCTGTCTCCCCTCCTGCCTGTTAGGTAACGTCACATCAGTGTCGCCTGAATATGTGGGCTATGATTCGCTGTTCCGTTTAGTTCTGTCTCCATCTGGCCCTCAACCTCTTCCCAAAGGCTGATGAAAGCAACGTTTCATAAAAAGCTTGTCACATCACGCCAGAGGACAATGCCCCACGTCAGGCATCCAATTAGGAAGAGGATTCACTCACGATTTAGTGTGTGACACAAAAAAAAGATAAGGTGGGATGAGGAACATGAAGACAGCATGGTTTTTGGAGCTTTTTCGGGGGCATGCATTTGCTACCCAAGACAAAAATCCAATCCATTCTGTGTCAGCTTGAGCATACGTTTGGGTATCTGTGTATCCAAACCTTCACATGGGTTTGGCGTTGGCGGTGTGACACCTACTAGAATAGAGAGAGCTTCTCCCATGTTGGACAAGATAAAGGAGACATCTTTTATTTCTGCTAAGTGGAGTTAAATTGGATGTCAGGGTGAACTCATTCCAAAAGGAGGGACAAAACTTTGTGGGACATCAGGGGGGATTACTGATCCAACCCTAGTGCAGTGCCCAACATCCAGGAGCTGCTGATGCTCGGCGGCCTTCTTATGTGTGATTAGAAAGCTCTGCCAATACACACTCTAACATCCAACATGCAGTCCTTTAAAAAGTTAAGTACAGTATGTTTTATATGCCAAATTGAGCCATGAGGTCAGGCATAATGTACCTCTTCAATAGAAGGCCGACCTTGTTTGCTGCAGAAGAAAACCGTACCAGTATCTAACGTTGAACTCAGCTCCTGCTGGTGCACACGCTGAATCTGTGTCACATAATCAAGCTGCACACTTCTCTGTCCTTTCATACTTTCCTCACATGAAACTGTACACCTCGATAGATTCTCAGTGCCTTGTAGAAGTGTCATTCTTCATCATGGTCACAGCACTGAACGAGTCTTTTCATGTCCAGGCTCCTCAGTCTTGTTTCTATGCACGCCGTGCATCTAAGGCCTCGGTAATTCCCCCCCCCCCCACTCCGACTGCCGCCTCAGATCCGCCCGCGCCATACTGTGTTTTGTATATTCATGTGTGTACCTTCCTATCTTAATCCTAGCTATTACTCGCATGGCTGGCCATGTCAAGGGGAGATTTGCTCACTCACAGTGAATGGGCCAATATTGACAGCACGCCCACCGCATCAGCGATCAGTGTAAGGGCTTAGCGAGCGCGCTAGATTCACAGGTTTGAGGCTGAATTCAATGAGGAGGGCGGCGTGTTGGAAAAGAATCCTCACAGGGAATCTATGCAGATGCTAAATGTTACCTTAGTCTGTCAGGAGTGATAATTACACATGTGGCTGTAGTGTCCTGCTGCGTTTAATGATGATGTTTGGTACTGTATTTCCTTTGATTCACCTGCTTTTAGGCTTTTATGCAAGCATTAAGCACAGCAGGTTTTGTAAATGCTCACACGACTAATGGAGCTCATAATGTTCCATTCAAGAAGGTGTAAGGCACATTAATTGACATGATTACCAAGGTCCATCATCCCCCTTCAACCTTAAATCAGATGTTGGAGTCAGGATGATTTTCCCTTGTAAGCAGTGGAAACATCGGCTCAGACCAGGAGTCTCTACAAGGTATTTCATAAGAAGGAGTTGGGGATGTTTCCGAGTAGATAATAGTTGATCTGCTGCTAAGCCCTCCATCATTTCTTGGTTGCTACACTCAATAAAGCCCACATCAAAAGAGCTCTAATCATTGGGGACCAGGACTGACAGCTGTTTGGGGTCAACCAGGATTAGGTCACCTCAAGGAGAAGCAGGGTCAACCGTCCTTTGCATGCAAGAAGTGGATCCATGTTCCCTTAATCCACTTTGCTGAAGTGTCCTCAAGCAAGACGAGACTACAAGACCCAGAAGAGATGAACGGCTCATTCCAAAGTAACTGGATTTTGATGTCTTGATGTGATTCAGTCCTGTTTGAGTTAAGTTCAGTTCACTGGAGTTCATTAAACTCTTCGTTTACTTTCCCCCTTTCTCTTCAGCTCAATTCAGTAAAGGTAGCAGCAAACTCTCGGTGCCGTTTATCAAACACAGCAGCGGCGGCAGTGTCTGGAGTGGCATCTGGCCCAAACCCCAACTGATCTCCCCCGTATAGAGGTCAAAAGTTGACAAGAAGCTGACTCCCCTTTCATCCCCCCAAACCGGGAGCTTCTCTCTACATTTTCCAGGGGCATGTCACCACTTCAAAGGTGTTAGCGGAATGATTTGCAGACGAAAGCGACGCTGCTTCCCTCTCTTGGCTGGTTCACAGTTGTCGCTGTCGCACTTTGTTTTGCTTAAATGAAATGATTGAGTCCTGGGCTCTGTGACGCCGTTTCAAGGGGAGGGGGGGGTGGGTGAGGCAGCTTCACATCATTACCGGTGACATTAGCAGGTGACAGCAGCAGCCACAGAGCCACCCATGCACTGATGTTCAAAGCGACAGAGTGGCGTAAACAGATGAGAGGAGAGGAAGTCAGAGGGAGAGGGGCTGAAAGCAAAGAGTAGAAGCAGTCGTTGGCTTAAAAATGATCATAGAAGTCGAGAATTTGGCTCCAAATTAAATATATACGATAAAGACTACAAACTGGGATTTGGACCCGCCATTTGTGTGGTTTTTATGCTAGTTATCAAAGACCTTTAGCTTTCCAAGAGAGCTCTTTGTGTCCAATTCTGACATATTTGCAGCTTCACAAGTAACGATATTCGAAGAAATTTGAGCTTTAGGGAGAGAGGAGGATGCAGATGCGAAGCTACAAGATATTACTAGTGCAAACAACTTAAAAGAGTAGTAGTTGGCTCAAAGTTGGCCACACATGCTAGGGTTTTGGCTCCAAATGAAATATTAAACATGTCAACAACAGTCATGGTTTGGACCCTGGAACCAAAGCTCTTTAGACTTCGAGGTGAGCTCCTTTTGTTCCACTTGCAGGAACACAGTGTCTACATTTGGTCAGCACTGTTAGCAAGGTTCCTCCAAGATCCAAAGCAGCTGTGAAGTGTTAGGATGCTAATTTCAGCAGGTGAACAGGTCTCAAACTAACTACACAAGAGCACAAAGCGGGGCAGTTTAAAGTTTCCCCTGTTTTGTGATACACCACTGTAAAGCCCTGGATGCAGGGATGAATACTGCATCAAAAACCATGTTGGGCTGCATTTCCTCTGTACTTCTCCAATCTCACAAGAGCAGAGGCCATGTAGCCAGATACTTCAAATTCCCTTAAGACTATCGATTCAGGTTGCAGGTCGCAGAGTCCAGCGCTCCAACAGCAGATCTACACTGACCCCGGGTCAGCCCCAGCAAAGTAAAGCCAAAGCTGCCGAGTTTGGAGCGTGACGGCCTTGAAGTAGTCATATTCATCGCTGAAATGTGATGTTGTAATTTGATTTGCTGCAGAACAACAACATGAAGAGAGGAGGAGGGGGAGGCAGACATATGATAGTCATATGATAGTGAGGCTGGAGTCTAACTGGAACCCTTTGGCGGTTAGCTGCGGTGAATACTGTGTCTTTTGTGTGATGCAGCGAAAGAGGGGGCGAATGGTGCAATCTGTGCTTAACTCTCAAACAAAATAAGACAACAAAACTCTAAATTGGAAGAGTTGTTTATCAGATCCCTTGTTTCATTGAAGCGCCTTTCTTCCTATTAGATTGCTCTGATGTCTCACTGAACGATGATGAAAGCGTGGGGATAATATAGACGCAATGAATCCGTCACGGGGTATTGAGTTGATTCGGCATCGCCATACAAACAGTAAACAAACTCCTTGTTCTAAGAGCGGGGCGTCTATTTGTTTAACAGAGAAGCGCTCCCCATTAGCGTTCAAATTGCAGTCGGAAATAGAGGCAGTCCACATTAACAACCTCGTCTTCTGTGCATAATGCTCCGAGCCTCTGCGTGCCTTGTCATTACGACCATTTCTGCTCCATTATTTCAACACCAAATCACCAAAATCCCCCTTTTCAGGATCGTCGTCCCCCCTCCCTCCCGCTTGCTTCAGTACAGTGGGGCTCGCACTTCAAACCGCTCTAAAATGAGCTTGCTTTGCCAGGCCGGCAGCTAGCCAGACCAATCATCCATCTGCAATAATAGAAATCTTCTGGCTGATGATAGACTGAGGCAATCACTGGGCAGGCTGAGTGGGCTCTTCAGTCTGGCCTCGACACCCCTGCTGCTGGTTGATAGCAGGGGAGGGCTGGGGGAAGCTGGCATGGGTATCTGGTAGGTAGGCCTCGGAGCACCCCCGGCTGGCTGGCAGACCGGATGGATACACATGGAGGGTAAAGGGTACAGAGGGGAAAAAACTATAATTAAAAACTAGAAAAAATACGAGGGGTGGGGGAATTGAGGAGGACATGCATCACATTTAAAGGGGCAGTTACATTCGGACATGACTTTTATCTTCTCCAACATTGTTTCCCTGTCAGTTTTAATTCTTGTTTTGCTGCGGATGTGGTTTCAATCAAGATCCAAATACAACAGGTCTTAGACTTTGCATAATAAAGCACAGGAATGTCTTGAGTGAGCTAGATTTGGGCCTTTTTTGTGCTCTTATTGAGAGGATAGGAGAGTCGACAGGGTGGGAAACTGGGACAACAGAGTGGGGAATTACATGGCTACAGGTCTGATTTGAACCAGCTAACCTATGGCCTCTGTGCATGGGGCCATAGTCCTTTTTAGCTGAGCACCTCAGCTGACAAACCGGCACAAGGAGCACTGTACGTTTGCCTTGATCATCGGTTTGCTCCATTTCCAATTAGGAATATGAGGCCTCAAGTTTTAGCCGCTTCCTGGTCCCCACAAGGTTGCTGCATGTCTTCTCCCACTCCTCCCCAACCTTCCCCATCCCTCTCTCAAGCTGTCTTTTATAATAGAGGCTAAAAAAGCCCCCCATAATAAATCTTAAACAGACGACAGACGGTAGATTCTCGCAGGCATTAAGAAACATTTCATCATCTGCCCCTACAAGTGAGTCTTCATGCTACTCGACTAGCTGCCAGTGGATAGTCAGCCAACAGTCATGTCTCCTTTTTTTTCAATTCCACCAGCCTCCTTCTCTTTCATCCCATCATTATTTCTCTCTCAACCATCCCGCCTCCAACCATCACACCACCATCTCCACTCTCTCCACGCCCCGAGCACCTCTATCCCTCAATCATCCGGCGTGTCCCCAGCTCTCCACACCTCCACTTCGACCCCGCTCCCGTCTCTCCATCCATCCTTTCCCCACCTCTCCACCGCGTTCATGTGCATGGTGAGAGTCTCATTCTGCCCGGGCTAATTGGCTCTAATTAGAGTCATTCAGCAGGGGTTAATCAAGGATGACTTACGCAGATTATGACTGGTTGGGGGAGGAATCGGAGGATACAGACAGCCTATGTGCCTCATCGGCCTGCAGGCGCATATCACTCCACCCAGCGTGGTGTGGGGACTTGGAATAGATAAATGTGTTCAGAGCAACGCCACTGAATTAACTTTGAGGATACATGCTTCCAAAAATCATCCTCCCACTGGTTGAGGGAAACTTGATTCTCCTTTTTACAACTCATAAGAGGAAGGGTAGAGAGACTGTCACTCACATCAGTAAAGATATCCTCTCTCCCTGCAGGAATGTTAAAGTCAAACACAAGCCTTTAAATAAGACTCAAACACTGCCTTCCTACCCTAATATGTATTTTGCAAATGAGGTGAAAGAAGGGTTTTTAAACATCTGGCGTGACCTCATCAGTGATTGCTCGACAGCTGGCTGGATGGTTTCATCTGAAAATGGAAGTTATAAGTGGCCCAAGACGCAGGTTAAAGAAAAAGCATGCAATCTCTTTAAATCACGAAGCAGGGATGGTGAGTTTGAACGCAGATTTCTACATAGAGGTCAAAACTAGATGAAATGGAAGTTATGCAGACTTTGCAGACGTTCATTCGCCTTAATCCAAAGTCATATGGACCTTTGTAACGTTGATTAAAGCCTATACATGAGGCTTTGTTACTGTAAGGTATAAACGCTTCTGTAAGATGAACATAACTCGTGATGATGTGGTCTCAACATTGCAAAAAATGTTTGCATTGCAGGTCTATTCTAATCGCCGCCTGACAAGCCTGCGAGCTCACAATTCACGGCCTTCATATCAGAGCAGTATGCACAATGCAATATCATAGTCCCTTTATTGCCTGCCCCTGTTCTTATATAAAGAGGCCTGTGGTAATTATTTAGAAGGGCCGTACTGTACTCAGACCCCTCTGGGACTGGAAACATTATGGCTTGGCCTTACACACACACAGAGAGACTCACTCACACACACACACACACACACACTGGCACCGGACAGAGAGTAATGGCCCAACCCATGGTGGTAATGGCTTCTCTTTCTGTGTGTGAGTGTGTGCACGCGATGGCACACATGTTCTCGTCTGAGCATGCTCCAACCGAGTCTATTTGATGTGACTAGTCCATTAGACTTTCAATGGGCTCCTACACCGTAATCCTGAATACACTGAGTTTTTTTTTTTCAGGCGTTGGAACTGCCCCACTGTACAGATTGCTCCTGTCACTGTTGAAGCAGACAAATTCCCCCTCATATCCTCTGCATATGGGATGGGATTGTCTCGTTATGGCCCCGGTTACGTTCCCCCATGGCAACATTAGCCGGCGGCTGTAAAAAGACTATTAGGATCCAAATCATTCCAGGCCGAAGACAGCGAGCGGGGGCTAAAGGACGCACGCGTGGGGGTGATGGGAAAGAGAAAAGAAGACGTAGCAGGAGATGAAGTTAGAGAGCGCTGGATTAGGCGGTGTGATTTCAGAAGACCTCCAGTGTGGCTCCACATGCACACATGAACCCCCCCATAAAAATATATATACACAGCACGCTCACACTCTCTGCAGCAACACAGCCATCCTAATCCACCGCAGCCAATCAATAAGCACTTGACAGGTACTGAAATACAATATAGAGAACAGCACTAGCCCTCTTCTGCTCCATTTAAACTGCAGTTTGACAGCTGAGGAGGGAAGCAGGGGGAGATGCATTTGGAGATGTCTCGATTGGCTTTGACACAGAGCTCCTATAGAGAAGCAGACATTTTAGCTGCCAGATCCTGCTTTTATTAAGTTATTTCTGCTTTTTCTGGAGTCCTGAAGGCCGTTTTGTAACCTGTTGCGGCTGAAAAAGGCTTCTCCTGAGAGTCATCATGACTAAAGTACAATTTGATTGCATGAATTTCAATCATTTTGTCTTTTTTTGAATAAATTTTGCCGTTAAATTGTAACCACAGCTTCTTTTTTTGAGCAACAAGGATCTTAGTCAATCTACTTACACGTGCAAAGTGTGCAGGTATTGAACAAAAAGCATGTTATTAAAACATTGGTGCACGCTCCATTCAGTTGAATTCACTACATTATGTATATGTTGTTGCACTGTTACATGTCCAAATGTCAGCAGAAGGAAAAAAAGGCCCATTACATGTCTTATTACCTTATCAGTAAGCTGCTGTGTTCTCTGTTCTCTCTCAGAAACACAGAACCGAATGAACCGACACGGTGTTATGAAAACTAATGCATGAAAGCATGAAAGCATGTTGGATTGCCATAAGAAATGCTATTTGCAAGCGTTGTCACATTTACCTGCCTCTCAGGTACGCTAGCTTGTATTCAGCACACCTTTTTTCACAGCAGACATCTCAACCTGGAAAGCACTGCTGTGACAAATGGTTCTAACAACGGGAGCGTGCTGGAGAAAGCCAACATGCACAGAGTAAGGAACTGGCTCACCTCAATGAAATGTGTTCAAACCATTACTGTTTACATGTGCTATGGCAGGAGGGACGTAGTTCAGGATCAGGCTGGGTGTAGTATGTGTGAATGGATGATGCATGCATTTGTTTCGGTTGAAAATGGTGCAAGAAATGCATAAGTTTGCATAATTAGGGGCGTTGTGAGTTGCTGTTGGGTGGTCACTTTTTCCAACATGCTTGCAGCTCCACATCTTTGCTTGTTTTGGATTGGTGATAGATATGAGCTTCATAGCACCTCCTCAGAGACCAATGGGGGACGCCACTGTGACAATGTCCATGTTTTCTTACAGTCAATGAAGGCAGCTCATCTGTGTTTGTCAGTTTAGCATGCACTGAGGAGGTAAATGCTTGGTTTGATTACATTTAGCAGCAATTATTAGACGCCTTCATAATAAATGTTGAATATTCAGCTCTAAGCTGATTTAGAACAGGCAGTTGTATCCATGTAGATCTGTATTGATGCCTAGTTACCTACACTGCTTTTCAAAAGAAGGAAAGAAAGGGAAAAAAGGGAAGAAAAAAGCATCCTTGATTGTTTTTCCACCCTTCCTTTCCCTCTGTCTTCAGTGGCAGATGAGGATCCGGTGCTAATGTCCCTCTTCCATCACCGCTCCTCTCCAGCTGCACGCCGCTGATTGGAGCTGGAACCGCCCAATGATTACACTCTCTTATTGGGAGCAAAGAAGAAAAAAAAAAAAGAAGAAATAAAATCATTTAATTCATTCTGCCTATCTCTCCCTACCCATCTTCTAGTGTTTGGCGAGGTGGAAATTGGAAACGCCCCGCAAATGCATGAGGGGAGGCATCCCAAACCGAATCGAGGTGCCATTACCCCCGATGGGCGAAGCACAGTGGGGCTGAAAAATCTCCGGCCTGCTCCCTCTCGCTCAATGATTGTCTCATCAGCGGGAGTAATTTGGGTTTCTGGTTATCGCGTCATTTCTGATGCCGACGAGAGGAGAAACGGGGAGAGACGTAATTACTTCTCTCCGCAGACGGAGAACAGATGAGGAATTGGGGAGTAATTAATAACTGGTACCCTACTGGAGGAGAAGCTACCTCCCAGCTCTGCCGCACGCCTCCTCTGAGACTGACTTTACTCACTGTGAGAAACGAGTGGGAGCATGCTCTAGTAGCAGCCTGATGGATCAGCAACAGGCATTTCAAAAGAGAGGGGAAGAAAAAGAAATGAGATAGCAAAGGTAAGAGTGAAGGAGGCTGGGGGGGGAGCGGAGATGAGAGGAAGGAGCGAGAGAGGAGCTGAGGAGAGAGGAGATGGGGAATGAAGTGGATGGATGGCAAGGGGGGAGATTGGCCCCGACTTCAGTACACCTGAGAGGCAGGAGAAAAGAAATGAGAGAGGAAAGTGGAGACAGAACAGGAAAGAAGAAATGGAAGGCTGGTTGAGTGTTACACCTCTGAAAAATGGGGAGACATTTCTGGGAAAACTTTCTCCGATCCATGAAACACCGACCAGAAAGTGCAGAAATATATGTTATGATAAACTCTGTACGTTAAACCCCTGAGTCTGTGGTCACCAGGCCTTCTCTGGCTCACTCTGCAGCTCGCATGGAGCAAATCAAGACCACATTACAGAAAGATATACTCCTCCTTTTCTTACTGACCGTTTTCATTTCCTCACCTGTGTTTGAATAATGTTCCCCCCTTCCGCTCCGTCTCCGGCATGCATAGATTACTGCGAAAAGCTCCCTGGCAACCCACATTCACAACGCTGCCAGGGCTCCCTATCTTATCTTCTTCGTCTTCAGCCTTGACAACACATTAGCCTGCATTTCACTGTCAAGCACGCCTCCCCTCTCTCTTTTTTACTCTCTTTCTTTCCCTCTGTTTAACGGCTCTCCAGACACCCCTGGGAAATGTGACCTCCCTGCAGAAAGGAGCATCACTTTGGGTGATTTTTCATGAAAATCAACTTCATCATTCTCCCTTCATTGGGACCGTGGAAGTCTGTTCGGCTTCCTATCTTCATTCAGCACCACTTCCCTCTCTCTCTCCCCCTTCTGTTTAATAAGATCTTGGCGGCGGCGGCGGCAGAAGCCAAGCCGATGTCTCGTCTGGTATTGGATGCCAGGGAAGGGAGAAGGGATGATCGGCGCTTGTCAAAAAATGCAATCTGGAGGCTTAGGTGAAGTCGACAAGATGAGAGGCGGTATCTGAGGAAGAAGAAGAAGAAGAAGGAGGCCGGGGCGATGATGTTTACATGTCTGTCTGAGGTTGCAACATGCTAAATTACACACGTGCATTGATCATTATCTGCTGAACAGGAACTGATTGCAATCGCGCACGGCGGCCTGCAATAAAGAACCCGCAGCCGACTTGCATATCTGGTTATCTTCCCAAGGAGCACGGAGTCAGATAGCAATCGAAGGTAGGTACACACTCGCGCCATGATTGACCATTTCCACACGAACCGAGTGACTCTCTCGCAAGATACGGGGGATGAATGCTGCGGTACGACTCAATTTCGGTGCTCTAATATTCAAAGACAATACATAAAGGCTTATTGAGGATCAGGGAAGATAAAGCCGCGTTGGACAAAAGGGAGAACTGGCGGTGAAAGGTAAATGAGTTTGAGTGCAGCAGAGAGGCTCGCATTGTTACAAGCCTGGTACCAATCAATCACACCCATCAGGGTCTCCGAGAGGGTTTATTAACAATTCAGGAAGGAGCCGGCCCCCATTTTGACCATTAGTGGATCTCTCTGTGTCTATTCTTTGCAACACCCTCACACGCTGCAGTCTTTACCTTCCATTCTTTCGGCAAATCAGGTGAGTTCTGCACATTAGGGGAACACTAAATGGCACTATGTGAAGAAGTATGGGCCTCTACCTTACAGAAAGTACATTCTTTGGCTTCCTCTGCTACAAATTCATTGAATCTACTGAATTAAGCTGCAAAAGCTTCCACTCAGAGATCAGTCCTGTGTGATCAAATCAGTAAACTGTTTGTTTTTTCTGATTCGATCTACCAGTGCCATCTCTTTTCAGGTGTGCCTCTTTTTCCAGCCACTGTTTGTGCTCAGATGATTCCTCCCGTGGGTCGAAATGATGACGCCAGGTGCAGTTGCCAGGCATTTCGTGACGCAAACCCTGCAGAAGTTAGCAGGTAGGGGGGCTGAAAAAATACACGCTCCATGCAGGGATCCAAAAACTGCACTTCATCCAGCGAGAGGAGGTCTGCCTGTGCTTGTTTCTCTGCCTCCTCCTCCTCCTCTTTTTCATGTATCTTCCATGTGTCGACAACACCTGTGGAAAGCATCTGGCTGGGTAGCGGGGTGCTTTTGCAGAGGCAGAGGGGGCTGGTTAAACCCGCTGAGGGTTACAGGGATGTTTCACACCATGACAACAGGCAGAGGCCCCTGCTGCTGATGCAACTGCACACAAGGGACACAGAGACACGGAGGGAGCAGGGAGAGGTGTTTGCATGTGAGAGTAGGTGTGTGTTTGTCTGTTTTGTGTAAGTGTGCACAATATGTGTGGAGGTAAGATACCTGCTTCTGTTTCAAGGGAAGAAAAGGTGATATCTTACTTCATAAAAGGAAGTATTAGAAGTTGAATAAGGGAACTTGATGGTGGTTAAAACATTCAGGGTGTCGCCACAACATCCCTGAATCCTTTTCTGCAGGGACCTTTACTTCACATCGTCTGCTGTCTTGTTCAATCAAGGCAAAAACTAGAAAAGTGCACTCCAAGACCTGCACCAGGTGAGTCTGGGGACATCGGGGTGAGGAATAACAGTCTCCCTCTCCCCTCCTAAACACAGTAGAATTGAATGGGAGAGACAAACTCATTGCTTCTGATGCAGCAGGTTAAACTCAGGTGTCTCAAACTTAGAAATACCTGCAACACACCCGATATCAACTGAACAAGCAGATCTTCTCTCTCCTCCTCTGCTGCAGAAACCCTCATCCACAGCCCACATCACACCCATCCTTCAGCACCTCCACTGGCTCCCCATTCAGCACCGAATCCACTTCAAGATCCTGCTCAAGCCCTCAACAACCTCGCCCCCCTCTTACCTGACCGACCTCCTCAAACACCACTCCTCATCTCGCCGCCTCAGATCATCAGATGCCAACCTCCTGTCCCCCTATCACCAAGTCCAAGCACCTGCCGCCACTCTCTGGAACTCTCTCCCTCCACACATCCGCTACTCTGTCTCACTTCAATCATTCAAAAACCACCTCAAGACCTACCTGTTCCAAAAAGCATACTACACATGACCTCTGATTTTGGACCCAGCGAAACCTAACGCATGTTAAAGACACCCTAAGTAACTTTAGCATCTCTCTTTAATTTTCTTGGTGCATCCTGGACAAATGTCTGGTAAAGTCAAGAGCAAGTCTAAGTCCATGCATAAGTCCTGTAAATAAGGAGTCTGGGTCCTGGACTAGACTACAACATAGGCTTACATATGCATGCAAAACATAGATCCAGTCATGCTCAACACTTGCAGCAATGTAAAGATACAAACTCACATGCACTCAACCTTTAATCTGAGATGAACCTGTAACACAGAGCATAAACTCTGTGTTTAAACTGCGTTACATTTATAAAAGACTGACATTTAATTCAAACCACCCTCCTTGTTTTTATGCATTAGCACCACAACTCTGATAAGACCTCACCCTCCACAACAAGCCCACAGTATCTGATGTAATAACACTAGCACACAGCACCATTAGCCTGCAGATTTAGCAATTGATTTCAGTGGAGCCGGCTCTTACCGACAACATGAGCCCAAAGCTGGTCTCCTTGGCAGGTAAATCAAAGACTGCGGCTTGTTATCGGGTTTCATATGCAGCTTGAGGATCAGGGGTATGTAATGTAATAAAACAGGTGCTCGGCGGGAGAGCTCTGATGGTATTACTGCTGGTGCTCTGGGTCAGGGCATCAGACTCCCAGGCTCAGATGCATAACTTACTCACATGTATGAATGTAATAATGTAGATGCTGACACACAGAAGTAGACAGGGTACACACACACTGCGTAGAGATGATAGTCGTCGACATACAGGCGCATTATAGTGAGGATAACAGTGGAAAATCGACATGTGCTTTCGATTTCCTCGCTGAGATATTTAATTCATGAAGATTTGGAGAATTCTGGAAACAATCATTGCTGTCCTTATCAAACCATCTCGCTGAAGTATTGCTCAACCCCCTCCAACTCCCCTCCCCCTTCCCGACCACGACAAATCCCCCCGGCCGGAAATCCAATCCCGCCTCTGTGTGAACGGGGAGGCACCGTGACGGATGGCTTGTAAGCATCCCACCATGTTTCATCAAGCCTTCTCCTCCCTTTGTCAGGGAGGCCGGAGACCGAAGACTTCCACGGCGGCGGCGTCTCACCTAAGGGACGCCGCCGTGTTCAATAATTCAGCGGCTGTTGCTCCAGTCCTGTGGAGAGCGCTCATCAGTGACCGATGAACATCCCTAGTGGGGCCCGAGCTCCATCCTGTAAAGGTTTTATTCCTCTCTTTTCAGGAGGCCACGGTGGACGGTAAATTCAGCTGCTAATCACCGTACTTTTCCCATTTGTCTTCGCTCTTTCTTGTGCAAAATTGGTGGTTTACTCGCACGGGGCTTTTCACTTAAAATGGCTTATTAGGGACTTTGTTGCAGACTGTGTTTGAGTGACATCTTCATCTCTTTCTCTCTTATTAGTTTTGTAGCTCAGTTCACCTTTACAGGGTTTATTCACAGGGCTGGTTCTCTTCTGCTTTTGTTTTGGTCCCCCTGCATCACTGTACCCAGCCTCAAAAGAAGCAGAGGTCTAATCAGACAAAATTAAAACAGCAGCGCAGGTGTGCAGGGCGGCGTCCTGAGAGAGTACCAGGCTTCATAGTCAGGCCTTTTATCACAGAGGACATTTGAACGTGCTGCAGGAGGAAACTGAGGATGGCTCAATCAGTTTGAGGGTTTAGTTGATGCTGGTTTTGAATGTATTGATCTCCATGAATCTGCAGTGCTGTGAGAACGTCCTGCAAACGCTGCATGCCAGATACTGTCCAGTATCTCGTGCTGTGTTACTCCAAAGAAGGCCTCAAGACATCACAACTTGCAATGCATCTTTTCTTAAAAAGCTGCTGCAAACAATCACAGAAAAGTCCAGAAATCAAGGAGGGTCTGATAAGGTCATCTGAGTTGTAGTTTGGCCAATAAAGGAAGGTTTGAAAAGGGTTGCACTGAACTTTATTTCCTGTCCAATTTGCAGATTTGGTCCCACAACAAAGAGATAATGACCTTCAGCCGGTGATCTGATCAGCATGCCTTCTCTGAGAGGCCTTACACTGAAAAGTTTCCAAGCTCCAACACTAAGCCAAACTTCATCCCCCATCTCTTCTTCTCTCTGAACCCCTGGTGCCTGATTCTCAAGCTGCAGGATTTGGGTTTTTGTGGGAAACTCGCCGGAGAAGGGAAGGCATCAAAGCCGCCTGACAGACAGGTGGTGGGACAGAAGGAGACAAATGGAGGAAGTGGCCGAGCAGACCGGCAGAAAGCAGGACGACATAAAGGTTGACCAATTTATCGTCGCCGGTGAGTTTGAGTCCTCCGGGGCTTTCGGAGTATTTCAAAGCGAGTTGGAGGTTAATGTGCATCCGTGGAGAGCACAACAGATAAAACCTCCTCCACTGGGTACATCCTGAAAATCAATGCTCCGCTCGGCTCCACACAGTTTGATTCTTTCCTCTCAGAGATGTTTGACTGGCAAGGTGGTCGAAGTTTTGTAGTAACACTGCCAGAAAAGTTTGCTGTACATTACACCTCGCTCCCACGGCGCAGAAGCTGAGCTCACATTACATCTGGGACGGGAATCACACGCCGCTTTGAGTTATATATATTTTATAAGTCTACTGGGTCGAGTTTCAGTCCCCAAGTCTTCAAAACGGCCACAGTGGGAATAATGTTAATTCTTAATGATCATTTCTTACTTCCCTGCCGCACGTACACACATTTTCCTGGTCTTAGCAACTTCCCAGTGTCCTGTAGGGAATTCAGACAGCCGTAACTTCTTCCTCTGCTACATTTATGTGTGGTCTCGCTAACAAGGCCAGTAGCCAGGGAAACAGCCAGCGAGGGAACCTGGCAGGAGTCCTGGGTGACATGTTGGTTGCTCTGTTTCAGGCATCGTTAGCAGAGTCCAGGTGGAAGAAGAGCAGAAGAGAGATGGGAAATAAGGAGGGAAAGAGAGGCGAGAAGACATAAAGGAGCTGAGGGAGGAAGGTGGGAATAAGGAAGAGGACTTTGGAATGGCCATAATTTAATAGGTGGCTGCAAACCAGAGGTGAGAGCGGCGATAATTAGCCTAATGAACACGGTATATTGTGGATTCACATCATGGTTATGTGCTATAAATGTCCTCCCTGTAGTCACCAGTAGAAATCTACAAAGCTGAAGTGAATACTTAGAATCAAAGTGAAGATAGAGCTGTGTTTCTTTTTAGTCCTGTGTTTTTTAGAGAGTTAGGACAGTACCAAATATAAGGAGTAAGACGCTTTCCTCATTTTTAAAGTCAGACAAAAAGACAGATCCAGTCAAATTATTCACAAGAATTCTGAAAAGCTGCATATGTAAATACATCCGTTTGACCGGACAGCATCGAGGACTCCAGCCAAATCATACGTCTGCTGCAGCCCAACCATAGCCTCACACTCAGGAGTCACAAACATCCTTTTGTTTTCGCATTACTGGCCTGAAAAAAGGTTTGCAACCCATGTCAGGCATTCGCCCTGAACAATGTGACTAACAACTGCACATGCATGATAACCATTTCCACTGCTTTGTTCTCGCTCAGCTGCCAGTCTCCCTCTGTAGATATATAGGAAACACATAAAGCACATAAAACACACGCACACACACTCGCGCTGGGGCTCTTTCCTCCCTGGTCCAGCAGTGTTTTCTCAGTAGAGGAGCAGAGGAAACAGCATGATCTAAATAGCTCATTAACTTTTGATGACTGGGTCCTTTGGCTGTAGATCTTGAAAGCAAACGGGAGCCAGACTCCTTATGGCTATTGATTCTGCAACACCCCCCACCCCCTCTGCACGTCCCGAGGAGGGCTACTAGGACTCCAAATTATTCATGCCAAGATCTGTGCATTTGTTAAAGACTGATTGGGACAGTGTGCGTCCTGTTCAAGCTCTGTTGGTTACAACAGCACAGAATGATCAACGTATTGCTGAGTTAAAGTACTAATAACAGCATGCTGACGAATTTACAACGAACATCGATGCAAATATTGATCCTGCCATTAATCGTAGCCCCATTAAAGACTTATTAGCAATCCTTTTTAACAGATCATGACCCTTTTAAAAAAGTAATGTCTTCTTATCGGACAATGCTGGCTATTCCTCTGTAGATTTCCACTTGTAATTCTCAGATTGTTCACCAATAAGGTTTCTATGAAGTCTCATGGATCAGGGTGAGTCATAGTAGTTGTAGTTCTTGCACTCTGTGTGTGGCATCTCTGAAAGCTGCAAGAGCTAACTTGGAAAAATGTGGCTGAAATGTCTTATAATCTCCTGAATCCACCGTCTACTATCTTGCATCCACTTGGAGGTTCTTTGTTGCAGCTGTTGTGTTTCCTTGCAGCCACATTTGACTTTAGCCGGTCCACATCTTCACCCTTGAGTCAAAACTGTCTGGCACGGAAAGCCTCTCCATTCGGCGTCCCGACAATAAGCTCAATGTTGGGGTTATTTGCATGGGGGAGGGAGAGGGGGGCTAATGCTTTTGTTGAAATACCAAACGGAAGTGGTGTATGTAAATTTGGATTAAGCGGATAAGGCCCTCGTCAGCTTCAATAAGTATTGTTGCCATTGTGTGAGCATATGTGTGTGTGTGTGTGTGTGTGTTTGCATGTGTTTGTGTGTGTTAAAAAATGGCTTTAGGCTGAAGAAATGCATATAAATGAGCTCTTTACCTGCAACTACCACTTCAATTAAAGGCTGCACTTAGGCAAGCTCATAACTGTGTGTTTTCATAGGGGGAGTGTGTGTGTTTGTGTGTGTGTGTGTGTGTGTGTGTGTGTGTGTGTGTGTGTGTGTGTGTGTGTGCACCCTCTGAACATATGTCGATACAAGCCTGAGGGGGAAAGACCAATCTGCACTTTTAAAATCGCACCTTGAACCGCTTGATGACTGCAGCCCGACGGGGCTACGTGTCGGGTGGTGATAGTGCCGCTCTATGACTCAACCTATATCTGGCGTTACGTTTTTTCCAGGCGTCACGTTCCGCGCGGCGCCGAGGGGGGAGAAAGAGCGAGGCACAGAGGAAAGCACTGATAAGGCACTGAGCTGGTCGTGTAGAGGGTCAGTGCAGTGGAGAGATAGGGCGGCTACATGGCGGAAGGAAGCCAAGCGTGACCACTTTTCTTACTCTTTCACTCATCCGCCTTTCCCTATCCGTCTCTCCAACCCTCCGGTCATCCTCAATATGGTCTTGTTATCTCACGCAGCACTGATGGCGGCTGTATGTGTGACTTGTGTGTGTTTCTGTGCTCCGATTTGTGTATGAATGCGTGCAAACCGGCCTCCCGTTTTATCACCCCCTGTGTGCAATTCCCCTAAACATCATTTCAGCCACAATTTGAGCTCTGCAACAGCGAGCACCGAGCCGTCTTTTCAGCATGAACAAAAAAAAGTGAGGATGAGACGAGGTAAAGCCCCTGCATCGATTTTATACCCACTCCTCGGCTGCAGCTGTCCTTGAATATAAATGACGCTGTTTCAACCCACTCCTCTCTGCAGGGCTCCCAGAATTCTTTATGGCTATCATGGTGAGGATCTCCCTCATTTTCTCAGCTTACCCAAACCTGCTCCTCTCAGATCCCCACAGCAACCAGGAGGATAGACCCCGACATCTGCCTCATCACTGAAACTCATTTTGACGCCCAAGAGGGAGGCAAACTAAGAGAGAGAATTTGATCTTCCACGAGTCTCTGGGAGCGAGTTCTCTAATCTTTCCCCCCACCAATCCAACGGGGCAGGGACACTTACTGTACATCTCACTCATCTCCAGTGGCGGCTTTGATTCTCTCGCTCCTCTCTGCTGATTTCGCATAATCACACGGTAATGAGGTTGGCTGCGGTGTGCCGGCGTGGCCCTGGTGCGCGGGTAGCTTGCTGGTGCGCTTGCATGTTAAAGGGGGTGCACGGAGGTTTTAGTTAAGAGGGGTAGCAGGAGGAGGAGGAGTTGGAAGGAGGAAAGAAAAAGGGGTCTGGGAGCCCCCTTACTTTGTGAGCACATTTGTTGGAAACACAATTACACAGGCGCACAGAAGCATACCAGGCTCCACAATGATTTCTCCATTCTCCAGCCGGTGGAGCGGCTAATTTCCTTAGCAGCTAAGTACTTATAGATTGCTCTGTAACAGAAGCTCGCGACAAAAGAGCCGAGCCCAACGGACGAGGGCAATGTATCGCATGATTGTTTCCACCTCATATCTGCCATAAAGTGAAGCTTGTTCTCATACAGGAGCCACATTGCCGTGTTACACACTCGGTGGGTAAACAACCAGGCTGGGGGCTTGATTTTCTAAAGAATAGGTGCTGAAAGAATCACCTCACTCTCTTACTCTACACATTTCTAAATGAACCAAACCAGCAGTTATATGCAGAAGTAGGACCCTGCAGTCTACATCAAATATCACTAGATCAGGGACAAGGTCTGCCTGATTTAGGGGCCAGTCTTAAGTCTAGGTGAATCCACATTTTGTGCTTATGCACGTCTCAAAGGAGGAGGATGTCACCCTCCTGATCTGAATAAATCTGAATGATAACGACGTCTGTTTTTATTAAACTTCATGAAATACAACATTAGGTTAAAGGGCTTTACTCAAACACACACACGTACATCTCTTTGTTGTTGTGGTGTCGCAGTAAGTCCCGAGGTATCTCATAAATATTACCTTCACACCAGCATTTTAAGTCCCTGTCCCCATTTTTCCAGATGGCAGCTCTCGTATTTCATCAACCTCACTTCAGCTGCACTCGGATCAGGGGAAGAATAGCTGCGTAGGAGTCTGTGGGTTTTTTACCGTGTGCGTATCCCGTAACATCACAAGTGCCAGGCGTCCCGCTGAGAGTGGACATGAGGTGACGGACCGCTGCGAGCTACTGTCAAACTCGGCGGGGGGTGTCGTTTACCCATCGTGCGGTGTTGTGGAAAAGCGAGGCATCACCCAAGTCGTGTCATTAACCCTTTACATGTGGCTGCGTCACAGCGAGGAGATATCGAGCTGAATACATTTGATGGCCGGTATAGAAGCTACAGCTGCCAATTAAGTGGAATGCTTTATGGCCTTTAAGTCTGCTTGAGTCTTTCTGTGGTGACACAAAGAGGAACACGCTGAGTGGTTCATTCATTTAAGGTGCTTAGGATTGGACCCCAACCGTTTTGAGGCCATGCAACCAGCCAGCAAGTGAGACTGTGTGTTTCCATTTACTATAAATACATGCTTAGGACATGCACAATCATATAAAGGCATTTATGTTAATGTCAGACTGTTTCACTGCCATATAAAAACCCTTATAGGAGCTTTTACTTGCAGATTAATTCGCCGTCATTCTGCATCTTTTGAGCCTCTAGCACCGTCACTGTCCACCAAACTGTCTGTGCATCATCACCATCCTTCAGATAAACTCTAAGTGGCACCTTTAATTGCTGAATAACATCTCTTGTTCATAAATATTCACACTTCTTTGTGTTACATTAAAGGATGATCTCAGTGCGTCTGATATTTACATTAAAAACTTCACTACGCTCTGAGGATTCATACGACGCCCCCATCCAACTTCACACACACACACACACAGTCCAACCCAACCTACTGACCTGCTTTCTGAACACAGCAGATGCACATGATGTTCTCTTTCCCTTCTTCTTCTTCTCCTTCACACACTCACACACACACTCAGATAAGGGGGTGAAGAGCGGAGAGGTCTTGTGGGTGCTCATCACACACACTTGACAGAAGCGGCGCTCTTGGCAAGGAGGAGCTACATGATATATGAAGATGGCCACTTTGAGCCCACCATCACACACACACACACACACACACACACACACACTGCTCATCAGCCCCCTGCCCTCCAACCAGCTCTTGAGACACTGATGGTGACATATATGGAACACATGCAGACTGAAGCCTCTTAAATATTCATGTCTCGTCTGTGTTCCTGTACATCGACATGTGCACCACAGACAGCGTGTGTGTGCAGTTTAGTGTGTGTGTGTGCGTCCATACATTTGCAGACAGATGTCAGTCTGGGCTTGAGGGACTGTGTGTGTGCATCGGCTGCATATCGGTACATGATTGTGTGCTTCTGAGCAGCTGTTTGTGTCTATTGTCCTACATTTCAGTTGTGCGTGAAGACAAACGTCAGTCGTCAAATTCTGCAGACTCGATTTTATTCTGTGAGAGCGTGTTTGAAGGATCATTCTAAAAATGTTTACAGAGGATTATATCAGGAGGAAAATATCTCAAGAATGTGAAAAGACAGATTATTACATGCATTTTAGAGTATCTAGTGCCCTTCAGGGTGCTTTTGCATGATTTATATCCACCAAACATAAGCATGAAATACATTCATGCAGCATTACATTCAATAGAGGAGTTGTATGAAAGCTATGTGTTACCAGCCCAGGCATGTGGACCTTTCTCTGCAAGGAGGACAGAAGGATGGTGGTGCTAGTTCTCCTAACTTTAGCCACACACCTTAAGTCGGACTTCAAAACATCCCTACCTCAAATAATTCCAATAATTGACAAATGTGCATCAGTAAAAGTCTCCCAATGAGCTAATTCAGGAGTTATCTTGGAGCTAGGTTTAACAACTCTTAATGTTGACCCCACAAAGACATGCAAAAGACTCTAACCTCCAACAGAGACCAGAAAAGCTGCTACAGTTTGAGCTATGACACCTGCACCTGTCAGTCTGGCCTTTTGAAACAGGTGCAGAATATTTGCCTTAGATTCAGTTTGACAACATGCAAAGTCCAGATCATTTTGAGCATACTGAACTCCTGATGTGACACAAACCAGCAGAGGAACTCCTGATGTGACACAAACCAGCAGAGGAACTCCTGATGTGACACAAACCAGCAGAGGAACTCCAGTGCACACAAAGCAGAAACTAAGAAAATGAGTCTGACCATAAAACAGATTCTTAGAGGGAAACAAACGCCATGCATTCCAGCAAATGTGCTCTCTCAGTCCTCCGAGTGGCTTTAATGTTCCTATATACGGTATACTCGCTCCATTTTCCTCCCTCTTGAGGAAGCACTATGTGTCGTTGCGGCGGAAACAGCACTATCACGGTGACCCATCTCTGTTTGGAGGGTATCCCACAGGCTGGAAGTAATTTAACACGTTGTTTCGACCCAAAGAGACTACAGCAAAAACAGCTGATGGCTTTGGATATTAAAACCCCCACGATAACTCGCGCTCTTCTCAAAATGACCTTTGGGTCCGTCCGGGTCTTTACGAGACACCGTTTTAATGAAAGCCCTTGCCACAAGGTCTATCTCCACACTGTAATGTATGGTCGAGTGTCGGGGCCTATTTGCCGTCATAACACTTGAATCTAATCAGAGGAGAGGCCACTTTTAGAGTGTTTGGAGAAACCACTTGTGCCCACAGGCAATCAACACCTCATCAGAGGCCCCCCTCTCGTGTGGAGAGAAGGGGGCACGAGGCCCGGCAGTGAAGAGCACAATTTTACCTCCTTGTCTTTTTTTCCACCTCTTTCTTCTTCGGCTGTGCCCTTTGTTGTGCTGCTCATCCCTGGATTGCAGATTCCTCAGTCCTCGTCAGACACTTAAAATTGAAGATTTGGAGTAGTAGTCGGGGGGTTGAATTAATTGGGAGCGTTACCAGGGGCAGACGTTAATGACAAAATTTCTAGTCGTGCAGTTTGCTTTGAGATAAGGCGTTTTGCATCACAGTAAAGATATAACAAGTCAGACAATGCACAAGCTTTATGTGATTGATCCACAGCTGAATAAAAGACAAGACTGCGACCTTTGAGGGACCAAGGTCGAGGAGAGACTTGTGCTTGAGTACAACAGCGGCTAAAGCTGTCCACTCTGCATGCAACGCTGCAACAAGACGCCTGAATGTTCGCAGCAGACTGTTGATGCAGTCTCAGCTCCACAGTTGTGAGATGAACACTTAGTGCGAGCTCTACTGGGAGAGAGAGAAACACTGTACAACCTGGGCTCAGACTTCACGCCTGCACGGGGAATTATCTACGCTTTTCCCATTGTCACCGAGCGCCAGCGCATATCTCCAACCCCGGCACATTGATCCGCTTCTGAGACATAACAGAAGGATACGTATGATGTCTGTTCCCCGTGAAAAACTCTTCCACCTGTTTCCCCCCACGATCCCCGTCAGGAGAGACAGACAGACAGAAAGAAAGCGGGGGAGAGGGTGAAGATAGAGAAGAAAGGCGGCGTAATACACACAGCTGCAGACACACTAATGATGTTGTCAGACAGCTTTCGAGTCTTTGAACACACTCCCAGTTGTGTTTGCGGGTGCGCACACTTGTGGACTAACACATCGCTGTATTAGACAGACACTCCATCACTGTCAGGCGGCAAATTTGGAGGGAGAGGCGGTTTCCTGCAGTTGCAACAAATCTCAAAAAGCCCTTTTGTGGCTGTCAGTCTGCGAGTCTTTCATTTTGACGGGGGAGAGAACCAACAACATCAGACTCTACAGCGTTCTTTTCATCTTCAGGGGGAAACAGGAAGACAAACAAACCAGTTATGTCCTGCTGTGTCTCTACGGTCCAATATTTCATGAGAACACATGAAACATGAGAGTGAAGATACCTGCTTTCTGGATCAAGAGGGATTATCCAGCTCATTCTAGCATCTAAAGTGGTCATTAAACCGTATCATGCAGCATCATTCGGCCACTTTCTTCCACACACTCTACACTACGAGTGGAAAATTTGGGCATTTTAGCTTTAACTTCACATGCTGCATCAACATTATCTTCCTTAAACGCTGCTACAACATGCAGCATAGCTTGTTGAGCAGAGCTCTGCACCAAACATGCTCCCACTAATGTTATTCATGGCCTCTCTGACTGACACATTAATCAAAAAGCACAATCTACTTTGGTCTGACATGATCAAGTGCATGGCTCTTTGTGTCAAATGCCCCGACCGCTTAATGTAGGTTTTATAGTTTAGTAGTTGCACTCACGACAGGGATAAGTAAACACTGAATCAGTCACAGTGATGGCATGCAGCTCATGTCATCACGAGTGCATGAGAGTGAGTGTATGCATGAAATATGAAAGCGTCTGCAGGTGCAGGTGGGTTCTGGACAGGTGGGTGTTTGCAGATGCATTTTAATACCCTGAACTTATATTTTTACTGGCACAATTTTAACACCACTTCAGCTGGTGCAAAAGCTGCAGAAGCCAGCTTTTAATTCTCAGTTTTCTGCCCTTTGTAGCTTCTATTGCTGCCATTAGCACAACTATTGCACTGTATTTCAAAGTCAAATACTCTTCTTTTGATAAGAAAAAGAAGATCAACTTTGCACATGTCTTTAAAAACCTTATAATATGCATAAAGGTGCCATCTTTAATAGATTTAGCTCAACATGTCCAATGTGCATGCTTGCTCTGTAGCCCTGTTGTTCAATATTTGAAGCTTTAGGATTTAAATATGCAACATCAAATAAATCAGTCAAACTATCCGACTCAAGGAAGTTTTCTTCTTCAGCGTCTAATCAAACAACGTCTGCTGTTAACACTACAACATCAGGGTAATTTAAGCACCATCTGCAGCTGCTACCTCCACCCCTCTGATAATAATGAGGACTGTTCGGGAGTACAGCTGACAGGAAGTAACACCATATGTGGAAATGTGCTTTAAGCAGCGGCTACATCGCTAAGTTTTTGCAGCACAGCTAACGAAAAACAACAAAACCTGCGAAACCAAACCGTCGTGTTGTGTCTGCGCGAATGAACCGCCAACACAACCCTCCTCGTCATGCTCGCCATCGCCTCCCCCTCCTCACCCGCCTCCTCCAACTTGAGAGACAATTCCTCTGTTCCTTAATGATGTCTGTGTGGGAGGGGCTTTTTTTACACCATCAAAGACAAGACACTCAAAGGCGAATATAAGCAATGACTTAATCATTGCACCAGCGCTTTAAAGCTATGTCTCTCACCCTCTCTCTCTCTCTCTCTATCTCTTTTACTGACACACACACATTCACACACTTCTCCCCTCCTCCTGTGTAACTTTGCTAGAGGCAGCGGCATGGCACCTTCTCGCTTTCTTTAGAACATTCTCGCACTAATCAGTGGAACCCTGTCCTCGCCCAGCACACGAGGAAGGGGGGGAGTGTGTGGGGCATGAATAAGGCACCAACGTCAGCCATGTTCTCTTTTTCTATCTATCACCCTCTCCCAAAAAAAAAAGAAAAAGAAACCAACCCCCCTCCCCTCCCCTCCCCTCCTCTACTCTGAGCCCTGGGTGAGTCTTTCTGGAGACAGCACCCTCTTCTTTTTGATGTTTGACAACTGAGAGAGGGGGAGGAGGGGTTAGGGAGGTGGGAGGTGGGGGGAGAGCACCTTTCATCCAGCGGATGCTATCCTAAAGGGAAAGACGGGATGTGTATGTGAGGCTGCATGTGCATACTGTGAGATTTCGGGCTCTGCAGGATCGAAGCCATCTTCAAAATGACACAAAAGCATCCTTTGAACAACAGGTGCAGTGAGTCAGAGGTTATCTCTCAGGGTCATTAAGCCCAGTCTTTAAAAAAAATCAACTCCCCCTGCAGATGCTTTTATGCAGAGGTGAGTCATTTTGTGCACAAAGCGTCCGAGAATTAGACTTTGAAATCCTTGATCTTTGGATTTGATCTGCGCAGCTTCTGAAGTCATCGCAGCTTTTTCAGGCGGCTGCAAAATGAAGTCAGCTCAGGTTTGAGCAGTGACCTTAAGGTGGACTCCTCACTTTGGATGCAAAAGACGATCCTCAATGGGGAAAAAAAAGGGGAGAGAGAAAGCGAGTAAAATAGATACAACTTTCAACTATCCTTGCAGAGTTTACTGCGCTGTGCTTCTTTGTTTACAGCTGCTGCAAACCTGCAGGGTGAGATTTTACAGATGGTCAATGTTAAACATTCAGCTTCAGTGCTCTTTAAAGTGCTGCTGACCTTTTGGAGTAAAACATGCAGATAGTTTATAAAATCGCAAAAGGATGACAACAAAAATGTGTCCGATGAGGGAGAAGACGTCCACTGGACACAAGAGACAAGCATAGTGCTGCCTGTCGATGAGCAGCTTCACAGGTGATGCTCGTTAACTGCAATAAAGCTGCAACCTCTGGAGTTGAAGTGCACAAATCTGCACGATGTCATTATTTTCATGGAGACAGAGTTTTAAAAAATCTCCATGAAATGTGAAGTAAATAAAAATATTAGATGATGAGTAAAAACCTGCAGAACAGCACTTTGAGATCAAAAGCATGCAGCATCTTTTATTAAAGCATGCTGTCTTGTAGTGTTTGCACAGAGCGAGCTGACTGTAAATACAGTATGTACACCCTCTCATACCTACATGTGTCACGCTCTGAGATGAACATTTGCTCTAACGAGTGTCTAACCCCCGGTTATCTCTGCACACCCCGTAATAAAGACATGCAGCCCGTGTCCCTTCACTCGCTTCGTGCAGGAGAAAGAAAGTCACACGTGTCCTTGTCCCCGCGTGGAGGCTCTTGTCATTGTGCAGCAAACGGCCTATGATCTCCCCCTTCGCTCTCTCGCTCACTAACATAAAGCCCCCTCAGGCTCCTCGCTCGCCCACCTAAGGTTTCAAGGTTGCTGCTCCGCTGTCACATTCTGACTATTCTCTGTGCTTTTCTCTCTCTTCTCTTATCCTGAGCTGTGAATAGAGCGATCACCTCCCCCTCACTGCCGGCACCGTGAGCTGATCATTATGCCCGGATCAGGCCGAGGTAATGGAGTCTTCAAGTCACTTTATATACACACTGTCTTCTTCTTCTACTGTATGTTTCCTGACAGCACACTCTCCCCTCCTCTTAGCTGTGGGAGCGTCATGTTGTGCTGCAGTTGTCTTCCTCTTGTTATTCTTCAACGTCTAACTGGGATCACCTGTATCTCTAAACATATGTTCATATCAAGATCTGTGCATAATGTTGTCTGTTATGTTTTCTATACGACTACATTTGCATGAATTTACATACTTTTAGATTTAAACATTTGATTTGCATCTCCTGCAAAAGCATTCGTGCAGTTAATGTTCCTTTTCTGTAGCATCTCATTATCATGAAACTTCAGTGTGAAGTTTGGACGTTCACTGTCGCCAGTATAAAGACAGTCACACCACGACCTACAGGCCGGGTACAGATGAGTTTGGTCTCAATCATCAGCTCCACCTCTTTGTTTTCTAGATTAATCAAAGTTAGGTACAGTCAGTGTGTCCAATAAGCGAACGCCATCATCAAGTTTCCTCCTCAGAAACCAACATCCATGTTTTATATGGTCTAATTTCTAATTTCTGTAAAGCCATTAATTAACAAACATGACAGTAATAAGTGTTTTTTAACCATAATGTTAATTACACTCATAAATCATGGTGATAATCACACCAGTTGTTATTACTGCTCTCTGTAATTACATCTGTTCCCTTCAGCTGCTGAAATGCTCTCTGGAATCTCAGTGAACCTTGGTCTAAACGGTGAAACCTGCCCCGTAGCACATCTCTATTTCAGCTCCATCCTGCATGTCAACTCCAGTGTCTGTGTCGGTGTGTCTCTCTCCGTCCTTTGACTCTTAAGAAATCCTTTTATGTCGCCATTCGTTCAAGAGCAAGGGGCTTATTTTGTAAACTCAAAAGAGAAATTCTCCGCAGAGAAAAGAAATTGGACATATCAAAGAACGAGGCTGCGACATTTAATCACCAAATAACTCCTGAGTGCCTTGAAGATCACAGATTCATGATTTATTGCTGTATAAGAGGATCTGAGGGCAGATCGGTCTTTTAAGAGCCTTTTAAAATGTTTTTGTATTGCTTCTCACTTTATAAAACCCGCTGGAAATGGCCAGTGTCATTGCACTGAATGAATTCAAACATTTTTTAGGAGTCTCACAAGGTCAGCAGGAGAGTTAGGACACTTATACACACACTCACGCTCGAATCTATAAATCCAAGCATGTCGGCCTTGGTGCAGTAAAACCAGCAGTCTCTCTTTCTGTCTCTTTATCATTCCTTACAGAGTCGTCACACACCTCAACACATTCGTCCTCCACCCTCTCTTTCTTGCCCACTTCTTACCTTCAGCTTCATTCAGCCTATCCAGACCTTGGAAAGAGTCGTAATTGTATGCAGTCAGAATGCCTGGAAAAAAAAAAGAAGAAGGAGAAGCTGCACTCAAGTCTTCTTTTCATAAATTGTGCTGCATGCTTCTTGCAAGATAACCGAGTGCACTTCCTCAAACTTGTTCAAATATTTTAGCCGACGTTTTTTGTCGGCTGTGAAAACTTTCTCTTCACAATGACTGCCATGCAGTTTCTCTTTGGAACACAATGAGTTTGGAGAGTTTTTGACAAGCCTGGAGGTCATTCAAGTTCTCCAGCTCATGAGGGGCTGTCACAAAAAAACTGGGGCTGTCTAGATTTCATACTATTTCTGGGTTTGCTGTCCAGTATCCCAAAAAAAAGGAGGCCTATTTTCAGGATTCTGCACCTCCAAACCTCTGTGAGTTCGATGGTGAGAATGTGGCGGGCCGAAATCTTTCCATTACCTGAACCATGACCTGGTTTTCATGCACATATTGCAGGAAGGGAGATTAAGGAATAGTAGCCATAGGGTGCAAAAGAGGCTGTTATTGAATGTGCTCTGGGGTTTGCAGAATCCATGAAGAGTACATATATCAGGAGCACTCAGCATGCAAACTAAATCAGCTTGATCTGTATTAACTTAGCTGTTCTCCCACAATGCACAGCCTCAAGTTGCTCCATCATATCTCTAAAATTAAACTTATAGGAGCAGTTTTTCATCCAGCTCCTCCTCCCCTTGTGTCCTATTACCTTCTTTACTCGTCATATATCCTTCCTTCCCTCTTGTCCACACTTGTCTGTGTACAGTTTTATTTTTACAAGGACATATACAGCCAGGATGACTTACTGCCAGCAATTTCTGCTTGACTTGTGTCACGGTATTTCTGCTGTTGTTGGCCAAAGTGGTAGCACTCCAGTAACTGTCAGATAAATATGGATTTCAGGATATATATTTATCCCTGGAAACTGTAATTTTTGTCTATTTGTAATCTTGATCTTTCCGCCTTCTTCTTCAAACACCTGCTGTCGGTGACGTTGAAGAAGATGTAGTGCAGCAGATAAAGAAAAACAGAGCATAGAAGAGCTTGAAGGAGGAGTTTATCTATGTAGTACATGATATTTTCTTCACTTTAAGACTCTCGAGCTGTACCGCTGTCAACATGATGGATAATGTTTTAGGGCGAGGTCTCCCGGGAGTGATCTGTTGTCTGTACAATCAACTGTGGAGAGCCGAGACGGGAAGAGAAAGAAGAGAATGAGAGAAACTGACAGAGGGCAGCAGACGGAGGGGAGAAGCAGAACCAGTCCTCATTACAGCCAAATCCTGCTGGGGGTTCACCAAACTGGGGCGATTTGAAGTTGAAAGTTTAAAGAATTTCACTGTCTCTGTCTCGCACTATCTCTTTCAGTGCTTCGGTAACAAGGAGAGACACACACCTCCAGTTGGCGCACACACACACACACTCTCGGCGCCCTAGCTACGGCCTATGGGAACTCATTATCTTCCCAGACGAGTGGTGCCACAAGTCGCCAGGTCGGTCTCTTGCCACCGTGTCACTTTGGGTTCCAATATAAGGGTTGGGTGGAAGGAGACAGAGAGACAAGGCGACAGTCGCCATGAGGGGTTTGAGTTTGGTCTCTGAGGCATTACATCGTGTGTTTGTGAAGGTTTTCTGGAGTCATTTGTTAGGCAAGTTCTAAAAATGTACAGCTCAAACTTTAAAACAAGTCTAATGTGATTGGCTGATTGGAGCTGGAACTAAGTCATTCACCGTCTCTGTTCCAGCCTGCAGGTTTGTTTTGCTATTTATTTTCATCCTGCATAAAAATACAGAAGGATTAAGTCCACACTTTGATTGGACAATCCACTTCAAACCCACTTCAATTTCCTTGAGAACCTAATAGGTAAATGACAGGTAAACCTGTTATCTCCAGAGCAGCAGCAGTGAGCGTTAATGCGTTGACCCTGGATGGAGGTTAGCAGGTCATCCACTCACCGCTGCACAGATGATCTACGCAGCGGCTCGCAGAAATAGGTCGATGGCATAAACTAAATCCAATAGGAATATTGCTTTTCATTGATTTTTTATCCACCTTGGGATAATACACGTATTTCAGAGGCTGCGTGTGTGTGTGCGTGTGAGCGCGGATGCATAAACACATGATGGATAAAACCACAGATGATTGGTCGTTACAGTGTGTGTTGACTAATGCCTTCATCATGGCCACCAATGGAAAGCTAACTCTTCCCGGACGTATAGGAGACATAATACAGTATAAGACTATAACTTAGAGCGAGTGTGTTATTATTAGTGTGCCGGGGTGCTCGCTCGCCCGCCCGACCGCTGCACAGAGAGACAGAGGAGAGTTATTTGTTAAATGCCACCACGACTGTACCGGGGTCCTAATTGGATTTCCTCTCTCGCTCAAAATGTCCCCTCGACTTTTTTATGGATATGACCTCTGAGTCGGTCACACACACACACACACGCTCTTACAGGCACACACACTCAGCCCAGTATAGACACACATATTGGGCAAATGTTTGACATTCACATACATAAATGAGCATAATTATCACCTATGTTTAAGCTGCATAAGGACTTTGTTTGTGAAAAGCATTTGGTGGAGGAGCGCAGTGAAGTCACTTAATTAAAAACTATAACTTTGCTCCCAAGTTTTTAAATTATGCTGCACCCAAGCTGCTTCATACGGATCTTACAGCTGAATCTGATCCAAGAAAAGCAAAATATTACAGTAAAATATAGAATATAAGTCGCATTTGTTTAAAAATATATGCAATGTGCAATTTCTCTGCAGCTAAGTCTTGTAACCTCTTTTTTCAGCATTTAGAGTTTGCAATTCAGCTAGCTACAATGACTCTACCTGCAGCCGATCCATGCAGAGTCGCTCCACACACCTCCACTGGTCACTAGTAGTCCACAGTTGTGTACTCTTTTCAATCGAATAAGCTCTCCATAAGATTTATATACTTAATAATAACTTTAAGGACTTATTTTGGCCACTCATTGAGTTTAAGCACAGGTGTGTGTGCTTGATTGCCCTTGATTGGGAACAGCTGTGTGAAGCTCGTTGGACTCTCTTGCATGGTGGAACCAGAGGCTTGTAATAAACATGAACCTAGATTATAATAGAGGAGGATTACATAACTCAGAGGCATGCAGATGCAAAAAGACTATAAGTAGGGGTTAATTTAATTGAGAATGTTTCAGATTATCACTTTAAAACTTGCACAGTTCAGTGTTCTGGCACAGGTGTGGTTCAAACCTGCAGCCCCTCACTCTCTCCTCCAGCTTCCTGCTCTACCCACTGTCCTCTTCCTTCAATAAAGCCAGAATATAACCATACAAATATTAGATTAACATACAATGTGAGGAAAGATACCCTCAAAACTTTCGAGCACTCTATTCAGCTTTTCTAAAATACCTCCTGACGCACACACACTGCATTCTGGGATAGTGATATGCAGCTAATGTGTCCTAAAACCGTGCACACAATATGTGCTCGCAATCTGGCAGGGGAAACGTGTTGTTTGTTCCTTTTGTTCTCATGTTTTATCACCATATAGCACCCGAAACTGCGTGAAATCTGCGGCGTGCACCTTGAACCTGAACTAGGGCAGAGACACAGAATGAAATCTGTCTCGCTCTCTCTCCTGCGTATACACACACGGAGCGCCCTTATGTACAAATCCACAACAACAACAACAAAATAAGAGAGGGAGAAAAAAATCTCATCTGATGGATACGTTCTGCTGACTTTAAGTGTTTATTCATGCTGTTTTACTTGCTCTGCCTCATCATTCTGGAAAACAAACCTGTCCGCCTGTTTACAGATGGCAGAGCTCAGAATAATCCTCATCTACACCCACACACACTCGCTTCATGCATACCTTCTCTACTCCTACTTTAATAACCGCTCAGGCCTCAAATCTCCCACACATGTGAATCTATGTATTTGCCATATGTCTTTTTATCATTAAAAGTACGACAGTCCGTGTGACTCCAGATGCTGAAGTCCTCATCCACGTCAGAAACCACAGGTGTGATAGATTGGTTCGTTTTTGTAATTACAGCTAATTAATGCTAACGAGTCTATCAACCAGGAATCATGTGTGTCGGCACTGTTTAATTACCGTATGAATAAATAGAGTGGAGCGTTAACATGAAGTCAGCATATTGTTTACTGTTTGTATTTGGCCAACATAGATCCAGGAAATGTGTTCATTTACATACATGATAAGAAAATTGCCCTGCACGGCTATTAGCATGTTAATGGCTGCATTCACTACAAGGCCAGAGAGGGGACAATTAAAGCTCTTAAAGGGGGCAGGGATAAGCTCCTCTTAGCGGTGAAGGCAGGTTTTATTTTTGATTTAACGCAGCTTTGTGTAGGAAGTTTAAGCACTGTTCAAGAAGGAGATATTAAATGCGACTAAATTGATAAAATCTCCACGGGGTATTAAAGGCGGCCATTTTCACCTCAAATTATTACTCCCTCTGTCTTTTTCTCTTTTTCAATGTAAGCAAAAAAGGCAGAATGTCACATTTGATATTCACCACATCCTCCTCTGCCCAATCCCCGAGAGTCACCCGGTGCCAGATGACGAGCAGGCTGCCAGGGGTCACCCGGCAAACCGCTCGCTCTCTAAACACCCGCCGGTCCTCTGCGGAAGTGACCTAATAACTGTGCCAGGCCCTCGCTGCACCCTGCCATCTCTGCCCTCCGCTCAGCCGTCCGCTCAGCGGCCACAGATCGTGATCTCGCCCCCGCCGCCTGCCTTCGAGGATTTCATCCCCCCTTCCCCCCCACCCAACCTCTACTTCTCCCGCCTCGAGGAATCCTCCGCTCTCCAGTTTTTACGAGGAGGGATTTTATGAGCTTCATCTACTTATTTTTCCCTCTTCTTCTTCTTCTTCTTTTTTTTTCTCCAGCCTCCTAACAGACGTTTCTCAGCTCATTTCCATCGCATGCCCTACAGGGAATCGCCAAGCGTAAAGTTGTGTCTCTCCCTAGCCACCGCTCAACTTGTGCGCCCATAAAGCAAAATAAAAATGCGCTTTAGTGATTTGTCAACTTGTGTCCTCGAGGGAGACGTAATGTGGAGATGGGATATCCTTGAAATCCACTGTTTGGAGACGCTGCGTGAGCCATCTTTCAAACGTGTTCCTGAACAACTGGTGTGTTTCTGTGTGTGTGTGTGTGTGTGTGTGTGTGTGTGTGTGTGTGCTGCAGTGGTACCTCCACAGCACATGAGAAGTTAAAGGAGGCACTTCATCTCTGATTGTTTTGGGTCCTTTACTGCTCTACAGAAATATAAGACAACAGATCTTCAAATCAAACCACACTTTCATTCAAACATGACTCCTCCTCACTCCTCTATTGTTCCTCCCTTCTTCCTGGACTCTCTCTCATCATGCACCCACATGAAAGACAGCTCCTCATGACCTCCCGTTATCTCCCATCCATTCCTGTTTCCCGTCCCCGCCCTCGTATTCACACCCGGCCCATTACCGTCAGACAAACCGCCACGTGCTTGCCCCCCCTTCTTACCGCTCGGACGGGTGGCAACAATAGAGACAGGAGGGCCAAAATGGCAGCCGCCCGCCCCCTGTCTGGAGCGTCCCCCCGGGGCTGGTCGCGTATCGGCACAGCCAATCTTAATGCACGTCTTCCGCAACAAATTGGCCAGTTTACTTAAGAGTCTGCTGTGGCCCATGAATATTTGATGTGGTCAGGGCTGCAGAGAGGTGGGATACAATGACAGGGTCTTATCTTATTTAGCCAGACAGAGGGGGTCGGTTCCTGGCCCGACCCAGAGTACTCCAAAGCTCTTCTGGGATCTGGAAGAGCTCGATCCAGGAGAAGTATGAAACATTTTTTTCCCATTTGTCCACACCTTTGAAGTAGAAGAAGAAGCCCCGGCCTCTTGGATGAAAACCAAATGGAGAGAATGCCGTCTCCTCCCGCCCCTCCATGATTGACATTTGGGAAATAACACAATGGGCTTTTAACAGGTTTAATGGACCCACGAGTGGTGTAACACACCCCACAGTGTGCTCACTCTCCTCACTAAATGAAAATGTAAATGTGAATCAAAATAACAAAAAGGAAAACAAGATCACAATACGGCTCATGTTTCATCTTCTGTGCCGCCGTAAGAAAAGCAGAGATTTGATCGTCGGCGCTGCGAAACGAGACGGCATTGTTGGAGGAGAAATGCGAGTCCAAATATGTTATTTCTCTCCACACAGTGAGGGCAGGGAGAGGAAACTAAATAAGGATAGTTTCCCAATTATCCCTCCCCCCTTCCTCACTCTCTTTCTCTCTGTGTGTGCCTTCCCTCTGTCCCTCTGGGCCTGAGGTAGCTGTGTGATTTAAAAAAGGCCTCTCATATTGCCTTGGCCGTGATGGCTAGTAATACTGTAGCCTCCAAATCAATGGAGCCTGTCCTAGATTTCGCTGCGGTCTCAACTCTCTCTCTATAAAGGGATCTGGAGGGCACTCTATATTTTTATTACCTGCAGAGAGAAATAGAGAGGTTGGGACCTGGATCTCATTTCACACACACACTCACACACACAGAGTCATGTATGTACACACAACTGAAGCTGGAAACTGGTGCTCTAAAGCAGGCCTGCATGCATGAACACACTGCACCAGCACACACACACACACACACACACACACACAACTGTCCACCTACTGCACCTGAAAGCCCCTGGTGGCAGGGAAAAGGGGACCCCAGCAGAGCCTGTCTCTCTTCATTAGCAGCAGAACACACACACACACACAGGGGGACATGATGCAAATGCCACAGTGGGTTACGCTGACTACTCTGCTGACTGTGCACATTGGGAGGCTGCAGCAAGGGAAAGGTTGCATCCAGTTTCTAGAGAGAGCGGAGGACGAAAGAAAGAATGAGATGTCTTGAATGCTGCATGCTCGCACCAAAAGAAGCATGCCTGAAAGTTGCAACTTCATTCTACTTCTTAAAATGCAACATGAACTTGCATTTAAGGGGAATAGACAACAAACTCTGTCTTTTCTGCTGCCTGAGCAAGAGGAGTGTTCAATGTCAATTAGAGGCAGAATTAGAGGGGGTGGGACTGTGCTTGCAAAGTCAGTGGAAAGGCAAATGTGCAAACAAAAGCAAGCTAGCTAAACAGACTCACACTGCTTATTTATGTGAACTAGCACAAAGTGGGGACTGAAAATTTGGCACCACTCCTTTTCACTCAAGACACAAGACAACGTGGATACTGAACATGCAAATGAGCTGAATGAATCACGTTTCACACACAGTCGCCCTGCATGCAAAACTCGTCCGCTCACACACCTCAGCCCGAGACATCAGCAGGGTGAAGGCGAACATCTCTCCTCTCCCCCCCATGAGCCCCTGCGCCCCATCAACCCACCCCGCCTGCCAGCCAGCGATCCATCCAGCCAACCTTCGTCAGCAGCTAATTAAATCTACCACTATTCATTTGGCCCTAATGTGCTTTTAATTGGATTACAGGGCCGGTCATGGGGAGGGTTCAGGAAGGGGTGAGGAGGACAACAGAGAGCAGGGCGCGAGGTGAGGGGACGAGGGAGGAGAGGCTGTTTGACAAGAGCGTGAGCGAGGTAACCTTATTATTCTGTCCGAGCAGGAGGGCAGAGCTGGGGAGGGAAGGATGGAGAGGCAGGAGGAAGGAAGGAGTTTTCTAATGATGTGTTGATTGTTTGTTTTTGCAGTCAGCAGGATTTAGGTTTCAAGAAAAACTCTGCACATCTGTATCCAGCGGGGGGGACGGAGAAGGGCAGAGACAGAGGGGGGGGGGTTGGCGGGGGAGAGAGACAGGGCTTTGATGTGGTGATAAGAAAGTTACAGTGTGTAACAGCACCCAGAAAGACAGCACCCAGTGATAGCCAGAGAGGGAAGAAAAGATCTGAAGAGCGGGAGGAGTGACGGGAATACGAATGGCGGAGAGAGGAACTGAGGTTTTTCTGCTACGATGGTGAGAAATGTGTGAGTTGTTTATTGTCAGAAGTAGAAGTCCTAAGGGTTTGGGAGATGCAGGAATGCAGGAGCTCAAGTGTAGAGCTTTTAATAGTCTCGTGTTTGAACTCTAAAGCAGGACGAAGTGAGAGAAAGATGCTGTTTCACCAAGACTTGCCTAACTTTCCAGAATAAAAAAGGCCCCGGCACTTCACCACTCGCTTGGTATTCGAGTCACTGCCTGCGACTAGATGAAAAAGAGAGGATTTTGAAAGAACGAGGTCAATGTTTAATTTTTAGTTGAATTGATAAATAAATTACAGTCGGATCGATGGACTTTTAATCTGCAGCTGGTCTTGACAGGCAGCCAAGTCTTGCTCCCCCTCCCCGCCCACCGGTCGCAGCCAGCGTTGGCAGACTGATTATGAATGAAACTTGTGTCCGGCAGGCTGACCCTTCATCTCTGGAGCCCGGCCCATGTGGAGCGTGACCTTGGGCACATTAGAGCTGCAGCACAAGGAACATATGCTGACACCCAAAGTCTTTCCTGGCATTTTTCAGACACTCTTAAAGTGGCTGCGATCAATATCTTGTATCGAGACTGGTTTTGGAGACTATATGGAGGGTGAAAATGTTAAAGTGATACACACAGATTTGTGAGCTCTTCTTCATGCCTTTAGTGTCTTTCGACTTTGTTTTGATTCTGAAACCAGATCCTTGAATGCTTTGGATCATATTTTCTGCATGCATTATTGGGAGAGACAGGCTTAATGACCTTCCCTGCAGCCACCAGGGGGAGCTCTAACTATTTTGGCTTCACTTCAGGGGATGCTGTGGTGCCATCCATTTGTTATAGTCTCCAAAAGTTTGCCAAATCTCTCTCAATGTTTCAGTAATATGTCGCAGTTTTCTTTTGCTGCCCCCTAGTGGCTAAAAAGTATAGCTGACATTAAAAATGCAATGTAAACGCAGGAAAATTATGTGTTTACAGTAAGACTAATGTCTCAATTAATCACTGCAGTTATGATCTATTGATATTAACAAGAAATTACAGGATCATTTATTTTCCCTCTCTGCAGTGAACATGGTTTCAGCCCACCTGCACATCCTGCTTGTTTGGAACCCCCCGTGTGTTTCTGTGCAGGTTTGCGTTACCTCCCAGAGCTCATGGCCTCCCATTGTTCCCAAAAAAACAAACATTAATGGGCTCCATTTCTGCGTTTTCTATTACCCTCTACTGTAACATACTTCATGTGGATGCAATGAAGTGTCAAAACAGAACCTTAAAGCAGAGCGGCGGTCATATCCACGCAGAGAGGAATGGAGCTGCTTTCAATACGGATGACGTGATTTTGACTTCATGGAGCTGCAGAGATGTTTTTTGGGGGGGCAAATTAAAAAAGGTTCATCATCCATCAAGTGATGAATTATGTTTGCCAGCGCAGCAACAACTGCTTTAATGCACTTTCGGAAACAATGGGAGGCCGTGACCTCTCATGGGGGAGGCAAAGCTGCAGCAGAGCAAGCGTTGGTGAGAACACGCTTTGCAATGGTTGAAAGGAGGGGGAGATTTTTCAACATCATGCTACTTTTACTGGTAATTAGGAGTGTAAGTCAGCCTATGAAGCATTTTCTGTTGGGTTGTAAGATATGATAAAGCCTGTGTTTTTGAGATTATGATGAAACATTTAGGTTACCTTATTTGCGTTTGAGTTAAAATCCCTTAAAGCTAGAGCCTGAGAATCAAACCTTTAACGTCACCTGACAGCCTCAGCTTAACCATAGCAATGTTAATCTCATGGCAGTACCGCTGGGACCTCTGTGGCCCTGTAAGCCTGCTGACACAAACAAGGTGACACTTTGGTCGCCTTGGTTTAAGACCCGGCCTCTAACGCACATCCCAACTAGATGATGTCAAAATCAATACAGCAATGTCATCAGGGCCGGCTTCCAGGAGTAATGACGGTGCCTCAACCTGCTCTGAAGGCATGCACATGCACACACTTAAACATCACTCCCCCCACTTCTTCATCATATCATCAGGCCCATCAGGAGGCCTAATGGGGAAGCGATCAATACATCACAGGGGTCGAGGTGAGCTAGTATACCGGCAGGCTCGTGACACTCGTACTAATGGCGCTACCAGCCATCGCCACTCCGCCCATCACTGTCGAAGTAACTGTCCTGCGTGAGCCGCCCATTGTCCTTATCATCGCCGTCTCTTAAGCCACTCACCGGCGCAACTGGTGACCACTATGAGGGATGATAACAGGCCGAAGGTCAATCCCTCTTGATACTAGAAAGACTACTGCTTCTTGAAACCGAATGAGAGCACTGAGGATGAGAGTTTCTCGGACAGAGCTTGCCCAGTTGGCTCCAGCGCCGGTTGATGTTTAGCCTGTCCCCCTCTCGCCCTAACCCCTCATTACAGCCAGTTTATCATGCCAGGAAGAGAGTGGCAAAAACAAATTAGTCCACGGGAGGGGAAAATAGCCGGGGATATCGATTCCGCCTTTTCATGCCAGAGTGGAGCACAGAAAATATTGGGCTATAAAAGGGAAACAAGGATATAAAGCCATTACAGTGCGCACTTAATTGATCCCACTTCCCATAACAAATTAATTGAGCGGAAAATGGCAGATGGCTTTGATGAATGTCATAAAAAAGGCTTGTCAGCAAGCCCGGTGTGTGCGACCCCCTTGCTCACTCGCTGTGTCGCATGAAGGAGCCTCTCAGGAAAGAAGTGCAGAGAGCGTTTCTTGGAGTATTTACATCTCAGTGATCCTGATGTTAATCATGTTGACTTATTGACATTGTTGCTAATTGTCTCCTGTTTCTTCTGTGGATTTTTTTCCCTCTCTTCTTCTTCCCTCTTTGTCTTGTTTCCTTTGCGCTGCGTTCTTTAACTGCAGTCGGAGTACAGGTGCATGTTTGTTTGCCCATGTGGGAGTGTGCGACAGTGCATGTTTATACTGACAGGCTGCTTCCCCAGTAGCAGAACAAATGCTAATTTAATCAATTGGCTATAAATCCTGCTGGCCGCTGACTCATGCGTCTTCTGCCCTGGGGACTCCAACAAAAACCCTGCCAGTGCAGTTTGTTCAGCACACACACACACACAAGCATCCATCTTCCATGCTCCTCTTTTCCTGTCTTCCATCACTGCAACATCAGAATTATTTTTGAGTACAAACGCACATTCAGATGTTGACACACAGAGATAATTGTTATTTTCTTCCTTCGGCTAAAATCCTCAGCAGTGCAGACAGCTGAGAGGCTGCGATTGATCCATGTTACTGCTCATAAACACACACACACACTGACACACAGGCATCCATCTCACAGTTAATTTCCCTGCTACTCATCTTAACCAGAGAATTATTTATTGAGAGCATATTCCTCCTCACTCTTGCCCCACACACACACACACACACACACATACACACCATGCTGACACACCTGCAGTTTCATGACATCCAAATCTGCTAAAGCTGCTGAGACAGCGTCTTCAGAGAGAGTGGGGGGCTGCTGCTAGACTGGTTGGGGGGGCACAGTGGCGCGATAGAGTGACAGAGAGACAGAAAAACAGGGATGCAGAGAGCGGCAGAGTGACAGAGAGAGAAAAAAAACGCCAGGAAGAGCAACAGAGCGATAAAGAAAAGTCAGAAAAAACGACAAAAAAAAAGGGTGACAGGAGAGAAGAAGGAGAGAGGAGCTGCTGTCGGCGAGCAGCATGGCGGCTCGGTACCCACGGGCTCTGCTCAGAATTCTGCAGGGCCTCTGTGGCCCCCGTGTTCCCCATCAATCTCAGCCCGCTCTGGCAGCCGCCAGCGGCTGCATCTTAATCTGCTGAGGCCGGACGTGAGGACGGACAGGTCGCCTGGGCCGGGCAGTAAATAACCCTTCTCCTGACTGTCCTCTTCTATTCCCTTATGAATACACAGGCATGGAAACACACACATGTAAACACACAACCACACACTGACACACACATTCTGGTGGCTCTGTCTCTGCACAAATATGTCTGCAGCTTTTTATGTGTTGAAGTTTTGAACATTAAGAATGGAGAATGCAGGCTGCATGATAAGAACGTCAGGATTTCTGCAGTCAAGAGGCAGAAAGTTTGAAAGGGAACACTTTCAAAATGTGAAATCAGACAGAAGTAAGTTTTCATCTTGTGTTAGCATTGTTGCTAACTGTAGCATGTTTACATCCATCATTTAAGTGCACATAAAAGTGTTTCCTGGAGCTTTTTAAAATCACTCTAGACACTAAAGAGGTATGCAAAATGAAAAATGCTTTAAAGCAGAAGAAATAAAAAAAATAAGGTTTATAAAAAAAAAAAAAATCAGTTTTAATCAAGTTGAATATTTTTGTGATGTCTAATGAGTAACATCAGTAGAGAATTCTTAAATACCCTCACACTCCTAGTGAAGAATAAATGTTTGAAATTTACATGATATTCATGGGATGCCCTGCCTCGTAGGTATCTACCTCTCTTTTTCGAGGAATGGGGGATGGGGGTGTTGTAGAGGCACCTCTCACATCTATCACTTTTTATGTGTGTTTGTCTGCACCTTCCCCTCACACTCACACACACACACACACACACACACACACACACACACACACACACACACACACAGGAGCCCACACAAAGCCGGCATCATCCTTACAAGCAGCGGCTGTGACAGCTGCAAAGATCTGACACAAAAAGATGCGCTATCTGAGAAACACGGAGGAGGCAAGGTGAGAGAGACTCGGCGGATTAGAGGGCGGCTATCTCTCTCGCCCAGGGCCCCCTCTGAAATCCAGGAGGCAGCCGGCACGAGTCAGAAGCTCGAAGGCCACTCCGCCCACAACCTAACGCCGATCCTCAGCAAGGATCAGTTAAATTTACGACCCGGCGCGGCCCTGCTTTGCTAACCCCCCCTGCTCCTCTGATCCGTTAGTAAGACCTTGACAGGTCAAAGGTTGCCGTATTCTCCCTGCCTGCCGAGCACGCCTGCTCTGATGGCTCCGGGGCACGGCACATTGTGTTCCCAATGGGACACCGGTAGCCATGGCAACCTTTGAACTCAGCTAGCATGAGGAGGTGAGGCATGAGAGCCGGGATCGTAAGGTAATGCTGTTTGCTCATGTGACTGACAGCTTCCCAGAGTCTTTATATATTTATGTCTCTCCCACACACAGGTGTTCAAGGTACATGTAAAAACACACACACAAACAACGTATACAATCACATGCTAAGTCGAGTCGATACACACTCTCACACCGCACACACACACACACACACACACACTCGTCTCCTCTGTTTGACAGATGACCTTACGCTCTGTGTCACTGAGCCGAAGCGTCTGCCTCTGCTGGGAGTAATAGTGTCCAGAATGACATGTTATGACGGGAAGAAGTGCTGCGCCAAGCCCACACACACTCACACTCTCTCTCTCATACACACACACACTCCGACACCTAGCACCAAGTGTGGCTTTACCACTGTGTCGCCTCCAGCCGGCTCAATGGAAGAGAAAAGGCAACAACAGCAGTGTACATGCATCTTCGCCTGTAACGAGTGTTATTACCCTGCTGTGTTCTGATTGGTCAACACCCCAGAACAATGGTAATCAATTCTCAACAGCAAAGGAGACGCCTGATCATAAATCCAGGAAGGAGTCCGGCTCATTTCACTGCCTGTTGACACTGTGGCTTCTCTAACTCTGCTGGGATTCAAATTTGCACAACCACCTGCTCATTATGAATGATCTGCTACTCAATGCATGCAAATAAGACAAATTAAACTACCTTCTACTCACTAAATCAACCTCATCCTCACAAAACCTTCACCTGTGATGGTCGGTCACCATGCACAAACACAATTCTGTACACAAAAAGAACCCTGCACGACTTTGATTGAGGAAACTCTGCAAGCTGTCAGGCTCTGAAAACGAAACGTGCATTGGCTACTGAGCTCATTTCGCCCTGCAGCTACTGTAATTTTAATGTCACTCCCTGTCATTTAAGTATGCCACTCTTTAATCTTAACAATGAAGTCGTTTTTTCATCAAGTTCAAATAAAGTTTAACTGAGGAGAAAATAGACTTCCTCCCTGAATACTGCTGTTCATGCAGTTGTTTTGCAGTTGCATGGGATTATAATTGTGCATCGTTTCTGAATTTGCAACACATTTCTCTTAATGAATGCAAAGTGAGCCGTCTCATATTGTCCAGCCTAGACTTCCAATCGGTCCAGGAACAGGCTAAGATGTGGAGCTGAGTCGAGCTTTCAGCAGCTACAACACACTAACCTGTCAGCCGGCTCAGCCACAGCCTGTATTATGCACAATTCTTTGCTTTGCCATGATCAAAATGGATGTGTTATGAAAAATGCAGTCCCTGAACAGTATTTATGAATATATAAATGAGGTTTCGCAGTCCAGTATGGGGCTCTATGGGGACTGGCTCACTCTCAGAGGCCGCCTCAAGTGGACACTCGAGGAACTGCTGCATAAAGTGCAGATTCCAGTCATTTTAAGGGTAATTCATACGTATCGGACCTTTATTTTGAATGCTACACACTTTATTTTCCCCATTAAAGCTGCTTAAGCATTTCATTAGCTTTATCCGACCTTTAAAGGAGCCGCTCTCTTATATACCTCCGCACATGTGACTGTTGTATGAAGGCAGACTTAACAACAAAATCTAACCTTTAGGAAAGAAAGCAAGGATGGCCAGATGGAAGTAGAAGAAGAAGCAGGGGAGAGGGAGGAGAGGGAGGGTAGTGGGCAGAGAGAAAAAAAAAACCTTGCAGGAGTAAAAAGATAGAGAGGGGAGGGAGGAGCTGACACCTTGACGGATTGATTGAGATCGCCCAATACACGGTGTTGCCTACAGCCTAGATTAGCAGGAGGTCTGGGTCAGCACAATCTCTGTGTGTTAGATAACTCTCCCCCCCCCCCCCCCCCCCCCCCCCACTGCCTTGCAGCTGCAGCTTGATACTGCACCTCAGCGACACAATATTTTACTGCATATCTCTCAAACTCCACATTCGAGGCGGGTGTGTGTGTGTGTGTGTGTGTAGTGCATGACTGTGGGGCCTGGTATCCATGGCAACCCCAGCCAGGTGCACCGGTTTTATATGCGATTCAGGTAATTCAACTCTGCGATGAAAAGCATGCATATAAGGTCAGTGGTATTCAAATTAACCGCATGTTTTATATTCAGGCTCTCTCTCTCTGGACGCTGGCCTGACGCCCCATATGAGCCCACGACTCCCACAATGCCTCACTTGAGTGGCAGGTATGATATTTCCACTGGGTTTTGATTGAGGGCTGCATTTAAATTCATTTTTTTTAAGGGTGGGGGGGGCTGTGTGATTAAAAAAACATGCTCAAAAAAGAGGAAAAGGACTTGAGGATGGAAATAGAAAGAAGAGGAGATAGGAATAGATAGACACAAAAATCAGGGGAAATAGGACGTGTCATAGGGCTTGCTGTCGAGGGGGTTTTGGAGGCTTGGGTTAAGCCAAGGGGGGCTTTGACAGCTGGGTTTAAGGAGAAAGGAAAGGGGCTATGGATTGGAGTCAGGTCTCTACTTCATATTCTGAAGATTAAACTCCTATCCTTCCTCCTCCTCCTCCTACACCGTTTTGGACGTCTGTGGCATCATTTCCCTGCTCTGGCTGTTTGTGGGTGTTTCAGCAGTGATTTACAGCCAGGGTCGTCTCTGCAGAGAAGAGCGTTCAAGTTAGAAAAAAGAAGAACAAGAAGAAGAAATGCAATCAGATATTCTACACCAGATCTCTCCAGCATTAGCAGTCAGACTCAGAAATTTGCTGTAATAACCAGGCGCACTGATGCACTCAGAAAAACAGCACCGTGGATGTGATGAAGAAGTCAAGAATGCATTGACTGTTTTTTCAGCAGCAGTTTTTAAAAGGTTCAAGCTATTGGAAATTACCTCTATGAAAATCTTCTTGGGCCGAAATCCCCCAAAAATAACTGGCAACAAATTTGTGTATTCATGTGTCAATAATAGGACATTTGAAATGCCCTAGGTTTCACTTACAGATACAAGCTAATGGTGCCAAATTGGTGTGTCTTTATACAGATTTTACAGCCAGCAAATTAATTGGCAACAATTTGAATGACTGCGTGGGAATTATTAAAACATTTCCCAACCACAACTGCCAAAATGTACTGGTCCCAGCCTCCAAAATGTGAATATATGCTTGTTTTAAATTTTTTCATAGCAATAAATGAGCGTCTCCTAGATTTGGTCTGGTGGTTCTTGGAAACGAGCTTTTTAACAATGTCATCCTTGCCTCTAATAAAATGTAATGAGCATTTTTTTGCTATTTTATAACACTCTGCTGTTTTCCTCTGTCAGTGAATATGAAATAAAGATGTATAATCAATCATGTTGTGATACTTCTGGCAGTTTTTCTACATTTCTCTCCATCTGTTTGGATAATCAGTAACTACATTTACAGCTTGTCATTTTAAGAACGATGCAGAAATCCTATCCTTAATATACTCATTAAGATTTGTGCAGCACATGCATTAATGCATGCAAGCTTCATATAGATTTAAATCTGCTTTTATACAATGTGTCTGTGATTGCAAAAAGCAAAGACAAATAATCTGCAAGAGCACAGCTTGCTTTGCTAAATGCACACTAACTGATAACTAAAGCATCCTCTTCTCTTAATGTAAAGCTGCAGGCTGATTGTTGTTTGTCTAATGCTCATTATTAGGAGAAATCAGGGTACGATCAAGTCACTGACATGGACACGGGACAGATTTGTGCTATAATTACAGGAAAAGTGTCAAATGTGTCTTTTTTTGTTGCCAGATGCTACTCAGTCAGATTTTATGGCACAGGACACAAGGTTGGTTTCATCTGCTGTGAATATGTTTGCACCCCTGCTGTAGTCAATCACCGGATAGGTGAAGATGGGTATGTTTGACATCTGTGTGTCCGAGCGTGTGAGTATAAAGAGACCTCCAGAATGACCTCGCACATAGAGATGATGCTCATAAATTGGTCTGAAGTCTCATTTTCCCCGCAGGATTTTGACCAGCTGCCACAGCTTAGAACCCATTTCACTCCTGCGGCAGTGGCCCTCGCACGCCGAGTGACAGAGTTAATGAGCACATTTTATGACCGGATTCGACGTCCAAGGAGAAGCAAATGTAATGTGAATCACGAGGGCTGTAAATAGCACATAATAAGTAATACAAGGCTGCAGGAGACCACTGGTTTCTCATTAAAGTCACAATATGGTTTGGCTGTATAAAGCTAGTATCACAGTTAATCTTATTCACAGTTAACAGATCATATAAGGCCGAGATAAAAGAAACATGTGGCTGAGCATTTCACAACAGAGAAGAGTCAGTGCAAGCTGGGATGGTAGGAGGAACTACAGAAGGGTTCTGCTGCCACCTTGTGATCAAAAGCAGCTTTGCAGTCCATGCATTTTAAAAACCATCAAGCCAATCATCCTCATGGTTACTGCTGAATGCCTTATGTACTTAAGAATATTCTTTATCATACTACATTTTGCATTAGATTTAAATCAATTTAATAAGCAGATTCTTTCTGTAAATTATTAACCTTCAAGATTCAAGACATGGAGCACAGATTTAGTTCACACAGGCCACAAAGTCAAGCTCAGCCAACAGAACATCAGCTTTGGCATTCTACATATGCAAGTGAAAGGGCAGGGAGCTCCCAGAACAGAGCCATGACACCAAATATAACTTAATGCATGCACATAATAATTCACTTTGATGAGAGAGGTCCTGACTGTCACTCTGAATGTGAGTACAGTGCAATAAAAATCTTTTGCAGGAACTAAAATATAATAAAGTCAAAGAAGCTGTTTCTAAGTCTGCTATTGGGGGTCCTGCCTCTCCAAACTAAGGGCAGCAGGGCGAGCAGGCTGTTGTGATGGTAGGTTTAGTCTCAAATGACCCTAAGGGAATTTGGCACATAACTGCCCCTGAATCAGACTCCACACTATGGGAGACTGGGCTTTTTCCTCTGCTGCCCTCCACGACCACCTGAGAGCACCACAGACCACCGACTCCTTTAAAAAGGGACTAAAAACTCCCTAGTTTTTATTCCCCTGGTTTTATCCATAGTTTTTATGTGACCTCCCCTGCTGCTTTTACTTGCTTTATTCAACCACAGTGTCTTTTAACAAGTGTCTGCATTTTAACCCTGTTTTTAACACTGTTTTTATTCTTACTGCCTTTTTAATATGTCCTGTAGCACTTTGAGATGTGTCCAGAATTTAAAGTGCGTCACAAATTAAATGCATTATTATAATTACTGTTATTGCGTAAAGCTCGTGCAGACTGGGGCCCTCACTTTATAGAAACATATATATACGCCCACAACTAAGGAACGAACATTATAGACTTTTTTCTAATCACATAAAATAAAATTTAGGCTGAAAAACCTGAAATTTAAGTCTATTTTTCCCATTTTTATATATTTTATTATTATGCAACCCTGCGCATGCTCAGTTGAAGTCGGGGAATTCGAACTCTTACTTCGGCTATCTCCGGAGCTTCCCCCCTCTACGTCCTCTCGGCAACTTCCGCCACGCCTCGTGCCTCTCCGCCTCCCACTCGGGTCCTGTCGGTGGAGCTGATTCTCGCTGTCGTCGTCTCTCTCGTCCTCCTCTCCGTGTTGTTGTTCTCGGTGACGCGACGGAGGTGTAGCCTGACGCGGTCTCTTACGTGTCGGTCTGAATAAAAGTGGAGCTCCGTAGACCCGGGAGTGACGAAGCGAGTCTGTGTTGGTAAGAGGATACGCATCCGATGTTTGCTAAACAGATAGATGGCTGCCCTGAGAGGTTATTTGCGCCTTGTAGCCGCACAAAGCCAACAAAGAGATCATGGCGGCGGTGTTGCAGAGGCTCAGAAAATGAGTCAGTCTCTGCAAGGCTCCAAACACTCCTGAGACATAGGTATAAATATGGGAGTGGGCTTGATTTGTTCTCTTGGAATAAGCAGTCTAAGGGAGAGGATACTGAAGCAGCTAGCTGTGTTAGGGGTGTACATGTGAATGCTGTGTGTTTTAAAATGAAGGAAACTCGCTAGTGAAAGTGGGGTGCCCTAGTTGCAAAAGAAAAAAAACTGGCATACAATGCATGCAGACTTTTTTCCCTCCATTCAGCCTGACAGCAAGCTACATTTAGCTAAACCTGTTAAATCAGAGTGTTTTAAATGGTGCTTGCACTCTGCAGCATGAGGATGAAGCTGCAACACAACCTGGATGAAATAGAGAAGATGCAGCTTTATGATTTTTAAATTAAAACCTGCTAGCTGTGCATTCCTGTTAGCTTGTTAGCATGAAGCATTGAAGCTCATGCAGTTACAGCTAGCTGCATGCTAACCGGAAGATACTAGCTTTTAGCCTTTAGCTTAATTTGAATGTTGCAGCACTTTAATGAAAATGCACGCTGCTTTACAATCACATCTCTCATATACTATCATCTACATGACCCACGTGTTTTCTGCAGCTTTAACAGATGCTACAGCACTTAGCTTTGTTCTGTGCATGAAAAGCTAACATGTTAAGCTAAGCCACACCCTCCTTTCAAATGTCAACAAGAAGATTGCCTCCAGAAGTTCAGCCTGCATGTGTGTGCAGGATGAAACATGTTAAGAAGTTATCACTTTCTCCTCTGCAGCAGATTTTAAATGACCATGGAGGCTGCTGCAGACACACAGCAAGGTGGTGAAGCTGCTGTCTCGGAGTCTGAGGCCCAGCAGATCACTCTCACCCAGGTAAATGTGAGCACTGTGAGATGTTTTTTTATCAGTCTGGGGTGGAGAGAGGATGCAAGGTGACTGGACAAACTAGGGGAAAGAGTTGGCAGTGTGATTGGAACCAGGTTGGAGTCACTGGGGAGCTGTGGTGGAGAGATGCAGACAGAAGAAGCTAGAGACCAATCTAAATGACACAGATCATCCACTTCACAGCTTCTTTGTGGAGCAGAGAAACAGCGGCAGTGGATGGCTTATTCATCCCTGCAGCCACTAGGCTTCATAACTCTAGCCAATGGGAGATGAGCTGACACCTGAATTTCCCCCTTCAAGGATGAATAAAGTAAATTTTAAGTGGACACAGTGTGTGATTGTTGGTTGATTCATGCTTTGTTTTGCAGGCGTCCATAGCAGGCCAGGTGACGTCCGGTAGTCCCACAGTCACGCTAGTCCAGTTACCTAACGGGCAGACGGTGCAAGTGCACGGGGTGATCCAAGCTGCACAGCCCTCCGTCATCCAGTCCCCACAAGTCCAGACTGTACAGGTGAGAGATTGAAGAATGCATGCATGTTATTGTTTATGCCTTTGCACTGCAGACTGACATGTTTCAATCAAGATGAAGAAGAAAAGAAGAATGCATTAGCAGCTCTAAGTTTGTAGTTTTCTCTGTGGATTGAAACAGATCTCTCTAAATGCTGGCATTACTTCTTGCATAACTTTATTTGTAATCAGCTGTTGAAATAAGTAAACATGCTTCTTGTTCTCCTGCAGATTTCAACTGTTGCAGAGAGCGAGGACTCTCAGGAGTCTGTTGACAGCGTGACAGATTGTCAGAAGAGGCGAGAGATCTTATCCAGGCGACCCTCTTACAGGTTTGTCCAGATACTTTGATGGAGTTCATATATTTGGAGCGGTGTCACTGTTTGTATCATGTTGATGAGTTGTGTTTCAAAGTGTGAAGATTTCTCTGTCATCGCTCGCCTCCACAGAAAGATTCTGAACGACTTATCGTCAGATGTTCCCGCAGTGCCTCGAATTGAGGAAGAGAAATCAGAGGACGACTCAGCACCTGCCATCACCACAGTCACCATGCCCACTCCCATCTATCAGACCAGCAGCGGCCAATACAGTCAGTACTTTAGATACACAGAAAGCCTTAAAGTTTATACGTTAAGCATCATGTTGAATTCTAACTCACAATCCTCCTGCAGTCGCCATCACTCAAGGTGGAGCCATCCAGCTGGCCAACAACGGCACAGATGGAGTCCAGGGCCTGCAGACTCTGACCATGGCAAACACGGCTGGAGCTCAGCAGGGTGCCACCATCCTGCAGTACGCCCAGACGAGCGACGGGCAGCAGATCCTCGTGCCTAGCAACCAAGTTGTTGTACAAGGTAGATAAATAATTACAGGATGTAATAATCTGCTTCGGGGGGTTCAGGGTGAATGAACACAAGACTGTTTCAACACGACGCTATGAAAGTGAGGACAGGATAATACTTATGGACAGAAACTGTTTGTCTCTATCCTTCAGCTGCCTCTGGCGACGTCCAGGCTTATCAGATCCGCACAGCACCCACCAGCACCATCACTCCTGGGGTGGTCATGGCGACTTCGCCTGCACTGGGCTCAGGAGGAGGAACCGAGGAAGTTACACGCAAAAGGGAGGTCCGGCTCATGAAAAACAGGTATGTGTTACAGTCTGTTTTTCGAGGTGATGCTTGAGTGCTGAACTCACCCTACCTTTTATCTGGGCGTCTGTAGGGAGCTGGGTTTTAAATTCTTAAAATAGTAAACCTTTTGCACAACAAAGATGGAACTTGTGGAAGACTGTCTGCAGGTTGATGCTGTGCCTGCACGCTGTGGGTCCACTAACCCTCCTCTTCCTGCAGCTGATCAGTCTGACGTTACCTTCTGTCATGTTTGCACATGTGAAGCCTTTATGTAAACACACTCACCCACATGGTCTTTGTTTCTCAGGGAGGCAGCCCGAGAGTGCCGCAGGAAGAAGAAGGAGTATGTCAAGTGTCTGGAGAACCGCGTCGCCGTGCTGGAGAACCAGAACAAAACCCTCATTGAGGAACTCAAAGCCCTCAAAGACTTGTACTGCCACAAATCCGAGTAGAAAGCACCACCCGACGCCTGCCCAGGTGCCCGTCTGTAAACCCCCGTACAGAGACTCAGCACAGAGCCACGCACCTGGAAGCCACGCTCCCCCTTTTTCTACTCTGCAGCTTCCTTTTTAAAAACTGCTAAAATATCTGTAAAAAGACTCACCAGGAACAGAAACACACTCAGTTTTCAGCGATTTTGAGTTATACTATGAGTTTCCCACTGAAGGGTTTTGGAAGGTCGAGAGCGGATGTGGATGAATCTCTGACTCCAGAGTCCTCGTGGTGAAGGAAGCAGAAAGAGCCACAGAAGGGAAGCATTCCAGCCACTGGTGCTGGACTAACCGGGCAACATCACCAGCAACGGGCCACTTCTCGAGCCACGTCACCGACCCCCCCCCATCCCCCCGACTTTTTACAGTGACCCCTGAACTCTGGGATCATTTGGAGAGTTGACCTTGGTGTGCAGCGTTTGTAACTGTAACCGCGCTCCGCATTAACATCTGTTACTTACTAATGCTTTGAACTGTAGACGGGCTGTCATGGACTTTTTATCTTTTAGCTTCGTTTGTTACGTATTGCCATTTTTTTTTTTTACCTTAATTAACTCTGCCTTGTCAACATAAAAGTGAAGCATTACATTGGGTTGTGAAATGATTTTCATGTTGAAATACACAAGAGAAGAGACTCTTAAGGAACATTGATGGTTACAGGTATCTTCATGTGTTTGATGGCTCTCTAATGCATGTTTCTAAAGGCTCATTGTTTTTGATTTCTACATCTTTAGAGGAAAAGCATAAACAGGCCGTGGATGTTGTTTCCTGGTGCTTGCTGTCGTGTAAACAGGGTTCTCTGGAGCAGAATATCTCCTCCAGGGGAAGTGATTCAATGAGACGCTGTTCAAGTGAAGCAGGATGTAAAATAAGCAGAAGATGGTCAGTGTTTATGTAAAAGCTTGTATTTTAAAACGTGGATTTTCGTGTTTTTTCTGTCTTTAAGAACTATTTTTTTACTCCGTTTTTAAATTCATTCTATCACTTTTTAGATTCACTTTGAGTTGAAAACAAAAACAATGGGCCTCTTCTTTTTTTGCATACTTCTAAACAGACTTTGGAGATTAATTTCCTGTCATTGGAAACCTGATCTGTGGGTTTATTACACTGTCTTTGAATTTGTGCTGTCCCTGAATTAGTTCTGCATTGATGTTGTTCCATTTAGGAGAAAACAATCATGTCTCCAACCAGAGCGTCTCCAAACTCTGTTTAGTCCGATTACAAAGTGGCATGCGCACTTTCCTTGCACATACAATCCTACCGCATTTCACATGATTCACTGGGATAATTTCACTCAGCACAAACAGGCAAACTGCTGCTGCTGCTGCAAGATGAGATTTAACTCTGAAGTGCTGCACAGTGATTACTTTGAAACTGTAAAGGCATCATCATGCATTCGATATCAGTTGTTAAATTTCACTGTGTGCAACTCTTGCACCTTCAGACACCCCCACGTAAGGATTGCAAAGTGTGATAAATTCAAGACTTCAACGTGAACAAAATGGAGATTTTCATGATCATGGAATGCCATATTGTATTATTTTAGGTATTACGTATTGTCAAGACCTAGTATGCTTTTTTATGTTGCTTTTCATTAATTTTGTATTCACAATTTCTAAATGTTGGCACCAACTTGTATGATACAGTGCATTATGTTAGAGCTATTCAAATATTACATTTTTTGGCAGCTGTTAATAAATGTGTTTCTGTAATCTTTGAGGAGTTTTTATTTGATTTATGTGCAAAAAGAGGGATTTATTACAAAAGTAAAGCACACACTGACTGATTAATCTTCACAAATCCTTCCTCTGGGACAGTTTCCAGGCTTTATACACATGGATGTCTCTCTGTTTGTCATAGTGGACCTCCTCCACTGCAAACGTCTTCTTCAGCATGCTCAGAAAGTTTGTATCCCGCTTGTATCGGATCTTGCATGCTAGTAACACCACAGTAGAGTCTGAGCATAAGTGCTCCAGAGTCTGCAGCAGGGGCACAAAGGTGTCCTCCAGGTAAATGATGTCTGCTCCCAGCACTAGATCGAAACCTGCAGGGGGATACCGGTCAAGACCCTCGCCCCATGATAGCTCTGATACAAGTGTTGATCCCTGGGAGTCTGGGGGCAGGTTTGCTTTCACGTTGGCTGCAAGGAACTCCAGGGCAGGCTGTCTGTCTGTGATGGTCACTTCAGCACCTGGAATATTCATTGATATGCATATTTAGTGTCTTTTAGTTGCAAATTCACCTGAGCTGCTGCAAAGGTGAGGATTATAATATGACAGTAATGTAAAACTCACCCATCAGAGCTGCTACAATGCCCACCAGACCAGTACCAGCTCCCAGTTCAATTGCTTTCGTCTTCTTTAACTCCACTTTCCCCATCTCCAGGTACATGCACATGACAACAGCCTGGAAGACACACGTACTATGCCTTTAATTACATACATACACAATGTACAGCAGTAATAGCCTTAGCATTGCTTAATTAGCACCACTTACCGCATCCCACACAACTGCTGCAACCCCGAGTGATTTCCAGTCTTGCGTGAGACTTATGTCGTGGTTTGCAAACCGAAACTGTGCTGATGAATTGTGGAATTTGGAGAGTATAGGTACAGCATTTTCGACATACGGAACCAAAGCCATGCTAATGCATACAGGAAGTACACTGCAGGTTTAAATCCGCGCATGCGTCATGCTGTCGTTATGCGTAGTTGCAAGGTGGCTGGACGAGTCTTTACCACCACCTAGTGTCCATTTATTTGTATTAGTTCATTTTATTCAACTAGTATTAAAAATGTGCTTAACCTGATGACTTATAATTAATCTACCTACCATCTTGGCTTCATTTGTTTAATTACAAAGCAATTTAAACCGTATTATGCACCTTTCTGTGGCTTAAAGTTCACTTCCTACTCTTCAAAGCAAGACCAGCCAATCATGTAAGTGCTGTTACATGTAGCCAATCAGAGAGCCTGATTTTACAACGGGCGTTTCTAAAGGTTTTTTCTCAACGGCTGTGCGTTCTACGTAATGGAGGGGGCGGAGCCTATTAGTAAACCCATTAACTTTATGAAGCTAACAGCAATAATAAAGACAAGAAGAAGAAGTGACTTCCGGTTAAAATGCGTCTTAAATAAATCGGAAACTGGCATCTTCTCAACTTGGATTTTTAAAATTAATTAATTCAACTCAACTCAACTTTATTTAATATTGCAACTTTCATACATAAAAATATTCAGCCCAAAGTGCTTCACAGAATAACAGAGAGACAGAAAACAACAGCAATGGTAAAATAATAAAAGGAATGATTATAAATAAAATACTTAAAAATAAATACAGTAAAATTAATAAAATAAGCAGTAGTGGAAAGAAAAGTTAAATATTAGGTAGCGTAGATAGGATGAAGACAAGAAATAATTAAATAGGATAAATAAATGTTAAATTACGTTAAAATAAATACATAAAATGTCTAAATTGGCATAATTGCATTCGAACTATCCGAACTGCAGTACATAACATTAAAAAAATAATAATTTACTGCTATGACTTCTTTTATTTTGAAAGGTTAAAACCGGAACTTCCCTCTGAACTCTTCTTCTCCGTCTGATTTGACATCCAAGACGTGTCCTGCAAATGCGACGAGATGAGAGCTAACGTCTGCTGCCTTTTAAAAACACCTACACTGGGTGTTTTATCCCCTCTTTGAGCCTCTCTAGAGTTCTTTACTGACAGTACATTTGAAGGTTAACCCTGACATTAGAGCCGCTCGTTGTGCCAGAGTCCTCAGCTGCAGGGAGGATGGATTGATCCATGCTGCTCAGGAAGCCAGGAATGGATTGAGGTGCGGAAGCTAGCATTAGCCGGCTGGTCATGGAGGGAGGTAGAGGAGCCTGTGACTTTGGAATGCTTGCCTCTTGTCAGTCGAAATGACTTGATATGAGTTGTTGTCGTGCTCAACTAAACCGTCCACGAATGTAAGTCTTCTAAAAGTGCGCCAGTGTTATGCTGCGCACACGCCCTGAATATGTCAGCTGTGCTGCACACACCGCAGATACACAGGTCCTGTCATTGCATAGATCCTGTTCTTACCTTGAAGGCAAACACACAGGAGAAACCTGCAGCTTGTGCACTTACATTAGGACTAATTTAAGTGATTAAATGCAAGGGTTATCTTAGAGGAAGAAAGAGCTGATTCACTTTGATTATCTGACACTTTAAAGATAAAAGATCACACTGTAAGTCACTGACACCCTGCAGACAGATAACACACACACACACAAGCAAGTGGATCCACCTCAGTTGCATGGGAAGCAGTGCCAGCTGTAGCAGGGCTGTTGTAGGTCAACCATGGGAGGGTCGGTGTCTTGCTGCATCTCCCCTGGAGAGAGTCCCAAGATCCACAGGAGAGAAGTGGAGCTGGAGGAGTGTCCCATCACCACCTGCGAGGATGTGAGCGAAGACACAGGGACGTACCTGCAGCACATCAGCGACAGGGAGCTTCCTGATGGTGGGTAATCTATCAGTACAAGGCTTACACGTGTTCCCCCAGGTGGTACTCGCATCAAATACAGACAATTATCTTGCACATATCATCTGTTATCTACAACCTAACACTAAATCTTCCCCAACATGACATTTTGGGGACTTTGAGACTTATTCTGTCTGCAACGTTTTGCTCCCCCCCCCCTCTTTTGTATGCGCATGTTGCAGAACTGGCTCAAGAGGCGAACCCATCAGATCACCCAAGAGCCAGCACCCTCTTCCTCAACAAGTCACAGACGGACGGTGAGTATTTCAACTACTCCTCCTCTTCTCCTTCTTCATGATGCATTGGAACATTTCATGAAGTGTGGTGTGTTTAAGATCTTGCTCTCTCTATTTCAGTTCGTGAGAAGAGGAAAAGCAACTACTTGAATCATGTAAGTGTCCATGTCAGGATTTGTGATTGAAATGAAAGGATGATATAAACAGGCACCTCTCTAAATGTTATCTTTTCCTCTGTAGCAGATGTCCCCGGGCGTCCTGACAAAGAAGTACAGCTCTTGCTCCACGATATTCATAGATGACAGCACGGTCAGCCAGCCCAACCTCAAGAGCACGATTAAGTGGTAGGTGACTTTACCCCCTGTCCTCTGGATATCTGCTCTTGGATTTTAGTTCCTCTTATTTTGCTCCTTTTCTTTTCTCCTCAACCCTTTAAACACTTTCTATTATTCTAAAGACTATACATTTTCCTGAGCTGCATGAAACATATGATGACGAGCTGCAGTCAGAGCTGCAGCAGATGATCTACATCCAGTGGTTTAATGTTTCTGTGTCATTTCTTTCTCTGTTCCAGCGTCGCGTTGGCCATTTACTATCACATCAAAAACAGGTAGGACAAATTTGATCTGCACTCACAGGTTCAACCCCTCATAGATATTGTGTACTCACCATGGTCTTAACTGAGGAGGAGGAGGAGGAGTAATCATCAGTAAATCAGGCTGAGGGACTGAGTAATGAAGAGATAGATAGATAGACACCTCTAACTTTGTCTCTTGTTGCTCCTGCAGAGATTCAAACCGCTCTCTGGATATATTCGATGAGAAGAAGCACCCTCTGTCGGTGAGTGGAGGCGTTCATGTTTCTTTATTCACTGTCTGCTCTGTGTTGATTGATCACTGATGATGACTCTCTGCTGCCTGACAGCGAGAAAAGGTTCCAGATGACTACTCAGTGGTCGACCCCGAACACAAACTCATCTATCGCTTTATCCGAACGCTCTTCAGCTCTGCGCAGCTCACTGCTGAGTGCGCCATCGTCACTTTGGTAATTATAAAGCAAAAGAATACATCGCAGGAGTCTGGTGCAAAACACAATCCAACGCTTAAATGTCTCTTATGTTTATGTGTGCTGTGGCAGGTGTATCTGGAGAGGCTGTTGACATACGCAGAGATGGACATCTGTCCTTGTAACTGGAAGAGGATTGTACTCGGTGCCATCCTGCTGGCCTCAAAAGTCTGGGATGACCAGGCTGTGTGGAATGTCGACTATTGCCAGATCCTCAAAGATATCACAGTGGAGGACATGTGAGTGATACTTCCCTAACTAAGATACTCTCAAGAAGGTTTCACAGCAAACATGACCTCCTGAAGATATTGCATTCTCTGACTCATTGTCCTGCAGGAATGAGATGGAGCGTCACTTCCTGGAACTTCTTCAGTTCAACATCAACGTCCCCGCCAGCGTCTACGCCAAGTATTACTTCGACCTGCGCTCCCTGGCTGACGACAACAACCTCAGTTTCCCTCTGGAGCCTTTGAGCAACAAGCGGGCCCAGAAACTAGAGGTGAGGTCATTCGATGCCACGTTCACACTCTCGTTGTTGGAGCTCACTTTTTCTGTTTATTGAACGGATGTTTTCTGTCTGCAGGCGATCTCCAGGCTGTGCGAGGACAAGTACAAGGACCTGCATAAATCTGCCATGAGGCGGTCTGTCAGTGCAGACAACCTGGTCGGCATCAAGAAATCCCAGGCGGTGCTGTCTTAAGACTTCGAAGGCCATCTTGGATTTGGCAGTGAGGTGAAGCAACAGTTAGAGAATGATGATGCAGAGACATGTCTGCAGTTTGTACCTGAAAAGTTCCAATGTATAATATTGAATGTGGATGTCTGAGGAGGAACTAAAGGGCAGAAGTTTACCATACAATATCACTGAAATAAAACAAATACAGTTTCTATGTGTCAGAACAAAGACATTAGGCTGCCTGCCTTTGAAGCATGATCATTTGGTGGAACACTGCAGGCCGTCTCATTTTTTTCACGTAGCGGATTTGAAACATTGGAAGAAATCAGCATGAAAATGCTTCCTCCTGAAGTCACACACATTTTTGATGTCATTGTTTTCCATCATCAGCTGATGTTTCGGGGGAGTCCCTCCTCTCTTCAATCACATAACGACAAACTGTCTGGAGCTACCCTGTGGTGTAGTTCTACAACACGGACAATGACTAGATTTTGTTTTGCTTACTATGTAGGCTCCTATAGCTGTGAAATGTACCAGACTTTTATTTAATTCAATAAATTTCAGTCGCTGTTTCAAGTCGAGGCTGTTCAGATGGGAACGTGTGTGGTGCTGTGTGTTTGTTGAAGATCTGTGAGGACGTCTGAAGAGATGAATGCCTTTGAAAGAGGACACAAGGACAACCATAAAGGCTGCGACCACTTCCTGCTCTTTTTTCTTTGAAAGTATCACCTGTTGTGCCAATTCCATGTCAAGGTAAGATATGATGCACCTCCATGAAAGACTTCAGAACCATATGCACCATAAGATAATGCATTATATTGAAGTTATCCACTACATTCATTGTATATTGCTGGAGACTTGTCTTATAAAGTATCTAAATCACCTTTTTGGAAGTTGTTGTCGTCAAGTCTTTCAGGACAATTATCACATGGTCAAACATTTGGTATAAACACTCTCAAATACTGAATCTGTTGGGAATATGTTGAACATCTTATCCTATAAAGTTCATGAGAACTTATTAACAGCAACTTCATTTAGCTGTCTGAATCTCCTGGGCTGCACGGTGGTGCAGTGGGTAGCACTATTCCCTCACAGCTAGAAAGTTCCTGGTTCAAATCCCCAGCTGGGCAGGTGCCCTTCTGTGTGGAGTTTGCATGTTCTCCGTGCATGTGTGGGTTCTCTTCTTATTTACAGTGACGACCTGGCAAAGGGTGTCCAGGGTGTACCCTGCCTTCCCCCCGAAGCCAGCTGGGATAGGCTCCAGCCCCCCGTGACCCCTAACGGGATAAGCGGTCAAGATAATGGATGGGTGGATGGAGGGATGTATGAACTCCTCCAAAAACCGGTACCTTTGTACACATTACACAAGAACAAATGAAAGTATGAAGAATAAAATCATTATGTCACCGTCTTTCCTTACTCCTGAGATACTTCTGGTTGCCAGGTTTTACATCCTGATTAAAGTGATGCTACTGACCTCTTAGAAGCACTAATAATAGATGGTTCAATTTCCAAACAGAAGCCCCTATTTGTGTTTCCTGGATTCAAGAGGTAAGCATTCAAGTGGACGTTCTCCTCACTGTCCATTCGTCTCTCTTTCACATCCAGACTGAGCTGAGCTGCTGCTTCCATCTGCATGATTGTAGTACCCACTGGTGACCACACAGAGGCAGTGCTGCAGCATGTAAGTCATCTGGCCTGACTGCAGGTGTGAGATTAGTCCATGTGTTAATGCGACATCCTCCAGACTCTCCCCAGCTCTGGTGCAGCTTGCTCTGTCATTGCCAGACTGGAGAACGGGGACAGACGCAGCCAGGGCCCTGTGTTATCTGGGCTGCTCTTTGGAAGGTGCATGAGGAGTAACTGAGCATCACATGATGCTGGAACGACATGCAGAGTAGTGTTTAGACGCCACGTCCGAAAGAAAGGATGTATCTGAGGCGAAAAGGTCAAAATAGAAAGCTCAACTCACACAGATAATCCGAGTGAGGATGATTAAAGCTTCTGATGAATCTGCTTAATTAGGATCTGTTAGCGATAAAATGTAATCACTTCCAAATTGTTGTGCCACCATTATTTGACGAGTGTAAAGTTCATATCAGTGCAGCAACATGAAAACTGTCATAATCTTAAATGAATAGTGTGTGCATGCACGCCCGTGACTCTTGTGTGTGTGTGTGTGTGTGTATCCTGTAGGGATCACAGTGCCAGTGCAGCTTCATTAATCTCTCAGCATCCTGGGACTTGTCTGAACTCTAAAAGAGGGCTAGAGAGAACAAGCTGCCCCCCCGGGGAGTCACTCCGTTTACCCTCCACACACTCAGGTCACTCTTCATATCACACACTCTTCAACTATACAATGTCAAAGCCTCCAGTCGGCCTGCAAACACAGAAGCTCGGCTGCAGCTGATCTACAGAGTGTGTGGTGATTTGCATATTTTGCGTGTGCACGCTTCTGCTTGTCGATGCGTGAAGATTGATTGGAGGTGAAATGTGTCTATTAGGCAGGGAGACTTGTTAAGCAGGATGTGGGTCATACTGAATGTGTTGCATGGTTTCTTCACGACGCAAAGTGCAGAAGTGTGCCACAACTGTATCATAAATATTTATTTCCCCTCAATAATGCAGAGGAAAGCACATATACTCATTACATTACAAAACATGCGGCTATAAATATCTCAAGACTCCACCATTTGAATTAGATTCACAATCTACAGGAGGACAAAGTTTGCCTTTAATAGAACTTCATGTTTTTCAGTGTCACCTCATTAAAACAGGAAAATCAAAGGAACAAGTTTTTCAGATCCCTCATGTCCCATCAGGTAACATGTAGTTTCTCCCTTTCTTCCCTCTGCACCATGGAGCTGTCCTGTGTGAATTGGCCACGACCAACACCTCCCCGCTGAAGAGCGACTTCCCCCGTGCGGAAGATGAATGGGGGAATAAATGGCACTTATAATTAAATCAGCCTGGGAGGATGTAACACATTCAGCTTCCATGCTGCTGTGATCCACTGGCGAGTCCCTGGAACGGTACTTAGACGCTTCTCACTGAGTGTGTTGTTGTTGTTGTTGTTGTTGGTGTTCACTGGCAGCTTTGTTGAATGACAATCATGTAGACTGTAGTCACATGTGGGTAGAGTGTAAGATGTTTGATATTCAGGACATTTTCCAGTTGAATGTTTGCAAAAAGAATTAGCACCAAATCACCAACAGGGAAGCTGATCTCATTCACACACTTCTGAACAACAGAGGGAGCAATTCAGGGTTCAGTGTCTTGCTTATGGACACTTCGGTATGTGACTGCTGGAGCTGGGATTGAACCACCAACCTTCAGATTAATAGGCAACCGACTCTACCAACTGAGCCACAGCCGCCTCATATTGCATCCAATTGTGCAGTCCTTATTCATTTTAATGGACTTAACATACCCTACACTACAAATCTTGAAGTTCCAGACTTGTTAAAGCAACTCTTCAGTGCATTTGTTCCTGATGCAACTGCTTTCAAAATTCATACTTCTTGGGTTGAGGTTTAGATGCAGAATAGTCAAATGTGGATTCATAAGACTCTTGTGTTATTCCAACAGGTGTCTTCATGAGTCTACCTTGTGAACGCCTGGACAAGGCATGTCTGTCATGCAACAAGTCTCTCTCAGGTGAGTGTTTAATAAGTTCTTAACATCTGGTGTGACATAAGGTGTCACGTTTGTTATTTGATGTGAGATAGAGATTACAAACTTCAAAGTTGACAGGCAGCTGTGGCTCAGAGGGTAGAGTCGGTGTTATTTCAATCGGAAGGTTGGCGGTTCGATCCCAGCTCCAGCAGTCACATGTCAAAGTGTCCTTGAGCAAGACACTAAACCCCAAATTTGCTCCCTCTGTTGTTCAGTGGTGTTCCTTACATTTGCATTGCTCCCCTTGATTTTGCCCACAAAATATAAGATCAACATCTAACTCCAGGATTAAAAATAGACATCCCACTGCATGAACATCTTGATGGATAATTCAAAGGTAAAAATGTGATGTTGGACTTAATCCCTGCCCATGCCTTTGTCTCTGATCCAACCTCCTACCGCCTCATGGCACAGCTTCCATTTCATCTTTGCCACCCCATCGGTGCTACTGCTGAGCTGGCACAAAAATTGTGCTTGACAGCTGCTGGTTCGTCTCTTCTCTAATGAGCTCGGTGTAAGTTTTAAACCTTGTTTGCGCTCTTGGCTCCTGGCATCTGGAAAAAAAAATACCAGCACAGCCAGTCTGTCCATGTTTAAACCAGACATTAAGCAGATGTGAACAGCCAGCTTCATCCAAAGAGAGCCAAATCGACTTTGACCTTTAATTGATGTTAGGAGGGGAGGTGAGGAAGTGAGGTGGTTTTTCCCTCTACACGTCCTGCAGGCTTCTATGTGAAAGTGCTTGGTAAAAGGACACAGGGTGAATCATAGTGTGTGTAGTCCTGATGTTACATGAACCTCTACGACTGAGAATGTTATACATGGCTGAGCCGCTGTGCTGCGCTTGCTTGTAGGAGACGACTACTGCTCTCGGTGAAAACTGCTTATCCACATGCATGTTTTCTGCAAATGAGAAAATGTTGCTGCTGCTGAACCAAGGTGATTTTATTTCCTGAGAGCTGGAGGAATGCGATGCAGTTCTTCCTTAGTTTGGCTTTTTATGGTGCATAGCATACAGTATGCAGCTGTGTGCAGCAGCCCATGATATGACTGCAGTAAATTGTGGAGTGATGGTATTATAGTTTTGTAGTTACAAGAAGGTAAACCACCTAAAAACACATTTTTATGAGGTTCTTTTTCCACAATTTATTCTTCTTTTCCTGTAGTTTGTTTGCTTTAACAGCCAAACACATAAAGACAGAAAGCTGTTCTTGAATTTGGAGCATTTAGATAGTTCACCCTGAAGGTTACTGTGTGCTGAAAGTCGTGATGGTCCTGTCAGAATAATACTCCGCACTAAATCATAGAGTGTGACCTTGCCTTTGGGAAATTGTAGTTCTTGGACTCTGAGGTTAAGTAACAGCCCCGTTCATCTGTGATCTTAAAAAGTGACAATTGAAGTGCCTTCAGGATTTTTTTTTGCTTCTGCGTTCTGTGAGTAGGGAGTCACTGAAAGGAGGAGGAACAGGGAGGTTTGAGTCAGGCTGAGGTCCTGTGGTCCCCTGGCTTCTGGTGGAGCTACTGTTTTAATATCCTCTGTGTGCTGTGATCAGCAGATGCATCAGAGTGATGATGATACGCTGAGTAGAACAAAACTGTGTTAAATGGGCTAGAGGCACGGCTGCAGCACAGAACGAGGAGGTGTACATTCATGTGAAAGGCAAACTGCAGGAACAAGAGGTGTGTCCATGTTGAGCAGTGAAAAGCAATTAATAAAGTGTGTGATTTGTGTTTGCTGCATGAAAAGTCAAGATATATTCAAGGTATCAAGATGCATTCTCACAGAAAAATTAACGTCTGCTCCATCGAGAGCCACGAATGGATTTAGGAAACCCCAAAGACTGACCGCATACATTATAGAAACCACGTTGTTGACCTTCATGATCAAGTAACTGTACAATAGCCTGATTCCTCAACCAAGACACTGCAATAAAGCTAATGGAGCAAGCGATTACAGAGAGAATGGAGAGAGGAGACTGCCATACAGAGGGTCCCTGTCCAATCTCTCCTCAGAGGCTGACAGGCTCCATGCATGTGTCGTCCCATCCTCCACCGCTGCCTTAACATGAGCCATGAGCTCTCCCGTTTCTCTTCCTCTCTCTTCTTTCATGTCTGTATAATCCTCTTTTGTATGACTTGTTCATACTCTCTGCTTTTTAATCGGGATAATTAGGCTCAGACTTCTCCTTTTGCCATTCCTTTCCCTTTAGAAAAATGTTGGAAAACCAAACTGACGCTATTCCTTTTCCTGAAGGGTGATCATCTGAATTTGTTTTAAGGTCATATTTTTATGGCCGTGTGAAGGTTGAAGATAAGGCAGTGTGTGGTTTGGGGTTTATGGTCCATGATAGCTAAGATTGTCCAGGGGAAGAAAAAAATCCATTTTAGTGACAGCGTTACGGTCCAGAGTCGGAAATGAAATGAGAACACAAGGATGCATCACGGGCTCCTGCTCAGCTTAGCATAACTCCAGTGTGTCTCCTCTTATTGACTCTCCTGCTCCTGATACAGAGATAAATTAGAATTCTTAGAATTATAAGTACTGTAAACACTTAATTATGTGTGTTGTGCAATGTGCAGGAAGAAAAACAATTAGGTGTGTTTCCCATGACTGGAAAAAGTCTCTTATAGAGCCCAGATAGCAGATGAGGTTCATGTTGCAGTGTTGTGTTTTAGTCGAACAGTGGCAGGTTAAAAGTTGCTGAAAAATGCAATTTCTCACATTAAGTTCACTAAAGTCATTCTGTAACAAGCAACCAGCATTTCATGAGCCAAATCAGGAAATTGCAAATTTAAATTGGACTTACTTTGCTTTCATATCTTTGCTCAACTGTAATAAAAACTATGTTTAAGTCAGGTAAATGTCCTTATTTAAGGAAGTGAAGTTGCAGGTCAGTGTTCGCTCTATCTTTGAATTACACGTGATGATTTCTGAGCTAATTCAAAATGTAAATTTGCAAGCACCTATTTTTTCTCATCCTTCTCTTTCCCTTTTGTTTCCTCTCCCAATCAAAGCTCAAAATGATCTCTCTCTCTCTATTCTCCTTTTTCAATTATTAAAAAAAAATAAACCTCAGCACTCAATGGAAAGACTTAAGATAGAAGGCATTTTTTGCAGTGCGGCATTGCCGAACCCTTATGCTGCTCAGCAGCCGCAGTAACAGTTAACAGGATTAGGCATGGCTTACATAAACATCTCCCATGGCAACAGTGCACTGGTGCCAGGCGAAAGGCAAGGAGAGAAGCTGTCACCGGAAAACATCACCATCGGTCCGGTCAGCTGATTGTCAGCTGGCTTTGATGCTTGATGTTTACAGACGTGTGTTTCCTCTGTGTGTTGAATGTCTCTTAAATGTTTTGAAGTTCCCCACTATCACCTGGGAATTCATCCTTACATTTGAGTCATTTATCTCTGATACTTTGAGACTTATTTGATGCATATTTATATTTTTCAGATCCTTAATAACGCCAAAGACTGAAGTTACGATGCTTCTCTGCAGCCTCTCAACAGCCTGTGTGTGTGTGGTTGTGTGCATCATTGTTTTCTGGCCTGCCAGTGTTGTGACAATTTGGCAGCGATGCCTGAAGTTGTGTCCCGTCGGACATACTGGGCCTTTAGAATGGTTCATTTCCCATAATTCCCTCAGGAGAGACACATTGCTCACTGCCTCTCTTGGCTCCGGCGTTGAAGGAGAATAGAGGTCTTTTAGTCTGCGTCTCTCTCTCTTGCTGTTGTTACTCAAATGCCACAGCCAATATCTGGATGACATATTACATACACAAACACTGACACGTTTGCCAGAGCTTTTAAGACGATGGAGGATCATTTAGAGATTTTAATTCTAGTCTTGCCTGCATTGTGCAGCGATAAATGAACACCAAGTATACATTTATAGATGATTGTTCAGACCGGGACAACTGAAAACAGATTGAAGCTCCCCTAGTTCACCGCTCATTTTGCAGTTTGCATTGCATTAAGATCTTTTGGTCCTGTCCAGGTCCAGGTGCAGTATTTTGTGCATTTTAATCAGATACCTTTGCACCCAAACCAAACCCCAAAAATAGCAACAACTGATCAGACTGGATTTCTTTATTCTCAATCAGCAGTCAGTGTTGTCTCCCTCCCTCCACCTTCAGTCTCTGCTGTTAATTTGACCCCCTCCCTCCCTCCTCTCTCTCTTCTCGGTCTCTCTGTCACCGTCTCTTTCTCTCTCAGCTTTGCTCTGTCCTTTCCCTTTTGTCCCTTTCCCCCTCTTCTCTCTGCCTCTCAGTCGAGATAAGGAGATTTAGAGGGAACTGCTCCAGTGCCTGACGAGTGGGAAGGCTTTTTGTCCTTGCTCATTTTTCTTTTTCATTTCCCTGAATGTTCTTATTTGCTTAAACAGCCGGCTGACTTTGGTGTCACTATGTAAATGTAATGTCACTCAGTTTGACAGTTAAGTATTGGCCGTATTCAGTGTCCTTTCTCCCATGTCTCTATTTGCACGTTCTAGTGCTTTCGGATTCAAGGCCACGGTGCACTCACTGTGGAGAGAAATTGCAGATATGTAGGTGTGCCCACATATTTATGAAACATAAAGCAGCACCTTGGCTTTCAAGTCACCCTCAAGCCTAATGGGAAATGTATTCTCTGTGGACTTGACAGCCCCAACTATCCTGAGGATGACGACCATTTTTCTGCTCACGTGTGAATTTCTTGGGTGTTTGCAGTTTGACCTCTGTTCAACTTTTGTAACACGCAACCTCCAAACACATAGTTCAACATAGATTATTGTACTGCATTATGGTGTCAGTTGCATGCCATCTCAGGCTGCAGCATTGTTGACAACTCTAACCACATAGAAACAATACGTCCGTGCATGTTCAGGTTTAGTTCTTCGGTATTAGCCAGACTCTGCTCCCAAGATCCTGGAATCACATTCTTGATTTCCATCTCCCCCAATCAATCAAATCCAAATTGCTCCAGACAGATCTGTGCATCTTGTCTCTCCACAGTAATTGCTGGGATTAGAGTGTTTTCTTGTGACCGGCTTTAAGTGAGTGAAGGGATGTGCTTCTCTGCTCTGCCTGAACTCTTACAATCTGCAATGCATGTTGGGTGATTATCCAGAGGACATTCGGTCTCTACTCCATGTTCTCTCCTTCTGGTTTCATGGTTATTATCCGCAGCTCTGCAAATTGCTCCCAATCCTGATATCACATTGCTGAGTCTTGCTTTACGGATGAACTGGATTTGAGTGGACTGTCACTTTGCTTTAAAGTACAACAGAGTCTCTCAGCAGTCTGTATTCAAATCCGAGGGGCTGTGATTGGTGATAAATGTGTATAATTAGACTGAGTAAAGGCCCGTAGTCTTCCCATCGATTTCTTGGCTCATTTAGGGAATTAAGGGGTCTGAAAATTCCTAAGCACAGCAGACAAGAGTGGGGATTAAGTGTAGAAGGTCCCATCTTTCATGGGTTCAAACCTGCTTCCTGCATGTGCACAATTCATTCTAGAAATTCCTGTAGTTGAGGTATAAAAGGAGGTTGCCAGACCAGCCTCAGTAAGTCATTAAATTAGATATTTTTAAGCTTAAATGACACCCAAAGGGAACTCCAGCATGATTTGTCATGATTGTTTTCACTACCCTGTGCCAGTAGCAGTAAATCAATCACAGCTGAAACGTGTCCGTCTGACATTGTTGTCCTATTTATTGTTCCTGCCACCTCTAAAGGGGGAGTGTATGATACGAATGCTGTGTTCACCTTGAGATGTCTCCCCTGACACTGCCGTGTTTTGTCGACCACAAGGGGGTCTTTAACCTACATAGGTAGCTACATTAGCGGGGCTAAAAGCATGCCACAAACCCAACTGGAAAACAGCCAAATCAGCAGCAGGACGTGAGCTATGAGCTGGATGTTCCAACATAAGGGAGGAGGGGGGATTGCTTCCCCTCAGGCTTTTTCCAAGCTTGTTCCAAATGAAAATAGACACAATACACTGTCCTGCTGCTGCTGTGTTCCCGGCACACATCCCATGATGGCCAGAAAGAGGACGAGGAATCAGATTTTATAGGTTTTTGAAATGTTTCAATGACAAACCACATTGGAAACGACATTGATAGCTTTTTTGTGCGTTTGCTTTATGGTACATTTAAGTTCATGTTATTGCTCGGGGGGTGAGTGAGGCAACCATGGGCAGCTTTGTTTGAAGTAGAGGAAGAGGTCTAGTTTTAAATGAGGTAAACAAATATGCATCCTCTTTATGACACCCCTCTGCGCCATTCATACCTTTTACTTTCCCTCAGCTCCACAACATCCAAACAAGAATCAGCCTTTTTCCCACTCGGTCACGCCTGAACAAAGTGAAAGCTGCAAAGTGCACATGATTTAAAAGACGGAGCGGAGAGGCAGGGGTCGATTCTAATTTGGCCTCGGACTGCGGCTGATTGCTACGATAACGGTGCCGTGGAGTTGCAATACGCTGCTGTCGTCTGGCTGATACCTGATTGCAGCTTATCAGGGCCATTTACATCGCTGATTACCTTCTGCTTGCTGTGGCTCAACTCAGATCAGCTCTCCTTGTTGAGATATTAAGACAGTAGAACTGACAACAGACCATGCAGGATGCTTGATACAACTACAAGGATCTTCAAAATGCCCGAAGATATTCAAATCAAAACAGAGCATGAGGCAACTTACTCTGATAACCTTAGCTTTATGAAGGAGGCAAAGCTGTCCTGAAAACTTAACAGGTTGAGTTCAACTCCAAACAATCTTGCATGAGGCGAAAACTAGGGACTCCTGACTACCTGGGTGCGGCAGTAGCTCAGCCCATAGGGACTTGGCTTGGGAATCAAAGGGTCGCCAGTTCGAGTCCCAGTATAGACGAAGTTTTGCAAGTGGACTGGTGGCTGGAGAGGTGCTGGTTCACTTGCCTGGGCACTGCAGAGGTGCCCTTGAGCAAGGCACCCAACCCCCAACTGCTTGGGGTGCGCTGGTAGATGGCAGCATCCTCACTCTGATATCTCATCCTAAGTGCATGTCCACTGCATGTGTGTGCATGAATGTATGTATATTCTTCTTCTTCTACTTTCCTAACGTTGGCAGAGGTAGCACCACTCGCCTTCAGTCTTCCTTGTGCAAACATTATAATTACACGTCTTCAGTTTCAAAATGACAGGGATAATGAAGCTCCTCTGACAACATTAATATATAATGTGCAGCTATAGGTGCAGCTGCAGTCTTCTGGAGTTTGCAGACAAAGATAAGAGCTTGCACAAATTGATCGTCCTCCTGCTAATGACTGGGGATTGTAGATTCACTTCTCTGTCAATAGCTTCATCACTTTCCCTTCCTTTCTGTCTTTGCTGTTCCCCCAAAGGGGTTTGAGGAGAGGCTGGAAGTCACTGTGGGTCTCCATGTGCTGGGGGGAGGGGAGTAGACGCCACTGGATAACTGAGTTTTCCTTGGCAGCTGGCCCCGGAAGTGTCACCGCTCATAGACCTCCACTCTCTAAGCGCATCCGAGTGCTTCCCTGTCCCTGCGAATAATTTGCTCCTGCTAAAGATGAACCTGTCACCTGGTGGATTTTCCCAGGCAGAGAGGGACTACATGAACCACATAAGTGTCATTCAAGAAGAATATCACTCCTTCCCCAGATCATTTCACAGATTACAATTTCTAAATCAGGTCAAGTTTAGCTCCTGACAATTTATTGAAATACTGAGTCACTTGGCGATCACTGAAACACGTTGATCCAGTGTCATTGAGAATTACTGATCAAAGCACCTTCACTTAATAGACTGGATCATTGATCACAGGCCACGAGGGTCACCCCTGTCTCTGCAGTGCTTTCTCTTGGATTAGATGTGATGAAGAGGGACATTCCTGAAACAACGAGGTGTCGGCATTTTTATGCATTATGATGTATTATGTATGGCGCCCTGCACCCGGGTGTAACGGCTGGTGTTTTTTGCAGTGCGAGGGCACGGGAGGTTGTATTGTGCATGCTCCAGAGTTAGAAATTTATTTAACTCAACATTTAAATGAAAAGAAATGTTTGACTTAAATCTGAAAAAGGAGACTGTGAATTCTTCCTTTCCACCGTCTCCAAGACAGGAGGCGCAAAAAAAAGGGAGGAACATTAAACCAAAGAACTCAAATTAAAGAGCAGAGGAGAAAAAAGGAAAGAGGAGGATATAAGGACGAGTTAAAGAGAAATGGAGGGCAGATGAGTCTGCGTGTTAGTGAATGATGAGGTGTGTGATGGGACCTAATCTGCTGTCTGCTCAGTACAGTGCACACTCTGTGCTCTGAATGTGAATGGGATGCTGGTGCAGAAAACGAAAGTCTGCACCCTCCCTTTTGTCTCTTGTTTCTGTTGCAGCTTGATACCAAGCTGACCAGTTATTGGTCACTACCATCACCAGTCACATTATGTAATGTAGTGACAGATATGTCTGTTTGTTAAGGTTTTGTAGTAATGATCATGAACTCTTACAGTGGGAAGAGAAGTTTGACATTATCAGAAAAGTTATCACTTGAATCAGGGAGTTAGGTGACTAATTTAATCCCTTTATTGTGTTTTCACTCTTAATTATGACGCCAACACCGTCAGCAGAGCACTTAATGCAGCATTAAGACTGAAAACAGTCTCTGGTTTGTTAAATTGATGTTGGATTATGTACTGGACTGTTTCTTGGCTGAGACCAGCGACTTTCTGACACTCTGTAGGTTGCCTGGAAACTGGCCATGAACAAAGATTTGTTACATCCTCCAACCCCCGCACCCCCAACCCAAAAATGAACACCATGTTTGACTTTTTTTGTTTGTCTTGATCAATCAGTTCTGAAAAGAGGCATGAGATCCTGTCTAGATGGATGGTAACGAACATGACATGGGTATCAAACTTGGACTCTTACTCTTGACTTGGAAGCGTAGGAGAAGTTTCCTTTCCAGCGTCAGTGTGTTCAGTTTTGCAGGAAAAGTCTCTCTGTAATTGTTTATGTCTAAATCTGCTTGAATTAGTTTACAGGAACCGACCTTGTGACACAGAAAAGCAAACACTCAATCCAGACATCACAAAAAACATGTTCCCCTCATCCTCACGCCTTTAAATCAACAAAGTGTTAATTAGAGAAAGATGCTCTGTTTGCATGAAACATTCATGACCGTCTTCGTCGTGAAAAGCGTTACCTTGAAGTTGATTTGCTCAGAATTTGTTTGCATTTGATGAAAAATTTATATAACCTTGCTGTGTGCAAATGTTAACCCAGATGATGAGTGTGCGGTTAAGTCCTTGGATCTGGACAAAAGGTGATTAAACATACTTGTTGAAACAAAATTACAACAGTGAGAGACGGCGTTTAACACATGGATGTGATAGTGGATGCTACCATGCGCTCGTGCAGAGGGGAGAACAGCCAGTGTTAATAAATATTGGTGTAGTGTTACCTGAAAGCCTTTGAGGCGACTGAGGATAAATCAAAGTGAACATTGCAAAGTCCCTGTTTTTGTGTACTTGGTGAAAAATGATAGATTCTGATCCTGCTGCAGTTGACAGGGGAAAGTCATTGAGGGAGAAGTTTTTTTTGGCAGCCCGCACTTTTTCATGGGGTTTCCAGTCAAACGGATAGGCAGCGTGACAGGTCAGTCAATAGAAGTCAGCAGTGATTATGCAAGTTGCTTATGTCTAATGAGAAAGGTCAGCGTATTGCCAAGTGACTGGGACAGAAGCCCAGTTTCACACTGAGATGTACAGTACATGCTGCTGTAGAAAACTGTGCTCTACAAAAACATGCTCCTCGTTTATCTGTGCTGCGGAAAGTAAGATCGGTTCTGAGTGAAGATAGAAGATAGAAGAGACTGACCATGCAAACACAGTCGTATTTAAAAGATTTGAAGTCCCTGTGAAGTTTGATTTTGTGTTGCAAAGGAGAACAGAAAACTAGCTGTGTTTCAGGAGCAGGTCCACATCAATAATGTTGACATAAAATAAAAAAATGCACCGTCTGCTTTGCCTTCCTGGGTGGCACATTTTTTTCATCCCTGCAGACAAGTAGCCATGCATAGCCTTGTGCTGTTACAAAGAGTTTCTCTTTCTGAGGCCAGATTGGAAACCAGGTTTTGGTGTTGATCCATCAGACTCAGACAGCAAGGGAGTCTTCCTATAGCGCTGACATTTTCCATCAGCATCATTCTGAGGAGTGTCAACCAGTAAAGAATAAAAAAATCCTTCAGTTTTTCTGCACATATTTTCAATTTAGTATTAAAGCTACTGGATGCTGGTTTGGCTCTGGTGGAGCAGGTGCCTCATGTAGAGGCACCAGTCTTAGGATTGATCCCTAGTCCTGACTGTATTTGGTGCATGGTGCATGATGTCATCTACCACTTGCTCCCCACCTTTCCTGTCTCTCTTAAGCTATCCTATCAATAAAGGCAAAAAGCCCCAAAATAATCAGGGGGGAAAATGCTATCACTTCAAATCTATGGTTTGAATCATATCCTATAGCATCCATTATGAAGGGAACTTCCTCAGGTTTTATTGTTAGTCATGAAGCAGGAGTGTAGTCTGAGTTTATAACACATTGCTGTGACCTTTAGGGGGACGATAATTGGTATATGTGTCCAAAGTTTGTGTCCGGTGTCCAATGTCTTTCTTGTGCTTTCTGCAGAAGCCCCTTGACAGTCGATCAATGCAGGGACCGGTCCTGGTCTGTTGTTTGCAAACAGCTGATGTCCCAAAGGTCTTCCCCGTTTGACCAGTGTGGGGTCGGCTGCAGCGAGGGGCAAGGCATTGACATATACGATCGCAGCTGTCGTTTCCAGGGAACTGAGAATCATAGATTGAGGATGCTTTCCTTCACCCTCTCTCACAGCTCCCCTTCTGGCTTTTCTGGTGTGTATATCAACATTTACATTTCTCCATTACCCAAATCAGGCTTCCTCTTTATACCATACCATTGCTTTGCATGCCAGTTACCTGCAAACAGTTTGCGTGCCAGCAATCCTACACTCGGTAAAATGTAATCTGCACCACTTTGGTGATTTCTGTCTGTGTTTGGGTCCGTCCCTGCTGCTGCTGCTGCAACTCCCAACTTTGACAGCACCATATGCTTCTCAGCTGCCAGGTGGATGTTGCCTTGTTCAGAGACATCTCAGTCCTTTTTTTTTTCTGTACCCAAAAGTCAGCTGATACATATTTTAATATGTGACCTGCAAGCCAACTGGGTTTTATTTATTTACTGGGTACATGCCGAGCATACCGTGCATTCTGCATGTGTGCAAATACATGAAACACATCTGTGTTATTAGTATACAGGTTTCCCTTTTGAGAAATATATTCAAACCAAGACAGTGATACAAGATTCTGCTCATACAGGAACATACTGGTTCTAGATAGATGGCATGTTGTATACTCTGACATGTACTGAACGCAGGTTTCAGTTTATATGATAATAGGAAGTGTGCCTCTGATGGAAGCAGTTCTCTGTCAATGCAAAGATTTGTATTTCTTTTATTGCTGCCGCATTTCCATCTGGCCAAACAATTTGTGTAATGTTCCCCCCAAACAGCCCCCCGAACCCCCCACCCCCCACCCCCACCCAACCCCTCAGGCTAAGCTAGCTTTGGTTGACAGAACAGCATCCTCTCTCTACACTTTATCTCCCTCGCTCATTGCTTTGATGTGTTGTGATTGCGTTGGTGTGGCGGTGGTGTGCTGGGTGGGAGGGGTTGGGGATTGGGGGTGAAAGGAAAGGAAAGGAAAGGAAGGGGGGGAGGTGGGGGGTGGGGGGGGTGTAGCAGAGAAAAGCGTTCTGCAGTGAAAATGTGCTCCCACTGAAGCGTAGAGAGACTGCAGCACAGTGAACAAGCCTGTGCACCACCTGCAGTCGTGTGTGTGTGTGTGTGTGTGTGTGTGTGTATGAGAGAGAGAAGGAGAGAGAGAGAGAGAGAGAGAGAGAGAGAGAGGGAAATAATCACCCAAGACACAATGATTCAACACCCAGCTCCTCTCCTCTTCTGTCATCCTCCATCCTTTCTTTCTCTCCTCCCTCCTTCGACCCAATTCTCCACACACACTACAATCATCTCAACCTCTGCCTGCCTTGTATCTGCCTTGCACCGTGACGGCTGCTGCTTGTCCATTTGTGTGTGCATATTGCGCATGTTGGTGTGTGTATTCACCAGTGCTCTCTGCTGAATACCCTCAAACACATTTCTCCCCTCCTGCCTCTGGCCGCTTTCCTTTTTATTATTCTTGTCCTCTCCTGATGTCTCTCATCCGTCCATTTCAAGTCCCATTCAGTCTTTTGGTCCGTTCTTCACCTCTCCCAGGGATCCCTACTTGATGCGCACTTCTTTCGCTCACACGCACATCGTCGTCTTCTCCTCCTCTGTGAAACTGGGCTACAATTCTGCAATATAAACACTGAGCGAAAACACCCGGTTGTCATTCTCAACAGAAGCCTGTTCTGTTTTTCATCTTTTTTTTTTTTTTCTCCCTCTGTCTTCCAACCGTTCTGTTCCCAGTCATTTCTCCTTTTCTCCCCCCCTCCTCACTCTTTTGCTCCCCTCCTCCCGCGCTGGCTGAGTAAGTGCTGCAGCATCAGTGCATGTGTGTATGTGTGAGAGAGCAGCACAGAGTGTGAAAGAGAGAGAGAGGGAGAGAGGAGTGTGTGTGTAAGAAGAGTGTGTGAGCGCGAAGCACCGGGGATCCTGAGCCTGGAGGAGAGCCGTGTGACTGGAGGGGGGCTCTTCTGCCTGTGGATGTATGTGCCAGGACAGCGATTTTTTGCAGGCGAGCGTACGTGTGCTTGAATGTGTGTGTGAGAGACAGTGAGAGTGGGCATGACAGTGTGTGTGCGTGTATGGGTAACAGTGTCGTCGATCAGCGACGGGCTCTTCGCATTATGCAGCCGACGGTGCTCATCACACTTTGAGGACTGACTCATCGAGACGGGGCTGTGGAGACAGAAGAGACAAAAGAGAGGGAAAGACAGATGGATGGAAAGACAGGGAGGCAGTTTTAGGCTCTTGATGCTTTGGGTCCCTCCAGACCACCCAAGGGTCTAGTCCATTTGTGGGACGCTAGTGAGCTTCACAGTGGCCCCCCTTGTTCCCCCTCAAATTGGAATTGCAGACACATATCCAGACAGGTAGCCAAAATTGCCAGAGAACCCTGAAAGGAAATGAAATCTCCAGTCATCGTCTGACTTGAAGGAAGATTTTGTCCATTTCTTCTCCACGGACTTGGAAAAGAGGGTCTCTTGTTTTGTCTGGCTTTTTTTTTTTTGCGCTTGTCATCGTTCCTTTTCAGGGGGGGGGGTTGCAAGATCCTGTCCCGGAGATAAGAGGCTGGCAGATAAGACGGGACAGACACAGGCATGGCTCGCCTCAACTGGTGCCTGGCTGCCGTCATCAGCTGGGGCAAGTTCCTCTTCGCCTGCTTCTTTCCTCTGCGGGGGGCCAAACGAGACAAGGTAAGACTTCACATGGGGGGGAAGGGTTGCTGCGAATTGGAGACTAAGAAGGGAATCAGTGGACTTACAGGACGGTTCCTGCACATGTCTCAGTCAAAGCCATGCAGGAGACTTTTCTCTGTTATCAAATACCAAAAACTGCATCTGGAATTGTCATCCTGCTTGAAATATACATCTGCGTTGGCCTTGTTCCCGATCATACCACTTCAACCATTCCATGCATTCGCCTGGCTTTACCTAAACCACCAAGTGACGTAGCTGTGAAAACGAGCTTGGCAACTAGTCATGGACCATGGGCTTTTGGAAAAAGCAGTTGGTGTCCCTCTAAGTGCTGATTCAAGGTCAGTGTTACATCTCCAAGTGGTCTCCAGGCAGCTGCTTTGGATAGACGTAGTGAAGAGAGGAATTTTTGGGGTACGCCAAAGAGCCTGGCACTTGCAACAACCACCTGGAACAAATGATTGTTTCTCCTGATACGTTGGGTCACCTTGCTTTTTCACAACTGCAGAATTGTAATGCACCATTATTGGGGGTTTGCGTCGCTAAAAAGAGGGGCCCTTGATTTTCCTCCATTCATCTCCTGCCGTTCCACGCATGCTGTATTTGCTCGTTTTGGATAAAGGGGTTGTGGGTCTTTCATCACTGCGCCATATTCCGACTGTATGGCACATGTGTAGAAGCACAGAAAGGCCAAGCGGAGTTCAATGAATGGTATCAGCTGAATGCACACTCTGTTTCTTTGTGCATTTCTCCAAGGCGATAATAACAACAAAACCCGGATGGCAATCTTTGCTTTTTTAGCTCTACTCTGGCAGATAATCAATCGTGTGTTAAAACTCTGGTATGTCTTAATAGCACTTTTTCCTCTTACACATACACTCACACACGTGTAAGGACACCAGAAACAGTGCCTGAGGCGATCTCTGCTGAATGGCAATGGTTGGAATCATTTTCGTAGGTGTTTTTTTTCTCTCCTCTGTCCAAAATCATCTCCAGAGCAAAGAGAAACCTTTCTCCATGGCACTTGTCCTGAGGCAGGAAACACTGACCAAATCAGCTTCATGCGCTGCATCCTCAGCAGTTTTTAAAAACAATCTGTTCCCTAGGGAGAATATTTGCACAAAGTAAAGGCACCTTTTGGGACTTGCATGTACCCCCATATTGCACATTTCCATTTGCTAATTTTGCATAATGAAAAGCTGCATGCCTCCAAGTAACTATCAATCAAGAGGTTTGAAACTTGAGTGTTGCAGTGACGTAACTCCCCCTGAACTGAGAGATCTTTTCTGTTGCGTATGACAACCGTTCGAGCAGCAGTTCTGTTACAAAGTCTAGTCATGAAGGGTTTTTTTTTGCCTGTGGTGACGCCGTAGCGTGCAGTGCTGCAGCCGCCCATCTCGACAAGCCCCAACACCCTCCCACCAGCACCAGCAGCCACCCCCCCCAACCCCATTGCCGCAGCTCCTTATCTCTACACCCGCGCTCAATTCCACCACACTCCCCTTGTCGCACTCTCTTGTATGTGTGTGTGTAAATGTGCATGGAGCTTGTTACTGCCTTTGCAGAGACACACACACTCATTATATATCTCCTCGACCCTGTACAATGAAGCCCCAACCCATTATGTTCATTCAGTCACAGCGCAGCTTTTTGCTCGGCTTGTTCTGTCAGCAGTGGCCTTTTTTTTCCTCAATCTACAAAGAGGATTTCCTTTTGTTTGAATGTTCCCCTCTCTTAGAAGCACTAGTGTAGGAAAACTGTCATCAAACGACGTGGTGAAAGAAGGTGTTTGCACCATTTTTCAAGTCACTCGAGCCATATCTTCAACTCCTGCACATGCACTGAGAAGGAGCAGATTTTTGCCCCCAGGAATGTACCCTTGTGACAGGATGGGTACTGCACCTTCAGGCTTGGTCTACTTTTACTTCCTTGTTCCTTTTTCTCCATCTTTTAAACCCCAAAGCCCCCCATGAATAAATGTTGTTGAATGCATGCAAAGATCTACTTTTTTGTCAAGTTTTGAGTCTTAAAAGTTTTAATTTGATGGAATATTTGGAACTTGAAGATAAGGCTGAAGACTGCAGTGTTTTGTTCACCTTTAATGGATAGGACAGCTGAAGAGAGAGAGGAGATGCAGGGAGCAGAGAGAAGGAGAAGACATGCAGCAAATTGCAGAGGCCAGGAGTTGAACCTTGGACTGCTGCAACGAGGACCAAGCTTCTGTATGGGGGGCGCGCTAAGACCTCTTGGCCAGCCAATGGCGCCCCATCTTAAATGGCCCATTGATTTACAAATAGCAAAGTGCACCATGTGTGCCTTCGCCAGATCTGTCAGATGCTGGTCCGGCAACTGATTTGGATCATTTTTCCCATCATTAGGTTGACCTGTTAGCAAGTTATCACAACAGCAGTAAACCTATCATCAACCTACGTCAGGTGAAGGGTTTTCATAGCGTTTTGGTGACCCCTGTGTTCTGATTGGACGTCTCCAGATCTGAGGATTTTGCCTCCTTTAAGTCCACGTCTCTGTTCAGTCTGTTGCTCCCTTGCTCCGTGTCTCCAGCTGCAACACTCGAGCTGCTGGTCACGTGACCGACTGGGAAGTGAAAGTGGAGAGGTAAAGGCTCTCTCTCTCTCTGTGTGTGTGTGTGTGTGTGTGTGTGTGTGTCTTCCCCCTCCGAGGGACTGGCTGTGAGGTGTTCAGTTTCCATGGCAACGCAGCTCACACGGTCCCCCCATATGATGAGGGCCGGGTTACAACGGGAGACGGGGGGGGGGGGGGCTCGGGATACGGTCGGCGTGTGCGTGTTTGAATGTGAACGTGCAGCGGTTCTGTTAGAACGAGACGAGGAAGTGTAGAGGAAGGTAGGGGGGATGATGTGTGTTACTATGGAGACACTACAGTGGTCCTCCTCTCCTCCTCTCCTCCTTCTCTCCTCCTCTCTACCTTTTCACTTTCTTTGCACTCAAATCATCGACTTTCCTCCTTGTCCTTTCGTCTCCTCTCCTCTCTTTTGTTTAACCCTCATCTTTTATTTCCTCCCCTCTTATCTCCTTCTTACACTCGTCTCCTTGTGCCCCTTGTCCGTTCATCTCCTCCCCTTATCTCTGCCCTCTCTTTCCCCTCTCTTTCTTTCCCTTTACCTCAGTTTATAGCTTGTTTTTTTTTCTCTTCCTTCCTATTCATCCTCCTGTTTCCTTTCCTCTTCTTCATTTTCTCCTATTCCCTTGTCTCCTGTCCTTTTCATCTCCTCTTTCCTAATCTGCTCTACTCTTTTAATTCGTTTCATCTTCTCTAGTCTCTCCTCCCCTCTTTTTCTTCCCTCCTAGTTCATTTCCATCATGTCTTTTTTCGTCTCCTTCGTTTGCCCCTTCTTAAAGGTTCCTATGCTCCTTCATCCCTCATTTAATTTCCTCTGCTCTTGTCTCCTTTCTCCTTGTTTCTCCTCCTCTTATATTTCCTCTCTTCCTCCTTATTTTTGTGAATTCAATCTCTTGCCTCCCTTCTATTCATTCCTCTCCTCCCTCATTCCTCCTCCCACTGTACCTGTCCTTAAAGTTCATCTTATTTACTGCCTCCTTTCCTCACCTTGTGCTTCCTCTCTTATTTCCTTCCCATTATTTCATTATGTCTTGTATTTAAGTTTTCTCTCACCCCCTTTGTCCCCTCCCTTCCTCTCTCCCTAAAATGTCTCCTGTCTCCTCACTTTTACTTCATGTTATCCCTCCTCACCTCTCCTATTGTCTCCTCTCCTCTGCTTCTCTCCTCTCCTCTGTATTTTGTGTTTGTTTGCTTGCCTCCCTATTCATTTAACTAATGTCCCCTGGGGCAGTAAATTCACATCAGGCAGTGCTGCAGACGGCCAAAAGAGAAGAGGGTGATGGGAAACCTGTCCAGTGAATGGCTCCTTATTCTCTCCCTTTAGATTGCCTCTCCAGCACATGCATAAAAAACCTCATTCATCGCACGTCGTATTTATCGCATGCTCCAAACTTACCTTCCACACTGAGGTGTAGCCGCACCCAAAGATTTCGCAGGCTCCTGCCCTCAATGGCTCACTGTATTCTGGGCCGGCGTTCAACATGATGGATGCTTTGTTATTCTAGCATTAAAGCTTTAATGTGATGGATTCTCCAGCGACCAAAGACAAGGCTGCATAGTCGATGTGGAGTCCTTTTTTCCCTCCTCTTCTCCCCTGCTCCAGTACATCCAAAATATTTGACCATCTCATCTGAAGTGTTTGCGTTCCTGCAGTTTTTGCTCGAACGCCACTCTCTCTGTGCGTTTGCAAGTCTATAAACATGTATATCATTATCCCTGCAACCTTTCAATTGCAACATTTGGCTGCTTAAGTCATTAGTCTGGCATTTTATTGAGAGTTTTACTATCCAATGATGGTTTAAATTCCTTTATCCGTGAGTGCAATGCTGTGGAAAACAGATTCTAAAGTGTGTGTGTGCTTGTGCCTTCCTGCCTGCCTGCCTGCCTGCCTGTGTGTTTTCACTGAGCTCCAGCATGTTGCATTGGGAATAAGGGAATATGAACCTGACCTCACTGTGCAAAAATGTTGTACCGAGAAAATACACCACTCTCAATAGTGGACCCAAAATCAATGCTTCTTTGCAGGTGGTGAAGTATCGTTTAAATGGGCTTTTTTCGGCTGCACCCGAACAGAAAAAACAGCATTTAATTCATGCATAAGCTGTATTATGTGCATTTTGAAAAGCACAGCTTAGTGTTAAACATCTGCAGAGAGTGTTTGAGGGTTGGTTGGAGGCCACTAGAGGCTGCTAGCAACCCAGTTTAGACCAGTTGGCTGCAGGGGAAAAAAGTGGCTGTCATGTCTATAAAACAAAGGCACCGAATCCATTTAAAAACCAGCACAGGAGTTAACATCCATATAGCATTTCCCCCAATGTGTCAACACTGTGCTCTTTGCTCATATTATGTTAATAGAGTACACACCAGACAGAGACACAACACACAAACACACACACACACGCACAGATTATGTGTCAGGATAGCCTATGGATTGAGGTAACTGTTACAGTGGAAAGTGATGGAGTGCAGCAGGGATCAATAGAGGGTGTTTTCTCAAAATGAATTGGCTCTTAGCCCTTTATGGATCTGACTGTGGAGTGATGTAATGTGCCCGCACTGCTGATATAATGTTGATTCAGTGCTGGTCTTTATATGGACGTACAAGTCCTCACAAGTGTGTTTGCATACATGCATGCTGCATGTTTTTTTTACATGTGAACATAGAGGACAGACACTTGAAAACATGGACGAATGCACGGAGGATTGAAAAGGTGCAGGTTTAAACCTCACCTCATCAATTCTCTGAGCCTTCCTTTGCAAAAGTTTCTTTTTTCCAAGCTCTCTTTGTGTGACACTCAATAGCTTGTAAATCAGTTTTCGTGCAGGTAGAAAAATCTGCATAAAATAGAAGGTTGAACTCTTCAATTTGAGTTTCTTGTACGAGTTTCCAGGAGAAACGCCAAGACAAAGGATGACACTGCTTTTACTGCAGGAGGTGTCATGCACACGCTGCTGTCTGGTTGTTATGAAGCACATATGTGCACATGGCCGCTCTGTGATTTTGTGCGACATGCTCCCTCTGCATCAGTACATGCAATACTTATGTACCACAGTCGTCATCCTGCAGACTTTTGCACTGTTTGTCCGGCCACCCATCTGCGTCACAGACGCTGCTGGCAGATATTTTTGATGGAGCAGATCTGGAAACAGGAAAAGAGGTTGCCGATGAAAAATTGAAGTGACATTAGTGCAGACATGAGCGAGCATGCTTTGCTGAGGAGAGGTGGAGGGGAAAAAAAGGGAGGCTAGGTATGCAGTGCAAAGGAAGGTAAGGAGGTGGTCAATGAACAGAGTGTGCGTATAGGGAAAAGAGGGAAAAGGGAAAGGAGGGGCTAACAAGGATCATTTGAGGAAAGGGGAGTTTTGGGAGAGAAGAAAGGCCAGGACTCACATCCCCCCCTCTCTTTTCCTCCATGGAGTAAAGTTACCACACTTCAAGAGGGAGGGAATGGAGGGCAGGAGTGAGTGGGCGAACAAGAAAGAGAGAGAAAGAAGGACCAAGTGAGGGAGGGAGTTAGATGCAGGAGACGGTCTGAGGCCAGCAGAGCGAGAAAAACGAGAGCAGCATTCCCTTCCCCACCCTCTGTGCACCTCGCACGTCTGGCATGGATCTGCGTCGTCCAAGCCTGGGCCGAACCTCTGGGAATATCTTGGAATACCGTGGATTTCTGTCCTGATTCTGGAGAGCCCTCGAGTGGCACCTTGTTCTGTTTTTTCTCCAGGATGCCCTCCGTGTCTCTGTCTCTGCCCTCCGCTCTGGCAGGGCAAGCCAAGACCTGGGTTTGTCTCTCCTGCATGTTCTGGGTAAGAGAAAAATCACGCAGGGATGCTGGGATTGGAAGAAGGGTCAGCATCATCACCGTGATGGACCTAGATTTTTGAATACGTCAGCAGATTCAGTTTCTGGAGGCAGGAGATGAATGAGATGTAGTTTAAGGTTCACCCAAACCCACATTTGTCATATTAATGACTGGTACAATGGCCTTTTTGTCCTATAACATGCTCTCCATGACCTTGCACGGTGTTGTCAGGTGGGTGGTTATGCTTATGTGTGAAGTGTTAAGAGGTGAGCAGTTCATGGTTCCAGGTTCCTTTGGGAACAACAACACAGAAGCACCACTGTCTCCTCAGACGGTTGCATATTTGTGATGATATCCAGTTTTTCTAGAAGCCAAGTATTTGAAGGTGGAGAGTTGAATATGCAAAGTTCCCACAGCTGGACCGGCCTTTCAAGCAAACAGACACAAGACCGTAACATCCTCCATCTTTCGGTCACTAGAGGTCAAGTTCACATGATTTCTTCAGGCAATAGTGGACTCTAGTTCTGTGATGCGGGCCGTTCTAATCCACTTGACTGTTCTGTGGCGACTTGCATCGGCGTGTTCCTGCGTAGAGTCCACGCGGCCTCGGCACTCATGCTATTTCTGGTTTCTCCTGTATAATTTAATCTGCTGCTGCTGCTTGCTTCTCCTCCTATCTGGGACTGAGTGAGTGTGTCAGGAACCTGGAGGGGGGAGCTTTAAATGCAGTATCCTGGTTCTAAAAAGTAAGAGAAGAAGTTGAGATACCAAAGCAACTCTGGACATGACGAAGAATCTGTTTGGTCCTGGAAGAAAATGGACATAATGATCGTTTATGTCTTATTTCATGTGTCTTCTGTGTTTGAGAAAGCCTCCTTTCTTTACATGTGGAATCAACGTTGGCCTTTTAAGTGGCTCCGCAGCCACTGAATCATACATTTGGGTGAAAAACTATGTTAACATATTGCAGCATCCCACATTACCTGGCTTTTAATGCCCCTAGCTGCGGTGTAAAAGCACATTTATTGGAGAAGTAGGTGGATTTATTGCTTTTTTTGGTTGTATAATGTATACACAGTGTGTAACCATCGCACCCAAGTGTTAAATGAGGCATCTGCCCTACTTTCCTGTAGCTTGCAGTGGAGGAGAGGGCCATTTAGATGCGAGGGAAGAGAGGCAGGCTTGGAGGAAAAAGCTCCCACGCAGTTCATATGCAAAGTAAGACATTGAGTCGTCCAGATGTGATGCTTCAAATCCGACGTTATCGCCATTCAGATCGATGACTGAAAGACAAGAACGGAGGAGGAGAGATGGGTGGGGAAGAGGGTTGAGCGTTGTGTGGTGTGACATCAGCAGGAGGAGAGGGAGGAAGAGGAGTAGAGGCTGAGTGACGTGCGAGGAGCGGGTTCTAAGAAAGCTCCTCAAATACACGCCATTAATAATTTAACAACCGCACACACGGGGAGAGAATATTTGATTTGACGTGAGGACAGAAGCAGCCACAAACGTCCAGGCTGGATGAATACTTTGTAAGCTTGTTACTGCTTCAAGAAATGCTAAGCAGCCCTCTTCGTGCTGAGGAATTTCCTCCCAGTGTTTATCCAACCTCTGGTCAGGGTGCTGCATTAACATCTGGAGTTATGTCCAAGGTATTCTGCAGCGTCACTAGTTTGACTGCAGACAGGTGTTTTCTCATGTTGGCCATCTTTTTGTCCTGTTTTTAAAAAGCAAGGCATGCAAAGTGAAAGTTTGAAAAGTCAAATCATGCATTTTTCTCCCTGCATTGACATTCATGTTTCTGTGACATTGGGAGCAGCACTCAGTTTGGGTTATTTGGCTTTGGGCTTTCAGATTTTAATATAATAGCAGAATGCACAGGGTGTGTAAATGCATCATGGGAAATGTTGAATGTGGTGTTTTTAAAGCACCACTTGGACTAAAAGTCAGGATATTGAGGCGCTGGGTGAGCCAAAACAAACCACTCCTATTCTTTATCAGTCTTTTGTGTCTGCAGTCAAACCTCAGAGGAGACATACTTTATGTTTCATAATCCCTGAGGGGAAATTCAGTTGTTGTAATCTGTTATTGAACATGCAACACACACATAGAGCTGTCAGAGTGTTGGGGTGGCTCATGGACGAGCGCCCCGAGCATTTGAGGGTACCTCTCTAGCCAGTTCTGTACTGAGACTTGACCCTCTTGTTCCCAAGCCAAACCAAACCTCTACCAACAGAAGGCCTCACTATACATGGCAGAGTGCATGCTCCAAAGTGACTGCTTTAAGTTGTGATCCAGTACCAGGCAGCTGAAACACTGTAAGTCAAGATGTATGGTAGATCCATCATGTCTTCAGTTGTCTAACAGAGTCTCTTATTGAGTGAACAGAATCCCCTGAGAGCTCTGAAAATCAATCGGGCTTTGATTGGACCGTTACTGCCTGCCACGCCTCTGTGTGTGTGTGTGTGTGTCACCTCTGTATGACGTTAGCATGCATGTGTGTGGCCATTACCCCCTTCTTCCCTTCTAATAAGCGTGTATCTGCTTGTCCGGCCCGTTGAGTGAGGGGACTCTTAGGGAATGACTCTGTGCAGGATGAAAAGCGACATCAGCATCCTCTTTATTGGTTTCATTTTGAAAGATAAGAACCAGAACTTCAAGAACAATTACATTTGGCTCATAAGGTCAGTCTGAGAAGGAAGTTTTCATACATTTCTAAAAGTATTTCTGGAAATTGCTTTCTTTCTCAATCAAATGTTCACAAGCAAAGACAGATATATTTATATATATATACAAAACGCAGTGATTATCCTCTTGTATGAGTATAAATCCCTATTAATTGGCTATTTATACAGCACTGGACTCAATGAGGGTCAAGTACTCTCATGTGGCTTCATCAGCGTCTGTCGTTTTTAGGGTCATGACCCTTTCTGTAAGCGCTGTCCAAATGGTATTGCTCTATTTTTATCCCTTTACAAACTGTTGCTCGAACAGTTTGATGAAAGTAAAGGTCATTTAGCAAACATTTAGGAATCATGTTGATAGGATTCACAGTTCTGAGCCTCAAATTGATACAGAATCACAGTAAGACCTAGTTTTCTGTCTCCTTCGGGACATACTGTGCTGTTCAGCTGCCACACAAGCATCCAGAGACCCCCTCCAGCCCTCACAAGCTCTCCTTTTTTGAACCAATGCATTTGTGCATGCATGGCGTGCAGTACTGGATATCTTTGAGAGTCAGGACCGTCCTCAGAGAGAGAGTGTAGCCGTCACTCCGGCTAAACAATGCTCTGTGTGTCTGCAGCCAGGTGATTTATATGCGATGTGACCGGACGCCTCCCTGCAGGCCTCCAGGCCACCAGCAGCAGGCACAGCCTTCAGCTTCAGCACACTTCCCCTGGGCACTGAATGCACTAACTGCCCCCGCATCTCATACCGGAGTCTGGATCTCTGCCCTCAAATGTAGACAATGCTAGCTGAGAAAAAAAATGAAGCTGTGGATGACCATTGGAAGTGCTGCTGTACTTCAATCCCCACAAGTGTTACTGCAGCATCAGTTTTATTTTCCCTGTAAAAATACAGAAGGAACATGCTATTCTAATAACCTGTAGGCTTTATTCCATGATATGACACTCAGTTTTTGCAGGATGCTGCAACCTGTAAGTCTAAGATGATGTAAACAAGTTCATCTCACACCTGCTCAGATAAAGCTGTGGCACGTGTAACACCGGGGAGCTCAGAAGTGCTTACATTCCTCTTTTAAAGCTACTCCTCTGTTTTCTTCTCGCCCTATGTTTGTATTTTTCCCCAAGATGGACTCATAACGGCGATAGCTCATTAGCAAACATGGCGTTTTGAGTTCATTAGCAGCTTGCTAATGATCATAAGGGGCCTAGACTTCATGATCACAGCGCATTGATCTTTGTGTCTCTCTGTCTGCACCTGGTATTGATCATATCACACACTTGCACAGTGTTACAGCTGCACTCTCATTTGCACGCACAAATGCATGGAGGTATATATTTGATGCATGCATATGACATAACATGCACTCATAGGCAGGGAGGTACTCACACACACATACACACACACGGATTCACGTCTTCTAGGAGCGATCCACTACAATCTGGCAACTGGCCCACAGTGTCGGTCCTCTGGGATCGGCTGTATTGAGAGCAATAAATAAAACATGCTGGACTCATATCTATGGTCTTGTACACTTATCCATACTCCCATGACATACAGATGTAGACGGGGAAAGCAGTGTGTGGTCTTGATGCTTGAAAATTGTAAAAACCCTAATTGTTGTGTTGCATCTTTTTATCTTTGTTTGAATTCTGCTGCTTTTGGTTGAAATCAACGTTTCATTTGTTGTTTTTTTTATCTGTTATGATCCATATTATGACTATTCAGAGACTTTAAGACTGTGCCTATAGATTTTACAGCATCAGTCTGCTCTACATGCTTTACTATCCCTGCTGCCAGTCCCTGATGTCCATAATCACATCACAGAAGGCCCCTCTGGAGTCATAACCAGAATAATGACCACCCTGATTAGATGCTTTACTCTGCTTTTATTTTATCATCTCCAGAAAATAATGTATGTGCATGAGACAACACCTCAATCCACCTGTGTCCACAGCCTTTACATTTAGGATCCTCTGCACATAGATCTCAAGAAGCTCCGGTGAAAGAATCATGATTTGGAAGTGCGAGGTTTCACCTAAACTGTCTTGTAGACTGATCTTAGCCTCTGTGCTAATTTGGGCCTTTTGATATGCCATCTGTGCATTGAGATCACACATTTGGAAAGAGCTCAAGAGTGGGGGACTGCCAATGAGAGCAGAATTTACAGCGAGGTGACGCAGAGTCTTACCAAAATAAAAAAGAAGGAAGGAAGGAGCAGATTCGGACAGGAATACTCTTTAGGCTGTGGATAATTTATGTTAATGAGATGACACTGGAGTAAGATAAGTTCCCATTAGTGGGGCCAAATAAACAAAAATAGTCTGGGAGGATAACCAAGTGATGTCAAGAGAAGAGTAGTATCAGGTATGCTTTAAAAAGGAGGGTTGCGGGTGTTTACATGGACGAGAGAGTCAAATGCAAAGGTGCAATCAAGCTGCATCATGGGAGTTAGATTCTGCAGAATCAGGGGGCAGTTCTTTTTAAATGCTTTCTCAAATTCTGTGCAGGAAAGGTCATCAAAGTTTTTCTGAAATACCTCTGAGAGTACCGACAACACTCCTCTCCTGTCCATGTCGGGCTGGCGTCTAGTTTGGTTTCATGAATACTTTAAAGCTGCAGGAAGTTTCCATGTTTCTGCAAACTGCTCTCCAGAACAAGACACTGGACACGAACACACACACACACACACAAATATTATAAACATCATCCTGGTTCTCATTTTCCTTCTTTTTTAAGGCTTCTCGTTCCCGTTTTCTACTCGTATTCTGTCGCACAAAGGCACCCATTGTTCCCGACAGAATTTCAATTTGGTGGAAATTGAAAGCAGGTGTGGCTCTGCTTTTTCATCTCAAGGGGTGGTGGTGGGTGGGGGGGACTGCAGGACTTCTCTCGCTCCCCCAGTCTGGTACTTTCTGTGGGGCCGTCTCCTCATGCTTGACTTCACTGAGTCATGTCGTCCAGCGTTCAGGCTGGTTTTTGCACGCTTTGTCTTTTTTTGTGTGTGTCTGGGTGAGTCATACGCTCCCTTTGCTCACCTCGTCCATCAGACAGGTAGTCACGCTTCTGGACAAGCATTCACCTCTCTTTGTCATGCTGAACTATCTTTCAGTAGAGTGTCTTTTAAAGAGAAGGTATGTTTACTGCAGCCTCTCCTGAATCCTTTCGTACCTGGATTACCTTCATTTTATCTCCCGGTGAAGAACATGTTGTTTTTCTGTTGCAAATACACAAAAAACATCAAAATACAAGTCTAAAATTTAGCTTTGTGTCCATGTTTATGTTGCTGCTGTTCCTTGATAATCTTTAAAGGATTAAAGGATCACAGGTGTGATGTCAAATTGCATGTCTCTGCAGAATAACACAGTACATCTTTATTCCAACATGCTCCTCTCTGTGTTTCAAAGACTTCCCTCTGACTGAGCTGTAAACGGAAACACATGTGGAGTTCAGCATGTTGCCTGTTAACACGTGAATGAAGCTGGACGTGGGGAAGTTTGTGTTGACGAGGGTTTGAGTGCGGTTTGAATTGCCTTGGCTTTTGTCCTGGATGTGACAGCTTGAAAAGGCACCTGGTGTAAACACTGAGACCAGACGACACACGCTCGCCTTAGCAGAGGGTTATGATGAATCTTTGTATGCGTGTGGCTTTCAGAGGACTTCTGGGTCTGAGAGGTATTAAAATGAAATGTGACCAGCATAAATTATCTTGTGCTGTGGTGAAAGAAAAGTCGTGTTGATCTGCATCTTGTCGAGTGCAGAGTAGAAGCCCAAACAAGTCTAAGATATGTCCGATATCCATCCTGCATGTTGAAGGAGATCAAACTATTCCTCATGCATGTATGTGACATGTTACATGCCAGGACTAATTTGTCTTCATGCATCGTCCCTCTGCAGATGCAAAGAGCAGTGCCTTTGAGAGAGTACCCCGCCCACCCCCCCACTCCCACCCCTTGCTTTCACTTTCCTCCTGCTCCCACATCTTGGCTCTAAGTGGGGTCGCGGTCGAGGTAGCGTAGTGATGCTTTTCATTAGCTAAGTGCAACTGGGGGAGAGGAGCACAGAGCCTTGATTTACTGGGCGTGCTGTCTATAAGCCTGCACACACACACACACACTCAACAAAAACACCTACTCTCCTCTACCCCCATCCTTTGCTCTTAGACGGCTCACTCCATCCCTTTATACCTCCTTTTTCTCTCCTGCTGCATCCATTTCCCAAACCTTTCTTTCCGTCTTGCTACATAACTCGCCTTTCCATTTTCTCTCTGCGGCCTCTCCTGGGAGTCTCCTGTTAACACGACACAGAGGACAAGGCTTGGGATCTTTTGGTTCTCTGAGTCTGCTTGTCTTAAAGGTGGATGCTGTGTTTGTCAGAGGTAGCTTTCATCAAAAAGGATCCCAAGCGTGTCGTTGTTTTTCAAATCAGCTGCGTATTATCCCAAATAATAGCTGGAAGTTTTCAGAAATTGGACCTTTCTTTGTCTGAGCGTCAGCAGGAAAGTTGTTTAATACCAGATGATTAAATCAGTCATGGATGGTTAAGAACACGATGGCTTCAATTAGTGAATCGGCTGGATGGTTACATGCCTAATTGTGAGTTTATTAACTTCACTTTGAAAGAGTTTAGGAATGAGGCCTAGTCTGGGTTTTGGGTCTAGTATTATCCCTTCGTTGATTGCTGTTGAAGCTGCTGAGGCCCATATATCTGCTAAAGAAGTTGAATCCAACATGGCAGCCGTCCAAGAACCATTTGCACTCCTGTCCTGGCGAGACCCACTGGGGGCCACTTCACCCGACTGCGCATGTGCGTTCATATATGTGTATGTGTGAACTAGGGGTTGTATGTTTTCCCTCCTTTATCCTGCCTCATCCATCATTGCTTGACAGGACGTGTTGACCTCAGTTGCTGTGGCAGCCAGGTAACCATGGCTCCTGCCCGTGACACAGCTGGTTGCGTCTGATTGGCTCGGCCACCGGCTTTCTGCCAGGTCATCTTTAACATCAGGGCTGAAGAGTGGCACCGAGGTGCTTCAGCCCGCTATTTATAATCACAGCCAGGAGCACACTGCAAAAGATGACTATCTTTGCGGCCTCATGCTTCACCTCTTAGGAACTATGTTTGTTTATAATCTTAAAGGTGTAAAAAATGATGCATCTCAGGAGTTTATTCTATATATTTGAACAAAACCAACCAAAGAAGAGTCAATTGGTATTAATATATCATAGGAAACCTGTGATGTCAAATTTGTGGCCTAGATTTGGACCTATACATCAGCTGACCTACATTATGCACCTATATTATCCCTGTACCGGCCTATAACACATCTACATATAAGCTTTGATGATATGCACCAATATCAAAACTTGAAAATTGTTCTACATCAGCAATTTGTCCCCTCATTTATCAGTTCTGGTCTCAAACATCCACCTAAGCAGTCCCCCAGCAGCTCATACAGCGTCCCCATGCTTGTATGAAGTTGCTCTGTTTTCCTTACAGTTAGTATACGCTGCACTCATGAAATAATAATGAGATGGATGGTGGAGCGGTTGTTAATTAAGTATTTCTACAGGAGTTATCAGCATATGTGCAGCATATTGTTTGTTTGGCGATACCTGTTGTTACACTCGTCTCGGACTCTGTGCAGCTCAAGGTTAGCTATTGGAGATTCCTCTCAGGAGCTCGGGGAGCGTGCCACGGTGTGACAAAAGCCATTAAGATTTAGGGAGATAGAGCGGGCGAAATCGCTGAGAAATACATTTTTTGTAAGAGCTTTGAGACAAATTGACTGCGGCACATGGAGAGAGAGAGAGAGAGGGAGAGGAGGGAGGGAAAAAAAGACCAGGGAGCTTCTGAGAGTTACCAGAAAAATGAGCTCAAAAGCAACGCAGCAAAGGATTACACAACTGCCTTTCATCAGTGAGCCTCATCACACCTGGAGTCCTTTGTAGATGGAGTGCAGCTGGTTGTAACTGTAGTGATTAATACTAGTTGTGGTAGTAGAGGGACTTGTCGCAGTAATTGTGGTCTTGTGCAGACGGTGATGTTACATGAGTCATTGTAGTCGGAGAGGTACTGCATGTTTTCATGGTTTTTAATGGATGAAATTCATTGTAGTTTTTGCAACAAATGCAAACAACAGGCCTCATAGGAATAGAGTTTAAACCTTCACTCTCTTTTGATGTTTCATGGGATTTGGTATTTAAATTTCTTGCAGGGTATTGGCGCATTTGAGAGAATTAAGTCTTGATTTCTCTCCAGCATTTGCAAGCATTCGTCCGTTTTCTGGCAGCAACATCTTCAAGGATAAACAGAATCAGAATCTCTTTCACTTGATTTATCGTTGGGGTTTAATTGGTGTTAATTATTCCTGCTGGGACTCTGGGTTCATTCATCCTCTCAAGGTGAAGCCTGAAACAAGGTGTCATGAAACACTCTTTCCATAACGAGCGCTAAGATTAACGGTCCGGCAGAGCCCAACCTGAGACCGGGCCCAGCTGCACAAACACACAGAGGAAATGACATCACCTTTGTGACTCAGGATGGAGGTTGTTCAGACTGAGGATGAAACAAAGAGCGAAGGTTTTAGGATCACTTTGATGAATTTAACCTTTAAATGATGAAATCAAACAAACCACCCTCTTTGACTTCCATGCAGACCTTCAGCGGTTTCAGAAAACGCCTGAAAAAGATGTCCTAAATAATCTTGTTTGAAGTAATTTTATGACTCCATGAAGCATTTTGAAGTGAAGTTGAACTGCTTTGGATTTGATGGCAGCTTTAGAGGGAATCCTAGTGACCCAGTTGCAGTATATTTGGCTGCATTTCGTACACTCTAGGTTTAAAGACTGAACTGCGCGGTGATGTGCATCTGTTTGCATGGGGGAACAGTATTTTAATAAATAGATGCTGTGAGAGTGTTGTGATTGTTTTTGGGGGACTGCAGACAAATCAAATCCACTCCTCTGTCATCTTCATCATCTGTATTTTAATGTCTTTGCTTTTAGAAGATGAGAAACATCTTGTTCAACGTTCCTCTGACACAGCTCGGCTCAGCTTTTGGTGCAGTTTCGTGGAGCTGTTTTGTCCTCGGGCTGCTCGGAGAAATATTCCAACACACACGCTCACGAGCACACACACACACACACACACACATAAATGCACATCATCATCATTCCTCGAGTTTCTGAGGTTGTTAGCAGCTGTGAGGCTTTCTCCCTCTCTCTCTCTCTCTCTCTCTCTCTCTCTCTCTCTCTCTCTCTCTCTCTCTCTCTCTCTCTGGTCTTCTTCTTCATCATTAATTAGTCATTTAATTAGAGAACTTCAAAGTGAAAGCATCCTCTGCTGGTGGGAGGGACCTGTCAGTTAGTGTATGTATGTCAGTGCATACACTATGACACAAAGTAATGTCGCTCATGCAGGGTTGTGCTCATGTGGTAACTTTTGGGAACCCAGAACTATTTCAAAGTGGGGAAAACAAAGATACAGGTGTGTTGTGATGCCATGGGAGCTCAGTAAGGTTATTTAAGATGGGTTTTAACTTGGTTGCTTTGTATGTTCATCCATTTCTTGGACTGCAAATTATTGTTTCATGCAAGAAGTTCATTAATCTGTCAATTAGATCACACAAGATGCCATTTACAATCTGAAAGTGTCTAAAGAAGCTTGCTTTGTCCAACAATCAAACATATTCATAACAAAGGAAAGAAAACATCTGTAACATCAGGACACAAACGGGTCAGCTCAAGCCAAACCCCATCAAAGAGACCAGACCCCCCCTCTCTGCAGCCACACACCAACATATCATTGCTGAATATCAAATGTGTTTGTATTGGCCGTGGACCTGCTGGCCTCCATCCAGGCGACTCTCTCCTGATCCCTCTCTTCCTTCCTCTCTCTCTCTCCCTGCAGCCCGAAGAGCTGGAGGGCGTCCACACACACACCTTCAAGCTGAAGCCATTCAAGAAGGCCAAGAGCTGTGATATATGCAAGCAGGCCATCACCAAGGAGGGCCTCATCTGCAAAGGTGAGTGTTCCACTGTGAGTCCAATTCCCCTAAAAAGCAGAAACACTCCCACCTTTTGTTCACGTTTGTTGAAAGTGAATTAAGTGTGATATTTAGTCACTGTCAGAGGTTTTTGGGAGGTTTCACTTTCCTCTCTGCAGAGGTCACTTCTCCGTTCCTCGTCCCCCCATCCTGTATGCAAAGCTAAGCTAAAAAAATCTGCCATTGCAGGCATGGAACCGATATCAATCTTCTTGTTTTGCTCCTGGCCTTTTCCCCAAAAACCTGGAATTAATCAAACACTTTGTGTTGGTGGGAGCTTCTTTGATAGCACTGCCAGTTAAAAAAATCTGGATGTCAGTCGCACAAAGACTGCCAATATTATGATTCGTCACTCTCCCACATGTGGTGTGTTTCAGTTTCCTTCACTTCCAAGTCATCAAACACAGATGCCGCATTTGTGGCCCAAAATATCTCTCGGTGGGTCCCCTTGAATGTCATTTCTGGAGGATCTTCCCTGTGATTATTGATTGGTTATAAGTCTGATATCATAGGAAGAGCAGGGGAGTCAGGGTGGCGGTTTGAGGTGATGGATTGGTCAAACAAAAACTGGATATTAACACCCCTGTTATGACTTCTTCCAAGGGCCCAAATCAACGAATTTGGTCTGTGCATCTCCTTTGTATTGCTCCTCTTCTTCCAGTGTGTTCACAATCTGTATGTATATAAAGTCTCTGCACATGTACAGCCCCAGCTTTCCTTTCTTCCCCCTCTCCCTCCCTCCCTCTTCTTTAAGCCCCCGCCTCCCCATCTTCCTGAAACCACACGTGTTCGATTCTAAATTTAGAACAACTAAAGGTTTTATTGTTGCTCCAGGAAAAGTCCAGGGGAAATTAACGTTAGAGGACTCCCTGGCAGCCTCTCACTATCTCTGTTTTTCTCTTTCTTTCTTGTCTTCCCTTTCTCCATCTCTCCGACACCCTTCCCCTCGCTCTGTCTCTCTCTCTTCCCTTTGAACTACAAAAAAAAAAAACAGCATCTTTGGTTGACAAACACCCAGAAGCCCGGCAGGAGCAGAGCGGGCTCCGTGTAGAAGGGCTTTGGCTGAGGATTTTGCTGTTAAAATTAGCATGGCTGCTGCTGCTGCATTAGCCTAGATAAGAGGGGGGGAAAAGGGAAAGAGGGGTGAGGGGTGGGGAGGCAGAATAAAGAGAGAGAAACTGGGGTATGGGGGGATTGGGAGAACGACATGAAAACAAAGGAAAGAGAGAGCAAAGAGGAGCACAGGAGAATTACTTTCCCTTTCATCTTTCTTTTTGTTCATTCATCCTCTGTGTTAAAATACAGTAAGCTCCCTGTGCCAGAGAAGAGACTCAAACTGCCTCCTGCAGTCGAGCAGCGGCTTTATGTCCACACAAATCTGTTAAATCAGCAGAAAAATATCAATTTGGGAAACTTATTCCGAGTCTCCTGCTCGGCTGCGGGTTCTCAAGGGAAACACAAGGACACATGTCAACACGAGCATCCTCTCTGCGCCGAGTAGAAAGGCCGTGTCGCTGCAGGGCTTGTGGCCAAGAGATAAGACGTGACAAAAGACGATGTGCTGGGGAAGATGTTGACAAACATGCACTGAGTCACTGAGATTGGTACCTGATTAACTTTGTATCTGAGAGGTTCAGAAATCAGTGGAATAATCTGGAAAGTTGCTTCAGAAGCAAAGGATGGACAGAACATCTTGGCTTCCCACCAAAATGCAAACAAATCTCTCTAGCTGTCACCTTCATGATATCAAGAGTATCAAATCTACATGTCCATCATGTCTGCAGGTTGTTTCCTTTGTCTTTGCATGTTTTCTTTTGTTCTCCCCTTAAACAGAGCAGCGTGAGGAGAGACTTGAGCCTCCTGTGGATAAGTAGGGCTCATTAACAGCGTATAAAAACCTCATGATGATAATGATTCCCTCCGGTGCCTGCGTGCACCGGCTCCAGGTTTCCAAGATTTTTTATTTTGCAAGGGAAATTTTAAGGAAACGTTTCCTGGCGTAGAAAGAGACGGACCAGAAAACACAACCAAGCTCGAGTCTGGTAGAGAACTTCTAGTTGGACTGGGAATGTTATTTCATTCATGTTTCATACAGTCTTTAACATTTTAACTCTAATTGGTTGGATGAGTTCCACTTAAAAGCCCCCCTGTCTAAATAATCACCAATCAGCGCTTCCCCATCCCTCTATCGCCATTACCCTGGTTTACCTTAATCAACCGAGCTGTGTTTTCCTACAAGTCTCCTCCTCCAGAGACCACCCGCAACATTCCTGCAGCTACTTCCCCTTCTTCACTTGTCCTGCTCACACATCTGACTCACATCCACACACTCGCACCACCTGGGGACCACCGAGCTCGACAGCAAGAGAGCAGGTGTGGAGGTCAAAGATCATACCTGGTGTCAAAACATGGCTGTTTCATGCCTCTGTTTCTCATTAAGACTTTAACACAGAGTCATACGTCACTCTCTTTAAGCTTTAAGGCGTAGTGTTCAACAATGTGCAACAAAAAGGTAACGTTGGGTTTTAAAGGTTGGGAGTGAAATCACAAAAACATGTGCAGCAAAAACTGAAACCCCAAACAAATCAATGGATGTTTGCTTTGTGCGGCCACTTGAGGGCAGCATCACAGCGTGTTAGCATCAGGATGAAAAGCTGACCTTGTTTCCTTTTCAGCTCATTCAGCAGCAAACACTGTCATTCCTCGGTAAAAGACTGAATACATCTCACGTCCCTACAGTACGAGTCTGCAGCAGTGCAGCAACATTTCTGTGCATATATGCTGATGTGAGCTTAGCTTAAAGATCAATTATGAAATAAGCTTGCAGAAGGAAGCTGGTTTTCTGCACAAATGTGTTTTTTTTGTATTCAGTGACATGTTTGTCATCAGTCCGTGCTCATGTCGGTTTAAATGAACACTCACAAACATCACTCTGTTTCCTCTCTTTCAGCGTGCAAGTTGTCCTGCCATAAAAAATGTGAAGTGAAGGTAAGACACTGAGCATCTTCTCCCTCCCCGTGCACACGATATCATCACTTATGCACACTCACATGCAAAGGTGTGCACGTCAACACTGTCACGCATGTGATGCATATTTCATTGAAGTGTCACATTGATATTCATCAGACATTTAAACACGCACTACAGGAACATACAACACATTCAGTGGTGTGTATCTTTTATTGGGTATTTAAAGTGGCCCTGTTAGAGTAAGCCTGATTTGTTTAAGGGTTAGTCTGCTACTGAAGCAGTGTTTAGTCTAATACTTGCAAAGCATGAACAAGTGCATCACCTTAATTCAATTCCACAGGCTGCTGCACTGGCACAGCAAAGTTGCAGAGTGATGAGATTTTAAAAATGAAGTTAGACTCATTAAAAGCTCAGAACCTGCTCAGTTTTTTGCTGCAACTTAATGTGATGTCATCTGCCAGGTAAGCATCAGTGCACACTCCTCCTGGTAGATAACTGCAATCAAATCCAGAGCACCGGTTCATAAGACACAGTCCAGTTTGGAGGTTTGTCTTCCTTTTTATTGCACTCAGCAAAGTCCACAATGTGCAGATTCTGAGGATCCTTTTTCTAGAGGGGGTGGTTTTGTCCTTTATTTGATAGGACAGCTTGAGAGACATAGAATGCAAGGGGATAGAGGAGGGGAAAGACATGCACCAAAACATGCCGAGTCTGGGAATTGATCCTACAAACAGTGCGACTGTAGCCTCTGCACACGGGGGGTGCCTGCTCTACCGACTGAGCCAAACCAGCGCCCCAGTTTCTGCAGAGCTTTGTACCTCGTTCTAGCACCATCTGCTTTTGGCATGTGAGGTTTGCAATCCGGCTGTCTACCTAAAGTCGCTGACGAAGCTAAATGATGATACGCACGCTCCTGCATGTGTTTATGAATTTGTATTCTCTCTGAGTTTGTTAAGTTGCATCCTTAAATCTTTCTCCTTCATGCAGGATTGATAAGAAAACCTTGAACCATCCTTTACTTCTTCCAATCTGACCACAGTTTTCTTCTTTATATTCACATATTTGATGCAGATCTGGAAAAGGGAAGAACGCATGGGGAGAGTAAACGAAAAGGAAGGAAGGAAGGGAGGGAGGGAGGAATGGATGACAGAGAGAAGGAAGGGAGGGAAAGGGCGGAGGGGGAGAGCGTTACAGGGCTATTCTTAGTGGTTTTAGTTGTGACTGGTGGGTAGAAACGCTAAATGTTTCTCCTCTGCAGTCTGAGTCTTACCTCCCACCAGAAGCACATCCATCTCTCTGAATATTACTATAGGAACTAAATCTGTGTGTTCCCAAAACATCCGAGCAGAAATCTCCCGAATATTTCTCAGACCAGTCGAAGCCATTTGTGGTGGCGATTGGAGGAATAATCAGGAAAGCCAGATTCATGAGTCATTCATTCTTGGTGGTGACAGACGCTGGACGGGGATTTATTTTGAAAGAGGTTGAAGGAAAGAGAACGAAGAATTTGGTCAATTTGGATCAAAATGAGAGTCCTGGCATCATTCTCCTAATCTGTGTTTGCCAATCGTCTAATTCTGTAATTCGTCTCTAACTCGGACCCAAAACATTGATGCTGGCTTCCACCGTCTGAAAGTGACCCTTGAATCAAAATAAACACAATATGGCACCGTCAGGCTCATTGTTCGAAGTGAGGAAAAGTGTAGAGTTAGTGTGTGTGGATTTAGGCAGGCGGTGATGCTTTCTTCAGTCGACTCCACGCTGACCCTGAACTGTAAATGTGTCATGAATCACAATGAGGTTGAGGGAAATAACCGCCGTGCTGCACTGATTTCACTTTATGTGTTTGTTATTTCAGAGTGCCACAACTTCCCTCTTAATATTACACCGTGAGACACTGTTTTTTAAAATATTTTATGGGCAGCACCAGACCTATTCTGGTTTTGATGAAGGTGTGATAAAGGTGCGAGGCTATACATCCATTTAATGTCATACCTAACAGGAATGGTAAAAACAATCTTTGGTTTTACAAACACAGCAGGTCTAGGGGGTTAGATAGGATCCCAGTATGTCAGTTCCCCCAGCAGTCTAAGCCTATAGCAGCATAACTAAGAGCTGGTCCAAGCCTGAGCCAGCTCTAATCATAAGCTTTATCAAAAAGGAAAGTTTGAAGCGTAATCTTAAAAGTAGAGAGGGTGTCTGCCTCCCGGACCCTGACTGGTGGATGATTCCAAAGGAGAGGTGCCTGTTAACTGAAGGTTCTACCTCCCATACTACTTTTAGAGACTTTAGCAGGCCTGCATGTTGGGAGCGTGGTGAATAATCTTCGGTTCTGGCCAAGAAATAGTCAGGTACATTGTGGAATGAAAATCTGATCTGTGAGAAGCTGCAACATCAAGAAGAGCTCTGAACCATATGGCACATCGTATGAACTCTTTTATTGCTGTCTTAACATACCTAATTTTCCAATTTCCAGAACATAAATGTCTTCAGAATAGTCGTTTTGTAGTTAGACTCTGACTTACTGCACCTATAAGTCCATAAAATGTTGCTAACGTCCCTGTAATCTTGCTGCCAGTTGAGTATTACTGATGTTTCCTTCTCTCAGCCTCATTCAGCTGCACTTTGAAATCTCCAACCGCATGATGTTCAATCATTAAGCTTTTAAAGCTTATGAAAATATCTTCACAGAACATGTAAAACACAGATGTTCACTGCTCCTGTCCCTTGATAAAGAACGGATAATAATCAACCCTCAAGTTTTTCTGTTTTCCTTCTCGTCCAACCGCAGCCGTCCCTGTGAGGACGTTTGTTGTTGGAGCCCTGAGGATGTTCTAGCTCAGCGACGGACTCGTCCTGCAGAGTCTCAGAGACAGACTTGTAGACCTCTGTGTAGTTGTTTTGGTTGTCTTTGCTGAAGTGGAGGCGGGAGTTTTGTGGTTAGGACACACACACACTCAAGCTGTGGTTTCTCTGGAGTTTTTTAAGTTATGCCGGGGAATTTTGGCAACATGGTGAAGTTCTTCAAAAGAAAGTATAGTAGCCTAACCTGCAGCGTACAAATTCATCAACACAGTGGCAACCTGCCAATGTTATATCAAAGTTTTCCACTACCCTGTGGGTCAGCTCATTCAGGGCTACATGTAGATCAAGCCTGGATCCAGGAGTGGATCTGGCATCACCGCAATAAAAATATGTGAACAGATCCACCCAAGACCATATCATCCGTAGGTGTGTGTGTGTGTGTTCTTGCATCGACTGGACAGTGCACCGTCTGTTCTCTCTCACCCTCCATGGAAACAGGCCCTCATTATTCCTTATGATTTATCCCCGCTGTTTCTTGGAGGAGCCTCCCGGAATGCCGCTGCAGCGGTTTGCGCTCCTCGATGGGGCTGGCGGGTTGGAAGATGCAGGAGAGGGGTTTGGCAGGGGGAAGGGTGCAGGCTAGAGAGGAATGATGGGAAGTGGTTGGACGGGGAGGAGGGATCATGCAAGAAGCTTGAATGTTCCTCGTGTAAACAACAACACTGGAGAGTGCCTTGGCTTCATTTTATAGAATTCTGTTTATGTGTTTGTGTTTTTTAAAAAATGTTTATGTGTTGCTGCTGCAGTTTGAGGACGCCACAAAACAAATTTGTTTTGGAAAACAATGGAGGTCTACTGTAATGCCAGATATTATCAAGCTAGGGGAAATATGTGGATGCAGTTTGTGTGTTTCTAGTTGTCCAGATTTGAGGGTTGGAGATTAAATTAAGATATGCACATAAAGTTAAAGGAAAGAGAGAGTTGATGGCAAGACTTCCTCTTCAGATCTCAGCAGAAGTAGCATCAGCAATTACATCCTCAAAGGGAATCTGCTGATTTCTGTAAAGTAAGTAGATTTACGGTGAAATTACGGTTAAAAAATGACCAAAAAGGATTTATTTATCTTGTAATAAAGGTAGAGATCAGCAGGTTACTCTTAAACATCCCAAGTAGGGAACTCTTGACATCCAACCCAGCTTCCTCTCTCAGTTAAAGGACTGTTTCTGGATGCTACCACCAAACTACAGGACTGGCATCTTGAATTACGGTCAAATTACGGTGGATAACAAATGCAGTTAGAGTTAGCTAGAAATCTTATCCCTGCTGTCATCTGGAGGCAAAGAAAGTGATCCTGTAATCAAGCTTTGCACCTCCTGTAGTTGTAGATATTCACCGATCCTGCAGCAGCATCAGGGTGAAACATGACGATGAGGACGTGAGTTAAGCTTGCAGTCCAGACAGACAGCCTCAGTAAGAATGCATCATCATGCATTCAACTTTTATGATAACTACATTGAAGAAAGAAGTGCTAACACCTCTGTCAATAATAAACAGGTTTTCCCAGAACCTGTTAAAACCCTCAAGCGAAGGAAGACCATCCTTTTCTTTAAGCTGTTCAGGTTTTGAAGCAGATTTGGCAACCCAGTCACACGCTGAGTGTCTATTTTTAGAAGATTCAATAGTTACTTTGTCATGCAAAAGAAAATCCAGGGGATATTAGTGCCGCGAGGAGACTCCCAACGGTCCCTCCTTTTCATCTCTAGTGGCCTAAAATCCCTTTCTGTCAGGCTGTCTCACTCGCTGCTTACATAACACGGGCAATGACGTGCAAGATACAGCTAAGCATTTTTAGAAACAGGAGGGATGTTCTGTTTGAAGTTCTACCTGTAACATCTTTTCTTTTGCTTTTTACAAAGTGTCCTGAAAGCACATTTGTTTGTTTCAGAGTCAACTCATGCACATTCCAAACTCCACTAAGCCGGGCCCCGTTCCTCTGCAGGATCTAGAGGTCAAGTGTTTGTCGGTCTTAGTTCTAAATCCGGGCATCTTGACGTCTTAATCCACGTTTTCACATGTGTCGATGTGTGAAAACTGGGAGAGGCCTTTAATTAGACCTCCGGCAAATGACATGCTCCATTAAATGCAACCCAGAAGCTCTTTAATATTACAGGCAGGCAGGGTGCAGCCCCGCTTTACCACGGTATACGTTTAAATTTGGGTCTATTTAGGGAACTAGTGTTACAGTGTGAGACTCTGCAGACGCCACACACTTCTTCTAACTGGCTGCTTTCTGACAAATCAGAAGCCAAAAGAGAGGTCATATTTATATTTTGGGGTTTCTGCTTGGATGAAATATGTTCTTTCTCTGCAAACAGCCAATTAAATCTTTCTTTTTATACTTGATTTGCTTAAAATAACAAAGCAACAGTAGCAAACTATTAAAATAACCAACATCAGCTCACAAACGTAAATTAAACAGGATTAAAAATACTTCTTTAGTTGCATTTGAAAGTCATTGTTTGCATTTTGCCCCAAACAGACTTCCAGAGCTCCTTTTCAGTGGAGCTTCAGAAGCTTCTCCTCTTCAAAGTTTCTCTTCCTTTATCTACCAACGGGAAAAAAGCGCATGGAGCAAGACCAAAAGCACAGTAAGACGTGCATAGAAGCAGGGATGAGGAGCGTTCAAGAATGTTGGCAGGGAAAAGAGAGTAACTATCCAAGCATGAAAGTGAAAAAGGTAGAACAAGGAGGGAAAGAGAGAGAGAGAGAGAGAGAGAGAGAGGGGAGAGAAAATGATGAGGCACACACACACTTTCACAGGAGCCAAGCCTCCTCATTCCTTTAGCAGCCCCCTTCACAGAGGCAGGTCTGTTTCCCCGGCGCAAACACGTCACATCAAAGAGTCATCACAGCACGTCTCCATAGAGACGCCCTTCAGTGGTAGAGATGCGGCGCGGTAGTCGGGAGATAGCGCTGGCAGACAAACGGTACGGGAGGCCTAATAAGCGGGTGCTAGCAGATGACTGATGGCCCAATTTACCCCCAGACTTCTTCTGGAGGTCAAGAGCTGAGTTCACTCCGAGTGTTTAAAAGCCGACATGAGCCTGGCAAATATTTTCAACCATGGAGGAAGAGACGGATGATGGGGGAGCCAGTGGGCTTCAGTTTTCTGATGGATGAGAGCAGGCTAAGATCAGTTGTGACAAGTTTGACCACAGAGGGCGCCAGAATCAACACAACCCACAAGTTTGTCACAGTAGCTTTAATCAGGATTTGGAGCTGAGTTTGCACAAATGCATCTCAGTATGGTGACTAAATAGGAAGAATAATATGAATATTCAAGTTTGCATTTTTCACTTTTGCAGTATTCATCTTTTAATTCAAGTTACAGACATCATAGATAAATGGGATCACAGAGACGTTTTGCAGTGCAGAAATAAGAACAAGAAAGTCGGTCTCCCTCCTTCACATTCTCTCTCACACTCCCTCTGTCAAGCATGTGTCAACAGCAACAGTGAGAGCTGAGGAAGAAGGAGGGAGAGAGGGAAATAGAGCGAGTGAGTGAGTGAGCAGAGGAAGGGATACAGAGGGATACAGTTACTGTCTGCCCCGGGACGGCTTTTTTGCTCTCTCGTTTTGGGTACCGGAATCATAAGGAGCCCCAAGCCACTCTCTTGGCCTTATATAGCGTGTTTCAACATTTCTTGGCAGTTGACAGGAGGAGGTGTAGCCAGCAGCATAAAGACTTTGTCCTGGTCCGGTCTGAGAGGCTGCACAGACATCCACATGAGGCACGCATATACACAGAGTAGAGTTCAGTAGCTCTCTGGCACGCGTCTGGGATTACTGCTGTTGTTTTGAGCAAGAGGGCCGGCGAAGGAAGGAGAGGGAGGAGGAGGAGGAGAGAGAGGAAAGGATCTGTATTTGGTACTCCCTCTCTTACACTCTTTCCCTCCTGGAGGGGGGTCTTAAGGAAGGGAGAATGAAGAGGTAGAGACGAGGCAGAGGGGGAGTGAAGAGAGAGCGTGAGAAAAAGAGGAACTGGTGCACAGGTAAGACACGCAGGAGTGGGGTTTAACATGCATAGAGGAGTGTTTTTGCTCTGAATGTAATGTGTAGTTCAGGTGGTGAGCATGCTCAATGAGTTTGTAGTTCTTTGCATTCCTTCATGGTTTAAAAATCCACTGAGAGAGAGTGTGTCCAGCTGAATATTGAGAGCTTTTTGTGCTCTGGAAGGAAAGGCTGCCAGAGATTTTCTTCAGGATGTCATGTCAGCTGAAAATGCTTAACTCTGCATGTTTCGGATGTATGCTACTCTGTTGCACATTCATGGGAAAGCTGCTCCCATGAGAGCGCTTCAGACAGGGCTCATTTGAGTCGCTGTTCCAAAGCCTTTCATGACTGGACGTGTAGTGATTTGTGGCGGCAATGTCGCGGGGAGACTCAGAGCAACTAGTCAACACAGCAGGCGACCACGTGTTTTCCTCTCTCTCAGCGTAACCTGCCTCTGCTTGAGATAAAGTAGAGCAGCTGGTCGAGTGGAAATGTCTTTTTCTTCAGCGCTGCCTTGGGTTTTTTCTTTCTCACACTTTTCTCTTTCTGACACCTCTGAGAGAAGGATGCAGACTGATGATGGCAATCACTCAACTTTGACTGTGAGCTAACAGAGGGGTAGCAGTTAAACACGACTGGTCAAGAGGTCAGGAGGGTTGTGTGTCTCGTCTCCTGCTAAAGAGTCAAAACAACACAAAGGAATGCAGGTTTATGGCGCGACCAAAATCACTATTTCACACTTCTACAACTAGAACAAGACAAGTACTAGAGACCTTTTGCAAGAAGTTTTCCAAAATGCAGTTTGTGCATTGAGTGGGAAACTCAAAGATGCCTTAACTTTGGATACAAATGATTAATTCCTGAAAACAACTAGTTTCAGGTTAATTCTATGGGTATTGGAGAAGCTGGAACATGCTGTTTGGAAGAGGGATGTCTGGGTTGACTTAACCTCCTGCCACTGCAACCCAACCTCTGATTAGCAGGAGAAGATGGATGCATGCATGGATGAAACCACTACTATTGGAGGGTTTTTGGTAAAGACCAGCACCCTATTCAACCCGATCTCTCTCTCTGACACTGTCCTCTTTAAATTGCTTTAAAAGCCTCGGCAGAACATTTTCTACCACTCTCCTCACCTTGCCCAGAAACCTTCTCAAACTGCCAGACGAGGCCCTAACTCTTGCCTCCCTCGTGTCCCATAACGTGAAGATGTTCCAAAGGAGTGATGCTTGTGGAACGACTCCTTGATCCCTCTTCAACTATTTGTCTCTTCTATCCCATACCTTGATAACATCCTTAGCTTCCCTTGGGGCAGTTCATCTTGTGACACATTCAAAGAGGGAACCCTCAGCCACTGAGAGAAAGCACCATAAATAATAGAAAAGCAGCTTTTAAGGTTCAGAGTCGATGACTTTGAACTTTGGTTGCCAAAGAGCAACTCCTTGTGCATGTTTGTGCAGATATGAAGTTTGTTTTCATATGTTGTTTTTCAGATTGCATTTGTAGATATTCAAGTGCAAGCTTCGTAAGATGAGGAAAGGAGAGTATGGTTGGTAAACTCCTCCGCAGCTGCGTCAGCTCCAAACTATGTGCTGGGAAGTGTTATAAAAGCAGTAGTGACCAGGGAGGATGGCATTTAACATGCAACCACACAAGAGGCCGAGGCTGAATTAGTCGAGGCTCAGCCGAGCCTCTAACTTATTTCTGTCAATAAGTGACAGGCTGGCATGGAATAATAAAAGACAACCTTGGATTAAAGGAAGTTCAGTCTGTTTTCAGATTTTACTTCTCAGAAATGTGCAGATTTGAGCTTAAATTTGGACTTTCATGGAAGAAATTGCAGCAAAAGAGCTTTCATGAATCTTTTTGAGCCTATATTTTAATGCAATTTCTTGACTTTTGTCTTGGCATTGCTTCTTTTTTCTCTCACTTCCCTGTATGATTAGTGGTCGAATGAATGTGAAATGTTAGTGCAGCCACCACTAATTAAACAGGAACTGATAGGCCACCTCCCAATGTCTGCTCCATCAAGTAATGATGAAAACAAAGTTGCTTTAGACGCCCGGCCTTTGAAGTGGAAATTGCTCTCATTTCAAACTGCAAACAGTTTCCCACGAGTGGAAACCAAAGATCTGACTAATCAGGTGAGTTTTGGTTTCAAACCTGTTGCCAAGTGTTAGCTCTCTCCCATGACTGAAACCCCGATCAAATGACCCAACATTTATGATGTGCAGTCATGCTTCTCTAGCCTAAAACTCTTAGGCGAGCCTTTAGATTTGGCGGTTTGCAACCTGTGTCCAATATAAGCCACAATTGCACATCTGATATTCGTCATTCTCTCGTTTAATGGGGTATTTTGTACTCCATCGCTTGCAGTTATTTGGTAGTAACAGTACAGGGAGGATGCAGCCAAACCAGAGTCAGTGTGGCCTGACCATGATGCTGCTGCTTCCTCATTGATCAGTGGTCATTGGACTCTCGTGCATCCATTCGATGACATTCCTTTTGGCCTAAAACCCAACAGTGGCATCTCTGAAATCATGTTAGCTCCTTCATTGTGATGCATCTTGTCAACGACCTCCTGGATGTTGTGGCGCTTATGCCTGTTGGCTGATTTTAATGCTTATTTATGGCGTGTTAACCATGTGGCATGAGACAAAACATATCCCCTTTCTTTTGTGTCCATGAAAGATTTAAATTGTGCATTCACATGAGAAAAACTGGGAACTTGTTGCCTCCTGGATTTCACTTTTCCATCCATTCAAGGCTTGGCGTTTATGGTCCCACCATCACAGGATGGTTTTCCTGCTGTGGGAAGGTCCTGTTTACGCTGCACTACTGGATGTTGATGGATGCCATTGGAAACAGCTGTCCGGCAGCATGTTCTACTTTGCACAAAAACAACTGTTTAGACTTGGATGTGTACACAACGGCTCCTTTCCATCCTGTTGTGCCGCGAAAAGCCTTGAAACAGCATTTTAACCTTTGTGGACACGCCAAAGCTGAGAGACATGATTCACAGTGTTTAGTTCCAGATTTAGACATCCAGCAGATAGCTTTGACCCTCGACAAAATTACATGTTTGAAGAGCTTTAAAAGATGTTGAATCGTGGGCTTGAAAGAATGTGCTCTTTTATAAAAGGGAGATATCTTTCCCACGCAGTATTCTTTTCTGGCATGCAGCATTTATTGTGCCATCACTCCCCTTAAAACTTGATTCAACCCTCTTTTAAATCAGATAATATCCAACCATTGACGGCATCACTCAACACCGCACAGTGAACTCTTGCCAGCGACACACTGCCACCCAGACGAACATGCCGTGTTACACACTCAACATTATGTCAAAATGTCAAAGCAGAAAAAAGGAACATGCTCTGAACCAGCACAGCCATCAGCGGATTTATGAGCTCTCCAAGTAAAACAGAAACCCAGCCGATGGATAAATCCCTCCAAAGGGGCTGTTTGAGCTTCAGTCCTTATTTGGCCCCCGTTTGGAAAGTGAAGAATTTACTTTCTCAGGCAAACTGCCATCACAGCACGGCAGTGGCTCTTGTGTGGGCAGGAGGAGTGCTTGAGGAATTCTGAGTGTGGTTGGACCAATGGCAGGCTCGTTTAATGGAGCCAATGAGATGATTTATGCACAGTTGCAAACACATGCTTTCTCCCATGAGTTGGGCTGAAGTAGATTGACAAAGATCAGAGTGATTAATTCTGTTTATTGAAGGGTCAAAGGGTGGAAACCTCTGGAAATACTGCAGCTCTGCTTCTAGAATTTGCCCTGCGTGAAATCTCATAAAAGAGGAACAAATAATCTGCAAAAATATAAGTTTTCATGCTTTTTTCACGGGCTGCCCGTACTGTTTTGAAAAATTCAAACAATGCATGCAAAGGTTGCTGAGCAAGTCGTCTTCTTCTTATCAGAGATGCTTGTTCCAGCCTGTTTGAAGTCTCTGAGAGTGGAGAGAGAAAATAGTTCATCACCATCCTGCTTGAACTGCAGCGCGTTTACTCATTATACAATGTTTCAACTCAGTGGACCGGGCCCCAGAGTCGTGCTTTGATATTCTGCACTCTCCATTTCCATATAAACCCACTTGAGTACTTGAGCAGCACTTTTGCTGAAATCATTAAAGCTCCTGCTGATCCACGCTCTCATTGTGAAGAAGGGGGGGGGGATCAAGAAAGAAAGAGGGGAGCTTCGTGACGCTGTCGAGACTCACCTGAGCCATTTGACCTTTGCTGTGGGTAATTCAGCAACGTCCCGCCTGGGCTCACCTCTGTTTGCCCCCTAATGAGGCCTCTTGACTGGGTCGGGATTGCGGAGGGGCCCCCGCGGTGGCTCGCTTGACTCCTTGTTCTAGTTCAGTTGCTTCCCAGACGTCCCTCGTGACTGGATGAGATTATAAGCTCCCTTGTTTTAAAAGCCTAAACCCACTTTGACTCTGGCTAGATGCTGGAGAGTTTTCTTTGTGGTCTGATGGTCAATTTGCTGGGAAGTGATTGGCGGGAGATGCACTTAGAGATAAAATAAATGGGTTTTGCGTGGAATCAGGATGAAATCACGCTCTTGTTAATGGGAACTAGGACTTAATATGTCACGTTCAATCCATTGTGAGGTTTTAGGTGGCAGATATTGATGAACAAAGTTAGTATATTGTCAACTTGGGGGCTAATCTTTTTATTTTTGAGGCAAACGCAAAATATGCACAAATGAAGACTGGAAAACAACCAACCAAAGAAGGCTTTATCAGTCTTTTATTGAGCAATTCCTGGGGGAGGAGAATTCAGCTGGAGCGTTTAACAGACCTTGAGATGGCACAGATGCAGTTGCACAAGCAATATCAGATGGATGAGGTTCAGGTGTTAGTCTGGCCTTGTGCCGAAGCGTGTGTCGGGGCCTCCTAAAGATTCCTCCTCCTTTATCCGTCTGAGCTGGTAAAAACCACGTGAAGCCTGCATAAGTCTGGCCTCCAGCTTCACCCACCAAATATGGTTGAAGTTGTTCTCTCGCCTGGTTGCATGGTGATGTGGTGAGGCTTCTCAGTCATCCTGAGACTTGGTGTTTGAAGGAATGCATGATTGTGTTATTGTGAGGTCAGTGTCTGTATTTTCTCTCTGTCGGATACTCGGGCTGTCTGCTTTCCTGAATCCCCCCGCTGAATCTTTCATATAAGAAGAGCTGCAAACGTAGACCATGTCTGATTCTTTGGTAGGCCACTTTTACAAGCATGAATGTGTTCTTTGACACATTTGACATTAGATTTATTGAGATAGGATCTGAGTGATCAATGCAAAAGAAAAGTCAAAATGAGAAGACAGGGTAGCTGTTCCCTCACCTTAGAAAATCTCACAAACGTACCCCTCTGGATGATCAGGATTTAGAAGTCTGGGTTCTGTCTGATCAATAGTCTGGTTTCTATGGATGTAAACAAACAGTAGTCAAGTCATATTTCCCCCCTCTGACCTTTAGATCAATACTGGAGGGAGTCATCATCAGGACATTTGCAGGCGTAAGCTACAGTACAGCGCACAGAACAGCACCTCCTGTCAGCTGTAAATAAAGGCAGATGCTCTCGCTATGAGGCCCCCGGGGGCCACTGCAACAGCCAGCACTGATATATATATGAATGTCAGCAGCGGCCCCAGGTAGTGTAGGAACAGTAAAGAGCAAGTATGAGCTGATTTGCTCCTGGCTCCTGGATACTGTGAGTCACATTAACGTTGTTTTTGAGCCTGAAAGCTCCAGTGAAGTCGTGGGTTGGGGTGTTTGTGACTCGGGGCCTGTGGGATTGTGTGGTTGTATAAATGCCACATTATATCAGGCTTATTTAAGGATGCAAATCATATCAAAGTGTGCATGTGCAGAAACAAGACAAGGTGCCAGAAATGCAGCATAGAAATCAGCGCCACCCTCAGATGGTCAGCTTCTTCTTCTTCATGTTTTTGCAGGAACTGTAGCAGCTCTGACTTGTGGACTGATGCCATCACATTGCAAATCAGCAATGTGCTCGGTGGGATCTACTCCGCTGCGATGCTATCCCACTGCTGTATTCTGATATGCCTGATGATAGCATTACAAAGTCAATGAGTCTTTTGTTTTCCTGCAGCAAACTAATTACGGCGGCTTCCTTCCTGCCTGCCTCTGTTGTACGCTGATAGCACGCTCTCATCTCGCCGCTCGTAAACATCCGTCTATACTCACATCACGGCGCTGCACGAACACGTCTAACTGTGCACACGTATGCATCCACGGACCCCCACTTCTATGCACACTAAAGTAAACAGCAGTCAGCGTGCAAGAGAGAGCCTGTTTGTGCATCATAATTAGTGATTTGTGATGCAGAGGGTAACCCAGACTATTAGGAGCCACAGCGGCCTGTCATAGAGACTGTTTTGAGAACCTGTAACTGCTATTTAAAGATGCTACATGTAGGACTGCAACATCAGGAAATCAATACGGCGCTTATTTTGAGATGATAGTATAATTAGGGGACAAGTGATACTGTTGCTGGGAGGTCTGGCATCAGGTACCGGTCCTCCACCATGCAGTTTTTAGTCCTGGTGCACCAAGTTGGGAAACCTTAGTGAAAAAGAAAACGTGTTGTTGCACGGCACAAAGCGGGGGCAGGACGTTGTTTAGAAAAGTGAAGGTAGAGCTTTCAGTTTTCTTTTGGAGGCACTGAATGAGACCGTCGAACAGGGAGGTGGATTTTGAATCTTTTTTAGAACGAGGGGAGAGGGCAGGCCGAGAATAACACAGGAACACAACTGACCTGGGATCAGAGGTACTTCTGAGTGGTTGTGCTGTTTATGCTGCAGAGAGAACAACATGTCAACAATATATGATGCCACACAAGAGCTGACAATAATGCATTATTTTATTCTTGGAATGTGTCTTGTTTTGGTCTGACGTGCTCAAGGTACATGTGCAGTCAAAGATCTCATCAGGGCAATGACTAAGTCCTGAAACTGGAATGTAAAGTGTATTTCTTGCAGGGTAACAGACCAGACACTTTATTAAATATGAGTGAGACTGTTTCAGAAAGGCTTTATAAGGCCCTCTGTTTTTATCAGCAATAAAACATCATGCAAAACAGATTACAAAGTCTTAGCTTTGAACAGTTTTACAGGAAGCTTTTTCTTCCATGTGAGTTTTGTGCCAAATGCGATGCTGCCTGGAATGAGCCTGACTTGTTTCCCACACAGAGAAACAGCTTAAAAGACCTTTTTGTTGACGCAGTGGTTATTTCGGTCCTGTGGAGGGCGATTTGGGGAATACTCAGGCATTCAGGAGGAAACATTCAGAGATGTCTCTCTCTCTAAATATAAGCACTTTTCAGAGCAGAAAACACCGTCCTAAAGTGCTACAAGGATGTGGCTTTTTATTTATTCTTTCTTTTTACTTTTTCTTCTCCTCTTTTAAATGCCTAAAATTCAAATACACTTCTCTAACATGCTTCTATCTCTCTGTTTCTCCACCTGCAGGTCACCTCATCATGTCAAACGACTACAAAGTATGAGCCGGTGAGTGTTACACGTACACGTGTGAGTTTGTGCATAAATTACACCATCATGTAAACATTTAGAGATGCACCACTGTCCTCCAAACACACTGAGGTCAAAGGTCAGAGGCTGTAACCATAAGAGCTTCCTCCCCATCCTCAAAGGAATTCAGTCTTTATAGCTCAAACAAGACCCCCTCAGTGTCCCGCTGTAAGATGATGAGTCATGGTGTAGCAGCTTCTTTTAGGGCTACATTATATTGATATTGATGCCTGTGGCTCTGCTGACTTTTGTGATGAGGCTGCCCCCTGACATCAGTCTGATTAGCTGCCCCTGTATGCTTAGCTCTCAGGTGGTAGCTCTGTGCACTTTACAAAGCATAGTGGCTTTATTTGGGGGGCAGAAGGAAGCAGGAACACACTGTGGTGGCGACCTACTGTGTGCCTAAAAGGACAAAGTAGCATGTGATTTTTAAAAATGAATAATGGGTTTATTTCAGTCCTTTATTGCACATTATGGACAGCCCTAATAAAAATACAGCTTGTAAATAGAAAACAAAGCAATAAACACATTGTTAATGAGGATATTTAAAAATTAAAGGTGCCAGGGACTTCTTTTTTTAGCCCACAATCTTTTTTTTCCACTCATTGCTGCTCACCAGGAGTCAAAAATGTGCCCTGGGACTTTCTGGACACCCACAAGGCTCCTCGTTTTTGAAGTTTGAAGTTTTTTGAACCTCTCTTGCTGCCTTTAAGGCATCATTTAGGTTATTATTGGTGTACATTGTCCTTTTAAATTTAGATTGAAGTATGAACTCATAGCAGGAGTGTGAATTCATTACTCTGCATGCTTGGGCACGCTCAGAAGAACCTACAGAATAGGCCCAGCCATGAAAACTCCTTTATGCACCCTTAATATTTCTGTCAGTATTTTTATTCCACCTATAGTAGCTTTCTTTGTTTACCTTTCTGATAAATGCATCTGTACTAAATTAGAAAACCTTTTTTCATTTTGTAAGCTGTTTCCAAAAATATCAAGACAGTAGCAAGGCTAGGACAAGGAGCACAAGAATAGCTAAACACACCAAAAGAAGACGTATAAATTCAGTGTGTTGCATTCAATGGGCACCCCAAAATACTCCCCTGTATCACCGATCTGGTCTGAGTTTTTCAGGGTGCAGTTTCAAAGTGTCTGCAGAGGATGAAAGATGCTGGACTCAAGTCCAAGTGATTATCTTCCTTTCCTCTTGGGCCTGCTCCTTTACAAAAAGTGATTTATGCACTGCAACACTGAGGCTTGAGTCACTTTCACTTTAATGAGCTTGAAATGGGATTTTTTTTTTTTCTAAATCTGGGCCATAAAGAATGCATGCTCAGCAAATGTTGGGACAGGATTAGAACAGCAGCATGAATATAGATTTGATCAGTCCTCTGATTTCTCGTCGAACAGAAAGTGTCTCAGCCGGCTTCACGTCGAGATTAACCGCCAGTGATATGACCAAATTAGGAACGCTCCCAGCTGCAGTAACTACTTCTCACTTATTTACTTTGGACGCCGGCCTATTTAAATGACTGCTGCAGCTTGTTAAACAGTCCCTGCTTTTGTTTATAGAGCTCCAAGACGCTCCTCTTGAAGAGATTTTCCTCAGCACGTGGATTACTGTCAAGATCTGCGTGTGTGAGACAATTAGTGTGTCTTTCCTGTTTCTCCATCCCTGCATCGGACTAACTTCACGACCACTTTTTATTCTCCTTCTTTAACAAGTTGATAATGTGACCGTTCCTGCTGTAAATCCAGGACTCCCTGTTAGGAGAGGATGTTTATGAAGGATGGAGCTGGAATCAGACAAACAGAAGGGGTTTCTTGAACACATAGACACTTCATTTTCTCCCTCTCTCTCTGTCTTTCTCATCCTCTCTCTCACCATGTTGTTTCTCCCTCAGTGCGAGAGAAACAATGACTAACCCTCTGACTCTGTCTCGCTTCTCTTTCTCCAGCCTCCCACTCCTCAGCTGCCATTAAAGCATGTAGATACACCGGTAAGTAACACCTCTTCTTTACTCGTGTTAGACAAGACAAGGAGACATGCTTTAAAACTAACTTCTCATTCATAAAGTCTGGGGTTGTTATGCAGCAGAGTGCTGGAATAACAACACTCATGTGCACTTAATCTCCAAATGTATGTGGACACACTTTAACACATACATTTGTGTACTTTAAGTGTGCTGTCTTTCATGGTAAAACTTGACTGGCCTTCATCTTAGTCATAAGAAAGTGTTGAAGTTGTTGAGCCAAGAGCAAACACACACATCGCCCCCACCTGTTCCTGCACACTGCAGAAGGTGGCAGCATCACGCAGCACATAGCAGCTACCAAGTCAGAGCTGCTGCTGTGACTCTGTGGGCATGACTAATTTTAGGCAACACAAATTGCATAACTTAAATTAAAGGGAAGCCCTCTGAATTAAAGGGACAATGCAATGAAACCCTGAGCTGTAAAACGAGGGTCACGTTGTACTCTGTACTCTTTGCATTATTTGAAAGAACATGCAAAATGATTCCTGTTATAGTTTCTGTTAAATGCATGAATTTCTAAGCAGAGCAGGTGATCCCAGGTGAATATTTAGCCCTGTCTGTTCTGTATAAGTGTAAAGAATTGGGTCCAAACTGAGAGAAGCTGCCGTGACATCTGTAGCTGCCAGTTCACTTCAAATTGTGTCTCCTCTCTGCCAGAATCTGCTGCCAAGGCCCGTACCGAGAGAAGGAATGCATGTTTAGCTTGACATTGCTAAACCATGAAGGGTGTGGGTACAAAGCAGGCAAGCTTCCTGAATAATACGACAGAACCAGCTCCTAATGCAAAAGAAAACAGTTTATTCAAGCCAGAAGTCACCAAGGCTCAAATTTGCCAGCTTGTTTACAAAGTTTTAAGATCATAAGTGGCTCCAGTTCTTTAGTCGTCCTTTCATGAAACCAGAAGTCGCGTTTATGCAGAAGATAAAAGCAGCATTGATGTCCTGCATCCCTTTTGGAAGTCGATAATGAGTCAGTGTTTGCGTCAGCCGTCGCCTGAGTGTTTAGATCGGCAGGAGAAGTTCGATGGTGACTCAGAGTGAGATTATAAACACAGATTGGTCTGTGTACACCAGTCTGCAGGGAGATTTATTCACAGTCTGTGTGTTTTCACAGAGAAGAAGAGAGGTTGACGCTCAGATATCTGAATATCTTTGATTTAATAGAATTCAGTACTAGTTTTTGCAGATTAAGGATTGTTTGGAGCACATTTAGCTTGCAGAACACTCTCTGAAGAGTTCCTATGAACGTTTATATACATATATATTTTCTTACTTCAAGTTTGGTTGCTCTACGTTCGTCAGCCTCTTGCTAGCTCCTGTTAACCACAGTGTTTTGACCTTCATAAATCCATAACTCATAAATTCTCCCTTATTATTGATTTATCACCATCACCATGTAAAGTTAGTTCTGTTTTCTCACTGCAGCTGTCAGTGATTTTAGCCTTTCTATGTCCTCTGTGGTGAAGTGCACAAACAGCAGACCGATGAATTATTGCCTTAAATCAAGTAAAAGAACAAGATTTATGGGATATGTGGGCGTAATTATGATGAATGCATGTAAATACCAAGACACACGCTGTTCATTGTCTTGCCCATGGTCTTGTTTTTGTTCTGTAATTATAGAAAGTTGTCTCAAAGAATTTAACAATGAACCTCTGGTGTTTGGGAGCTGAAGTTGCCTTTTAAAGCAGACATTTCAAAGAAGCATTAGCTGCATCTTTAAGTAAGATTAATGTGACTGTGTTATGTGCAAGCAGAAATATCTTTGTTTGTGTTATTCCAACCCAAAACTTTCTGACTGCATTTCAAAGAAAGTCACGTTTTGTGTCTTCATACTTAAATCAAAGCATCATCTGCGTACAAGTTTTCCATACATGCTTATGTGTGTATATGTGTGTAAATACACAGTGGGGAGCCGTGTTAGTGGAATCTTTATATGGTTAGTCCATATAGGATACTTCCATGGTGGTTTTGAGTCTAAGAACCCCACCGTTACCATAATTGAGTCAGTGTGGGGCTTGTTTTATGGGGATAATATGAATCAGTTTGTGGCTGCAGAGTTAGCAGAGACACGTACGCTCCTAATGCTGCATGTATATAAGAAATACTCTGATTTTGCATGAATCAAACAACAGATAATATGTTTTTCTGTCATTTCAGAGCAGTTTAAATGACAGTAAAGCACTCAAACCTGTATTAAAAAACAGCTTTCTCTTTGTTTCTGTGCTTTGGTAAACATACCACTTCAGCTGCTATGTTTTTAAGGGTAATTTAGGTCGAACACATGCAGCCAGCATCCATAAAAATACTCCATGTCCTCACAGGAACCATGCAGGACACAAACATATGGCATGAGGGGGGAGAAAACGGGAGTCAAGACAAGAGAAGCAGCAGGAGGTGTGGGGTGGGTGTGGGGGGGAGTCGGTAATAATGAGAGATAATGAGAGCGTGGGAGGAGTTGTTCCAGAGAACAGAAAGTGGATGCAAGAGGGAGAGAATGAGAGAAAGGAAGGAAAAATGAGGAGAAGACAGTCTAGAGGAAGTGATATCAATTTTATTGCATAACTGCTGATTAAGTTTGAGTCAAATATACAAATTCTACAGTCGTGTCTGTGAGGAGGAGCTGGAGCTGCGTTGTTGTTTTTCTCAACGGGAGATTAAGCCTCCAATCTGGGAGGATGGGTTCTGATTTTTAGAAATGCAGGAAATGTGCAGGGACATTTTTTGTTTTGAGAGTAGACAGCAGTAGTTGAATACAAAGATGCCTCTGGGCAGCTCCTTTCAGAAGCGGTATGCTCACCTTCGCTCATCCTGGAGGTGGAGCACTGGGTATCTTTTCAGCAAGGTAGGACACTCGTGCTTTGAAAGTGATGCGTCACAGAATATTCCTTGAACTAGGCTGCACCCTTTTGTTGTGATATTTAATGCTTGAATTCGGATCTGCAAGGTGTATCACAGGTTGATTGTTGTTTTTGGTGTTATCATGTTCTTGCATAAGTTGAGTGTTGAATATGATGTTCAAGTGCATTTAAACTCTCCACGCTTCATTGACTTTCACGAGGCGTTCGAGCACCCATGTTGCTACAACACAACAGATTGTTCCCGAATGGTGAAATGTAGCGGCGTAACACCCCCTGAAGCCCCCACGCCAACCGGCTGTTTCATTTTGCAAACACCAGCGGCCGTCGCCCGCCTAGCATCTGGGTCCTGTCAAATCACAGAGAATTATGCTTCCCGTTTTCAGCTCTCGGGGTTGGGATTAGCTTCATCTGCAGGAATATACGCAGTGCTCTGAGCTGTGTGTGTTTAACCTCGCATGATGATTACAAACCTCTCTGACTCTTTTTGTGAGAGGAAAGAAAACAGAGGATGCCTGTGAAGATAAAGCTGTCATATGTCGTTTGATATTTTTGGAGGGTTTTATCGTTTTCATGGCAGCTGACTCAGTGAGACATGAAGTCCCCCCCCTGGGCCGATGAACACTAAGAGGAAGAGCCAGCTTCAGCATGTATTATGCAGCCATTCCTCGACAGAACGGCATATTTTGTGACATTTCCCCTGTGCTGTCCTGCCACAATAAAACACAATAAAAGCGTCTGACGTCTACTTTTTGCTCGGTAAATAACGAGACACACGGCAGGATAATTAAAGTGTGCAGAAGTCCTGAAAACAGGAGGCTGGGAGGTTTGCTACTGAAAGACATTCATCCATTCTAATGTGTTTCTCCTTCTCCCAACATCTTCTCCTTTTGCTTTTCCTCTTTCCTCTATTTTGTTTCTCTTCATCCAACTATAGTCTGCCTTTAAGTCAACTTATCCTTAATTTCTTATGTCCTCCTCCTTTTAAATATCTCCTAATCCCTCTCTCATTTTCTCCTTCCTTTACTCCAAATTACTTTCACTTTGCTTCTCTAATCTGACCTCACCCTCATAGGTTATGTCAGACTGTAATTCAATAACAACATCATCATTCCCAGCTGAAGTTTGCTTATGAATCGTCTTCTCTCCTCTCCCTCCTTCTCTCTCTTTGTGTGTGTGTGTGTGTGTGCTTTCCAGGGATCTACGAGGTCCTGCAAGAGTGTGGAGATAAGGCGAAAGCAGTCAGGGTGAGACACAACATTGTTAATGTGCTATACTGCAGATACACACTCGTATCATCAGCATAAGAAGAAATACGACTGCTGATAATGAATGCTCTTCGTCTGATTCCAAACATCATTTTTGATTACTTTACCACAGAAATGCAAATGAGCATGAGCCCTAGGATCAAAAAAAGATTGTTGAGTTAATAAATGGAATAAATTCTGCTATATTTTAAGTTCTAATTCCTTTAAATCCCTTGTAATCCCTCACCTCGCCTCTATTTAATGAACATCAGAAAAGATTGTTTGCTCTGAATCATCATTTGACCTCTCTGTTGTCTGTTATTCTTCAGACATGAATGTTTCTCATGTTTGCTTTTTATCCAGAGCATCCCAACTGTTCGCTGTTTGGTGAATTAAAAAAGAGATTGCATAACATCAGCAAAGGTCACGTCAACAGTCAGCAGAGGATTGTAAATCTTTTCCTTTCCAAGAAATACGAGAATGCACTGCAGGAGATTACATTTTATCAAGTGGATGTTTGGGATGAACTCTTGTCCCAAAGAGAGATCTGAGAGTTCTGAAATGTTCTCACATCCAGGGAAAAGATTTACAGCAGGATGAGTTAGTAGTTGGGTCAACGAGCTGGTTTTCACTGGAACTTGGAACTCTAAGAAGTTCTAAACAAAGTGTCATGGTCTTAATCTCACACCCTGAAACTTCCAACTTATGGGTTGCTGGTTTAGCTCAATGGTGAACAAAGGCTGTAGTCCTCAAAGCAGTCGGCCTAGGCTCCAACCCTTGCATGTCACTCCTAGAATGCATATATAAAATCCTCAGTAGACTAACAAACTCAAACTCTCTTCACTTCACTCCCTCTGCCCTCTCCAGGACTCAGGCTGTGGTTCAGGCCATGGAGGAGAGCTATGAAGTGGACCTTGTCTACATCACAGAGAGGATCATCTCTGTCTGCTTCCCCGGCAGCGCTGAGGAGCGCAGCTACGTCGCCAACCTCAAGGAGGTGGCGACGATGCTGCGGTCCAAACATGGCGAGCACTACCTGGTGAGGAACACGAGACTCCAGAGAATCCAGGACATCCTTGTATCACTTCTTGTGTTTCCTGTTTATGAATTTGTTGTCTTTCTGAACAGATCCTGAACCTCAGTGAGTGGGGGAACGACTTAACAAAGCTAAACCCAAAGGTATTAACACCTTCATCCTTCTTATTTGCATCCACAGATGTTTGTGAAACTATGAACTGTCTTATGATCCTGATATTATCACACAGGTTTTGGAGTTTGGCTGGCCGGACCACCATGCACCCGCGCTGGACAAGATCTGCAGCATGTGCAAGGCCATCGACACCTGGCTCAATGGGGATCCTCGCAATGTGGTGGTACTACACAACAAGGTAAAGCATTGTACAGGAGTTACTTGAGGTCATCCTACCCACTGATCCTTTGAAATAATAATTCCTGATTCAAATAAACGTTGAATTATAAGCCCCTCATGAGTCTTGTTGTCTGTTTTTCTGTCACAGGGGAACAGAGGTCGGACAGGGGTGGTGGTGGCTGCGTACATGCACTACAGCAACATATCTGCAAGGTACCTACGATGTCATGAGCTGTACTGAGTTTAAACTAAGCTGTTAACATCAGGGTTTTGTAAGGACATGAGTGCTTATCAATCACAGTTTGGCCTTGGGGTCCAGGACTTAAACAGCCTTTAAAATTAAACACCGGTGCGATTATTTTGACAAAATGCTTCTTTCTGGCTGGCTTTACTTTCCTGGCTCTGTCGAGGAGAAGCTCTCCAAAAATGTCATCATTCTTTAATGCAACCAGATGTTAATCGCTGGGGTGGAGCCAGGGGGGGAAGCTAAAGCTGCTTTGTAAGGGATGAAAGCCATGGGGGGGTTATTCCTGATCCCAAACTTAGGGGAAAGATGTTCAGGTCTTAACTTTTGCTTGGTGTTGGATGTGTTTGTGATGCAGTGCTGACCAGGCGTTGGACAGGTTTGCGATGAGGCGTTTCTACGAGGACAAAGCTCTTCCTGTGGGTCAGCCGTCACAAAAAAGGTCAGTTATTACCTCACTTCCTTTTTGTGAACATCTGTTTTATGAGTCTGACCTTTTACTCCCTGCTTCCTATAAGCTTGATATAAAACATGGGCATGTTCAGGATGTCACCCTGGTTTTGAAGAGGTGCATTAAACCCTAAATGTGGTGGTTCTCATTTGAAGTAGTCACACAATCACTTGGGTTTAGACTGATTGATCAGTTTTACAGCACAACTGTTCCTACTTTCTAGCTTGAGAGGAAATTCTTCACATATTTGTCCTCTCATTATCTCCACTTGAGCTTTAATTGGGATAATTGTGAGTGAATGTCACAGCACGGAAAGAGGCGATCTATCTTGTCCATCGGATGGGATTCCTCTGGGGAGTCTGCGGGAGTGGTGGCACTTCATTCCTGTCTCCCAAACATATCAGAGCATATTTTTCCCATTCCTCTCTGGAGTGTTTTGAAATCATGTCCTTTCCACAAATCCGGAGAGCACAAACTGAGACCGAGTTCCCGTCCAGAGTGGGTCAAACTAATCAAGAAAGGGTTGGAGGCATTTGAAGTATTCCTTGTTTTGATTTCAGCTTCCTCTAAAGGGAGGTATCTTCTGTACGCCGTAAATCTGCTCCTCGCGTATTATTAGACAGTCCACTACTTTAAAGGCTTGACCCCTTGCTTCCTCTCCTCGTCACCTTGCGCAGAGAGGAGGCTCACTTCTTGGAAAGGTTTTAATGAATAAAGGAAGCAGTGAGGGACTTGGTGAATTAGACAGCAAGCCGTTCTCTAACAGGTCTATAGGCTTGCCCTCTGCCCCGCTGCTATTTCCTGCTTGGGATATAATTATCTGTGCCCCTGGAGTCTGCCTGTGTTATGGTCTGGAATGTGTGACATTAACATTTAGAGCGGGAGGATGAGCTCAATCTGCTGCTGCTATTAAAGCGTGTAAAAGTTGGGATTAGAGGTGTTATGCAGCAATTAAGACTCATTAAATGATTATCACTGAGGTTGTGAAATGTGGGACTGCTCCTGGAAACAAACCTCCCTCTGAGTGTCAGACTTAGCTTCAACACAAACACACTTCTTATTCACTTCCACTACTAGTCTGGAGTACAGTATGTAAATGTGGCCGAGGCAGAACATGATTATGTGTCAGATCACACACGTACTGTAGCTACAAGCTCCCAGCACGTCTCGACTCGCTTTAATTGAATTAAAAAGAGTGGAAACCATCTGGCCGCTGACAGCAGAGCAAAGGGGGGTGTCTGCTCGCTGCGACCCCCACGGTCAAGGTCGTGTTTAGTACCATCATCATTATCATCATTAACCACCAGACAACACTAACCCAGCAGACCCCCAACCGGCCTCTGTGCACACCGATTCACTCTGACATCTTCCTGCGATGGATCTGTAGTGTGATCACTGATTCCTCTTTATTGTGGTGTTTCCCCAACCTTTAATCCATCGTGTGCCGACATTTTAAAACCGCAGCATGCTCTGCAGTTTCATCCAAAGCAGGGCCGCTCCAACACTTTGGTGTTTAACTACACCATAAAGCAGAAGTGTATGCTTTTAGAGGGGAATTAATGACTGGAATGGACAATGATTTAGTGTCTCAATGCACCACTCGCCAAGATCCTTTCTATTTTAAAGTGACCTTCAGTTTCAAGGAATAAAGTCCTGATTTGCTTTGGCACACAGAGACTCAATGTTTACGTTCCTCTGCCTTGCAGGTATGTGCGATACTTCAACGGCCTCCTCTCCGGACACATCAAAATCAACAACAAGCCGCTGTTCCTGCATCACGTCATCATGCACGGCATCCCAAACTTTGAGTCCAAAGGAGGTGAGTGTTTACTTCTACTTACTTCCTCCCAGACGCTAGAGGAAAAATAGTAACCTTCATTCTTCCTTCACAGGCTGCCGTCCTTTCCTGAAGATCTACCAGGCCATGCAGCCGGTCTACACGTCAGGAATATAGTAGGGACACTTTAAATCCAGCTCAGTTCAGTTTGTGTTAAAACCACTGTTCTTCATTCTAACATGATGCTTCTTTTTACAGCAATGTGCAAGGAGACAGCAACACAAGCATCTGCATCACCATCGAACCCGGCCTGCTCCTGAAGGGAGACATTTTGGTAAACTGTCCTTTTATTTTTCATCTAACTTGATTAAGTATTGAAATAAAAATACAAAAACAGGAAGTAGATCTTCACCTCTGATTGCAATGACACATGCATCCGTTAACCACCCTCTCTCTCCCTGCAGCTGAAGTGCTACCACAAGCGGTTCAGAAACCCCACCAGAGACATGGTGTTCAGGGTTCAGTTCCACACGTGCGCCATCCACGACCTCGGGGTTGTTTTCGGGAAGAGCGAGCTGGACGAGACCTTCAAAGGTAATTGTTCTACGTGTTTTCATGAGGTATTTATGAGCCAACGTTAAAGGTGTTTTAGAGATAATCAGAGCAAACATGGGTTTGTTTGAACACGGTCGTTTGAGCCAGAGAGAGGTTTTTGGTTTCCAGTATAAATACGCTGCTCCCTGCTGCAGAGGAACATAGTCCTGATGTTTTTACAGCAAACAGGGTCCTCTGGTGGTGAGGGCGGCTAACATTTACACAGAGCATGTAAATGGAGGGATGGAATGGCAGAAAATGCATCCTATTGAATTAAATTATGATGCTCTTAGCAGGTTTTAAAACACACTAACGTATCTTTTTTGTGTGTGCACAGACGACAGGTTTCCAGAGTACGGAAAGGTGGAGTTTGTGTTCTCATATGGACCCGAAAAAATCAGAGGTACACAGTTTTTCCCAACAGAAAATCAGTAGAGTACTTGTTGTAGTTATTTGGGATTAAATAACACCCTTCATGTAAAAGCTGAGTCAGTAACCTTCTGTGTGTGTGTGTGTGTGTGTCTGTGTGACATCAGGTCTCAGTCACCTCGAGAACGGGCCAAGTGTCTCCGTCGACTACAACACCCAGGACCCCCTGATCCGCTGGGATTCGTACGAGAACTTTGAGCCCCGCTGCGAGGACGCTGTGGACGGCGAGCACGGTATGTCCAAATACAAACACACACTCACACACACACACACAGAGAGAGAGAGAGAGAGAGAGTTTGATGGATGGGTTGTCTCCACTCATCTACAGCTGCTTACAGACTCACACGCTGTCTGCTGCTGTAGCTGTTTGTTCCTCTCCTCTAGAGTCTATAAAGTAAACCCCTTAAAGTTTGTGTTTCATATTCTTCTGACTGCAGAAGTTAAATCTGAAGTATACTTAATGATGATTTAAAAGTTTGTGGACGTGACTTAAAGGTTATTATCGTCATGTCAATAACACCAACCTAAGTGAGAGCTCCTGCAGTGTTGTTTGCACTGAATCAGCAGAGTAGTGAAGGAACTGTGAGAGAAAATGTTACCATATTCATCATCACCATCATCATCATTATCATCATCATCACTGACCTTCCCATACCCGTGAGTGTCTGCTTCAAACCAACACAAGACTCTGCTCTGCTGTGGACGGTCCCGCCCTGAGCGATCTTTGACGTGATAGCGGTAAATTTAAGGTGCGTTGACGTCGATCCTGCAGCTCCATCAGATCAAGACCACGTGAGGAAGCATTTTGGCTTCACTTTCTTTACGATGGGAGGAGATGGAGGCACGCCTTCCATATTTAAGTGCAGCTTCCAGCCCTGCACAGTTTTTAATTCAGGAAGAGGAACATTTTATAAAGTTGCAGGTCCTCTGGTGTCAGAAATCATAATTACAGACTTTCCTAATCCTGCATGTGAAATATGTCCGTCCTTTGTGGTCAGTTTCATCTGAAAATGATATTTTTTTAAGCTGCATTTTTTGTTGTTTTACTTAACTTTACTTATCTTAAACTCATCTCCAGTTTGAGATATATGTCACTTATTCATAGACAAGTTCCAAGTCATCACCACAAGTCTCTGACTGTGATGCACCTGTGTCTTCTTTCTCTTAACCCCACTTCTCCTCCTTTAGACCTTACATCTCTCAGCCTCCCCTCCTCCCCTCCTTCCCCCCCGGCCTGTCAATTAGGCCTTTAAATAGCTGCTGCAGAAATAGGGGGGCGTCAGTCGCCCTGCTACTGGCTGCCCCCCTCCCCAGGGGGGTTGTAACATGAGACGCCACCAACCTTAAGTCCCACAAGCGCCCACTACTAACCTCACTGTGTCACATACACACTCCTCCAGATACACACATAGCAGGGACATGAATGTTATAAGATACAGAAACATCTTTCTTTGCAAAAGACATTCAAACACTCAAATCTTCCTCGTCTATGCATGGATTGAATTTTGTGTATATATCCATAGATGAGGTGGAAGGGCTTAACTGCAGAACGAAACGCATCATTACACCACAACTCTTTAAATAAACTCAACAGCACACATTGATGACATCATAACTTATCCTTCCTGACAGCTTTTAAGACCTCATTGTGTCCACAGTGATGATGACATTCATAATTACAGCTGTTAATCTGAGAGGACTCGCACAAACAGAAGGATGCTCTCACCCTCAGCTGAGTCAGGACTTGGCAGCCATTGTAACACTGCATCCGCTTTTTATAAATGGCTTTTTTTTTTTTTTCTTCTTCTTCTTTTTTTACGGCTTCGCAAAGACCCATTTCATTTTTATGAACACCCCCCCGGAGGAGCGCTGCGGTAATTGCTGCGTTGCAAGAAGGTCAGTGGGAAATCGCCAGGATTGCAAGTTCGATCCTAATTGAATGGGCGGCAGTGTTCTCAGCACTCAGCAGAAAAAAAAACCTCTCGGCCAGTTTATTCATTTGTGTAATTGCAGCTTTTGCTCTTATACTTGGACGTGAGAATCCAAACTAAGTGTCTGTTTTAATAAGGGACGATCAGACGGGGGGGAAAGTAGCTTTTGCAGAAACCTGTAAAGAGCATTTAAATAAAGGCGAAGACAGACGCTGGAGTCATCACTTACTACATGAACAAAGCATACTAACCCTACTTATCCAAGCTCCCTAACCCAGGTGATAACATGCATAACACTCAAAAACTCCATGGCAGCCTATTTTTACCCACTCCACTCCACTGGATACTTCTCACTCATCAGGAATCATTCAGAGATTTCACGGTTGTTTATTTTTCCAGGTGTTAAATAAATATTTCAGCCTCAGGCGTTGATGTTTCGGATGCATCTGGGAGCTCATCCTGACGCCATTTTTTAAGTCCGGCAGCCTTGGCGATCCAGCTGAGAGGACTGAACGAGAGATGGGTGTCTTTTAACGGGGCTGTGGGATTATGAAGCTTAGGGGCTGTGTGCGATTCATACTGATGTATGCGCTCATGGGGTGTGTGAGGAGAGGGAAGCCATAACACATGATATTCACCCGTTCAGGTGTTATTCCAGTTGTTTGCGATGCTATATTTAAGTCAGTGTTTTGTACTTTATGAAGCTGCACAGGCCTCTGTTAACTTTTAACATGTCTGGATGCAGTTTTAATGCTGTGTGTGTGTGTTCGTGTGTGTGTTTGTCGGCTTTCCTTTGCTCTGCTAATAGCCCGTCCGTGTGGTGGCAGCTGTCGACCCCGGAGGTCAAACAAGCCGGAAGGCCACCGAACGGGCCACCGAGCAGCCAAAGAGCAGCAACTGTGCTGTTAGGAGGGAAATCTGTAATCTAAAAATGACACATGAATCATTTTAATGCATTGCTTTTAAGGATTAAAACAACAAAGAGGGCGTCCAGATCTTAAAAGGAACTGCAAACACCTCCAAACAAAGTCTTAATGAGCCACAAACTTGATATTTAATAAGTGATTTATCCAAAACCATCAAGTCCACAAGCTGTGGCACCATTTTCTTTAACTTTACGCCTCTACAATCAAATGAAAGCAAAAGAAAACAAAGAACAAAGACATTTAGAGTGATGCCATGGAAAGAAAACTTGCTCTTTGCTTTAAAAGTTATATTTAATTTTAAAATACCCCAAAAGTTTTATTGGATTTGGTTGTTAGACCACCGTTTAATGATGTCAAACACTAAAGCTGCATTTCCACCTAAAGTACCCTGAACCTTGAGTCCAAGGTGTTACTTTCAAGGAACTAAAGGCTCATGCATTTAACACTGGCAGCAATTTGAAACATCATTTAGCCTCTTTATTCCCAACCCTAGTTCCAGGGTTTACCCATAATGCTCTGCTGCAAATGCTTCTTGTTAACTTGCAGTGTATATAGCATTTTTGCCACAGTGTCAACAGTCAACACTTCAGTGTTAGTGGACCCAGTGCATGACAACAACCTCCTAAATAAAAAGAAGTAACATAAAGATCCAGCGTCATGCCACAGGAGGAGAAGAAGAAGAGTGTGTGTGTGTTCCAGTGTCTGAGTGTGTGTGGCGTACAGTAGGGCAGAGGGCCCAGTGAGCGCTCAGGCTGCCTTCCTCGTTGACCGCCCTCCTCCCATATTTGGCAGGGGCCGAGCCCTGAAACATGTCTGGAATAGCTGGACAGAGACAGACAGAGAGGCAGAGATAGGGAGACAGGCACAGAGAGGGAGACGCAGAGACCACCAGGCTACTGGACAAAAAAACTAAACGCAGGGTTGTTTGAATGAAGGAGACGTGAAATCAAGACAACGCAGAGCAGCTGAGGAGGATTGGTTGGTGAGTAGTGTTGTGCGGCCTCTGGGTTAACAAATAACCAGCATAATGATCTGATCGTGCGTTAGAAATTGGAATAATTGTCTTTTTCATGCAGCAACCACATCGTTTATGCAAAATCATGCAGGTTTTGCCCTCCAAAACCTCCGCTCATGACAAGACGATGATGTTTTTATAAAGTTCGTCCACAGACAAGAGAGTCTGTTTGTGTGTTTGTTGAGTTTCCATGTCAACATGGTTGCATCCTGTGTGTTTGGCACCTATACGGTACCAAATGAGTCATGGAGCGAGCAATTTGTGTGCGGAACATTTTATGAGCGGGCTGCAATTTGGGTACACCAAAAGTATTAGGGAGCATGGTTGGTAGCTGCAGAGAGGTTGGACTGGGATGCACTGGGTTTGTGTTTTCAAGCTGCCCTGGAGACAGCGTTTGAAAAGTTGCAGCTTTTTATTCTGCTTTATGTGTTTCACTCAAGTATTTTCAATGTGCATAAAGACAAATGGCATCTTCGGGTCCAAAAAAAGCATTACCTGAAGCATGTCTTCGGTCTGCAGAAATAGAGAGCTCTCAGGTATTTTAAAAGCACCCTGTGTGTGTCTTGCATGAACCCATAAGGCCCCTCGTTAGACCTCTCGCTGACAGCAGGGTGAGCTGCTGCAGCAGGTTCAAATCCCCAGCTGTGGGAACCCCGCTGAGCCGCTCCTCATCTCTTGATACCTCCTTTCTCCTACCGTCTGTGTAGATGTCTCCATGTGGCTTTCCCTCCGTCTGTGCACGAGCTTCTTCACGTGAAGGTACTTGAGAATACATACAAGGTACATGTGCTCGAGTGCCCCCGGTGAAGAAACCTCATCCCAATATTGATGCTGTACCGATAGATTACATGACACACTATATGTATCCCAACACCAAACCATGAAGATAGATGGGTGTAGATTTGCAGGACATCTCCAGAGTTCAAGTGGGACCTCCATTTATCAGTGTTTCTTTAGTTAGGCCCACAGCACCTCTGGGAAGCTGAACAGAGAGCTCCAGCATCCCATAACCAACCCCATCATGCTAGCTTTCGCCTCCCAACATACCTACGCTCCAAAACAGAGAAGAAGCAGAGAAATTAGGACTTAGGCAGCAAAGAGAGAAACCAAGGAGAAGAGTGGTGGTCAATGGGGACCCAGAGCTCTCAGAGTGGCAGAGAGGACAGACCAGGTTGCAGGCAGACAGAGCTTTAGACAGCTCCTGATGCCTGTCTCTGTAAAGTGACATAATGACTGACATTCAAAGGCTTCTTCATTTTCCTTCAACCCCGTTCAGGGCTTATAGTGATTCCTATTTTTCTCAGTCCAGACCTGTTGCTTTACATAACCGAGAATATCCTCCAGACTCAACCCCGGCTCAGACTCCCATCTGCAGCTTGATCTGTCATCTCCTCTCTCTTGCAAAGAGCTGACATGAATCAGACGCGCAGTGTAGCTGGTTGTCAGTCCGATATACAGACAGACAGTCAGACAGACGGATAGCTTTTTATGACAGTCACTCGGATGACAGTCGGGCGGATGGATGACATCACCCCGAAAATGAATCGTGGAGCCAGACACTGATACGGTCACGTCACGTTACCTCAAAGTGTGACAGCTGAACACTGGCTGACGGATGGACTGAGAGGCAGACACGGCAAATATAAAACTGCGACAGTTTTCCTTGTGCCCGTCACTGATACATCAACCTTGACACCTTTCGCCACTGATGGACTGTCACATCAGCTCTCATGATCTGCTGCAAAACATGTCCAAACTTAATGGAGCATGTGTAACCCACATTAGAATTATCTCATGTAAAAATCCTGATCTGTCCACCTCAAAGAAGTGTTGGAATAAGTGGCTGAAAGAGGATATTTGTGTCTCCTTGTGTCTCTCACAGGTCTTTAAGACTAGTCATTCAGTTGTCAGTCAAACCCAGTCACCCACTGCTGGCATGCAGACTGCCAGTCGTCACGCTGATATGAAAGCAGTGAAGGTGAATGTCACATCCTGCTGTGAGATACCCGACGTCTCGCTGACAGCCGCGAGCCTGCCTCTGCTTGTCAGTGTGTATAATTGCACATAGAAGAGTCACCAACCGACTCAAAAATGTTTCGCCGTGTGAGGGACGGGGCAGTCGAGGGCTTGAGATCAAAGACAAGGTTACTTTGGTCACACGGTAAACAGTATCCTCATTTAACATGTCTGGGATTACTCAACCTTTTACTGAGAAGTGCTTTAAAGAAGAGGAACTTGATTGTGTACGCTGTAATTTGTGAATTAAGGAAGAAATTAAAGCTTTTTAGTGTTCAATTAAGAGTTTCTTAAAGATTCAAAGTCTTGCACAAAGTAAAAGATTAACTGAAAGTCCTCAACTTAATCAAACATCAAATCAAACAATCTTCAGGTTCCCCCCAAATCTGTTGACCTCCACCCATCCTCAGTCCTCTCTACCTCTAAATAGGACCAACTTTAGATGACTGTATGCCTGCGTGTGTACATATGCATTATATACGTACATGAAATCATACACCTTATCTAGTAAAACATGTCCAAAGCGGCTGAGAGACATGGGACCATTCAGCAATGTGTATAAACACAAGGTGGGTTTCTATATTTATATGCATCTGCGTTTTATGAAATGGGTTTGGTGCTTTTTATAAGGTCAGGGGGTCCCTTGCAGGAAAATAAAGCCCATCTTTGAGTTTCCATCACCCCTGGAAAGCTTTAGTTAATTCCCAATGGAAAAGTCTGACCCAGCTCCCTTTGGAAAATAGCTCCAGTTTGAAAATCTACTTGAAGATTTGATAAGAAGAACTTAAAGATGTACTAAATGGTGTCATCTGCGTACAGAGAAATGTTTTACAGATGACAAAGAGATGCCGACAGCTTCTCTTCACAATCAGATGCAGAACAAGTGCAAAAGATGTCCAAGTCTTTGTGCTGTTGGCCTCTGTAGTCCATTCCTAGTGAATTCCCTCCATTGGGAGTTTCAATCAGCCGTGATGATGTGTTCCATGTCTTACTTCCCATATTCGGCGCGTCACTAAAACAGTTATATCCATGGAGAGCCCGGGGAGTAATTACAGTATGAATGCATGGAACATATTCAGCTGCCGTCCACCGTGTCCTCACTGCTTTACAGGCTTGTCGACAAATGTGCCACCTTAATCAACGTGTTTGTTTAACTCAAATGTACTAACCGTGTGTTTAATCCACGTCCCAGCTGCTGCATTTGATACAGTAACAACAATGGCGGCGGCACATTGTCTATTTTTAACGAACGCATCGGCCGCAGGTGTTTAAATGGCTTTTTAATGGCCTCCAAGCCCCGCGACATGGCAGGGAGACACTCAAGTGAACATTTAAGAGACTACAGCCAAGAGGCAGGTGTTGTGGGTGTGGGATTCTGTGGGTTTGTGCTGTGCCACTGTGAGAGCTATGCTTCCGGCGCTTTGACAAGAGAGGAGAGCACCTGTCACATGAGAGGATATACAGAATGACAGGTGTGGATAAGAGAGAGGGGGGAGGATTCACGTTAGGTGTTGAAGGAATGCTTGATTTAATCACATCTTTGATTCAGTTTTAAGTTAAAGAGATAACTTTCCACACAAAAAAGGGTTTCAAACTAAATCTATTGTACTCAGAGGAAGTCAGAGTTATATGTTACACCCACTTACTGCAGTAGGAAACAAGTTGTTGGCTATTTGTGGTAGCCTCTGTGACTCATATGATCTAATTCGGGGTCTGCTGCATCTATTTATCGACACAAATAGTAGAAAGCTATTTGTTCCATTTAAATTGAGGGCTTTATGTCGCTAAGCTAAGCCCACTAGATTTGAAAGCTGACAGACCGTAAGCTCCCTGACATCTCTTACAGTAGATGATGCCGGGCTCTTACATATTTTTAGTGTGTTCTCATACTTGGATCATACTTTGAACGATGTGCTGCATGCATAGTTCAACCCCAAGTCAAATGCATGATCGTGTCACTGCTCCATAACTGTGGTTTTTGCACATTTTGGGACATAAAACTATCACTGCTGATCTTTTTGTAAAAGCAATAACTTGCTGAACCAATTTACTCCTTCCCGGCAGCAATTACACCATTATGCTATAATGACCTCATAATATTGCACTACTGCTCACAGCCTTTTGATGATGATTGTATGTTTTCAAGGGAGGTCTAACATCCAGGAATTGTCCGTTGGCAGCTGATCATTGACTTTATTCCTCTTAGTCTCTTCCAGGACATCCGTGTTGATGTTGTCGTAACATCGTCAGCGTAAGATGCATTCAGATTAATCTCTATTTACAGATTCTGCATGAAAATTACTAAAAATTCTGTTCCCAGTATCTTAGCACTCATCTCAATAGTGAAGCTCAAACAGGTCAGGTATGTCAAAAACAACAGCTCATCTCTTGGTCATCTGATTTTACAGTTGAACTCTTTCACCCCTGTATAGCTAAGCTGCTGCCACGTTAAATGTGTGAATATGTAGCTGTAGTGTGGCAGAGGAGCGCATGAGTCTCTGGGCGTATGCACATACCATGCGTGTGGGGCAAATGTAAAGGTCGTGACCTTGCCATGCTCGTTAAGTGACTCCTCGTCATGCGCGATGTTGTTTGGCACGTCAGTTCTGAGGATTGCACCAAACTCTGAGGACTCAGCCAAAGTTTGTGAGGGAGAGGAGATAGTGAGGAAGGTGTTTAAGGAGGTGAGAGTCATTTCTGAAATTCATACTTCAGCTGTGAGTCAGTCGCTGCTGTGACGCTCCTGTCTACACCCCAAAAATAGCAGTGGTTTCATGAGTTGAGTATTTGTCACCTGAACAGCACACGGAGGGAATATGTGGATGTTTTGATTTTTAAGTTGTTGACACTACATCGATATTTGTGTTCATCTTCTCTTGGTTTTTGACTGCTCTGATTAAGGTTTGTTGTCGTCTGTTGGGTCGGTGGTTCCTTGGAAACTTTTAAGCAACAACCCCAAAAACAAGCACCAAATGTATGTGCCCAAACCAAGAGTAGATCAAATTATTCTCTGGTAAACCAACAGAAATTGCCTTCCCAAAGCTAATTTATTTGTACATTTTGAGTTTTTCTTTTACTTTCCAAGCCGTGACATGTCAAAAAACCAGTGCCTGTTCCCCTGATTTAACCTCAGGACTGGGGTTAACCAGCAGCTGGAAAGAGTGTCACCATGGGAAACTTGAGTTGTTTAGCCACATGGTACTTCAAGGTCCTCTTTTATGAGCTAGAACAAGGGCTTTCCCTCTTCTGTGAAAGGTTAGGGAGAGAGTGGGGGAGAGAGAGGGAAGACAAACAGAGCTCTGAAGGAAAAATGTGTAAAAGGCGACTCTGTGAGAGCTGACGATTACCTTCATCGTTATCAAGACTTTGTGAAAGAGTCTCTTCAATTATTTGGACTTGTAAGACGAGTTAATGGGAGGTTACAGGAAAGAGGGGTGATCCTGAGTGAGGGGATCCCCTCTGATGACAACACCAGGCGTGGGTGCTCCAGTCCAAGGCTGTCAGATCTCGTGGGAGTTGTAGTTTATTTGAAACAACATTGCCTCCAAGCCAGCTGCAATGTGGTGTTGGTGGTGGTGGTAGAGTCCCTTCCCCCGCCTGCCGGGAACAGTCAGAGATCATCACAGGGTGCCAGCTCACCCCTCTCGGCAGCTTCGGTGGTACAGCCCCGCCTCGACTCGCTCCAGCAGAGCACATGTTGGGTGATGAGAGGACATGAATCAGAGAGGGAGAAGAAGCCTGGAGACAGAGAGTTCAGTTCCTCAGAGGCAACAGAAGGCATTTGATGGACAGACTTGAATCTGTACAACAACTTCCTTTTCGAATTTTAATCTAATCGGCTGAAGAGAAGGAGATATTTCATCATTTTGTGAGTGTTTTTTGGAGCAGTGGAGTGAGAATCAGGTGGTTTACCTACAGCACAGGTAAGGTGGATTTACTAACTAAGTATTATACTATAAGAGATAGATAATTAATTATGATTTTAAGTATTTCAGGAAGAAAATCATTCAAAATTAAAAGTATTAAAGGTATATATTTCCATTTGCTCTTAAAAATAAACAACTTTTGGTCCCAAGTTTGTCCACAAGGCTTGGGACAAAGTTCTTGTATCTAATAAAATCAAACCCCAAACAAACAGTAAAACTAAACCCCGGTGTTTACTCTCATGATGTTAATCTTTATGTCACAATAAAAACAACCACAGAAACAAACTGTGTTTACAACTTCCTCCCCTGCCCTCCCCATTCTTGCTGCTACTGTGCCCGTGAGTTCTTGTTGACATGGGTTTGGAAATAGCTGCTTGCCGAGCTCTTCACCATCTGTCCCACAGCGGTCGCTCAATTTGGAGCCAGCCACGGTCATGTATATGTCATGTATCACTTTGCAAAAGTACACTGGACACTGGCAACCAGTGTTGGGGTGTTATTTTGTTCTGTGCCACCACAGAATGAGCTGTTGCATGTGTGGTGTGTCAGGTTTTCATTGCAGGGAATGTAGTGTTTGGAAGTTGTATTGCACCTGACCTAAGCTTGGGTGTTCATGTGCTTCATGTGAGTTCTTATTTGTCTATTTCTCACATGTTGGAGTATATTTTTGTGTAAAGATGTGGCTTGGCTTATTAGCGTCCAAGAAATGTCAGAGGGTTTATACTCTGATGATTCTGAGACTGGATGGGAACTTCTTTCCGATGCTTAATGGTTCAGTTGCTGTGGCTAGGAGGGGAGCAATAACTGCAAAGTCTTGTACTTTTTCCCTGTTGGCGTTAATATGTAGCTTTTGGTGGTTTGGAGACACATCAATACCAAGAGCCCTGGTTTTTTAAATATTGCTCTTCCACTTTGGAAATAAACTGGAAACACCAAAAAATAAATAAGGCCTGGTCATTTCATAATACATGCATCAAAAGCTTTGATTGTGCAACATGTAAGCAGTCCAACTTTGCCAGCATGATTCAGCAGCCAGATCGCAACATGAGCAAGACATCCAGTCCTCTTCCCAGTCCAGCTCTGGGTTTCCAAACTGGCATTGCTGCTACTGACTTTGGCTCACACAGACCAGCTGTTTTCGGTGGGTTGGACAGGTCCCTCCCTGGTTCACGTCAGACCATGTGGGCCTGCACTGACGCAACGTGACAGGGGCATTAGCCCTGCGAATTAGCTATTAATAGCCGAAGGAAGGGCTGTGTTGCTGGTTGCAGGTCTGCAGGCTGAAACTCAGGGTTGAAAAAAGATGGGTGCAGAGGGGGGTCACTGGGCTTGTGGTGTGAGGGATCCAGTTCCACGTAAATGTGACTTGATAATTGATGCCAATGAGATCTAATGAAACACATTTGTGCATGAGGATAAACATCCAAATCACCTCAAGTGGCTTTGGTCCACCTCTAAATCACTAAAGGAACAACAAAGGCAAATGTGTCCCTTTTTTCAATGTTCCAATCATATGTTTCGATTGTTCCAAAATCATGGCACTGCCTCGATTATAATTTTAGTCTCTTCGGATCTCTTTCAGATGTTGTACACACCCAAGGCCCACTAGATGGAAGCCTATATGCCCGGGTCCGCAAGAAAGACTCCCTGGAGGGAGTTGTCACCATCAACGGCCTCCCAGTCCTTGAAAACGCCTTGACCAATCCAGAGCACCCATTACAGCACCCCAGCCACCCACTCCAAACAACTGAACACACTCTTCCAGTGACAGGCCACGCCTCTCTCCCTGCTGTTGACCACACCCTTTCCGTGAGCAGCGATTCAGGCAACTCGACCGCATCCATCAAGACTGATCGCACAGACGAGCACAGCCAGTCTTTGCAGAACGCTGCGAACCACAACAACCAGACAGTGACCCACCCGCTGCTCAGCCCACAGGAGAAACGAGAGCTCGACCAGCTCCTGAGCGGCCTTGAAGCACCAACCCATCAAAGACAAGCCTACCTGTCCACTTCCACCAGTCCAGGAGGAGGTGTCAGGCACCTGGTTCCGGCGCAAGTGCATGTCAACGGGGGCCACACCAGGCTAGTTGGCGCCCCTTTAACAGACGAGCGTGAGACAGATATTCTTGACGACGAACTGCCCCACAGTCAGGAGGGCAACAGTGTGGACAGCTTGGGAACTCTCTCATCCTTAGAGGGTCAAGCAACACCAGGGGACTACTACCAATCCCAGACGCCAAGTAGCAGACAGAACGACGGGCCCTACCTTGAAAAATTAAGCGAGATGCCCGTGCACGGAGTAAGAACTCCCACAGCGATGCAGGAGAGGTCTACAGACTCTGCATCGCCACAAGGGGGATACAGCAACTACCAGAACGGGGAAGGGATGTACCGTTCACAGTCTTTTGGGAATCAACCAGGAAGCAGTCCTGAAACCAACCCTAAACTGATGCCACGGGCCCCAGAGAGGAGCACCAGTAGCAGGGAGGCCGTTCAAAGAGGTCTCAATACCTGGCACCAGTACAGCCTCCCAGATGATCCGTTTGGACCTCCTCTTCAGTCCACCCACAGCTTGCCCCACTTCCCAACGCCAGCCTCGCAGAGGGACATTGAGCAGTCCATCGAGGCGCTCAACATGCTCATGCTTGACCTGGACCCAATCAACTCCCACATGTCCAAGTCCCACAGTGCACCTCCAGGGGAGAACAGCCTTAATACGACCCAGGTGCCCTTCTCTCAGACCCTCGCAAGACCTTCATATCAAGCAGACTCTGCCATCCATGGCTACAACAACTCGGGGTCAAGCAACAACTCCTTCAACCAGCCGTCACGGTCCCCTGGAAGAGTTGCAGCTTTGCCAAACCAGAGCCCTGTTATGGAGTCCCCTTCATATTCTCCCCAGAGATCCAACGCTGGCTACCAACACCAGAACATCACCCCAACACACACCCCAGAGCCCTACATCCACACACGCCAAGCAGCCCACAACTACCCATCAGACCCGTCCTCGAACTTCAACCAGCAGGTCCAAGGGAAGCCTGCGAACTCGTACCCAGGTGGTGTTGTTTCCCAGTCCCCAGACCTGCAGGGTTCATCTCCTTACCCGGGCTACAGTGCCTCCTCCTCTCCTCTCCCTACGCTCACCCCTCAGCCCAAGGATACATCTTCAACCTCCCTGCCCCGAGAACAAGAAGCAGAGGAGGAGACGCTAAATTTGGAGGGCCTGGTTGCTCACCGGATTGCTGGTAAGACTGCAGGTTGTTGTCAGAGTGAGTGAATGCTGACTCACTGACTGAATGAAGAAGGGGAAGGCTTGAGTGACAGCGAAATTAAATGAGTCAGTTTTCAAGGTTTCATTCAGATTTCAGGCTTTTGTTATGTGACGTGATTAAAATGTCTTATCTTAAGGAAATAATGGACACATTGTAGCTTATGTTGGAGTTCTTTGGTGCTTTATTGGCTGACAGCAGATTTTTTTTTATATCTGCTGTTATTTTTATGGCAGTTATTGTATTATTGAATGACACTGCAGAGTTTCCAAGCAAAACAACCATCAACTGCACTCACATGGACAGTTATGTCACAAACAAATATGAGGGTGGTTTTAAATAGATTCAATGCAGTTGCAACGATCAACAATGACACTTTAGCAAAGCGTATGCATCCTGGATCTTTATATTGAGCACTGGACTATAGTTTAAATGTCATTTTTATGCATATCAGTCCAAAGTGCCACAAAGCATGTGAGCAGTGCAGCCTGCAGGAGTTTCTGTTACAGGCCATCATGGGGTGCCGCACCAGAGGAATGACCTGCAGTCATAAAATTAGCTCTGCAGCTGAACTGAAGCAGAGCTGGTGAGAGTAGAGATGGTGAGGGAGTAAGAATAGCCGGGCGTCCACAGCCTTTAGCTTCCATACATTGTCTGCATTCATATTTATCTTTGTGTGAATCTATATGAAGGCTGCCAGGCGCCTCCTTGTGGTACAGTGTTGTACATTCCTCTGTGTGTTCATCAAAGTTCAGATCATCTCACCTCGCAGCGATATAACTCAGCTGCTGTGATCATTTGATATCTTTTCATTTTCTCTTCACGTCATTAGAACCCATTTCCCTTCTGATTTTTCTTTCTCCTTTTCTGTTCGATTCCATCTCCCCATCATTGCTTCCCTCCCTCACCTTCCTCCTCCACCTCCACCTCCCGCCCTCCATGCACCACCCTGACCTCCCTCCCCCTGGAAACAGAGTACAACGCTCGTATCCGGGGCATCAGTGAAAGCATGTCACCGCAACAATCTGACCGCCATCGCTCCTATTCCTTCTCTGGTTTGTCCTTCTTTCCCTCACTTTTAATTTCTGATTTTCTTTCATTGTTTGCCTGCACTGGTGAGAACTTTTTCTGCTTCACAACCTTTTTTCTGCATTCCTTTAAGACTCTTTATGATTGCTCTATTCATGAGTTTTCATCACTTGGAGTTTCTGTTCTGTATTTTCTTTCACACCTCTGTTTATCCCCTTCACTTCTCTGATACAGCAACCCTCTTCTTGCTCTTTTTCTCTCTTCCTCGCTCTCTTTTAAAAGAAAATATATCAAAGCTTGAGCTTTAGAAAGTTGGGTATGAGTACCCCAATCAGAGATAAAGAAAATGATGAGATTCTGCAGGAAACAGAAGTGTTGGTTGTTTTTAAAGGAAAGGAAATGTATTCTTATGACACAGTAAGTATGTTGGGGTTTTTCAGGGGTACGCTCCAGAGGTATGACCCCAGAAGTGACGCAGGAGACCGGCCGGCGTCGGACCACTAGTGAAGGGCAGTACCAGAGCTGCACACCACCGGTGGATTCACCAGACTTTGCCCACAATCTGGCCCTCAACCCAGGAGGAAGACCAAGAGAGGTCAGGTTTACATCAGTTCAGGATTGAAGCAAACCAGAGGACACACCATACCATGCTTTGAAGTGATGTTAAATATGTCTCCGTCTCTTCCAGGGTCCCATGCACAGTTACCGGGAGGCGTTCGAGGACGATGATGCAGACCGGTTTGCCAACAGTCCCACCTCTCGAGGCGGTGGTGAGATTTCCCCCCAGACCCCCAGCTTCCCCGTGTCACCACAGACTCCTTACTTCAACATGTGTAGGTTCAGTCTTCCTGCAGACAGGGGGGGCGCTCTCTTAAATCCTGATAGAACTCTCTTTTTGTCTTTTATTAAATGTTAAAATTAGATAAAGCTTTGGAGGGCGAGCTTGAGAAATGAGAGAATGCAAGAGTGTGACAACAAAAAGCAGGAAGGTATTTTATTGTGTTGTGGTTTATTACCCAGAAGATGGCTAAACCTTCGATACGGACATGTGCTGTCATGACCGACAGTGCAGTCATAACCCTCACTGGCCGAACCATTAGCTCTCAGGATTTTGAACTCGACAAGGCAAAAAAGGCGTGTTCTGAACGTGTCCCCAATTAAAATAAATTGATTTAGTGTTGAAATAACTTTTAAAACACAACTTAAACCATTTATTTATTTATAACAAGCTACAGAACACACTTTCCTCTCTGAGAGAACCCCAAACGTAGACTCTAGACTCTGGTGTGACCATATTTCTGGATCTTAAGGTACTATATTATTTATTTCAGTGTATTTATTTTAGAGAGAACTTACACAAAATGCTAAATTTAACAGGTGAAAAAGTTGGGAATAAGAAATAATGACACAATAAGAACAACTGAGAGAAAATGATTTAATTTAGAAGTATTTTTGATTTAAAATGTGATAACATGATGATAAAATACACTGAGAAATAAGAGCAAACTCCTTAAATAAGCACAATTATTACATGTCAGAGCAGTGACTTCAAATTCACTAATTCAGAAACTTCAGAAAGTTGAAAAAGATAGTTGAAATAAATAGAAGAAAGAGGATTTCACACAGGCAAACAAAAGTTTATGTTCAAACTACTGAAACTAGATAAAAAACCAACTCAAACTTTAAATGCATTTCTGACTCTTAGTAGCAAACGAAATACAGTTTGTCCTCACAGTCATGAGCCTCCCACTCTTTCTCTTGGACCTCTGCTACAGCATCAACTTCTGCTGCAGCATCAACTCCTCCAGCAGGATCAACTCCTCCAGCAGCATCATCTCCTCCAGCAGCATTAACTCCTCCAACAGCATTCAGAGTCCTGATAGACGCCTCAAACGCTGCTGTAGTGATGGCGCCCAGAGTAGAGTTAGTCCCGTTTGTGCTCCGCGTCCCTTCCCTCATCTTCAGAGCGGCACACTCAAACTTCACCCTCGGACAGGCTGGTTTTCCTCCTCTGCTCCAGGCCTCGTACTCCATCGTCTGCCCGTCCGTCCACAGCCAGTCTCCGGGGAAGAAATGCAGTCCGATCCAGACGTGGTCGGTGTAGTTGCTGTCTAACTCCTTCAGGATCAGTGTCATCTCCGCTTTTGATCCAACGCTAGCCAGGTCTTTGTGATGCTCCCTGCAGTAGTCCAGGGCTTCCTCCCATGTCTTCCTCTCCCTCACCACGAACACTTTGTAGCAGAAGAAACGGAGGTGATAAAATGACGATGCATCGTGCCATTTACCATGGTGAAGCATGCCGTAGTTCTCAAACCAAGAATTGTCAGGCTGACCATGTCCCCAGAAATATTTGGACACCTCCCCAGCTCCGGACCATGTCCACATGGCCCTACTATCGTTTCTTTCCATCCCGATCCAGTAGGAGTTAAAGTCATAGTAATGCTGATCAACAAGGCTTTGGAGAAGCCTCATGTCGCGTTTGCTGCTGACCACAGCGAGCTCGGTGTGATGGTCCCGACAGTATTCCTGAGCTTCATGCCAGTCCTTCTTTCTGTCGACGTAGACGTATTTGCCAAAAACTGCAAACAAGCTGAGCAGGAGGAGGACGCAGGTGAACGTTTGCTCCATCTCTGTGTGGTATCAGGGACAGACTGACGCTCCTGCAGCTCTCTGAAGATGGATATGCTGCAGTTTGAGACAGTTTTTTGTTTACTCTGTGTGATGGATTTTGCATATGGTTGGCCTTCAGCTTCAAGAAAGTACACACAGCTGTTCCCTCCTGCTGTATGTTCCAACACAAGATGCTAATATTTCCATCATTTGCTGCAAACATGAAGTGATGATGCAAAATATCTCCTCACACGGGGTGCAGGTTTCTCAAAGTTATGGAAACACCCAAACAGAGACGGAGGCTGCACAAACATGTTGAGTTTGCTTGAAGCCAAACTCAAGTGTTGCATGAAGCAAACAAATCCTAGGGCAGGTGTGTGCAAATTATGTTTTCAAAGGAACAAAGTTTGCGTCATGTTCTTTCCACAGGAAGTCAGAAATGTAAAGCAGCATCAGAGAGAAGAAGTGCATCCATACTGCACTTCTATATTGTCAATCGCTCTTTCCTTCACCGCTGTGGTCTCTTTCTTTCGGTCTATTTACGCCACACCGGCGCCTTATTCCTGCGGTCGGGGCTCGAACACAGCTGTTGCAGTAAGACTCTGTGGCACAAACGAATCATGTCACCATCCTTACATCCCCTCCATGCCGCCTGAAGAGAACATCTTCCCTAATATCAATCTAATCATGAGACGACTAAATAACACGACCCCCATGACCACCATCGAGCGGAAACCCTGATTCTGCTCCCCAGCATGCTACAAAGTGTCTGACATCATCACGCTCATCTGCTCTCCTGTGATTGGACAGATGATCAGCTCATTGTGATACAACAGCATCAGATGTAGACTAAAATACATTGATTCAAACATTATAGTGATGCTCTTGTGAAGTGTTTTCTCTAACATCCTTTCATGCCTTGTATGCACACTTCTCATCACACTTTTATTCTTACTGTGGGATGTTACTCTCCTTCACATGTTGTCTTCTCCTCTCCTGCAGCTCGCTCTCCGCCAGGTTTGGCGAAGACTCCTCTGTCAGCGCTCGGACTGAAGCCTCACCAACACGGTGGATCAGGTCAGTTTGAACACAAGGTTCATTTACATCACTCTCAAGTTGATAATTAGACTTATAACACCACAAATATGTCACAATTTCCCCCTTTTTTCTTCTCTTACTTCCAAAACTTCCAAAGAATCCAAACATCTTTAAGCTAAATGTTCACAATGTGTGTAAAAATGACATTCAGGACATTTCTCTGAATGCAGACGTCACAGCTTCATGAGAACGGCTGCTTAACTGTTGGTGTCTGCTGCCATCTAGTGCTCAAACATGTTAGCTACAGCTTCAGCTCATCCTGCAGTTCTTGCTTTGCACTCAAAGTTCTCCTCCTTCTCTCCTCCTCTTCCACACATCCTCTCTTCTTGCCGTCAGACTCTGAATCTAATGACGGGGACCAAGGTAAGGGTGTCTCCATGGCCACGTCTGCGTCAGCGTCTCAAACACAAGCACAGTCCTCCTCCCGTCCTTTATCGACACATTTTTATGTTTGTTCTGTCTTTTAATTTTTCGTGTGTTTCACCGCAACCTTTTCCTTTTCAGTCCTGCATCCCAGAGTAATGTCACAAAGATTCTGTTTCTGTTCCTCCAACTCTTTCTACGCCTGATAACTGCATCCCATCGGCTCTCCTCTAAAGGGACACCTCAAGTTGAGACTGACATGGTGTGCCTTTTTGTTCCCTCTTTCCTCAGAGAATCGTAACCTTGTCGACGCAAGGGTGCAGCAGTTCAACGCTGCCCTCTCCTTCGGCAGCCCGGTCCACAGCACCGATGGGTGAGTCTGCCTGGTCCTCATAAACTCTGGATTTGCCTCCTGAACGTCCGTTAACTGTGTGATTTTATTCTCCCGTCTGCAGGAGGTGGATGGGTTCCTCTGACAGCCCCGCCCCCTCCCACCCTCACAGACCCGCCTCCCCTGAAGGCTCCCAGGTCAACATCATGGGCGTCCACACCGTCCCCGGCAGCCCCAACACCCTCCACCGCACCGTGGCCACCAACACGCCACCAAGCCCCGCCCTCCAGAGACGCTTGGGCCAAGCCAGCCCCTCACTGGCCAGACACACTCCTCCCGCTGCCGGCGGCATCCCGTCCAGCCCTCTGATTGGCCGGAAATCAGCAGCAGCAGCCACAGGCGTGCCTCCCAGCCCTCTGATGGGTCGCCGCGTCCCACCGCAGAGCGGACACTGCACGCCTGACGAGATGGGAGCCGCTTCTCGCCAGGGGAGCGTACAACCCCCTGTCACGCCCGCCTTCCCCGTGTCCCCACAGCTCCCCGAGAAGAGACACATGTCCAGTGGGGACGCAGAGAGGACGGATAACAAGAATCTGACGCCTGCGCCTGTGAGCGGAGGGAGCACGCCGAACCTGACTGGAGCACACACACTGCCAGACATCTCAAAGTCCATATACGGTGAGACCCTGAGAGATAAGAGGATTTAGCTTCCAGACAGTTCAGTCTTTTTAAACTGTCTCTCTGTCTCTTTGCTCCAACAGATGGTTACCCAGACATCAAGATGAATGTGAAGTTTGTCCAGGACACGTCCAAGTTCTGGTACAAGCCAGACATCTCAAGAGAGCAAGGTGAGAGTTCATCCTTCAGTCGGTTTTATCTCACAGCCCTTTCTCTTCCTGCTTCATCCAACCTCCTGCTTCTCCTCCTCTTCCTCCTGTCTTTTCTGCTCAGCCATCAATCTGCTGAAGGACAGGGAGCCCGGGGCGTTCATCATCCGGGACAGTCATTCCTTCCGGGGAGCGTACGGCCTCGCCATGAAGGTGGCCTGCCCGCCTCCGACCATCCAACAGAACAAGAAAGGTAGAGACAAACTCTGGCAGCGTCGAACTCTCAGGGGGAACTCACTGAGAGCGGATGTGGCTGCTGCAGATACTAAAGTCACTCTGGTTGTCTAATCTCTTTCTGTTTGGTGGTGTTTCTTCCAGTCGGTGACATGACCAACGAGCTGGTGAGACACTTCCTGATCGAGACGAGCGCCAAAGGTGTGCGTCTGAAGGGCTGTCCCAACGAGCCCTACTTTGGTGAGTTTAAAGCTACGTCTGCACCGAGGTCCAGACTTTGATTCGGTGTCGAACAGATCCAAAGTATTTGTGTGTTTGCAGGTTGTCTCTCCGCTCTGGTGTATCAACACTCCATGACTCCTCTGGCTCTGCCCTGCAAGCTAATGATCCCCGCCAAAGGTCAGTTTAACTCAACAGCAAGAGATGATCATGATAACAGCTGTTTGTTTGTTTCCTCATGTTGTTCTCTCTGCTTTTCTGTCCTCACAGACCCGAATGAGGAGGCGCTGGAACTGGCCACGCCCACTGACCCTGTGGTTGAGCTTCTCAAGCAGGGAGCCGGTGAGCAACATGAGCTAAAATATTATTCACTGCAACTTGAGGGATGATTTTTTACTTGGTAGAGTTGCACAGAGGAATGATTTACTGAACGATGCACCAAGAGATGCAACATTCCTGCAGAGAGACAAAAGAGATGCAAAATTCAAAGAGTTGTGATTTCTGCATCACTTTTCATCCATCAGTAAACGTGCTGACACATTTTCACGCTTACCTTACAGTCCAGAAGGTTCCTGAGGACGGCCATGGTAAATACTGGTTTGCACTTGAAGTGAATGTGAATGCTGTCGTGCCTGCTGTCACAGAGAACTGCTATCATGTAGCTTCATTCATCACATCATGTTTAAAGATCAGCTTTAAAGCATCCTCTACAGGAAAGGATCAATGCATGCAAACATAGTTTGTGTGGAAAATTTCTTAAAAGTGAAGATCACCTTGCAGTGCATGAGACACTCAGCCACACACCATCGCTCGTGTTGACTCCTCAGTCACTTTACATTAACCTGCATGCACACCGTCTCCTCCCACGTCTCCCAGAGTTAACACCGCCTTTGTTTTGTCCCCCCCCCCCCTCCGTAGCGTGCAACGTCCTCTACATCAACTCTGTGGACATGGAGTCTCTCACGGGGCCGCAGGCTGTCGCAAAGGCGATCACTCAGACTCTGACCACCAACCCTCTGCCTGATGCGACCACCGTCCACTTCAAGGTGTCCTCGCAGGGCATCACGCTCACCGACAGCCAGAGGAAGTGAGTCCACACACGCAGCGACACCGGAGACCACAACATGTGTAGTTCTATGTGACAGCGGCTCCTCCTGAGACTGTTTTAAAGAGAATATGCAGATCAGAGAGATCTGGCTGCACATGCTCTGATGTTAATGTGTCTTTAGATTGAACTCTGGTGACCTCTAGTGGTGATCTTTGAGAAGACATCTTGCTCAAACTTGCTCCTGATGACACCTTGTGTTCACTTCTTTTGTCTCTTGCAGACTTTTCTTCAGGCGACACTACCCCATCAACACAGTGACTTACTGTGACACTGACCCCCAGGACAGGAAGTAAGAAACATCACTTCTTCATGTTTGATTATCAAAATGAAAGATTTGTTTTTGATTGTTTAAATGATAAATAAACTGTGTTGTTTCCTCAGGTGGGGCAAAGAGGGAGGAGGCTCCGTGAGGTGAGTTTGTAGTTTGAGTTTTCCACTCAGGTGAAAAGTTAAATCATGAACCTTGCTGACTTCATGTCGTTTTTCTTTGTCCCTTCAGGCTCTTCGGCTTCGTCGCGAGGAAACAAGGAAGCACAACAGACAATGTGAGCCACCTGTTTGCAGAGCTGGACCCCGACCAGCCGGCCTCGGCCATCGTCAGCTTCGTCTCCAAAATGATGAAGCGGTGAAACCTCCCTCCGCCTGCAAATGGCGGTGGCCATTGTGAAATCTTCCTTCGTCGTTCGTCGGTGTCTTCTTCGCCAGGACTCGATGATGTCCTTATTTTTCTGTTTCCTGTTTTTTTTTCTGTTTCCCTCTTCTCTCGTTTTTGTCTCTCTGCCTTGCTGGTTTGTCTTGGTCTTTTTCGGAAGATTGGAAGGATTCAGTTGGCGCTAGTGGACGTGCAGGGTGGAGCCGTGAACGTGACAAACATGGAGGTGACAGAAGGGAGAAAATGAACTCGCAGGGGCGACCTGTACTAGAAGAAAAAAGCTCGCTACAGACTTAAAGAGGCAAAGCTAAGTTCAAGTCGGGGAACACGTAAGGACTCGTACGTTTCAGGGTTTTCTGTTGTCGTTTTTGTCGATTGATTTACCAAAGGTAGTTGCAACACAAGTGCAAGAATGATGTAGCTATTAAGCCATTTTTATTTCCTCTTTTAAAAGATGAAGTGAACAAAACAAGAAAAAAAACAAAGAACTACTCTTGAACTGGTCTTCGGGAAAAAAGTTGGCCTTGACGGCTTTTAGCAAAACAGAATCCGAAGACCTTATGCATGTTAGCTTGATCTTTAAGCTCGGTTCTTCTACCTTCCACCTGAAAAAAAAAATCATTGTGAAACCTTTGGAGTGGTGACTCCTGGGTCTGCTGTGTGTTTGGAAAGGGCTCTGCAGTGAAAATAGACTGATTTAAAACTGCGCACAGCAGACCAGACAGGAAAAAAAAAAACAACACACCACGCTTTGAAAAAGGTTGACGCACTTTGCATCGGTCCAAGCCTGACACCTCTTCTTCAAATTGGATTACTTCACCTTGAAATCATCAACTCCTTAAAAAACAAAGGCAGACTTTGTCCACAAGATGGCGCCATCCACTAAGGCTTGGATCCACCCTTCCCCTCCTTGAGTCTCCCATCACCAACTGCTTGCAGTCTGTTGAAACACACTGGAAACCACCAGGGACTGAACCCACGACCTGGACCTATGCACTGTCTTCTTTATGCATGTTGTTGTCCCAAAACTTGCACCGCCCCCCTCCTCTCCTCCTCCCTCCTTCCTCCCTCCATAGCTACATTCACTGAAAACATTCTTCGCTTTGTGCTAAAAAAAATAAGACGACATAAAAAAAAACAACCTTACGACAAGTACAGCGAGGTTGTACGACTTGTCGAAGAGACTGCATGAAATAGAAACATCTTTTGTAAAAGAGTCCTGAAACAGAAGTAGACAAACCCATTGTTGAAGTAGTCACATGGTGGTGAGATGCTCTATTTTTTCTTCTTTTCTTTTAACCTTTTCTGTCCATTTGAGCCAGGGTTACCTTTCACTGTATCAAACAGAGTCTGTTCTTTCGTTTCTCCGTCTCACAGTGTCGTCAGATTGACATTTAGAAACCTTTTAGGGCAAAAAGAAAATGTTAAAAAAAGGAGTTTCCACACTGTGCGCAAATGCCTGCTTGTTGAACACACGCTCAACCATCACAATAAGCTAAGGAAAAATTGATATTGATATAAATGTACATAGATATACTACTTTGAAAGGTGACATAGCGAAAAAGTATTTATTTTTGTTGCTTTGGTCCCTCATGGTTACTCATATATACATATATTGTACAGTCTAGATAAAGAAGATTACCTAAAATGGGTCGAGAAAAAATATAGACTTATTTTGGCTAATGATTTCAAAGTCTGACGATTTTGAAATGTGTTTGAATATATGGTGTACATTACTTTGTACATGTATATGTTTGTTTCTTTCGGGCTCGTCATGTTTTTGTTTCTGTTTGAACGAGGTAGGGCATGAATGAGATAGAAGACTTTGCATGGACTGACGCATTTTTCAGGTGCGGGAACGCGCTCGTAGACGCTACAAGAAAATGCGCCGTAGCTGGTAGAAAAACTAACGGTGAAGGAGGCGACGACGACGACTTTAGCAAAAAGGGAAAAAAAATAAACAACCTCAAATGCAATATGAAAACAGCTGTATGCACCCATGACGGTTACTTTTATAATTTTGCCAAAGATTCAAACACGACACATCTATGCTGACAAGCTGCATGTCGCTCTTTTGTTGCTTTTTATTCGTGCTTCACTCGCGCAGCTTCTGCAGCAGATTGAAGGAACTTTAACCAGCCGGGACACGCGGAGGTATCACAGGGGCCTTTGGATTTATACATTTATCAGCAGACGACTTCTTCTCCTCTTTTTTTAATGTTTGACACTCCAAAAACAAACCTGCTGTGCCCCCAAAATTGGAAGTGTGTAAACAAAGCACTTATTATGCTCACAGAAAAAAAGGAGCGACGGCTCCAAAACAAAGTTCCACATCCTGTCTCACCATGACGCTCAAAGCTCCACTTCCGCTGCAGCTTCTTTTTTTCCTTTTTTGTCAGACTGCCAAAAGGTGTCTCCTCGGACCCTGATCAAAAGTCGCAATTTATTTATTCTTATTTATTCTTTTTATTTCAAGATTTCATCGTCGCATTATCGCAACGGTCAGTGTTCACGAATGGAGGAATGTACGGTGGCCGTTCACTCAAAGCAGAGAGGTGCACGCCGCTTTTGTCGGAGGATTTAAAAAGACAGAGAAGAGTGAGCGTTTGATTCAAAGTGAAGCCGACGTCGTATACCTGTTTGTTTTGAGTCAAGAGTCACCGCCGTGAAAAAGACTTCTGTGACCCCCGCTGTGCAGATGATGGAACTTGTTGTATGAATGTGCTACTAATGGATGTACAAAAAGGGTCTCAGATTTTGTTTGTGCTTCTCATTTACATTATATTGTCATGGCTTAGGAGAAAAAAAACATTAAAGCAATACAAATCAGTTACATTCAAGATTTGTGGGTCTTATTTTCAGAGTTTTTGCCATCTCCTTCATCTCTCATCATCAGCGGCTTCAGCGGCAGGTGTGCAGCTCGTTAGCTCTGATTGGAGACACCTTGGAGGAGTTTACTTGGAGAGGGGGTGAGGCTTTCAGAGTGCCATGTGAGCCTCAGTGTGAGGGGAGAGGCTGAATGTGCTTCATGTGTCAGGAGATTAAAGCCAAGGCATCAGAATCAAAGAATCAAAGAGTTAAAGATCACTCTGCCCGTCCCTCAGTCACGTCAAACTCTTGAAGTTCCTCAGGGGACGTTACTTCATCTTCTTCCTCTTCCATATTTGCATTTTAACACATGTTGATGCAGAGATAAGGTCATCTTCCTGTTTAGGGGAGGAGAGGACACTTCTAACATGAAAAAGCATTCAAATGATTCAAGGCTGACAAGTCACAAGCTCCAGAAAATCCAAATCACCACAGCTAAACTGGACCATGAGGGCCCAGATTGATAACAGGTGTGTGTGTGTGTTTGATTGAGGAGGGAGGGGGGTGCAATCCAGCGCTGCAGAGTCAACACAGGCAGCTCTCCAAGCAGTAGCCGAGTCTGTTTGTTTGCCCTTGCGTGTTTCCAAGTCCGAGTCCCACCACACCCCGGAGTCAGAGGCACGAGTGACGGAGCCGGGGCCGTAAAGAAACATAATGAAAACTGTGTGTGAGGTTCTCACGGCTGCAGACGCTGTTCAAACTCGCAAATATGTATGACACACTCAGTCACTCACCCCCCTCTTGGACAAATTACATACACAGTGTCGCCCTCTGCATCGCCTGGGCAGAGTTATGAGCTGTAAGGGAGGTGCACGCTTCGACCAAGTGCATTATGGGTCTCTCAGTTAGTGCTTTCTGAGTTCAGAGACTCTAAAACTTCAGCGTTCAACTTGGACATGTGTGAAGCTAACACGCCTTGGATTGGTGCTGCATTTAATTCACATTGACAACTTTATTTGAACAAGAGAATCCCATTGACAGCAAAGTTTTCTTTCACAGGAGATCCCCCGTGTGCTCGACGAGGTTCACGTTTCTACAATAAGAGAAAATGAAGCAGAATCAAAGCATAGTGTCTGTCAGGGATGTAAAAACACGGCTTAAACTGACGCCGCAGATAAGCAGCGCAGCAGTTCACTCCGAAACCACGTGTGTCAGGGTTTGATCGAGAGCCAGGTCATTGAATACAGAACCAGGACCACATGCTTCTTTCTTTGAAGGAGGTCTGCTCACATTTCAACACCTGGTGGACACTTTGAAACCTTTAAGGATATATCCCACATTTATCTGACATCGTAAATCAAACACTGAGTTGAAAAGTAGTGCTGAGAGTTAGTCAAGAAAGAAACAGACTTGTGCTGTCTCTGAATCTACGTGTAACTCTTTGCAGGGGCGTGACAACATGTTGAATCCTTCCTGGAACAAGAGAAGGAGACAAAACTTGATTGGAGATCAAATTAAGATATTTTGGAAGCCGATATTTGGATGACATCCACCTTGATGCTAGTGCAGAGGTGCAAAAGCTGCAGTTCCCTAAGTGTCCACTTGAGACTGATTTCAAAAGCAAAGTAATCCCCATTAAGACCTGTGTTAAATCTCTGTTTATGAAGGAAAATGAACCATGATTAGTGGTCCGTGCACAGAGCATTTCCCTTCGTGTGAAGACTTTAACGCCACACATGGCAGAAACATGAACACAAACCTCTCGGCCTGTAGTCGAGCCGGAGTGTGGAACGCAGTGGAAACATGTGCCGTGTGTGAGAGAGGCATCTCACCCAGGTATGACCTTCCTGCACGGAGACTCGCTGCTTTCGGAAAACCCTGACCCCTGCACATGCAGATGCCACTGAACTGTAAATATTCAAATAGGGGAAAATTCCCACTCTGCTCTTATCAAATGGAAAAATCAACCTGCGTGTTTTGGTTTGTGCTCTCCCCCTCCTCTTCCACGCTGTACTTCTTTTCCTCTCAGAGAACTTTTTATTTTCTGTGATTGAAGACAGATCTGGTCGAGTGATTGGCTTGTTCTTCTGCAGCAGGTGACACTAACTCAAAAACTGTCTTTTCAAAGCTCTAAAACATCCATGACTGCATGATAATGTCAAAACACACTCTGATATTGAAGTAGGAAGCTATTAAAGGCTCATCAGAGGACTGTGTTTGCTCCTGCTCCTCAAAAGAAGCTTACAAAAACATTCGTAACCAACTCCTGTCTCATCCAGCAGCACGTCCCATTCTCAGCTCCTCAATGCTTCCTTAAGATAACACCACTGAGGTCAGGCTAATTAGGGGTTGAAACGGTACATTGGACTTCTCCTCACATCCACATGTTGGTCAAAAACAGCCCAACATGGTCGGTTTTGAAACCAGCCAGCTGTTCTCACGCCAACCCAGCAAAAACAGGGACCGTGTTAGACTCTCGTCACTGGCTCCCTGTTTGGCTTCACGCTCGTGTGAAATCTCTCTGGAAGAGAGAGCGTGCATCAGAGGGCGCATCTGCGTTCAGATCTGTCACACTGACGTACATTTTCAGAGCGGTGTGAGGATTCAAAGCAGTTTGAGTTTCTGAAGGGTCAACTTTGAGGACTGAGAGGAGCGTCTCAGATGAGCACAGGCTGAGGGAGCGAACAGGTCGAGCCAGGATTAAATTACAGATCAGTTTTCCTCTTGTGTCCGCTCCAAAACATAACACCAAGAGTTTGTAGCTTTGTAAAAGAGTTGCATAACAAGAAAGAAGAGGTTCAGCCGAGCTTAGCACGAAGACACAACTATGTGAGGCACTCTCATCACACCTCAACAGGGAGGTCTGGAGGTCACCTGCTTCAGACGAGTCCAACACATCACACGTGAGAGAAACCACAAACTGTCTTAACTCCAAAGCACTCCCAGGCCTGAGTCATGCCGGGCGTAAGTGTTTCTTTTTACGACGTGGGCCTTGAGGAGCCTCGGGGGCTTTGGGAAGGGCCGGCTTTACAGAGTCCGGATCTCCCAAAGAGTCTGCGATGTATGGAGTTGGCTGCACATTTTGTTACAGAAGGAGCCTCTTTGGTTTGTACAAGATGCCTTTACATCTTATATTTAAAGATCTAGCTTCAGAGAGGAGGAAAAGACACCTTTATTTTAAAGATATGTCTGGATTTAAAGCTCCCAAACCAGGAGTTATTCCTCCTCAATGGTTGCCCAGTTTCTAAATGTTGACTGCACCAGAAACACGCACACAAGTAATTTAAAATTTCAATCCAGCACAGTCCATCCTTTCCAAAGTTCATAATTTCTTTTCTTTGAGTGGGTTTTTGCCGTTTCCCCCCCTGAAAAGCCAATGATAATTACCAGCATGAATGAACATGACCACCACCATTTATTTCCTGTGTTTCAGGCAGCACCGATTCCATTACACAACCATTATTTAGTCTGCGAGTTTTGCCAACGCTAATAAAAATCGAGACGATCTCCTCCACGGTGGAACCTACACCCCCGGCCTCAACGCATTCATTCAGAGACAGAGCTGCCAGAAAAGCGCAGAAAACGTGTCTCACTTAGCACGTTTTTATCTCCTCTTCAGTCTTAAAACAGCATATTTTTCTCATTCCAAATCAAACAGTCTGAAGAATCAGAGAGAACACTATGCACACTCCCTTTGTACCGTATATGCTTTAAAGCTCTTGATCCGTAACATCCAGCACTTTGTAAATCTGTCCAAATCCCACATAGCAGGGATTCTTCCACAGCTGTAGGAGACTTGCATTAAAGGGATGTCTTATATATGATGCTGTATGTCTTCAGTATGGCATGTACCCTTTTTATTAATACATAATGTTTCATCTATCACATCATTAGTCTGCAGGCTATCCCTTCACTTCAGATGTTAAACTCATGTTTCTTACATTTTTGATGGACTGTGAGAGAAGTTAGTCCGGACTGATGTGAATCTTTGAAGCAACTCTTCATGTTTTGGGGGGATCTGGCAAAAGTGCATGTTAGTTTCTTGCACGACAGCAGATTGGGGATCAATGAGGAAGAACTTTGATTCCTCTGCGTGCATTAAGTCATGTCGTGCATCCCTCCTCTCTGCCTTAAGCTAAAGAATCTTGCAACTGATACCAACAAATCTGTCTTCTTCAATACATTTCATGTGAAGATGTGCCCATACATCACCGTGCATAACTCTGCGATCGTGTTACCACTTAATCACTTGCCGTTTGACTCCAGAGCAAAGATATATTGCCTCACCCATAGATCAAAATACACAACATTTATCTTTTGAGATTTATATATGTCAGATAAGGTGAGCATGGCATCTTATTTCTACCCTGGGCTGTACATTGAGTCAGATTGCAGTCTTCTATGAGCTGCATGTCCTGCAGGGCGATCAAGGATTAGGAGAGGAGCGTCGTAAGAGTACACAGTACACGCTGCAGTGGTTTTCCACTATGACAAAAGTATGATACAATATTCTCTGGGGAAGACCGTGTCCTGTGAAATAGTGTCTGAAATGTTATGTAATGTGTTCTTTGGATGCAGTAATCCAGATTGTGTTGTAATGACAGATACTGTTGGGCTGCAGGATTATGTAAAATTGTGTGAATACATCTCTGCCTCTGTTAAAAATGTAGATCTGTTTTCAGTGTCTCACCAAAGACTGAAGCAAGACTGGCACTTGGTATTGAACCAAGTTGGTGTTACAGAACCCTGCAGTTCCTCCAGTGTCCACTTGAGGCTGGCCCCAAAAGCCCAGGAACCCCATTAAGCCCCATGTTAACATGCAAACCTTTACAGCAGACTTCACCACATTTAGAGCCTGGTGAAAAACTGATTATGGTCTGTATAGCTCCTTTTTTATTCATGCACACTGAGCAGAGGTTGATGGTGTTGTAAGTTATCCATTCTGATATTATAAAGGCTGTTTTATAGCTGTTTTCCCAGAGCTTAAAAACCCGCCTTAACTCCACCTCTTTGTTTATTTTGACGTCAATCAAAAGTTAGTTTGAGTCAGCACCTTCCAAAGTTGGGTTTCATAACATGTCCTCAGGAAGCAGTCGGTGACATCCCTGAGACTTCTAGTTTCATGATGCAAAGGTAGCTTTCTAAGGGTGCAATGTTCCCTATCATGGTGTCATATTTTCAGGTAAAGGCGTTGAGAATTTGAGCCATAATATCCATGTTTTTAAAGCCAATTAAAGGGGATACCTGTGTTATATAGTGCAGTGATACTCTTTCTTTGGGATGCTGCATAGAAAATAATATTTTGAGCCTTGAATCATCAAACTTGATCCAGTTAAAACACTCATGTCTCTTTCTCCAGAAAAACTAACGCAGATTTAAAAAGCCAGCCACATCAGCACCTGGCAGAGTCATTGATAGATCGCTGCAATTGGTCATCAATCCTGTCAATCCCCGAAGGTACGTTACAAACTCCTGCTGTAGCCTAGAGACACACACCACGCACACACACACAGCCTGGAAAAACTCTTGAGCAGAGGAAGAGAAAAAGCATAATTCATCCCCCTCTCAACATGGACTGTCAGAGGAACCCTTGAGCAAAACACTCAGCCCACAACAGCGCCAGTGGAGCGGCTCAGTTACGAAGACTTGGGCTGAACTAAGAGACTCCCAGGTGTTGTGATGTGAGACTTTATGAGAGGACGAGATGTGCCTGCTCAGCACAAAACTGCATAAAGGTGAGAAAAAGAAACACATGAGTCATACGATAATATCTCCTGAGGTGCAACAACGCCATGCCAGAACTCTGAGGCTGTCTCGCCTCCTTTGTTCGGCATGCCGCTGGACCTGGACTGAACTCGCTCCACTTGCCTGGAGGGGGTTTATGGTGCTTTGTAGGAGACGTCTCTTTCCTGACAAGGACAAAGAGCACCTTGTAGCGGTGTCTGGAGATCATGGCCGACGGCATCCTTGGCCTCTGGTCGTGAACAGAAAGGTCACCGGTTCAATGGAAAAAAAGGAAACTACATATGTGTCCATCAGCGAGGGCTTGAAGTCTGTGTTTTCACTCTAGTGTGTGTTGACTCTGGATTCAGGTTCAACGTAGTTCTTCAAGCAATCACAATGAATCATCTTTAAGGACTAAGGTAGTGAAATGAAGCTTGTGTAAAGCAAAGATGGAGGTCAAGAAAGCCACCATGTAACTTTGACTGAATGCTCCTTTACGCTGAAGATACATTGACAAGTGTACTCAAGATATCAGAGGGCTTAATTGGCACTTAAATTAACTTCACTGGTGGCTTCATAGAGAGGCTCAGAGTGTTTGAATCATCATGGTGTTTGTGTCTGTAGCTTTGAGGATTAGCAGGAAGCACAGCCAGTCCTAACTCTATTTATGTAGCTGTATACGACCACATCTGCGATGACGCTTATGCATGCAGGTTGTTTATAATGTAAACAGAGAGGATCCGCTGTTAATGTGGGAATCATGTGAAAGTTGGGTTTGAACGGGAGGCCAACAAAATCAGAGCAGGGTGAAAGATTTAACAGCTGAGCGTCGTGTAGTCCAAGTTAAAGGATGAATTAATAAGATTAGAAGAGTTCTGTACGTCTGTGTTGCTTTAAAGGTTACAGGAGAATGTTTTAAATGATGTCGAGCATCATGTGAGGCGAGGGTTTGGAGAAAATCACAGGCCTCGACACAACTCGGGCTGTTTTGTCTTCCTCTGAGCCACTTGTCAAGACAAACCGATGATGGAGTCTTTGATGACAGCGCTGCAGTCCACACAAACACGCCTCAGAGGATCTTCTTCAAACAGGGATGTTGATATATCTTAAATAGTCTTTAATTCTCAGTAAACTTTCTGCGCTCGACTTTCAAGACATTCACACTTTTAATTGCTCATGTAAGAACCTAACATTGGTTTTCCATATAATTACTTATAAAACTCTCTCCAGGAAACTTTCCCTACCAAGTTCTGTTTTTGGAAATCATTAGGATGTAATGGGGCTGTTAAACAAAGTGCTACCACACTCCGTACGGGCAGATTTAAGAGTCCTGAATGCTCTCCATAAGAGTCAATTATCTGAATTTCTGTGAGCTGGATCTGCCATCATCTCAAACAAGTTTAGCAGCGTTGTTTAGCGAAGCAGCAAGCTATGGGAGTTTCTGCTCTTTAGGACGATGCTAGAACCCGTCTGGGACACACAAATTCACTGTGTTGCACCTCCGCTGTCACTCACGTAACCCACTGGGTATCATCTTCAGGGGCTGATCTCCCTCCACATCTTTCCATCACAACAACACGATGTAGCCTCATCCATCATCCTGACACTGAGTGTTCCCCCCTTTGACTGCACAGGATGTCCTCTGCTCAAAGTTTGTTGGTAATGTCAGGGGGAATAATGGGTATTTACGATGTGTTTATGTACAGTACTGCGGGACCTTGTCGGGGGGGGCCCTTGCTTTGGAAGTTGGAGCTGTAAATTGACAGTTTTGAGGAGCTTCAGTGACCTTATCTCTTTAAAGCACAATACGGGTGACTTCCTAAAGGTCTTTTGATGGTTTCCACCTCAAAAAGGCTTTTAAATACATCTCAAGTACCATGACGTGCTATTTTAAGTCAAATGGTGTTAACAAAGGACCACCTGATGGAGAGATCAAGCTTTACCATCTATACCCTGAAGCTGTGCTTCAAGAAGTAGCAAGAATAGCTCCTACTTTTGGTGCCTGAGTCTCTTCTTTGAGAAAAGCCTTCATTTATATTCCCAAGACCATGAATGCATCGTGTCTCCAGTTAAAATGTGTTAGCACAGGACCACCTGATGGAAAAATCAAGTCTTATCTTCACATCTCAGCAGTTCTTGACCTTGGAAGGCTTCCTGCAACATCTTGAGTGTAATGAACGCAACTTTCCCTCTCCCTCCCTTGCTGCTTTGCAGGGTTGATATGGTGTTATGCATGTTCAAAAACTTACAACCTCCCACACAACCATCTGCTGTCACACTGCGTGTTGGAAAATGTTTATCATGCATGCAATCATCTTCCTCTAATCCTGCAGAAGTTTTGTTGGGATAACTTTTTTCTCGCTGCAGATTGCACAAGAACGACAAGGCAATACAATAAATTCACTTCAGCCTGCTGCTGCTCCATCAGTTTTGTACTCAAGAAGTGAAGATGAAATGGGAATTATGATGCTGCAGCATGCAGATAACAAACCTCCCCTCCTCCCCTCTCTCTGATCTGCTGTAAGAGGATCTGTGGGCCTGGATTTGGCATGGCAGCTGTACAAGGCACCAAGCTTCCAAGCACACCGTATCTGTTTGCTTTGGATACTGATGTTGTTGCGAACCTCCCGCAAGAGGATAATATTTCTTTGTAATTAATAGCAGCCTGTTCTGTCTTTTGGCCGGGAGAAGGGGAGCTGGTTTGCGAACACAGAGACGGAAATTTCGCTTCCTTGCCAGCCGTGGTTGAGTTGGATCAGCTGGACGGAGGCAGTGAGGAGAGAGCGTCCCTGGACCGAGAAACTCAGGTTCAGAGAGCTCACGCCGACAATGATCTACTCTGCTGAAGTGTGCTTATGCAAAATACTGAACTCCTGCCACCTCACTCAAATGCAGAAAGAGGATATAGCTTTTAGATTTGCAAAAATGATTCACACGTCTCCAAGTCTGTGCAGTTTCTTCAGACTAACTTTCATCTAATGAGTCTGACAATACAAGCACTGCAAAAAAAAAATCCCCCTCCAACAACCTTCACACGACAAAGCCTGGGAGGTGTGAGTTTAAACTGCTCTTGTAGTCCCGTCGTCTGCCTTATCTGATGTCATCGGGTTCATTAACTTGGCTTGAGCTCTGTGTGAATTGGCATCAAGAAGAGTACAAGAAGTATATCCAGCATAATCCCCAAGAAATGCCACTGTCTAAAGCCATAATCCTGGAAGGCTTTAAGACTCTCGCTTTGCAAATACTCCACAAGAAAAAAGCTCCCTTAAGATATTAGTTTGGCCTTAAATTTAGACATCTCACGCACATTAGGAGGATCCAGGTGAGGGTGTCTGCACTATCTGCACTATTGTAACACAGACAAATCACTCTAATTCTGTAATTAGAAAGTGCATGAGACAAATTTTAACCTGTTGTATCTGTGAAGAATGAATCAGGCTTTTGTACATGAGCCAAAACAGCAACGTGGACACGACTCACATCCGGCCCCGGCCAAAGACAAGAGCAGCTCTGTGTGAGCGGTGAGGAAAGAGGCGCATCCCTCTGACAGATTTCTATCAACTCCCCAGTGTGATTGTAAGCGCCTCATCTCCGCCAAGAAGGGTGACTCAGGCTGCACTTATGACATGTCATTAAATCAAGACTGTAGTGTATTAAGACGTGTCAGTGACAGCTCAGTGAAAGGTTTGTTTTGCCTTGTTTTTCTTTTGCGGAGGAGAGCAGACGACTCAGCTCTCCAACGGGGAAGAGACGAGTAAGGCAGATTGAGAATTGAGGCCTTTAAAGCTGCAGATTTAAATCTGTAAAGCAACATTTCTCCACCTCTACATCACCATCTAAATGCTGCATGGAGGAGAGAGGATCATGGAGAGAGGAGGGAAATCAGAGGAGAGATGAGAGAGGATCACCTCATCCCTGTCTGCTCCAATAGACCTCTTTTTTTCAGCAATTGTCTGTCACATATTAAAACACACACATAAGAAATGTGTGCATCTTTTGTTGTTTTACCATGAACTGATTCACCATCTTTGTCTTCATTTCCCTCCTTTTCAAACATGTCATGTCACTAAAAGAATCTCTGTCTCTCCAAACCTCAACAGCTGAGCCCCTCGACACACAAGACCTCAGCGTGTCTGTCATTCACCTTCGAGTATGTGCACTCACACGCTGACTTCTGAGTTTCTGTCTACAAAACACAACACACTGTGACTCAGTCCGGCCTGACAATGCCTCCCTGTTGCGGTATCGCATGTCTTGCAGAGAGACGCAGCTCTGGCAGCAGCTCAAAACATGAGAACAAGAGCTTCAGTCCAGCTGACTCTTGGAAGCTGCCGCGCTGCACGTATCCTGATACTTGACAGATTTGGAGAGGGGGAGGAACACAGTGATATCTCAGAAGCAGAAAGAGAACAGACAGGTAGTTTTTTGCAGTCTAGTCCATGATGCACATGTCCACGATTCTCATCAGTGTCCAATCTCAGTATCTCTGCATCCAAAAATGCGGAACTGACAAGCTCAGCAACTCTTGATAGGAATCTGCAACACTCACGGAAACTTTTTTTCCCCCTCTTGTCCTCTTATCATGCTGGTCCTCTTGGCCTCTCACATTGCTACCATGTGCATGATTCCCAAGGACAGTTCTTAAATAATGACATGACTTACCTCATGCAAGGTGTGCCAGAGATGTAAACTAAACCCTCTGGATTGCACTCCCACCGCAGATTCCCCACACATCTTTGTACACAGAGAAAAATGCTGAATATAATTAACCTCTGAGGGTGCAAACCACAGTGTAGCATTGTTTATACAAGCCCACACCTGAAGGGGAGTGGATTAAACATTTCTGATGTTAGAGCTCTGCAAAAACTCTCAAACCTGGGACCTCTTAGAGAAGTGGTCTTTAGAACAGGACAGGTTCGACCTTAAAGTTCAATTTGATTCTGCAAAACTTGAGAGTGCTTGACGAATCAGTGACAGCCAAGAGTAACTTCAAACCGAGGTTCTTTAAGGTTCTAAATCTGAAGAAGCACACGTTTGTGTTGGAGCCGTGTTTGAAAGAAGTGTGTCAAGGGTACGTCAGGACATAGAGCCCCCAAAGCACGCTCCGCTCTTCAAGGCACATTCTTTTGGTTGATTCAAGCCAAACGATATGCCCCCTATACAATGCCACACTATAGTCGAACATGATTAAATTAGGGGCGCTGCTTTATGAGCGCTCTAACCTGACATATTTACTGCTTGATTGAAGGTTGCAGCGAGGTGTGCGAGCGTTCCCTTGTCAGCAGATTTTGATGAATGATTCTTCTATTTCGAAGCAAATGACTCGGGTTTAATCGAGGCAGGAACCAACCTGATTAATGGAAGACACAAAGTCTTACACTGTGAACACTTAGCCGCTGGTTATTTGAGGTTGATGCAAAGATGGAGGTTTATTATCTGAAGTTGTCATGGCATCTCCTCCTCAGGGTCTGGACCCAAACTTCATTAGTTAGTCCAACTTTGAGAAGTCTGTTGCAAATGTAGAATCACTACCAACATCTCCATCATATGCTTACTTAGAAAGTATGCCTCTGAACCAGTGCATGTTTGTCTCAAGTCTTGTGCATATTTATCTGAGCATCTTAATGAGGACGTTAATTGGAGGAAACAGTTCTCTGGAGCTTCTTGTGTAGCTCAAGAAGCACAAGCATGTGAGGACACACTGACCCCATAAACCACAGCCGACTTATTCTGGGAAAGACCCTTTGGAGAAAAACTCAACCATAACTCATTGCGTTGTGCACCGACGCCGTGTGGGAAAGCAACAAAGCCGAGGACAGCATGACCACAAGTTCAAACCACTTGGGCGCGCAACAAGGACTGAAGTCTCGGCACTGTAAATCAGGACGATTCCTCGGAGAGCGTCCTCTCGCCAAACTTCATACATGTTTACTTGGATGATCTTCTGCATGCCACGCTGCAGACGACTAGCAACCGCAAATTCTGAGAAAGCATTTTCAGGGGTGTGAAGCCAGATTCCTGTTTTCCAGGAATTGTTTTGCTGGTTTTCAGCTTTGAGCTCTGCAGGTGCGACGGCAGGGGAGTTCTGCATTGTGAATCATACACTAAAGCAAAGAAAGAAGTGATTCAAACATATCTTTTTCTGTGTGCAGAACTTCTCTCAGGGAGTTGGAGGTTGCTGTCTTCGCCACTTGTCAACCTTCTTTTAAATCTGAGCTGCCTCCCCCTGAGGGATCACCTGATCAACTCATCTTCACCACACATTTTTCTGAAGACATTTGCCGACAGATTTGAATATTCAGGTTCCATGACTTCGTCTAAAAAGCACTTGTGCCTTGAATGGATTCATCATGGCACAGGCGCACCGTAGCTTTTCCAACATCTGGATCCAATGATCTGCCTTTGTCCAATCCACGATTGCCAGGGCCACACAGATGTGCTGACAGGGTTTCAGCCAATCTGCCATCTCACGTACTGCTTCCTCTAATCCTCCTCCTTCACTGCAGGGCTCTTTAAACACCTTGACTTTCTGCTTGTTTTTTCCTCCTCTTACCTCGTGCTATACTTCTGCATGCAGATCACAGCATCCTGCTGATTTGCGGTGGACGTTTCCCAAACATGCGCTTGCTGATGTGTAATTTAGTGCCGGTGACTGCGTTTGCTTTGTCATGGAAATTAAAAGTGCACCGTCATCATAACAAGTTCTTGAATCAGAGCGACCGCAGCAGAGCAGTTTACAGTAAAAGGGCAACTTTTGGCAGAAAGCGTATTGATGGGCACAAGGTTTGTTTTGTATCTTCGCTGCAGCTCGTAAACAGCACATTATGTCCTTTTTTTCTGTATTCAGATACCGTAATCAATGCTCTGCAGCCATTGATGTGGTTTTCATGCACTTTACTTCCCACATGTAAAATTGAAAACCTGAAAGTGTGGCCAGATGTCTTTTTCTGGGATTTTCCCTGGATGAAACCTCCTGTTTTTAGGTGGTGCTCTGCTAATGCTATTTACTCGTTTCTCATGTGTTTAATTACAAACAAACACGAGCACCAATGCCAAAAACCTCAAATACTTCACTTCCTATGCAGCTGAGGACAACGTTTTACGTAACAATGACAGTTTGTTTCACTTAAACAACCATTAGTGTTGCAGTGTATCACTTTTATGAGTCCCTCTGAGTCATTTCCCTCCAAGTGCTCTTTGGGAATCATGCAAAAGGTCGATTTCCATGAGCACCACCTGTCCTCCGTTCTACACTTGGAGTTTGAGCCCCGGATAATCCGGCGTGGACTCCTCTAATTGTTTCTGAAAAATCAAGCGCTTACAGTATTCTGGGAACTGAGTCTCTCTCTCTGCATGGGAGTATACGGGGGAGGGCGACGCATGCTGCCTCAGCACATTCGCAGCGGTTTACTCGGCTTTGTCGCTTACAGTAAGCTCTGACTCTGTCATATGGTGCACATCAGTCACGTAGAACTCGTCATCCACTGATCCACATCAATCTGTGTGAAGTTGGGGCGATAACTGGCACCAACTGTGTCCAACCCACGGCTGTGTTCATGTGGAGGGGACACAACATGAGTTTCTGGTAAGCAGCCCACATGTTCTTCTGTCGAGCCTGGTGAATTATCATGGGTCCTCTTCAGCTAATCCACGTGCACACCTGGGATTCATCCACTCATCACTTATTAGATAGATCACACTTAGTTGGAACTGACTATTTCCTGCTTTCAGGTCCTCGACTACACTCTTTAGCTCTTGCACCAATCTCCCCATGAATCTCTTTTCCCTCATTCACCTTCCCTTAGTTTGAAACGACATTAGACAATTCTTTTCACTCTCAGGCACAAGAAACTGCCTCCAACACTAAACTCTTGCAACAGGATGACTAAGTATAACTTTCAGAAGGATTAACTTCATTGTTTGGCAAACTTTTCCTCTCCTGCCTCTCCTGTAACGCCGATACTCAGCCCGCAGTGTCCGCAGGCGAAGAGAGAAATCTGACACTGGAGCTCTGTTTCTCCTTACACTGTATCACAACTCGACCATTTTGTGTGCTGGGGCTGCTTTTCTTTCCACTTTTTGGTCATTTCTTTCTTCATTCAGACATCACTCAAGTTGACTGCAGCTTCATTATCTCCAGCAGAACAAGTGCAGCAGCAGCAGCAGCAGCTCCAGTGCCTTTGGATGGATAAAGTAGGTCAGGGTATGAAAGCCAAGCTGCAGAAAGAAGAAGAGGAACAATGGTAGAGAAAGGGCAAGGGATGAGTGGCTTGTACTAAGTTAAAAACCTTAAGTACATAAAGAGAATCTCTTGGGGTTGATAAAACTCAACTCTATCTTTTATTTCCTGTTGTATTAAAGTATAAAGTATGCAAGGGATGTTTGGATTAGTGCTTGTCCAAAGGTCTAGAATCAGGAAAGCAGGGAGAGAGAGAGGATGGTTGTATTGGCTTGTGTTCACAGGAGGGTCAAAGGTCAGGACCTCTGAGCTGTAACTGTGTGTACATTTTACTGCCTTGATCCCTTAATGGACACTAAACCTCAAGAGTGACCATCACTAATCACGCCCTGCTTCCTTAAAAGAGTGGAAGCACAAGCTCCTTCTTGAAATGAGAAGAAGCAGTGAAAACAGAGTCTCATCTCAATGGTTGTTTGCTCTGGAACTGTTGGTCATATTCCATGATATTCCTCATTGGTGCCCAGTTGTTGTAAAATTCCAGATGTTTAAATGTCCTTTATTCGGAGCACTTCAACAACATCTCACCGGTGCTGGCTTAAAGCTGAGCTCTAACTTCTGACCTTGAGAGCAGCATTAAAAAAAATTCCACAAGTTTGAATTTATTAGCTATTCTTGTGCTCTGAAACTGTCTTTTGGGAGTGTTATTGTTCCAACAGCAGCAACACCGGACCAAGGCTGCAGGGAGAGATGAACACTGGCAGAGCTGAACACAACACACGATGAATGTAAAGAGTAAAACTCATCAAATACTCAGTCCTGGATTAGATTTCAAGGGGAATCCCAAACCAGAGCAACATCACGCTCCATCTGTGCATCATCTGTGCATCATATGGCCCATATACACAAACTGAGTCATAGCCACATTATACAGCTAACCAAACTCTAACAGATGTAGCAGCAAGGTTTACAAACCAGACCACATTCTACCCATGATCCATATTTGGAGAAAACAACAACTGTGGGCTACAAACATTTACAAACCTTTGAGCTAGGTTTGAGATTATTTCTATAGCTGGTTGAACCATCTTTGGGTAGTTTCTTGCACCATCTTATCTTATCTTTAAGGTCTGGGTATTGGCCCTCTTGTAGTTCCTGGTTTTGCCATCTTTCTGTTCTTGGTAGGGCCATCTTTGAGTAGTTGGTTGCAGCATCCTAAAGTTCCTAGACCAGTGTGTTTTATATCTTACTATAATATACAGTGTCAGACCTTTTTGAGACCATCTTTGAGGTCTTGGTTCAATCATCTTGCATCTCTTGGTTGGATCATCTCTGAGTTGTTCATCCCAACCTGTGAGAGACTGCATAGATTTGCAATCCGAATGTCGCTCTGTCTTCAAATGTCAATCTGTAGATCAGTGAAACAAAAGGGTGTTGTGTGGCCCACGATGAGCTGACCTTTAAGCCTGTTGTGACGTTGTGTGACACCTGATATTGCACAAAGGTCAAGGGCAAAGGCAAACAAGGGGTCGGGTGATCAGAGCAGAGTTTGCCAACAAAGTTTCACAAAGGGAGGGGAAGAGGAAGTGCAACAAAGCTTTGATCAGAGAGGGTCTTTAAAGGTCAGTTTCAGCGCTGAAAAACATCAGAAGTTAGATTCATTGGAGCATGAATTGGACTCTAAAACCGCACTGAAAGTTAGGACACAAGATGAGAAATAACAGGATATAAACAGAGGAGTAAATTAAGCCATATAAACAGGAATTAAACACAGTGTACTCAAACATTACAAGGGTCAAAAGCACACGCTTTCTGGTTTCTGCAAGGACTCTGTTTACTAAAAACAAAAAACATGCTGATCATCTCAGACATATATCGCTATCTGCCAAAACATCAAGTGAATTATGAGCGTTTTGTACTCCAACAGAGCTGACCACTTATCTCACTGGACACTGACCTCGCTGAGTCATAAAATAAGGTCAGTCTGATTGCGGTTCTGTCCTGATCCGGACCCTTTTTTTCAGCACAAATCTTTGGAGAGTGCATTTGTTATGGTTAAGACAGCATCGCACAAATATTTAAAGCTACAGCTCTTTGGCAAAAGCGAGGAACCCGAGGGGAATAGTAAAAGCATTCTCGTTGCTCAAGCAGGATCCCACCCTGACTTTGAAAGTCTTGAGTTTTGTTATATAATGAGAGAATCTGGCGCCCTAACATGGTCAGATTTCACTTTAAGGGTTTCTGTAAGAAAGGAGAAAATGGCACATGTTTGGTGGTAGTGGGTCGTCCATCTGGCTGCTCCACAGGGGAACATGTTCAATATAAATATCTGACCGCATCTTTCAAGAAGGAAATGTCAGCTGAGTATTAAGATTTTGATGAGGATCATCTGGGATTTCTGCTGCTTTGCAGTGAAACCAGCAGAGATCAGGATGGATTCCAAACCTGAGCACAATGTGTCCGGGTCAAGTGAGGAAATAGGGAATTAAAATGTTGTGCTTGTGTACAGCAGAGGAGAGGACCAGCTTTTATGTTCTGACAGAGTATTTTTGTCCTGGGGTGTTGAATATTGACACCGAAGGATAACCACTTAATCCTCATTTGGGTCATGAATCATTAAAATGTCACATTCAGAAGGCACATTAATTTAAGTGAGCCTGCATGAGCTTTCCCGAGTTCTGACATAATTAACACCTCAGCAAGCAAACCATGTTAATTTCTGCATCACAAATCCTATTTTTGCACTTCAATAATCACAAACCATGCTGCATGTTAAGTTGTGTCTGTCTTCCATGAAGTAATGACTCAATAACCACTAAAACTGCAGCTGAAGCCAAGTTTTCCTAACCCTCTTGCTCTTGTAATAAGTGTTGTGTCTTGATCTGAAGCACCAACAGCTAAAATATTGATAACAATGTCGTTTCCATGAGCCTGGGGGAAACTCAGTGGCCACTGTGCAGAAAGAGAGAGAGAGAGAGAGAGAGAGAGAGAGAGAGAGAGAGAGAGAGAGAGAGAGAGAGAGAGAGAGAGAGAGAGAGAGAGACAAGGTCTTATTCAGTCGCCTCCAGGAGCATCGTCTCGTATCTGGCAGATCTGGAGGCATGCCAGCACCCGCCCTGTGAAATCAGCATCGCAGCGCGCGGAGTTGACAAGTGCGCCTCCCCCTCTCCAAACGTTGTTTGACATACCCATCGTTACAGGCTTCGCCTCTGGCAGTTTCTTTTTTTAAAAGGCAAGCTCAAAGCCGCAGATTATACATTTTGGTTAAATAACCTACAGAGGGAGAGGCAGGGGGAACCAGGCGCGCTCTTCTTTCACATTTGGAGACAGGGAGGTTGCGCGTAAACGGCACCGGGCATCACTGAAGGAAAAAGACACGCACTCGTGGATATCTTCTGTTCTTTTATTATTCATTTCAAGGTTGCAGAGCTGCGAGAAAGGAAGCAGAGAGGACTGTGAGAATTGGATGCGTTGAAATCTTGGACTCCAGCGCGCAGAGCACCTGTGGATGCAAACACCCCCCTGATATTTGGACTGACACCCTTTGCAAAAAAGAAAGGATTCCTCACAATACACAGCTGATATTCGTCGCAGTTTTTAGTCCTACAATCTTCAGTTTAGAGTCAAAAAAGGCGCACCATGCTGCTGAGTATCCCCCTCCTGGTGGTCCCCCTCCTGAGCATCACCGGCTGCAGCTCGTCCTACGTGCCGTGCCAGCCGTGCGACCAGAAGGCCCTGTCCATGTGTCCGCCGGTGCCGGTGGCCTGTCAGCTGGTCAAGGAGCCCGGCTGCGGCTGCTGCCTGACGTGCGCGCTCGAAGAGGGCCAGGCGTGCGGCGTGTACACCGGGCCGTGCACGCGCGGACTCCGCTGCCTGCCCAAGAACGGCGAGGAGAAGCCGCTGCACGCGCTGCTGCACGGCCGCGGGGTGTGCAGGAACGAGAAGTTGTATAAACTGCTGCATCCGTCAAAAGGTAAGGCCTGCGGAGAGATGACTGATTGAGACCACAGAGGCTGAGAGGAGGCTTAAACAGGTCACTGGATTCAACCAGACTCCCATTAAGTGAATTAATAGAGTCATAGATTGATGACAGCTTCATTATACATTCTTAATTATTACTTTACATCATATTTATCTGATTCAACTCCTTAGAGGTGCTTTGCATTCAAATTGAAGCTATGAGCATGCAGTTCTGTCCCATGGTTTTATTTCTAACACTGCTCTGTTTGTGTTTTTAATGGATTTAGTTTGCAGACATGATGTTTCCAGACTTGGTGCAAAGAAAGAACCCAGAAAGAAGTCTTACTTTTATGAAACTTAGAATATTAAAGCTCCTAAATGACTAAATTAACCAACTTTGGTTGTAGAATCACCCAAATGCACAAAAAACAAGCTCCATGTCTTATTAGAGATAATGCACCTTGACTTTGGGTTCAGTTCCTCCATTTGTACTCCCATGTAGGACTTTGTGGTCAAATTACATCTCTGAACTTCATGTATAAGTCAGCTCTGTTATGTTTCTAATGCATTGCATTGCAGATATTATGTCACATGCAAACAGCAGGACTATGATACAACTCCTGTGTAAATATGAGACTGAACTGCCCACCTGTGCAGGTGAAAATTAACCAAAAGATTCAGGACTGACTTCAAAAGATCAGCCCCCCTGTCATAAAACATCACACCAATTTGTATGCTTTTATTTTGTAGTGTGTGGTCATGGAGGTAAAGTGAGTTCAGGCTCCTTCCTTGCTTGATGTGGGTCATCCTCCCTGACACCTGTCATTAACCGAGGCACACGACTCAAAGGCCTCCGCTGAGCCTTGACCCCTTGAACTCTGTCAACAATTGGTGCCGGGTGCCAATCAACCTGTCATCTCATTTTTTAAAAAAAAGCTCTTGTGGGGGGCTGCCAGCCATAAATCAGTAGGTTTCGTGTGAGTGGCCCCGTCGCCTCAGGGGCCCCAGTCAGACATGAAACAAGGGAGAAGATTACAGGTGGTGCTAAAGGAGAGGCTGCTCACTGGCTCCTCTGAATGACAGTCACTGTGTCTACTTTGTGGAGAGAGAATTGTGGGAAATGTTGGCTCTCTTTTTAGCTCTCTACTCTTCTTCTACAGTTTCTTTTTTTCTCCTTCTTTTGTCACCTCTCTTCATCCACCACCTGTGCCTTTTTTTCCCACACCTTTTTGTCTCTCTATTCTCTCCCACCTCTTCTCCTCTTTCCCTGCCTGGCTGCCGTCCCTCTTCATCTTTAACACCCTATTCTTCTTCTTCTTCTTTCTCCCCTCCCCTCTCCATACCCGGTTTCACCCTCTCCATTCTGTCTCCGGCTGCTTCACTTTCCAGCAGATTGAGAGTTTTAGTGGAGAAGGAAAGCTACACTGGAAACATAAATAATCCCTCTGGCTGTGTTAAAACCTCAGTGGGCTGAGGGAAAGAACCACAGTTTTTCTTGCAAAGGGCAAAGGATACAAAAGAGGGGAGCTTTGAGAGTCACATTCAAATAAGCATCATCAATAAGAAGCCATCGGTCTGACACTCAGCCCATTCCTCTGTTTTATTTTTAGTCTCTGCATTTAACTTGTTCTGTATCCAAAAAAAATCCTCTATTCACATCCCCTTCCCTTTTTCCTCCCTCTCTTTCCCACAGTATCCCCCCTCCCTCCCTCCCTCCCTCCCCCCTCTCTTTCTCAGTCCCACCCTGCTCTTTCTCTCTTCATCTCTTCCTCTCCCTCCTCCTCCTCCTCCTCTCACTCCGTCTCGGCTGTGCAGTGATTCAGCAGAACGCAGGCTGAGCGTGGGTTACTGATCCCCCCACTCACTCCCCCATCTGTCTGCCTGTCAGCCAGCTTCTCCATTAACTCCACGGCTCCCGCTGGGCGCTCCCTCAATGCATAAATTAAGCAAAGCCCATATGCACACCGAGAGAAATGACAGTTTATACACACATGGGAAGATATATGCATGAATCCATACTGTACATTTCTTAAAATGTGGGAGGAGGAGCTCAAAATGTTATTCTAAGAAATATTCACATGTAAACTTGCTGTGCAAAGCTGATTTACCTCTATGAATGTGTCCTTTTCAGCATTAAGCATCTTTCAAATACTAGAATTCTGACATTAATGCACACGTGAGAGGACATATATTTGTATGCATGCATTACATTTCTTAAAATGCCGCAGGAGTTGCTTAAAATGTCTTTCCAGGTGTGGTTCTGCATTACAGGGCTGATGCACCACAGTGAATATGTCCATGTTTATGCACTTATACATGCTGTGCATTTCTTTGAGTGTGCAAGAAGTTACTAAAAGTAAGGTAGCACTCATTTGCAGTGTGATTTTGCATTGCTAGGCCAATGCAGTGTTCAATATTTAAACACGAGCTTATGCACCACCATCAATGTGTCTCTTTTAACATTTAGCACCTGAAGCATGAACCAAAAACAGCACAGGCTGGCCTTGAAGCTGAAAATGGAGAACCTTGTTGCATTCTTATCGCCTGTGCTCAACAGGAAAATCAAACTATAGTTACTCCTTTGCAAAACTCTCAGGACGAAGTATTTAACACTGATGTTGAAAGATAAACAGTGGAATGAAAGTTCTTTGCAAGAGCATGAACAGGGAAGGAAAGGGAAGCAGCTCTCTGTCTTCAAATCCTGCAGGGATCTGGTTCTCCTGGAGTGCAATGTTTTATTCAAACACAAAGCAAAAAGGAGCAGAAGAAGAAGGGAAGAAAATGAAAGACGTGATCAGTCAGCACAGGTCAGATTAGACAAGCTGCAGGATTAGCAAGTGAGGACTTGATTGGACTTATGCTGATCTTCTCCAGCTTTCTCTGCAGAGAGAGAGACAGAGAAAAAAAAACGGTGTCAGCAGGAAACTGGAGGATGGGGGGAATCTCTTTGGCTTTTTCCAAGAACCTGTCATTATGTGGACAGATGACATCATCATACTCATCATCGACACTAAACTGGTTGGGGTGGAGGGGCTTAGGCGTCATTTGCAACGTGGCGGTGACCTTGTTTCACCGCCCCGGCTAGCTTAGTAGCTTAGCGATCACGTCAGTGCAGAAATGGAGGGGCTTTATGTGCAGAATCCGCCCGAAATGAAGCGGAAACAAGTGCGTGACACAGCAGTGGAAATGGGCCAGCTGTGGCTTAGGACGTGTACAAGCTAATGCATGTTTAAAGCTATAAATGAGGAGAAATATCACTTTTAAAGTGCTTTTGGGAAGGGAAGCCACCGCCGCTTGTTCTGGCCGTTGTGGTGGCATGAATAGAGGGTGGGACTAGGGAGAGAGGGGGCAACTTGTGAGACTCCCTGAGATTTAGCTGCAGAAGCTGTACTCTTGATGAAAGATGCATGTACATGAGGGCTCCTGCGACCCAAAACGGGCTGTGGCTGTTTCTGTCGGCTTGCCACATGACAAGTGTAATAGTATGTTTTCATGGGCCTGGGTGCCAGGGTGAGACTAAATATCTCATTTAGGTCAGCAGCTATAAAAGTTTTAAAACCCCTGGTCTACATATACCCCAAACTGGCAGGCTGACTTGCCATAAATGTAGGCTGTGTTGTCCCGTATGTCAACACTTCCAATCTGAAGCTGGCTGCTTGCCACTGACTGTGTCAAATAAGCATTTAGCTTGCTGCAATGAAATCATCATGTCGTGTTGTGACGTTGCCAAAATTGACGCTCCTGTCTTGGATTTAGTGCCTCTGATTCAGACCCTCCTTCAAACAGGCTCTTGAAAGCAGCAGAAAAATGCTTTGAAGCCCTCTCTGACGGGGATAATATTACCTCTCCGGACATTAGATTGTTTGTAATAATTGGAGTCATTGGTAATTTAATCCGGCATGTCTGTAATTTGTAAAGTTCCGCTGCAAATTACCGTCCTGACTGTGGGGAAGACTTCTGATAATAGTAATCCTTCTGTGAATCAAGCTCCAGCTCTTTCTTACTCATGCTTTTTCTTGTCCTTATAGTTAGAACTCACTAACACCCCATTTCACATGTGTCATAGCTTTTATAACACATGGACATGGCCTCTGTCACGTCACCCGCTGGATTTGGATCTATTGCTGTACTCGTGCATGAATCCAACAGGAGGTGACTCCACTGGTTGCAAGAAGAAGTTACATTACATGACACCAATTTACAGTTACTTTAAGAACAAAGTAGTGTGTGCTTCAGGGTGTGGCTGCCTGTGATCAACTAGTCACTACTGTGACAGCTTGTCAACCACATTAGACAGACTATTTCATACACTCCCTGTCATCTAAATGTGGTCGCTTATGGCGCCAGAACACCAAAGATGGCGACAGGGAAAAGACCTAACTGACAGTGGGTGACATCTTGATGGCTTCATTGAGCCTGGGTCTATGCTTGCTGAGTTTCTTGGTAGGAACTCACCAAGCAATTCAGCACAATACCAGAGTTGAGTTTTCAATCATTCAAATCCAAGGGTACCTTTTATAAATCTCAAACTTTCTCCCTCTATCAGATGGAGAGTCCCACGATGGTGCAGTGCTACCTGTCCCAGAGTCCATGCTGCCCCAAACCAAGGTGCCACTATACGGCAGAGACCACATCAGCAGTCGAAAAGCCCAGGCCATGAAGCAAGCCAAGGACCGCAAGAAGCAGCTGGCCAGACTGGGACAAAGCAGCAACCTGGACTTCACACCGCTCAGCCTGGATAAACTGGAGCCAGAGTTCGTAAGTGGAGTAGGAATTACAAAGATGCAGCTTAGCCTGGAGGGGAGTTTGTGATTCACTGATCAAGATTTAGAGCAATTTTCTGAACCATAATTGTTCAGATATTGGCAAGAAAACAATGTTTGGTTTGCTGTATATCATAAAAACTCTTAGATACTGCATCCTACTGCTGCAGGCTTCATAAAGAAGAAACCAGTTCTAACAAATCTGCCAAGAAGCCTCGAGGGCCACTTTCACACGTGACAACATGGTGTGAACAGACTTAATTGCCAAATTACCTCGTAATTCTTGACTTCATGTCATGTTAAACCACAGTTTCTACTCTGGGGCACAGAAATAAACTGACTCACGCAAAAACTCACATTTGGTTGTGTGTGTGTGTGTGTGTGTGTGTGTGTGTGTGTGTGTGTGTGTGTGTGTAGGGACCCTGCAGGAGAAGACTGGATAATCTCATTCAGAGCATGAAGGACACTTCTAGGGTTCTGGCTCTCTCTCTTTACATCCCCAACTGTGACAAGAAGGGCTTCTTCAAGCGCAAACAGGTATGGATACACCTCTTCTCAGCTCAAAGGTTTGCTTTATATCTGCAGGATTTAAACTTTTGAAGCACTTTTTAAACGCCTCCTCTTCACCCTTTTTCCTTGCAGTGTAAGCCATCCCGCGGTCGGAGAAGGGGGATCTGCTGGTGCGTGGACCGCTTTGGCGTGAAGATCCCCGGCATCAACTACGCCGGAGGAGACCTGCAGTGCAAAGAGCTGGAGAGCAGCAGCAACAGCAATGAATGATAAAGTGAAGCGGTCGTACTCTGAGCCCTGTTCTTCTCTAAACCCTGCCAATCAAGCTAGCACGCTAAATGACTGCCAAATCAGGAAACAAGTGGCACAAATAGTTATAAATATTTGGTCAGGTGTGATGGACTACGTTGTTTTTCTTGTCTTGTTGAAAGGGAGTTGAAACGAAGTTCTTGGGTTAAAATCTGCACGTGTAGATCTTAACTCCAGCTCCCGACTGACTATGTTTGAGGTCAGCTAACACCCTGCCTCTTTATATCCATAGATAGAATAGAGGATTATATATATATTTGTATGATACGATGATATATTGTGTACTTGGAGTGTGTTGCTAAATTCTATCAAGAAATCGTAGGACAAGACATATTTTAAATGTGGCTAAAAATCAATATTTTGTCTTTTTTGAGTCGGTTCTTGTCGAAATTAGTGATGTAAAACTTTATGTTAGTGTTGAGGATGATATTCTGATGTAAAATATATTTTGTATGTTGTTATCACATGGGGGAGGACAGGAGCCTTTTGGCGGCAGGAAAGCTATCGCTGTTTGTTAGCCGTTTATTCTCTAACCGGAGATGTTTAACCCACAAAACTAACTCTCTTGCAGAGAGAGAACAAGAAGAGTGACACCACTTTTTGTGTCAGTCTGGTTAAGATTGAAGCTATGACTCTGTCCAAATGTCACAAAATCTACCAACAAGTACCTCTACAGCTCACTTATCATGTCATGTGCTTTTTTCTGTTGCAACAAGGAGATAACTGAAAACAACAAGAGTTTGATTCATCATTGCGGTTTCATTTCCTGGAGGTTGCACAAGCCTAGCAAGAGATCAAACCTGCACTTACAATCATAAAAATCAGGACAGAATTCAACTTTAAGTTTGTGGAAATTAAATAAGACATCAACAAGTCATTTAAGGCTTGTTTAAATGCATTTTGCAGACGGATGATGCTTTATATTTTCAGTAAAAGCAACACTTAGCAGTAACTGTAGCTAACTATCCTGCGTCCACTGTTAAACTTGGTTGTATTTGAAGTAACTAGAATAAAACCCAATTCATAAACAAACTATTGTACAGTAAGAGGTTGATACTTAAAAGCCTTCTTCAAGTCCAGATAATCGCGTCCACTGTTTGTAAATGTATGTACAGAGTGTGTGTGTGTGCATGCTCCTGAGTGTGTTTGTATGTTTGTATACCGTACTGCACGTGCCATGCCCTTATATCGTTCTCAATTACAAGAAATCTCTGGTGTAGACTCTCTCAAGCTAAGTCTATCCAAGCTACTGTCTGACAAATGTGGTGCTGTGCATTTCCCTCCACACACAAATCGTATGCAAACGCCCCGCGTTGGTTCTTTTTCCACGTGCAGGGTCTCCACAGGCAAATCTGGGACTCACTCTCATGGTTTTATCAGGTCTCTTATCCTGCACAGAGCAAGGTCGCTGAGTTTGTATGTAAATTCAAGTGCCTTCTGGCCCACGCCACTTTGAATTGGATTTGCATGTGGACTCAATGTGTTGTTGAAAGAGGGACACTTCAGCACAGAAGTTTTTAGATGGTTGCTGTCAAAGAAAACAAAGATCCTCAAGTCAATCTCCTCTTTTCTGTTGTTTTAATCTCCCAACTCATGACTTTTAAAATCTCAGACATTCCTCCTGCACTGACGGGTGGGGGAGGGGAGGGGGGGGGGGGGGCGGGGGGCTCACAAACACTTGCTGTTAATAGTAGCACAACACAGTGACACTTTGAACTTCTCAGAAATCTCAGCTCAAGCAAAGATCAATGTGAACATTATAGTGAAATATTTATCAGGCGTGTAATTGATGTACCCGGTTTTTTTTGTAATGACAAATCACTATTTAAATAAAGTTCATGTACTCACAAAAATGCAAACCTGCACTTTTGTCTTACATGTGTGGACTCTGCAAAGATGTCAATCTGTCGAGTCAGTGGTTGTGTGTTGTTTTTTTCTTTTGGTGGATGCTATCTCTGCAGCTTTGGAGGTGTCACTCCAGGTTTTCCATGCAGGTTGTTCCACCTGCTGTCAAAAACTGCTAGCTGGGACATAATCCATCAGGGTGTGGTAAAGGTGGCTGCAAGCTTTAAGGGCGAGCAATCCACGTCCTGCATGAGTTTAATCCATTCATGGTCCCCAGAGGATGTTTCCTAGTCTTACTTTCTGATGCCCCCTGGAGGATGAAATCAGTACTTAAACTGAAAGCACATGCTCATTATCCTCCACCTGTAGCTGCACCATGAGGTTGAAATTTACAAAAGACTGAAATGTGATGAGAGCTTTTGGATAGATGAACAAACATCAGCCATGAACATTAGCTTTAACCTGTCAAGCAAATTTGTTTTGGTCACATGCATGGCTGTAAACTTCTACAGATACTTTTGCATTAAATCCAAGGAGTCACAACTGGAAAAGGATGACGTTTAGCAACATTAAGTCTTTGTTTTGCACCAGATTCAAAGCAAGTCAGTTAAAAACAAACACGCAGGCACGTTGAGTTTGTCACCATTTTAATAGCATTATCTGTTAATGTTGAGTAACAGTAGTCTGCGAGCTAGGACACAAAAAAACTCCTAAAAACATCAAATATGTTAAAGGCTCTTCCTTTTTTAACACATACAGTACAAAACACTGATAACAGAGCAAATCTGAGCAGAGTCACAATTAGTAAAGCAAAGTCACCGACACTTCAGCTGACATCTACGAGTCTTATCTTTCCTCCTCCTAAGAATAATCTGCAGTTACGTCCTACGCAGCAAGCTGGATTCTACCATGTTATCCTCTCTGGTGGCGAAGATTTCACATGTCACTGTCATCATGTAAACTAGAGACGCATACACACTGAAAGATAATATATAGCTTACTCAGATGTTTTGTTCCCAAGGACTTTACAGTTTTTTTTTTCATTTGGTTTTTAAACGCCACACTATATCTGGGCCATGTCAGGGAGCTCCAGCTCCTGGTCTCTGAGGTACTGGCTGCAGTTGGGGTCGCCCCTCACAGTGGGAGCTGCTGGGATGGGTCGGCCTGTGTGAGGGTTGACACACCAGCACTCGCCTCTCTGACCGTGGAGAGACATCTTGCACTGAAACACAGAATAAGGTTGATTTCTGCATCTTTTTAGGACATTTGGGATCCTTAACATGCATGGATGAGTTTGTTTGACAAGTTGTATCGATTCAATATCTGGATCATATCTGACATTTGTCAAGTTTAAGCATGCATGAGTATTTTTGGTGCAGAAGCATCCACAGAAGCTTCTATTGTAAGTGTCCAAGTGCACATGTTTCGCTTTCTTTATAACATATGAATAAATATCTTGAAAGTTAGGGAGTTTCTGCAAAATTAAATGTCAAATAATTGCTTGTATCTTCATAAAAGTGCAAGTAGAATGACTAAATGCTTCAGGTGACAAAGCCTCCTCTGCCTTCCATCGCCTGCAGTCACCTGTTTGAGGTTATACTGCCCCCTCTTGTCGCAGTTGGGGATGTGCAGGGCGTACAGGTCTTCCAGTGGACCCCTGTTATCTCTGAAGGGCATCTTGGATATCCTCTCCAGGATCTGGTCCAGCTCCTGCTGACACTGAGTCTTGAAAAAAGCAGAGCAAAAAACAACAACACTTGTCATGTTCACAAGACCGTGCAGCTTGATTTGGGTGTGTTAGTGTCCTCGGGTTTCTGGGTTGAGTTCTGTAGCCTGCAGCAAAAAATGTTCAGGACAAATGATCCTGTTTATTGCGACATGTGCATGGATTTAAGAATTGATGTGTTCTATCTATGCACACAGAAGAGATTAGATATCTTAAACATGCATTAGCAACAAAATGTGTTTGCAAAGCAATCAGCGCATTGCTCACTTGCTGCATAAAAATCTCATAAAAGAAGGCACTCACACTCACACACTATAAAGCTAAGGGGATTTTCTGTAATGAGCAAATGATTCATGTTTTCTTGCCAGTAATGAATAACACCTCCTGCCAGTGACCTCAGGTTTACCTCACGATTCAAAAGGAGCCAAATGTCTTGTTGAGACGGTTATACGTTTCTGGTGGAGCAATAACCTTTTAAATGTTTTTAATGGCGGATGGAAAATACCATGATGCCGGTTAGAAATGCCCCGGGAGTCCAGAGTCAGGGATACAGAGAGGATCAGGTGTATCCAAGGTCAGTTAAAGTTTGATTTCTGATTGGAAAGCAGTGGAGAAAAGCCTTTTCTTTGAGCTGAGCCTCATTAAAAGTATTCCTGCATTCAGCTTCATGTGTTACTGCACTTTCCTCTGCAGAATCCAAACAGGAACAGATGCTTGTTATGTTGCTAAGAGAGTGTATTCCTCCTCTTCCACTTCTTTCCCCCTCCTACGCCTCACCTGTATGGGCCGTGCCGGTTTCACCTCCTCCACCTTGTTGGTCTTCATCTTGGTCTTCATCTCCTGCCTGTGCTGACGTACGGCGCTCTCCTTGGGCCCGAGCCACGTGCTCTCTTTGGTGGGCTTCCGGATGGCCGGGATCTCGCTCACACCCTGGTCGGGAAGCGGCTCCACGGCCTCCCCTGTGGATGTGAAGACAAGGAATGACATTCAGATCCAACTTCTTAGTGTTATTGTCACCAAAGTCTTCAAATTGCAGTGACAGATTAAGAGGTGAGACTGTGCGCTCTGTTTCTTTAAGAGGACAGCATGGCTTCCTTCAGCTGGATTCACCACCATTGTCATACAATTCAACAGGATTGAAGCAAGGTAATGGCTCCCTTTCATTCTGGCCTGCACTGCAAATGAATCACATGCATGCTTTGCTTTCATTGCTGACTACATTTTCCTCTTTCCCTTGTTTATTTGACTCTCCATAAATATTCTGTAACTATCTTCTGCTTGTGACAATTTTCCCCCCAACCGTCACAGCTCAAATTTTCTCCAGGAATAGACTTGTTAAGTGGTAGGGGGGTAAGCTCTGATTTGCCAAAACCTCTGTTAAAGTGCTCTGAAATGCATCGGCACAATCAATGAGTCACTACAAGCTCTCCTTTTTTTTTTTTTTCGCAGAGTGAGGCAACCACATGCAGCTCTGTTAACAAGCTCTCTGGCTGAGAAGAAGTTGGCCGCTGCTGAACTTTAGTCACACTCGGGTTTCCATGGTTGCTTTTTTCCTTTCTAGTGTGATTTTAATTTCATGAGCAGATGTTAAATGAGTCTTTCTGAAACTTGTATTTGGGAGATAGAGGGATGAATCCAGTCTGAACTGTATCAGGTTTTACTGAGTATCAGTGAGCTCACTACCTGGACTCATATCGCCTCTGATCGCAGTGAAACAGAGAGCAGGAATAGATCAGGGGAAGAATAAAAAGTGTGCAATACTCTGCCTAAACTCTAGTCGGCGGTGTGATTTGTATGCTAGTCATCCCGCTACGTTCTGTGCTTGTTTGTATACAGTAAACCACAAATCAGAGCATACTATCTCTGAGTTGGAGCTGATAAATGTGGAGCAGCAGGTTAACAAACTGCAATTACTGCAAAGAAGGAAAGACATCCAAGGAAATGGAATATGCAGCATCAAGCGGACTAATCACAGGGCTTGGGATCTGCATTTTTAAGAAGGTGCACGACAACCTCTCTTCTCTCATCACTTTAAGATGCTTTTCTTGTCTTTGGATTTGCAGTTACAGGAATAACACTTAAAGAAAACAAGCATAGCATATTTAGCCAAGTAACAAAGTGACCCACTTCTCTTAACCTCGAAGAAGTGGATTGAATAAGCTGATGTAACACTGCTTCTTGTAAAGCAGACTTCCTGTGGCCATGCAGTGATTCCTCCAGGCGTTTTTAATCCACTTTGACCGTCTCCTCTCTCCTTGGAGTCTTGTTAAACATCAACCCTAAAAAAAAAAAACCCCTCTCTCTTCAAACAGATGGAGCAAACAATGTGAGAGGCCATCAGGTCCAACCCAACATGTTGTTTCTGACAACAGAGCATGCTTAGGGAGTGGAAAAGGAGCGTCACTTCAAAAACCAGCAGATTGAGAAGGCTGCACAGAGCAGAAAGAAGCTGAGTTTTTTACAGGAATGCATTTATTTCTCTTTACAGAACTTCACTTGACACCAAAGGAAAGAAGGGAAATAAGCACAGACAGTAGAGAAGGTCAAGAAAGCGGATAGTTCGAAGTTATGCCATGGCTTAGCTGTAAGTTGCAGACTTGTGGAAAAGGCGTCTGAGGGACAGAGAAAGAAAGCAAGCGGGGATACTCTGCAAGAGGTAAATTTGACATCCGGTTGTAGAATATGATTACAAAAGGCCTAAGAGAGAACGGGAGAAAGGAAATTCCAAACGAAGCAATAACAAGGTGCTGGCGCCTTTTGCCATCAGATAGATCTGGTGTTGTTGGACTCGAGTTCCCCCTATGACGCTCCACTGTGCTCGCTCTGGCTGCTCTTTGAAGACTGAGTTTCTTTGCAAAAAGAAGGGGCAAAAGTCAACTGAAATCAGGTGTGTGTTCAAACTCAGGAGTATCAGCAGCTGGGGAGCTTTTTGTTTTGCTGTCTTACATAATCTCCACAGTATCCAAAGCACAAAACCATCACTCCCCTCTTTTGTGGGGAAACCTGAAACCCTCACTGTCTGGGTTCATATAGACACACATGCACATACACTGTATAAGCAGCAATCTTCCTATTGAATGTACATGTACACACACAAACTCAGAGGGTCAGGACCCCACTTTCAGGGGGCACTAGGCCTCTGCAGTCCAAGCCGTTCCACAGCGGTGGGCTCGGGATCAGCAGTATAAACAGAGCAGCAGGCCTACTGTCCAGTCTACTGCTTGAGTTAATCCTCACACAATGGTCCAGAGAGGCTTCCTTTCTATATCTGATCCATGTCGAATTCCCAGATGGCACGTAGGCCAGAAGTGTCATGTCTGATTGGCAAGATTCAGGGTCAACTGAGCAAATGGCAAAGCTTGGCCCGGTCGCGGAGAACGGAGGGGTCGGGAGAGGAAAGATACAAGCTGGACGGAGAACAATCCTGCTTCCAAGGATACAGAAAGATCCTCGTTTGAGTGGTTGTGATGTCTTTCTTACGTCTTGCCATGCAGGGTGTAAGGAGTGATACTGATTGGTGAAGTTACTGGGCATCACTGGGATCAGAAACTAGCTTCTCCTCATGGAGAATAATGAAATATTAATGCTTCTTTTTTGGTTAATATCTGCAGAAAGTGCTACCCAGCTTCTTCCTGATTCCATAGACTTCCATGAACAAACCTGAGCTGAGCCTGGACCCACAAAGACGTCAACAAGACAGAGCCTTTGGGTACGTAAGAACAACATTTCCACGAATCTGAACTTTCCTTTTAAAGTCTTATGTGTGGAAATCTGAGACAAAGTTCACCTCCGTCACTTTGGAGCTCAGAGGTGTGAAATAGGTCATGCTGGTGAAAAGGTCTGCAAAGAGACACTTCATCCTTTATGAAGAGAGGCTGTTCCTAGAAACACAACCTCAGCAAAGTGCAGATAAGGTTACCTTCCAGGGTTTCTGGCCCACAACCGTGATCTAAAAGCTGGTGTTGGACAGGCTCTGGCACGCCCTCACTACCAGCTAGGACATGAACTTGGGAGATCTGGAACATTGATCTTGAAGGGCATCCTGTGTCACCCGTCTCTTGGGTTGTTTTACTACAGGGATGTATGGCTGGTCACTGGGTGAAAACCTTATGCTTCTTAAATGTCAACATCAGTGTTTCCAAGGTGATCAGGTTTTTAAAAGGTCAAGGGACTCTAGGAGGGGACACAGTACAGAGGGCTGTTTGAGAACAACATCACAGATTAAGATTTACAATATTTGGTACAGCCATTCGTGCTGCCCGGAGGATGGTCCCTAAGAAATTTGTGGAAACTCTTAACCTCCATCTGCATCTCCATCACCTTCATTTTTTGGCGTCCGTGATCCTTAAACCCCCGATCATGCACCGTTGGAAGTGTAAACATGGGTGTCGCTAAGTAATATCCTAAATCAGTTCAGAGACACCCCACATCCCATTCCCCGTAGTATTTCAGACGGTGTTTGGATTGCCGTAAATCACCGTTGACCATAAAACGGAGCGGCGGGAAGTTCCTCTGGCTCTCAACAGGCACGGGGAGATTCTTGGCACGGGTACACGTGAAGTCGACGCCTGGGGGGGAGATGGTACAAATGCCCCTGTTTTTGGAGACTCTGGTTGGGGGGATTATCTTGGAGCTATTTTAGTCCCTGCGAGCTCTGTCTGGATGCCCCCACAGGTACACAGGAATGCCCCCTTGTTAGCTAACCATGTTATGTGAGCGGCCAGATGGCACAGGAGTTTTCCACTTTCCTTTGTCAGGCCGTTTTTTCCCTCCATAACAACTTTTATAACGATAAGAAATCCCCAACATCCAAAACAGACTCTGGACACTCGAGCAAAACTGACTCAGAGAATATATTTTAAGGTTTTATAATAAATGAGCATCTTATGAGAACTTGGCGCCTTTGGAGCCAACTTTTGGCTGCGTTGGGTTGAATTAATCAGCTCATTACTTCCTTCTCGAGGTCGTGTTTGGTGAGAACCAAGTTAGAACAACTAAACATCCATCCAGTCTGGTTCAGAGAACATTTATTTGGGTCCAGGTTTCTGTGGGAACAGAATATCAGGTGATCCTGTGTATAAACAGAGATGATAGAGGAGAAGTTTCAGCTCTTGGTTTGAGGAGTCAGCTTAAAATTTAAGAAACATGGGATGTTTTTGTAGTGAAGCCTGGAATTGAAATAGAAATACACACTGTGAGATTGTATCTGGATTTTATTTATAAAAATGACCTATTTTAAATATTAGTGTCACTGGGTTCACGGCTTAAAGGGAATGTCTCGTTTTGTCCTCCAACCTTCACCACATCACACAGAAGTGGATTCTCTTTAAGACTTAGGATCTTTGAACTCAGTTTTAAGGCTCTTTAAGATATCTGTCATAACATTTAGTCAACCATTCTCCCTATTATATGCATGTTTCTTCAGGTTGCACGAGTAAAATGAAGCCTGTCTCCTTAATTTCAGAGTTTCCTGCAGTAACACATGCTGACAATCACTCACCCATCACACAAACACGGATCACAGATGCTCCAAAGAGAGGGATGTTTGGTGGTGGGAAATCTGAGCACACAGGAACTGGTTTTGGTCTTATTCAACTTAACCAGAATGCATTTTCATATTTTGATGTTTCCAATTCAGATGTTCATCTGAAACTGAGGGAACCACATCTCTGTGTGGTCGCATGCATAATAGGAAGCCGCGTCGAGGCACCGCAGAAACATCAGAGACTTGATGGTGAATTCAGTGTCATACAGTCTGCAGCTTCAGATAAAGTAAGATATCAGCAGCAATGCACACTTAGAGTCTCTGCAGATCTTTTAATATTGATTGATAGTGAAGTTATAGTCGAATTAACTTGCACAAATCAAATCTGAATCCTTCCAAGGAGACAAAAGTTTCACCTGAGCTTAACAGGACATTGCTTCAATTCTAAAACGCTCTCTCAACTCTAGGGGAGTGCATTTTTGGAGACTTTTAAAGCCATATCTAATTACTAATATGCTGTAATTAGGTGCTTAGATAATTTAAAACAGTGAACAAAAACACGCCTGCGGTCTGGACCACAGAACAAAATAAGCATGCACAGTGCCAGTACACTTAATCCAATCAAAGTTTCATTAAAAGCAAACAAAGAGCTAAATTAGTTCATTGTTCCTCTTTGAAAATAATCACTGCAGCTTTTATCTGACGGCACGTTGAAGGCATTTAAACTAGAAATCAGCTGCAGTACTAGATTCAAAATGCAATCTTTCAGGTGTGCTCTTCTAACACGGTGCTTTAGGGTCAAAGGCACACTGGTTCTGACCTTTGACCTCTCTTGTGTTCGTTGTTTTTACTGCTGATCCAGGAGTTTTGGGAGTTTGTACTCCAGCTGTCGTTGGATAGAAGCTTTGGATCATTTCTACTGATGCAAATAAACGGTTAAAATATTCACTGCATGAAGTTAAAGTCAGCTAGTTAAAGAGAAGTTAAATGAGTGTGGTTTTTTAGATTACCTACTTAAATAATCTGAAACAGACTTTGAGCTTCAGACTCTTAGAATGAAAGGAAAATGGCTGCCGTGAATGCAGCGTGAGGCTATATTGTTGTTATTTATTTACCTTGAATGCAACCTCTTTAATATGTTGTTAACATCATACTGTAACACTTTCAAGTCCAGAGACCAGGTTCAATATGTTTGCAACAGTGTTAAGGCTTGAAAACGCAGCTGCAGTGTTTCATCCCTGGATTCTCTGCCGGGGTCTTCGCTTATCTTGCTCCTCATTCAACTAAATACGACCACTTTGCATCATGATTATCCTTCCTCCACCTTTGAACAGAAACTCTCAGGGGGTAAATTAGATGAAAGTGAGATGTGAGTATCTGGACAGAACACAAGCCAGATAGTCAAGATGTCTAAAACTGGGCCAAACACTGACCACCTGTTGCAGCAGCTGCATGTGCACTACATTAATGAAATCAAATGAAATGTGAATACAAGTTTTGAACCCTAAAGAGAGTCTGCGGCATTTTGCAGCCTTTTTTTTCTGCTGCAGAGAAAAACACTTTCCTCTCTTCTGACCTCCAGAAAACACTTTGTACACTTCACTTAGGCCACTCAGTCTTTGTCAGAAATCACTCTTCCATCTGAAACTGCAAACCTTTTATCCAAACCCTCCTTTTAGAGCCAATTTCTGAGCTTTAACTGCGTTGTTAGACACTTCTGACTTCATCTCAGAGCTTTCAACCTGCGAGACGAATCACACAACGAGGCCAAAAAACCTGAGGGGAGAGAAAAATCATTGACATCTAACAAATTGCCTCCTCGCAAGCAAGTCTTTACACGATGCATCCAGGGTTTTGTCTTGTTGTGCTCTTACGTAACTCTTGAACTCATGGCTAGGTTATTGCAGCCAAAGTTTGCACAAAAGTGGAATTTAATCAGCCGATTATTAAACGTGTCGTGAGGCCTTTTTAAAGCTTTTGTCAGTTAGTGTGTGTGTTAGAGTCCTGACAGAGAAAAGGGTTACTCGGGTGGTTTTTCTACGTCCCAGAGCCAAGATAAACACGTGTCAGTCTGGAGGTAAACTCTGACAAAGCCTGGATTTCGTAAATGAGGATAAAATCACACCCCGGCGGGCTCCATTGGACACTCATTGCTTGTTTGCAGCCAATTAATGAGGCTGTTGGCTTTTCTTCTTCTCTGTGACCTTTTCTTGTTCAAACACACACCACCAAGCTTCATTGTGATCCTCCTGCATGTACGTACAGCTCAATGCAGAGAACCCTGTCAATGTAGTTACAGTCAAAAGCAGTTAGCAACATGCAGTCAAAGCTTAAAGTCCACTTCTCCAATCAATGCAGCATTCCTCCTGCTGTAGTTTTCTCTCTCTCTTTCACTCCCCTGTGGAAATGTCAACATCAATACTACCATGTTTACTGCATCCCATTCCACAGAGAGTAGAACTTCTGTGATGTTTTTGCAGGTCACTTCCTTGTTGTTGTTACAAACTTTTAAAGGCAGATATTGGGGAAAGACTGCAGGGGCCAGCTGTTGGGTGCATAGCTGAGGTGGGCTGAGTAAGTTCTCCTCTTTTGTGTCTCTCTGCTCATGCACACCAGGATGATTCACAAGACTTTGAACAGGTCTATGCAACACAGACTTTAACAGGAGTGTGTGATAATGGCATGCAACAAGCAAAAAAGCAGATCAATACTGCAGGAAAGTGAATAGATTGCACACAGTGATATCAAATGGGGAAAAACATGCTGGTGGTGCACATATCTAGATAACTGAGTTTTTAGTGATGACTACAGGGGGTCAAAATGCATGATTGTGAAATGAATTGTGCAAAAAGGATGTATGCACACAAGAAAGGTAAACAATGTATCTATCTGTGCTCACAGATCTTCCCCATGAAGCAACAGTCCCTGTTTGACACAGATTTTGGCTCAGCCTTCATGACTCTGCAATATTTCTCCACTATTCCCCATGCTGCTGTCTAGACAGACTCATTAAAAATTGATAGAGGACAACCAGATTCCCAGTAATAAACCAACTAACCGCTGGTTTGCTCGCGCTGCTCCTGGCTGAGGGTGCTGGTCTCGGTGTCCACTTTGCGCCGGCACTGGCCCTGGCCCTGCACCAGTTGCTCCAGGGGAAGCTCCGAGTCGGGCGTGGGGTAGCACCGCAGACCCGTGGAGCACCTCGGGGTGTACACGCCGCACATCTCGCCCTCTTGCCGGGCGCACACGGGGCAGCACCCGCAGCCAGGTTCGCGCACGATTTCCGCGCAAGCCTCGGTGAGCTTCGGGCACAGCGCCTGACGCTCCGCGGTGCAGCCCGGGCAGCGGAACACCATCTCGGCCAGGGAGGCACCGGCGAGGGACACGGAGAGGATCAGCAAGTTGCAGCCCGCGTACGAGAGCATTGTTAGAGGCGTGAGGGTTCTGGGCATTATCATGGGGTGATAGAAGGCAATCCCAAGTGGGGGAGAAGGGGAAGAAATGTGCATGCGAACAGGTGAAGCCGGGGGCTGGGAGGGCTGCTGGGTCCTACAAATTCCCAGGTTTGCTCTTGGGGCCACATGTTGGTGTTAATGTGAAATTGAAGGGACTGGGTTTTGTTCAAATGAGACTTTTAATGGAGAAATAATAAGTTTGCTTTGTGCTTCTTTCCTCCTCTTATCTTTATTTTGAATTGCATGAACCAAAGTGAGAATATTGCTCTTAAAAGTATAGGATGGAAGCCTGTTTGCTCCTCCAGCTTTATAAACTGTTATTACCTTTTCACTTTCTGTAATTAGACCAAAGCACTTGTAAAAAATGCATTTAATGTAAAAATGAAAAGTCTTAATTTGGACCTTCTTCTTCTGATTTTGTCAAGACTACATCACAGGTGTGCAGGTGCAATATGCATCCTTCAAAAGAGGCACAGGTTACCTTTTTATAACAAAAACATCTTCCTGTATCTTTTGCACAAACTTATTCTCTTTATTGTACAACACATCTCAAAACTAATCCTGAATCTTGAGCATCTCCTCAGAATAAGCCTGTAAATTAAATCCCCCAGCCTGGACAGCTTTAATTTACATATTGCATGTTTCCTTTCAATCAGCACAGCCCACCCCAGACTCCCAGAATGCATCAATAAACAAACAAACAAACAAAAGGACTATGTGCAGAGCGTTCCTAACATGGAAAGACCTCCCCTGCTGTGGCAGACATGTCCATTGACACTCAATTAAAACTCACCAACTTATACCCCTGTGTACAGTAATGCCTCTGTGCACATATAGCAATGTTTCCTATTGACAAGCTGCTATTAACCCTGTGTGTGTTTATCCAAGAGGGCAGAAATAAAATGTGTAACCCTACTCCCGCAGATATAAATGCAGAGTATTTTGTTTTGTGGGTGCACGCTGATTTAATCCTATTTGGGGACAGAAAGGGCGCATTTCAAGCTGTCTTGTGTCCCATGGGTGTAAATCAGTAGGATGCCCAGAGGCCTGTTTGCACACAGAACCTCATATGTCACATTCTGAAACCGATGCATGGAAAAGCAGGCGGCTAATAAGACCCAAACAGGCCACAGGATGGGTTGCTATGTGTGCAAAGTAATCCCCACCAAGGTCAGTTACTTAAATTTCCTCCCTGTGGAAACTCTGGATAAACTCCACATTGATGGAGGGAGGTATGGGATCACTGATTGTATACAAGCTTCTGCAGAGAGGTTTGCATGCAAGAGGTCAGATTCTGTGAGTCTAAAAGCTGCTTTCTTGTCTTGTAACCATATACCACTTTATCTACCCCCATATTTAGTAGTATGGCATCCTGTCCTTGGAGTATAGATCAGAAAAGTGAACCCAATAAGCACAGGGCACTGTAAAAGTCATTTTAAAGTAACCCCAAACTCTGTATTTGCCTGTAATGCAAGAGAAAGAGTCCATACCTGCTTCCATGCATGCACACTTAAAACAACGGCTGCAATGTGCAACATCTCACTGAATGGAAATGTTTACCAAACTACAGTACATAAATCCTTACATGGAAACGCTCGCATCACAAGCCCCGCATGGAAAAATGCTTATGTGTGTTTTTGTAAGCGAGTGTGTTTGTTTGCTGCATAGCAACAAGTGATGCATGTGTAATTTAGGGAAAGTTCTTGCTTCATTTGGTCATGCAAATCTTTGTGAGGTATCTGCATTACGTGTCCACCAATTAAACTTTATAAAGTTGTTGAAAACTGCTTTACTAACGTGTTAAAGGAGTTAATGTGAAAGTTTACACTTTTGGAGGGCCAGAAGTTGCAGCTCTTACTTGCTGATGTCAGCGTTACATTACACTGACAAACTGCAGCAGCATTGAATGAGAGTTTGAGGCCACACAACTGTCTTTCCACCATTTAAAAAAAAGGATAAATATAGACATGTTTGCAATTGGCTTGATAGTTTTTCCAAATGCAGCACAAATTGGAATCAGACTTGGTTTAATCTGCCTGATCCAGAAATTAGTGCTCCCTCTGCAGCATGCAAAGTAAGCAAACACTCCTTCTCCAAGCAGCCACCCTGCTATGTTTTTATTGGTGCCATGACTCGGATACGGTTAGCCCAACATCTGCCAGAAAGCAGATGTGTTTGAAGACTCAGGTTGGTGAATTCAACAGCTGGCATTTATTTGAACCACAGTCACCATGAAGGCTGTGCCAAACTGCTTGGGTCTTCAAAGCTGGAAAACCCAAGAAAAGGTGCCTCTTTTGGCCTTTGTTGTTACAGTATTACAGTTTTATTTAAGCCTATGTTCAAAATAAAGACCTTAAATGTGCTTAAAGCTTTATAAAGGTATAAAACACTGCTATATGTTCACATCTGGGAGGATTAAGTGAATGCAGTGGTGATTATAAGAGATAAAGTCAAGGTTTCTGCATGAATCAAGCTGTGCTGTGTGCAGAACAGCCTGTGAGGTCTTGGAATAGTGGCTATTTGGCGCTACCTAGTGGCTGATTGCATTCAATTCAATTAAAAAAAATCATCCTATGAAAAATAAGCATAGAAATGTGTTTGTTAATTATTTTCATCTTATTCAAAATTTAAAAAAGGAATGTAAATCCCACTTGTATGCAATATGAATTATCATGACAGGGTTTTTGAAGCATTTTTACTGATTAAGGACAGAAATATAGCTCAATAAAGCCTCATTAAGAGTTTAAAACATGCTGGTTAAATTTGTTTGTGTATTTCAAGAAAAAAATATTAAAGAGAGACCTTAAAAGCTGCTATTTCTTCCTTTATTGTCCATTTTTACGCATGAAAATACAAGACTTCGCTTTATTTTGTGCCACCGTCCTTTTTGGCCCACGCGGGCCACCGTAGCAGCTTAGACAGCCTGTCATGTGACGAAAAAAATGTCAACACCGCCTCGCACTGCTCTATGAAACCAGCAAAATAACCAGGAAAATGTCCTTTTTCTTTCTGCAAAAGTAACAATCTGTTTCTGCACTGATCTCTGGAAGTGGAACTTTATGTCAGGAGTTTGTTTCCTCGGCTGTCTCTGCACAGGTAGGTCGTTTTCACCTTTGCAACCAGGAAGCTGGTGAGCTAGTTTACAACGGACTCCATATAGTGAGACTACAAGTCTAGATCTGCAGCTGATGATGAGGTCTTTGTTGATGTGTCTTGCAGGATGGCTGTCCCCCAGAATGGTCAGTCCTCCCTCGTCCAAAGCTTGGCCACACTCCTGCGTAATGATGGTGAGTCCAGTCTGGGTTAAAGGACTGAATCTGGGGTGGTGTCATGTGCATTATGGCTCCAAGCCATCCAAACAATCACAGGGTGCTTTGTGGCAAACAGGAAAGCTTCTGAGCATGTTATTTACATCAGATTTGGTGCAAAATGTTGATTTTGTCCAGGAAATACTTAAAAATTTAGTGAAATGTTTGTGATCATGAAGTGTTACCTTCAGGCCCCCCTGTAAAAAACAGTTACACATTTACTTGATATGCACAAAGGGAATCACAGGGTAACCTATGATGTAACACCTCATACATGGCTCATAATGACACCACAATAAAGCAGTTCTGCAAGTCAGGATGACATATTTTAATCCCATTTCCTGATCAACAGGCGACCTGGTGTTGGACGGCAGCAGCACCCTGACGTTGCCGGCCACCACCTTGCAGCAGCTGACCCGGCTGTTCGAGCAGTACCTGCTGTCAAGGAGCCAGGCGCATGGCTTCCTCGCACTGCCCTCACACCCTGCAGACACCACCTCGCTGCTGCAGCTGCAGTTTCTGTTTGATGTCCTGCAGAAGACCATCTCCCTCAAGGTTAGGGAGGAGTCCTAAAACTGTATTCAACTGCTGAGCTGCACTGATGTCCTGTGCTGTGTTTATATTTGCAAAGTGAACATTAGTGAGATTTAAAAAGGTCTTACTTTCTAGCTATGATCCCCAAATTTGCTCTTATCCTCTCCTTCTTATGTGTTTTCATTTTTGCATGCAGCTCATCAACCCTCCAGCAGAGAGGCTCCAGTCTGTGGTCAAAATCTTCCCGTTCAAGTCGTTGAAGTGTTTGGAGGTAGAGTGCATTTATTCTGTATTCATCCTCTGATTTTGCATCCCAACTCTGACTTCACTTGACATGATGTCTGTCTTTCTGCCTGAGCAGCTGAAGCGAGTCCCTCCTCACTGCCTGGAAGGACTCAGAGGAGTTTACTCCCAGCTGGAGATCTTCACGTGTTCAAAGAGCCTCAGCTCCCTGGAGGTACTTTCCTTGTTCCTTGTGCAGTCAGTGTACAGTCTGTACTTCCTGTAAGTCATGCTTTTAAAAAGGTGATTCATATGTCATGTGTCTTTGTTTCAGGAGCTGCTCTCCCTGTGTGGCGGCGACCTCAGCTCTGCGCTGCCTTGGCTGGAGCTGCACACCCTCAACTTCAGCTACAACTCCATCGTCTGCCTTGACCAGTCACTAGTGAGAGCACACATACATCACTACTGCTGACTCTCATGATGTCATCCTCATCTGACTTCAACTCTCTTCATTCACAGAGTTTACTGAACGTCCTGAAGTCGTTAGATTTAAGCCACAACAAGATCCAGGAGTGTGCAGAATTCCTAAAGGTCTGTTTTTTTGTTGTCTATTTGTTGCTTGCTCTTTACGTGTGTTTGGCTCCTTCCTCATGCCTTCTCTGCTTTCCTCCTCAGCCTCTGAGTGAACTGGAACACTTAAACCTGGGCTACAACTGCCTGCAGAGGGCGCCAACGCTCGGCCTGAGCGCCAGAGCCAAACTCCTCACACTCAACCTCAGGAATAACGAGCTGGAGACCATAAACGGTACTGCAGACTCACAGAGAGGGCTCCTGAAAAATGAAGTTAAACTTAATTGTGATGTTTATGATGTCTGTCTGTGTTTGTGGGATGTGAGAGCAACCTGAAGACTTTGAGCTGTGTGAACATGTTGTTTATTCTTCACATTAGAGATATCACATCTTGAGATAAGCTCTCCCTGTGTTTCTTCTTCGTCTGATTGAAAAGGCGTGGAGCAGTTATCGTCTCTCCAGCACTTGGACCTGGCCTACAACCTGCTGCTGGAGCACTCCCAGCTGGCTCCGCTGTCCCTTTTGCACAGCCTCAACACAGTAAGGACACACATGCAGATATTAGGTCAACGCTTCATCTTATAAAGACAGAATTTAGCCACATAATTGCTTCACACACTTTCTTTCTTCTCTAGCTGAACCTAGAGGGAAACCCACTCGTCTTCCAGAAGTCGCATCGCAACTGCACAGTCCGACATCTCTCCCCAAAGGCCGCCAACCACAGAGTGAGTGATTTTTTGCATGGACTCCAAGACAGCTGCATCAATAGTTTAGAAGCTTAAAGTCAAGGGGAGAGTCTCATCTGTTCGAAACATTAAGTAGAAACAGGAGGAAGAAATTGAATTCATAGGAAGCTGTAAATTTTCAGAAGTCAGCCGTGATGTCAGAATACACCGTAACAACTCCAGCAGCTGTTCGCTCATCTGCTCTCACTGACAGGAGCATGTTAGTGTACGTCTGATTCATCTGAAGGAGCAGCCTCACTAAAAATAGAAACGCGGTGACGAAGACGAGTCACTAGAACTCAAGTCTGAGTCACCAAACATCTTGGACTGTTAGCGTTCGCATCTATCGTTCTGGTTTGAAGAACATTAACAGCTCCTGCTGCTGAGTGATGGAGTATATATGGAGAAGAAGGTGGCATGTTGTGTATTTTAAACTTGTTTTGTTTCTTACAGCTCAGACTGGATGGCACCCCGCTGTCTTCATCTGAGATATCAGTAAGTCTGTCAGTCAGTGTGTTAAAACCTCAGCTGGTGAATCCAAGCATCTTTTGTTTTTGTCATCTGACAATAAACCTCCATGTTCAGGTTCTGCCAAAACAAGGTCAGCTGATCGTCCAGGTGCAGCCTTCACCTCAGGTCTCCAGACCACCTGAGAGGACCAACCAGGAGGCGTCGAGTGGCGGCGGAGAGCTGAGTGACAGCATGTCGGTCGGGGAGGTGGGAGTGTCGAGGATCCGGAAGAAGAAATCCAGGGTGAGGGATCCACTTTAGGGATTTAGATTTGTCTGGACTGGTAGAAATGTCTGGTTGAATTTCTTTCTGTTGCAGAGTAAGGTGAGAGTGCGGAGAGCCAGCATATCAGAGCCTAGTGATACAGACTACGAGTCCAGACCTCTCCCCTCCTCGCAGGGTGAGTTTAAGATGCTTATCTTTACATTTTTGTTCCACATTTCCCCTTCCCTTTCAACGCGAAGCTCATTTATCAGATGACTTGTAATGCTTCATTCCTCCACCAGGTATCGTCCTTCCCCACCAGCAGGAGATCGAGCGCATGTCCAGCTTCAGAGACCAGATGGGTGAAGACTGGCTGAGGTACCAGCACCATCTAGACGGAGCTCCCCCATCTTCAGACTCCTACCAGCCCCTCCAAAACGGCCTCAACGCCACCCCATGTCCCTCCACCAGCAACGGGCCTCAGCCGTCCCTGGAAGTCCCAGAGGTCCTCCCCCCTCCGCTGCTCTCGTCCGAGCCCAAGTTGGAGACGTTGGACTTGGACGTGGACCTGGACCTGGAAACGGAGTCCACGCTGCAGTGGGCTGGTCACAGCTCTCGGCTCACAGAGTCCACGCTGGAGGAGAGTGTGGTGGATGGACCGGGGATGAGCCAGGGAAGTGCCAGCATAGGTGAGCCGAGTCCAGAGTCCATGAAGTCGGCCAGGAGGGAGAGTAGAGACACCAAAGAAGACGAAGAGGAGGAGGATCTCGGAGGTAAGGGGATCAGAAACATGGAGGACTATAATCAGAATGGAAGCATATTCAGTCATAACATTCTCTCTTCTCTTTGGTAGTGGACCTGTGTCACCCTTTGCTGGTGGGCGTCCTGTCTGACAAAGAAGAGGAAGATGCAGGAGGTGACAAAGAGAAGAAGAGGAAGAGGAGGGAGGTGTTCCTGCGGGTCAAACAGGGTCTGGTGCTGGAGGTGGACATGCAGCGAGGACGGGAGAGATGCCGGCTGGAGCTGGGCAGCCTGGCGAGGGTGCAGACCACAGAGGCTGCGTGGACCAGAGGGGTGAGGGAGACAGGGAGTGACCCTGTGGTTCAAGATGAACTTGTTTTCTTGCTTTTAATGATGTGTTAGTGATTTGAACCACATGTCTTAAATCTGAGTGTTTCACTGAGCGGTGGATCTCTCTCTCTCTCTCAGGAGACGGAGGAGATGCTTCCAGCTGTGGAGCTCCAGTTCGACTACATCAGCAGGGAGAAGAGATGGAGACGCTACGTCCTGCTGGATGACGACCCACAGCAGGCCCTGCAGGTTAGACACACACTGTATTTTTAAAAACTCATTCAAGTGCAGTGAAGCACACGACTGAAGGAGGACTAAACCCACCCTCTGACTCCTCGGATGTGTCCCGTCATGCTCGCTGGCCGCCCTCTCCTCTGCTTGTTGTTTTGGAGGCGTGACGTCAGCATGCAGCAGCACATTCTGTACCATGTTTACTACCCTGTTTACGACGTTGCTCTCCTCTCCTCTCATTGTGCAACGTCTGAACTGTGCCAGACTTGATTTGAACACAGAGAGCTGTCACCAGTTCCAGTATGTGACCAGGGTTTTTGTTTTCAGGTTTGTGGCGAGCAGACGGGGGACTTGTGAATGAGGTTTCATAAACACATGAATAGCTTAAGTGACGAGAATAAAGAGCCTGTGAAAACTTTAACTCTCAGCAGGGACAGATATGATGTGAAGCTGAAATTCATCCTCAAGTTTGACTTTCATTTCACCTTTTAGAAGCTTCATTTAGCTCTTATAGTTCCAGTTTTTCTCTGCCTCTATCCACAACTGAAGCATCATATAAGCAAAAGCATCAAATTGACTCTTCCTTGCTAACTAGGCTCTGACTGATGTGCTGTCCCATGTGGCCGAAGAAAACCAGCGGCGTGACTCTGAGCTCCGCCCCAGCAGTGTCCGCCTGCAGTGCCTCCGCTGCAGGTCAGAGTTCACGCTCCAAGGAGGGGCCGCCAAGGAGGAGGCTGGAGGGAGGAGCGGGGATGATGAAGGCACAGGTGAGAGGGGGGAAGGATGAGGGAGGAATGTCCTGCACACAAAACATAGACGACTGGAGACATGCAGCAGCTTATGTAATGTGTACAGTTCCATTGTCTGCTGTGTAAACTACAAGATGTTGAAGCACCTCAATGGTTAGAATGATGCTTCGAGAAGGTCGACCTGACCCGAGGAAGGAACAGAAAATTCAAGACAGCACGCAGATGGAACTCATGCAAAAAAACAAAACAAAGAAATCGACTTTTCATTAAAGTTTTGAGTGAAAGGGATTAAATACAGAGGTTTAAACAATCCACTGCTTTTGATCCGACCACATGTTAAAAGGCAACTCCAAATAAAATAAAATCTGTTTAAAAATCTCCCTAAAAGAGCAAAATAAATAGCGTCCAACAATAAAAAATGACCCGTAAGCTCTGCTCGTGGGTGCATGCGTTGCCCGAGCGATGTGATGTTTGGCTGAAGTTTATATCTCAATCTGTCATCCGTGGATTTCAAACAATCCCACACACACACCGCAGCCTTAACTCTGCAAAGCCTTCTTCTGATTCATCCTTCGTATGGAGTCACGCACACTCTCCGATGAGTCACGTTCAGCTTCATGTACTCTTAAACAGCCTTAAAAAAAAAACACCACATGTATTCTTAATATTTTCCATTTAAACACAGCTCTCTTTTCAGTTCATGCTCATGCTTTAACGTCACTTCGGCCTGAAAGGAGGTCACAAGTTTCACCTGGGATGCAAAAACAGAAAAGGTTTATCATTTGACCTCAGCTCCTCCTCAGCTATCACTCGTCTGCAGAGTTTCCCAAAACAAAATTCTGCTCCCATATGAACCCAAGAGAAGTTATCTCCTGTCTTTTAGTGCCTCTGCTGAGTTCCCACCTGTATAATCAGCAGCAGACAGATAGCAGCCTCTCGCTCCAGCTGCCGCCTCCCTCTCCTTTCAACCTAACCCGGCATTAAGACCTGCTCCGGCATGCTCAGGCTGTGAGGAGGGCTTTGTCAGACTGCTGTTTCAGGGATTCTTGGGAGCCCTGCTCCTTTTGTTTGTGCGCTTAGGAGAAGATTCAGGCAATAAATACCTTTTTCATACTCACGTGTCTGAACTTAGGCGTTTGTTTGCCTGCGGGGGAGAAAAATGTATGCCCTGCAGGTACAAGAAAACAAAGGAGCCTATCAGATATAAGGAATGCATGTTTCTGTCTTTATCTGGCGTGATGCATCGTGTAGTTATCCTTTAGTGTCCTCATGATGTTGAGCAGAGAGAGCACAGGAGATAGAGTTTAAACCAACCCCAGTATCCCTAGAGTATTCAACATAAATGAGACTCTTTAAGGTCCATGACACCTTATTTTTGTATACTTGTTTATTAGTTAATAGCTTTTTTTATGGTTGTTATTTATTAATTGTATTTATAAGTACTAGATTTTTTATTTTTTGATTCCAATTATTTAGGATTCCTACATTTGTTTCAATTAATGTTCTTATTTCCAGCATAATTATTTGTATTTATTGTATTTTCTCTTTAAATAACTTATTTATTTTTTATTAAATGCATTTGATACATTTTCATTTACATGTATTTATTTTATTTTTACATTTATTTACTTATATCTATTTTATTTCATTTTCATGACAGTAGTCAAGTGAGACCTTTAGAGGGGGCACTTTCCACTTCATGTAAGTGGTCAAGATGTGTAGTCTTTTGGAAATAACTTCTCATATGTTTAATTTTATTTCAGAAAGCAGTAACATTTGTCCAGACTGTGGCAGCGATCATGTGGTCCAGCTCGCCGTCCAGTCAGCTCCATACACCAGCACCCCGATCCGCCAGTCATCGAGACCGGACAGCGAGGACGATCATCTGGATTTGTCTCAGAGCCTTCGGAGCATCACTAAGGTTTCCTTCTATCTTCTTTTCTGTCATTAATGTACAAGTTTTTCCTCCAGAGTCTCACCTCTTCCACCTTCCTCGCTTCAGGATGATCAAACAGACGCCAGCATCAGCAGCAGCCCGCTACACGAATCCACGGCAAACACGGAGGATCAAACCTTCGTTACTGCACAGGGAAGCACCTTCTACATCGGGGACGGGCAGGGCGACACGTCCAGCTCCAGCGTCTTCTACAACACAGAGTCCCAGAGTAAGGAGGAGCTGGCCGGGAGCTACCACTACAGCGCTGCAGGTGCTACTCCACCTGAAGTCCCTGCACAGCCTGCAGGAAGAGCCAACCTGACTGGTGGGTTTTACTCCAACTTTTCTGAGTTCACTTGTGCAACTTCACACACTCCCATGGTGGTGTTTCCATCTCTGCATCCAGCCTGTCAGTGGATTTAAACCCCAGCATGCTCTGACTGTGAGGAGACAGAGGATACTTCTTCTCTGCCCTTTAATTATTATTCACAAACTGAAATAACTTCAAGTATGCAATTAGAGGGTACAACCAGCATAAGAGACTCTGTACTGTGCACATGTCCAACTGGATTCATCGCTCTGACGTGAATAATATCAGGAAATATGAAAAACAGCTCAAACTGAGGCCATAAAAATCCAACCGAGACTTAATAATTCTGATTTAAAGTGACATAAATCAGCAAAAGCTCACACTTGAGAACATGATCCAACAAAGTGACGTCTTAAAGAGTGTAAAAACTGGATTTACAGCTCAGTTAAGACGGCCGTAGACTTTTTACATTCTTAAGGATATTGGCAGGAGATAGGCAGATTGGAGGAAAGCCCAAACAGCAGTAAAAAGAGGTGATATATTCTGACCTAATTTGAATGCTACATGTCACACGGTCAATGTAAAACACATCAACTGAGGCGCACCATATAAACAGTTTATGTCAGCTTTATTGCCTCTCTAAAGATTAGTTTAAATCTCACTCCAGAGTGAACAAAGATGAGAAATATTTGAATGTTTGGGATTTAAAGAAGCTCTCTGTGTCTCTGTGAAAGCATCCCACTTCCTCCCAAACATCTGTCTGCCATTTTTAGACGGACCGCATGCTAAATGTGCAACAAGACAGATTGGAATCATTACTGCAAGTGATGGGAGAGGAATGAAGGCCTGGGAGAGGGACGGCCTGAGTTGTAATAATAGCTTTCTGCGTCTCCTTTTTTTGAAATGTACCGTGGCGGCTGCGCCAATAGCGTGTAATCTGTCCCTGTGAAACCGCAGTCTCACACTGGAGACAGCTCGAACTCATCCTTAAACGCTGACTGTAGTGAGTGGAGTGTGCTTTTTTTTCCCTGTGGCACAGTGCTCCCATTGTTGTAGAGAAGAGACTCAAACTTTCCTCTTTCTAAAAAAGGCTTTGTCTTGTGTGTGTTTCACCTCTACAAGGTTCAAAAGCCCCTCTGATCTCATCTCTAATCCCTATTTTTTTTTTTACTACAAACATGTTTGTTTTGGCCTCTGCAGGTCCGGCCCTGTCGTTTTTGAGTAGCTGTAAATGTTAATCAATGTTAATATTGCCTCTGTGGTCCATTTATTGCTCTTTAATGCTTTTGTGCGTGAGGCCTGTTGGCGATGCTGCTCTCTGCTGCGGGGAAATCTCGCCAAGGTTCCCAAAAGCAGAAAAAAAAACAAGCTTTTATGAAAGTCTGACATCGCTGCCAGGAAACTATGGCTTAGCTGTTAATGTAAGGTATCATTTGAGGGAATAAAGAAAGTTAAAGCATTGCAGTGCGAGTCGTTCTAAGACTAACCGGCTGTTGATTCGTCTGCAGACGGCCTGGACCTCCTGACTGAGGACTACGATGCGGTGGACCATCGGCTGCAGCTCTTCCTGGACGTGGAGATCTTTGAGGAAGAGGAGCACCTTCATTCTTTCTTAAAGGTGAGTACAAGTGAGCCTAACATGTATCAAAGTCTCTGAAAGCTCTTCTTTAATGCACTTAAGATCTTCATTTCAAGTTGCTCTGATTGGTGCTTACATCACGTGACGTCACATATTTTCCATCTGTAATCCAACAGGACAACAAACACAGATCAGATCTTGAGTTTAAAATAGCCATAACTCATGTGTGGTGTGTATTTGTGCAGGACTCTGTCGTTCCCACCAGAAGCACACAGAGAAATAGATTTTCAGGGCCTTTAATTCTCCACTGGAGCTTTTATTAAAAGCGTATTATTACCAGACTCTGCAGTATTTTTCCCCACGACAGCAGCCTGTGACTGATCGCTCAAATTTAGCAGCACATTGTTTTTATGTTACTGTTATTGTTTCTTTTGTTATTGCGGTTTACAACAGTCTTTTAACATATCTCCCTGATGGCCAAAAGACTCCGGCTTAACGACTGGTGACAACTTTAAGACCTGCAACACTTCAGCTGCGGTTTGCTCTTTGAGCACAGTCACTCCACCTCCAGGGAGTCCATTCAACCCCTTCCAAATCTTCTCCTCTCTGCGCTTCTTTCCCCTTTTTCCTCTCTTGCTCCTTTTTAATATGCAATGCATCCTGGGAGCTCTTCAGATCAGCAGGCTGCTTCTCTCTGCCGGACACCTGGACGAGGAGCAGAGAGCGGAACAAGACGGAGTGTGGCACAGCTGGAAACAGGAGGTCCCGCTCCATTCATCTTGGTTTGGTTTATTTATCCTGTGACAGTTTCCCTCGCTGTTGCACTTGTGTGTTTTCCGTTTGTGTTGTTTCTTAAGACCTTGATGCAACGGTTTGATTTAAAACCCCTCAGAGTTTCTGATAACTGGTGCAGACTTATGATGCTCATTACGAGGCTTTTTAAAATGCTCCCAGAGGAGGAGAGAAATCATAAAAATCCACTCTCTATTGTTTCATTAAAACACAAATATCTGCAACAGACGATAAACACTCGCTGATTTATGATGTTCTTGTGTTTTTAGATGTCGGCTGTCAAATTCGGGGAGCCGGGGGAGGTCCCCTCTCTGCTGGTGGTGTCAAACAAGAGGATCTATTTCTTGGAGTTGATGCCAGAAACACGGTGAGTTGAGCAACTTAACAGGACGCAGAAGTAAACAAGTTCAGCACGCATGAGAGCTCACAAATTAATATGATCTGCTTTGAATATACAGTCCTGGAAAGTAGTGCAAAAATCCTGCAAAAGGCATGAATGCATTTTTCTTACTATGATTCATGCATTATACTACATTATCCTATCTTAGACTCTTAGTTTGCAGGAACAAACACACACATATGAGCCTTCAGTGAAGCTGTTTCCAAACTGAGAAGAGGGAGAAAAGTAGTTGCACGCCTAAGCCTTCTTTTTATTTCATTCATGGCTGCAGGGTTTGGATTTGTCTGAGCAGATACCTGATAACTGATGATAACCTGCTCCTGATGATTCACACACATGCACTGCAGCATGTGTCACATGCAAAACAAGGTCCCTAATTTTGTGTGAATATCACAGTTAATACGGTAAATGTTGGATCTCGTGTCAGGCCGACTCCAGCAGGTGGACCTCGACCACGAAGAGATCAAAAAGATAAATGCGTGAGTTTTCAAACATGACTTGGAAGTATAAACTAAGTCAGTGAGATATTTCCGCAGCACATGCCAGTTTATCGAAAGAGTAATCAAAGCCCGCTGCTGTGGACTCAAAAGAGGGCGCCACACTTCAGTTAACAATTATGATTTGAACGCTGGTGTCGCCCCACACCCCTCCGTTTTAGGATGTGGATTACATTGCATAACCTGCGCAGGTTTCTGGGTCACATCTTGAGAACACATTGACCTCGCAGTGTCTGTGCGGACTATGGAGTATCTCCTGTTTCTCCTCCAGCCCCCTTTATTAGTTTTTCTCTCCTCTGTTACCAAAGCTTTCCCCCCTCTCATCCAAACAAGTCTGCGTTCCCTGAGACGTGAGCCCACGCTGGGACGAGTTTTGAAAAGTCAGACCACAGGAGCTGTCTTTTCTTGTTCTTGGCATTGCGTAGGAAACTTGTATTTTGAAGTTAATCCTTTAAAAATGAGGGATTGCATAATTTATTACCGTGATCATGCTGAGTAAACCTGGGCTTTAACAAACACACACACCTCCGACGTCAAGAAAAGCCTTTTAATCCATCCCATGGTGACCGTACGCTTTCTGCACTCTCCTCCCTGCAGAGGCCAGCTCTCGGATTGGCTGCAGAAGCGGGACAGCCACCCAATCATCGAGCTCAGCTACCTAGAAGTTGGGCTCGGCTCTCAGACCATACACATGGAATTCAGTGGCGGCGGCAGCAGCAGCAGCGGGGGCGTGGCCTATACTCTGCTGGTTCGAGACAGCCTACGATGCAAGCGGTTCTTTGGCTTGTTGACAGGTAAGAGGAGAGAGTGCCAAATAGGAGCAGAGTGGAAAATAACTTTTGTTTAATGTATGGAAAAACACATAAAGGGGGGAAATGTTATATTCTGAGGGAGGAACTCGCTCACCCTGCTCTGTTTTTACTAACTGGTTTCACTGGTCTCAGCTCTTCTCTGAGGGGAGACACCACAAAATAACCGTGGACAAATTTAGATGTAAAAACAAGTAGCAGAGTGCTGCAGGATCCCCAAGGCAGGTATGAGAACAGCATGTTCCTCTCGCAGGCATCGTGCCACAGAAACCTTCTCCCCTCACAAAATAATACTATACCATATGTGGGCTACATGACGCAGGTCTCTGCATCCCCCCCTCCTCTCCCTCCTTCTGCAGCGGGTTCACACAGACTTGCGTACATCCTGCCCAGACTTACTCGTCTGCAGCAAGGAGAGCACCAAGAGGCAGAGAGGAAAACCTTTTATTAGACAGGGGGGGGGGCTCCTGAGCGGGAGCTGGAATGTCTGGAAAAATATGGAAAATGAATTTGACAATACGCAGAAAACAGGAAAACATGTTGGCACGTGTGGGAGAAGCACAGCCGATCATTTCCACTTCACTTCATTATGAAAGAAGAGGTTTTTTCCATGATTGCTCTATTATATCAGCAAGATCAGCAAAACAACCCTCTTAATTCAGTCAACATCACATGATTGCATGATTAGAGGAGCAATTTCCTCTGCAGATATTGGACTCAGTCCAGCGTTCAGTCGTACAATTACACAGGAACTTATTTGTGGAGGTGCATGGAAAGAAGAACAATAGCAAGACGGTTATTTATTTCTGCAGGTTATTAATAATCCTCCTGAACCGCTCAGCAGGAGGAGGAGTCAGATAACAAATTAAAGCCCCTGTGAGGACATTTAAATGTCCCATGATCCTCTGAGGCAAAGATAACTCAGTGCTATTATGGCAGACATTCCCCCCTTAATGCCATCTGAACTCAGAATCAGCTGTAGTAATGTTCTGTCAGCAGAAACAGGGAAACGCTTCACAACAACAATCCCCGTCTTCGGTCCAAGCTGAGATAAAAAACCACAGCTGGAATGACGACGGCCTCGCTGGCTGGAGGAGGAGGAGGAGGAGGAGGAGGGGGAGAGGATGTGGTCGTAACTGGGACGGTTTTCTGGGGCTCAGAAACTCAGCGAGTCAGACATAACTTTATTGAAACATGAGCGATAACATGAGGCTCCTGGAGTCTGCAGCCAAGACAGACAAACGGGGGTCTTGTGGAGAATCTGCTGCTGTTTTCGTTGGCTGCTTTCTCTCTCTCTCTCTCGTCGGTTTTTGTTGTTGGTCTCAAACTGTGTCAAAGGAGATTTGGTCGAAGTGATGAGTGTATTATCCTCATGCTTGGAAACCAGAAATCTTTTCTTCACACTGTCCTGTCTCTGCCGTCCAACATATCAAATCATGCCCTGGTGTTTAATTCCATGTGATAATCATCAGGGGATTTGGCAGCCAAACAGTCTGGGTCTGAAACACAAGCAACAGGAGTTCTGACAAAGACCAGAACACCGACCAAACTTGGTTCTCCACCAGCTCGGGCCCGTCGCCTTTGTTTACGTGTGATCAGGATCTTGGATGGCACCTTGTTCAAAACTATGTTCACACGTTGTATAAGCGGTTGCGCTCGCTGTTCCTCCTCAACACGTGTGAGCGTTCTCCCAGCAGTGTGAGAGACTCTGACTCGGCTCCAATGCAAATTTGACTGAAAGGCAATCAAAGCTTTTTAAGCCCAAAATATGTCGAAGCAAACTGGAACTCATTTCTGGCTTCTTCTTGGTGAACATTTGAGTCCAAAGTGGAGTTAACAAGACTGAGAACAGAATTGGATCTGATTGAAGCTGCTGGGTTTTTGTTTTCTCTGTGCTGGTGCTAAAAAACACAGAGACATGATGGAGAAGAGGATTTTATAAGGCATTTTCTACTGAAATCAGAACCGCTAGACTCTATTTGAGTCCATAAATGTCACTGTTTTAAAGTTTGTTGAGAAGAAATTGCTGCAGGCCCATGAGGAGCTTTTATTTGGATATGACACAGGCTGAAATTACTACAGATGCATCTTTATGAGCTACAAAAACAAAGGAGACCATCAGCCCCAGGTTTGACTATTCCTACAAGTTCTTATTAAGTGCCAAATGAAAGGTCAGAGAAATCTAACACACCTTCTTCAGAGACGAGTTACAGTAGCCTCAGATTGTCACACCCAAAACATTCACGTTACAGACGTCTGAACACAAAAGCCAAACTCCATCTGAGACTTTCTTCTCCTGTCATTGTAACCATGTAAAGAAAGCCAAGAGGTCTCTGGTTGCAAGGTGTAAGGTTTCGGCTCCATAGACTCGCTGGGTGAGAAAATGTGGAGGAGCACAAAAGCGCTGGGTCACGCTCAGATTCACGGATTGTAGCGCATCATTGAGTGTGACAACAATACAGGGGAAGAGAGGACGCGGGGCGGTGTGGCTTCACAGTCAAGTTTGAATGGATGGAGTTTAAAAGGGATTTAAAGGGACACGGAGGAGGAGAGGGGGAAGAAAGAGAGAGGACGGAGATGGGTTGACAGCGGACTCTGACTCTGCCCTCCTTATGAAGAAGGTGAAAACATTAATACCTTTAAGTGGGTCACATGTGTCTGCTTTCTTGTGTCTATATGATACGTGTGTGAAGAGAAGAGGACATACTTCTCTGTGACACAAAACAAACACAGATATGACTCATGAGGGTGTGAGACCCCAACTAAGGGTCTCAGTTATTCTAAGAAGTCTTCAGCACTCTCTGATCTCCCCTCTCTGTTCTTGTCCTCCCTCAGGAATCGTCCGTGAGATGGCCCACGACTCCGACAGCAAGCTGCAGTCCATCTCCACCACCAGGCTCAACCCTCAGCACCACCTCTGGTACGCTGCACAGAAAGTGGCGGCCATCTTTGCTCTTATTTGTTTATTCCCTGAAAGATGTGGTCGTAACAGCGCCGGGCACATTTGTGTTTGATTAGGAGGTGTAAGTTAAAGAGCATTTCTGACACATGTTTAGTTGATTACAATCAGCTTTTTTTCTTGTTCTGTAAAAGCGGACCGCTAAATTAGCTGGTAAACCACATCTTAATTTGCAGCATGTGTTGTTGAAGCAAATACTAAAGCATGCATGTCATGTGTCCCCTCCTGTAGTTCTTCTACCGCTTCTTTGTTTTGCTCTCCTTGAACAGGAAACAGCAGCTTTACCCTCAGAAGAGAGGTGTGGTCGTCTTTATTAAAAGAGTGATTTCAGAGAAGAAGAAAATAAACATGAGGGGAAAACAAGCAGTCGTTTTATTGAAATCAGACATGCTTTGTGAGACTTTTTAGCACTTTGGACAGCCTTACAAACACCAGGAGAAGTCAAATAAACAGCACTTTGCCTTCACTGATGAATTCCCTTTTTATCATGAGGAGGAGATCCCTAAATTCAGTTTCAAATTCCCCCAATTTGTCCCCCACAATAAAGATGTAGAAACAAATGGAAGCAGCTCCTTCATGTGTTTCACGGCAGCTAACCACAGTCTACGAACACTTCACAGTGTTTTCACAACCAATTCCTGTCAGCTGTTATTATGTCAATTATCCCCTTTGCTTCACAGTTACTGTGAAACCCACCCCGTGATGTTCAAGTGCTTCCATGTGAGAGCGCCGCAGCACCTGCCGGCCACAAACCACCATAACTCTTTGTTATCTTTAGGGCAGATTGAAGTGTTTTATGCAAATAAATCTTCAATTGATGCAACACTGTCTTTGCTTCTCACAGGCCGCTGGTGTGTGAAGACATCCAGGCAGACGTGGAGGACGGTCAGCTGCAGTTTTTCTACATGCTGGCTTTCATCCTGCAAGGTGTGCACAAGAAACCAAGACCATGCATCACGTCTGTCTTCCTGTATCCATGTTTTTCACCTGCATTCTTCTTTCTGGGTCAGGTGTTGTATATGTTGAGTTGTGACAGGGTTCAAGACTCAACATGTAGTGCAGGATGACTGCTGTAGATGCAAATTGTCATGCTGCCAGTGCTAATTACATAATAATGCCTGTTTTTTTACCTTTCTGGGTTTATGCTTTTTGCATAAGTGTGGTAAAAGCACTAGACAACAGAAACAAACAAAAGATGAATGGAGGATGCACAAAGGGAGTTAATAGATGGTCAGTGATTAAAAAAAAAAAACAGAAAAAAAGGGAATAAAGACAAAAAAGGTTCAGTTTAAAGGTCTTTGAGAAAGTGAGGATTAAAGTCAGAGCAGCTGAAGAGACTGAATGATCATAAAAAACACTCAATGCAACCAGAAAGAGGAAATCCAAGAGCGGAAGCCAAAATAAAAACCCTCATAACAGTCCTGCAACCCCAGAAATGTGATAAAGTCCCAGAGAAGTCTGAGGAAAGGAGATAATAACAAAATGGATCTAGGAAGGGGGAAAATAAAGACGACAGGATTTGATTTGTGGGCTGATTCGAAGGCGCCTGTCAAAGACTCTTGTTAACAACCTCTGCTTTCAGATCATAAAGCTATTTGTTGATCTACAGGTTTAAATGTGCATCATGTGTGCAGTATCGTCAGGATGCCTCGCTTTCTCTGTGTGAGTCTGCATTTCTGAAAAAGCCAGGCTAGCTGCGGGCTACACGCAGCTGTGGAATTTGAAGTGCTGTCATTTTTGCGTGCCTAGATCTGTCTTCCTCTCTCTCTGCTCGCTGCTCTGGAGATGAAGTTTGAAATACAGCAACCCAACTCGTAATGAAGCAGAAAAGCAGTAAAGCTTTCAGAGACATCATCGAAGCACTTTAATCTGCCGCCATAAATCAAACTGGAACGTTTTTATGTGTATAGTTGAAGACGTTTTTAAGATCTTAATAATGATGTTTCTGTCAGACATGAAGCAGTGAGGTAAAAAAGGGCTTCCGGTTTTTCTTTCAGAGGATCTGTGGACCCCCCTTACAGTCCTCGCAACCCGGGAAACCCTGTACCTCCTCAGAGAGGACCACCAGTGGACCAAAGGCTCGAACGGCCAGACAACAAACGAGGACAAAGAACCGAGCAGCGGGAGCGTGACTGTGTTAGAGACACAGCCAATCAGCTGCGTGAGCTCCGTCCAGCTGTGGCCGTCTGATCAGTGCAGGGTGGACATCCAGCTTTACGACGAGGTGAGGACGCTTTTCATTCTCTAAGAGCTGACATAGAGGATCAGACTTTTCTGTGATGGTGCAACATGCCACAAGTATTTATGAAGCCATGTCGTGTGTTGCATTATCACACTTGTGCAAACAGTCTTTGCAGTAGAGCTCTAAGCTGACTGATTGCTCTAATTGCTCCTCTTTTCACCATCACTGCAAACACAGCCGCACATTCTGCCGATGTCTTTGCTAAACCGGGTCATGGTGAAGTTGCGTTTGATGTCGGGGGAGTTCTCCAGCCTGGGATCAGATAAATGATTGAACACAATCACTGTTGTCTGGTTTAATTTCCACACTCTTGTCTTGTTGTTGTGTTTGTCCCGCAGACTGTGAAACAGGAGAAGACGTGGTGTGTGCACTCAGAGAGCACGGAGCTCCTCCAGGGTCTGCTGGCCTGGGTCAGAGCGCAGTGGGAGGCCATGTTCGGCGTAAAACTGGACACACGCTTGCAGGACAAAGCAGCATAACGGGGACGGGCACATGTTACAGACTCTGTGGTTGTGTGTGTTTGTGTGTGTGTGTGTGTCTTGTGAGCATTGTTTGCATGTTGGTACTGGGAAACGTTAAGTGAGCGTGAGTGAGTTTGTCTTTATTTTCTCTCCATGCAGTCTGCACTCAGTCTGCTCTCATTAAGCTTTCTTTCAAGCCAAGAGCTTGGAAATGATTGCGCTCATTCATGTGGTACACAAGCCTGTAAAAGCACTGGTTGCATAATTCTGCCCTCCAGATACCAACCCACTGGACTTCTCTACAGCTGAAATGGAGTGTGCCTTGTTTTCTCTGCAGCTGCTGTGTTATTTCTGCTGAAATGCACCTGAATGCATCGCAAATTGTTCTTCAGTCACCGCGCCGGATTCAGGGTTTTGGGAGCTCAGTGAGCGTCGAGTTGAGCTTGACGGAAGCCCTTCCTTGCCGTCTTGAGGGTGCACTGAGTTGTGACATCACGCGCTCAACACGAGGAAAGGGGGGCGCTCCCGAGAGGTCAGAGCTCACGACACTTGTCATCGGGGGTCACAAAACACCTTTCCTCCCTAATTAGGGTCTTGTGATGTCTCTGCAATGCATCATGGGAGCACTAAAGGATGCCACAAGTGCAAATCTGACACTCAAGAGTAAACAGTTCCATTATTATCTTCAGAGCGTTGGAGCAGGTGTTTACGTCTGTCGTTTCCTAACATGAGTGTGTTTCAGTTAATGATTTTCTCTGTTCTTCATGGTACTAAATCTTAGTTTCTCTGTGTATGACCTGGTTTAAAAATGTATTGAGAAATGTAGCTGCATGAGTTTGGTTTGTAGCCACTAGTATGTTAATCAATACATGTTCCCCTTCATGCAAAGATGCAGTAAAGATCAAATCTAACTCCTCCCCGGTGATTCATGTTAACATCTTTGACTTAATTTATTTTTTGTCAGCATTTTTTTCATTTTGGGATAAAGCACAAAGTGTTTATTTTTATATATAAATATGAAACATCTGATGTTGGAAAAACTAATTAAAAAGTTCTGTGTTAACGAGTTATGGCATCGTCTGTTTTCTTGAAAAGCTGCACATTTATTGTTGGTTTAGCTTTTAATAAAGCTCCTGTTGCTAATAACGAAGATGTTTATACACTATCTTCTTCATGCTTATGCATTGTGCTGCAGAATCTTACCCAGAAGATGGTGCTAGACTATGCAAAGAACATGCATACATGCACGTGGTGTAAGTAGTAATGCAGATTTTGCAGTGCATGTATGTGAAGGATAAAAACAGGTAAATACTCCTATTACTGATCAATAACAGAAGTATATATTTGAGGAGGTGTGACTTGTTACCTTAGCTGCAGAATGTTTTGGCTGCACTTTATGGGACCTGATATGGCATCCTTTCTTCCTTCAGCTTGTAAAAATAACTTTCTGTTGTATTTCCCTTTTATAGGCATACTTTGGCTAGCTGGCTATCTCCCAAACACTGGAGTGTCTTCAATAATATTCCCTGAAAACAAGAAGGTAAACATTGATAAAGATGGCTGCACCACACTCAAAACAGCTGACATCATTTTAAGTTTTAAACCTGCAGAAAATAATTATTCTCCTTCAGATTGCAGCTCTCAGAGTCTCTGTGTTGACCAGCCGTTTCTACTTTATTGGGTCAGCTTAATCACTACAGTAATTCTGGCTGAGGTTGAAAGCCCCGACAGAGAAGGAATGAAAAAAAAGAAGACAACATGGAGGTTTGATTATTGGCAGGCTTTTTTCAGTAACACAACGTACTTTTTTTGCCACTCAATGCAAAACTGCCAATCCAGGCTGCGTTTGAGTCCAGGCTCAGCTGTGTTAAGGTATGTTAACCAATTTCGCAGTGTAAATATTTCTTTAGCCCCTGCCGGTGCCGTACATGTGCTGTCCACATGCTCGTAGGAGAAAACTGGATCACCTTCAATTGCACCCACGTGGCTGACAAAGCCCACGATCCACGCCGCAGTCAGCAGGAGCAGCTTTACGCTCTAATGACTTGTGACTACTCACGCTTTTAATGCTCTTTACATAAATCTAAATCACACAATAAATAAAAGCACATTTTAGGGTTCATTCTCTTTATGGCTTCTTGTTCCTGCCAAAGAAGGTCAAAGGTCAGCTGCAGAAACTCAGCCTTTAAACTGATCTGGATCTCTTTAGGTGGGAGTCTTACCACACCACAAAGTCTTGAACCCCTAAAATCTCCCCCCCAAAAAAAGGATTTGGGTTTCTTTCTTTTGACATGTTTCTCTGCAGCCGTTTCACGGGGAATGGATACAAAGGAATCAAAGGACTTACGGGATATGTGCAGAAAAAATTGACAAAGCTTTCATATTAAGAACTCATGTGTTACAGCTGCAGCTCTCAATGCTGGATTTTAGGGGTTTATTCAGCACATGAGTCAACAACTGATACACTGTGTGCTCTGAATCAGATAAATGCACACCACGTGCATGCCACAGAGAAATTAGGGCACAAATCGATCAATTGAGAAGAAAATGTGGAGTTTGCATCCAGTAATGATTACTGAGACTTATGCAGAATACTTGTTTCCTTCATATTTTAGAAGTTTAAAGGAGTAGCATGTTCTCACTGGAGTTTGGTTGCATAAAACAGATCAAAACTTAGTTCTGTGATTGCACATTTTTGGTTTGCATTCTTAGAATTCAGAGTTAAATCAAACTAAGAGTCCAAACTTCATTCTGGAACATTTAGGAATACTTATCTGCATCGGTGTAAAAAAACAGGTCTCTGTTGGGGTCAGGGGTCAAACCGGGGTCTAAAAGTCAAACACTTTGAATGATTTAAATGAAAGTGAATGTTCCAGGTATATAAAACAGGGTTCTTCATCATCTTTCGTGTTTAATGGATCAATTATGACATCTGGGACTGCTTTCTGCACAGGTTTTTCATTTTTACCATCCCTCTCCATGTGCAAGTTGTTTGTTTTCTCTTGTATTTTCGGCAAATGTTGAAACGGAAAATAGGTAATTTCCGACCCCTATGATCAAAATATTCTTTCAGCGCCTCGTTCATCTTGCCTGAAGTAAACTTCTCGTGAGGAAATATTGAATCCTTTAGTTTTTTGGACCGCAATATGGGCAAAATTAATGAGCCCAGAAACTCAGTCTTAAAAAATCCATGAGTCATAATGGTTACGCGGCATGAATTCATGTCTAAAAGTTTTATGTTAGGGGAGGAAATAAGCAATTGGGACTGATACTTAAACATAACAATGTGTGTACATTCAAGTCAGAAATGAAAAGGGCTTCAATTCAGTGTGTCCTTTCTGCATTCAGGCAGTTAATATAATCACTGCAGGGGTGTAGGAAGGAATTTAAAGCCCCTAAAGAGACTTACCCCACCCCTTTTGCCCTTTTAGCTTAAATTGCATAATGCTAGTATCAATTTTTGGCCTCTTTCCAGCTCGTCACACCTTTCAACAACACTAATCCAAGGGACTTTCTGTAGTGACCAGGTGCAGAAATGAAAAAAGAATAATTCCTGAAAGAATCTTTGAGTGAAAATGAAAAATAAAGACTTTCCTAACATGCCAGGGTTTAATTATTTGTGTCTGTGGGGATTCAAAGGTGCAGGTGAATGAGTGCATGCCTCACTTGGATCTGATTTGAGGGGCAAGAAGAAGAAAGCAAAGGGAGGATAGTTAGTGTGAGAGCGAAGCTGGGATGCAGCCACGGCGACTTGGCCCGGCGCACACATCTGGCCTGACTCGACTTCCCACAGCCTCCTCCAAACATTTTCAGGTCCTCTGCTCGATCAGGAGCACTACAGCTGCAGCGTGCATGACAGCAAGAAATCTGTTGTTTTGCTGAACGCCGGACTCAACTAAAATCTTGGATGGTGGGCCCCGTCTTCTAAAAGCTGTAGTCACGCAGCGCTCTGTCAGGATCGCCGAGCTGCCAAACTCTGGTTTCAGAGGATAACACGGGTCTTCGGCTGAAAGAGGAATGATTAGATTATGCTTTTGTAGCACACAGTGTACTTTTTTATAGCATCAAAACAGAAAGAATGTAAACAGATTCTGGCAACATAAGTCTTCTCAGGTGGAGATTCTTCAAACAGAGAGGTCCTAAATGAGGAACTACACACCTCTATCCCTTAAGGGGGAAGATATAGCGTGTGAAACTCCAAATATGTGATGTTTTCTTTAACCCTAAAAGAGAGTTTTCTAAAGTCTAAGACCATGCAAGCATGATTAATTGTGCTTTAAAGAAAGGTCTGGAAACATGGAACCTACAGGAGATTCCTTGGCTTTTGGGACCTGCCTCAAGTGGACACTTGAGGAACTGCAGTTTTTTGCAGCTCTGCACTGGCTTCAATTTTCAACACTGGGGGTTTCCTCTTGGTGCAATGCAGTATAAACATAACTGTATTCTTAATTGCAATTAGAATAATCTTCCCCTGCTGGCAGCTAGGGAAATGCAGGTTTTCAGCACTTTGGTTTTTGCTTCACTTTTGAAACCAGAGGCTAAGATACATCAGGAGGCTGCTGCACCAGTTTTCACCATTATGTCTAAGCATGTGCACCACAATCCCAACAAATATAGAACTAAACTTTCAAGTTGATGTAACATAGAGATGTTTTATTGGTGGACATGTTGAAGCACCCTAAGAAAAGGCTTTACTCCCATACTTTGTATATTCCACCTTTTTAAAATGTACTCATGAAGGCATTATGTGAGTTTTTCATCATTTTATTGTGAGAAATGTACTTTTTATTGCATTTTGGAGCCAAGCAGCATGACTATGCTCTAAAAAGAAGGTATAAGATTTCAGCAGAGAGGTTTTTGTGGCTTCATTGTGCCTCGTTGTATTTTTATACCCTATAAAATTCCACTGAACTCTCCCTGGACACCAGAGGTTTAATATGGCATCCTCTTATTATAAAAAGGCATAATAGGATTTCCATTGTCCTTTGTCGCGAGGGCAGAACAGTAGTCAGTGTCGCGGGGCTCAAGTTTCAGGCCTCCGTGGAGGAGGTGCAGAAGGAGGAGGAGGAGGAGGAAGAGGAGGAGGAGGAGGAGTATTCAGAAATCAGAAATCTCTCTTGTTCGCCGACACATGGGGTCAAGCGAGCTGAATGGGTTCACACTGAAGGACTGGCTCGGACGCGGACGCACGCAGACGCCGATGAGAGCGCGCGCGCTAATTAGGAAAACCTGGTCGAGCAATTAAGCCCGAGGAGAGAAAGACGCGCGGATTGGAGCGCAGAAGGTGGGTGTTTGGCAGCGAGGAAAGTTTGTTGAGACAGCTCAGTGTCTTTCTACGAGTTCATTAAACCTCTGTGGAGTTGTTTTTTGTCATCCGGGATTTTATTTTACGAGCAGGGTTGAGTCTAGAATCACTCAAAGTGGGTTCCACGTAAGGAGTTTTGGATCTACGCGTGCCGGAGAGTGGTGAGTCTCAGCTAAACCCTGTCTCTCTTCGTGAGTTAGAAGTTGAAAGCAGAGCAAAGTAACCTGTTCCACTTTGAAGAAAGAGGTAGTGTTCGACTTAAAGTGTTCCAGAGCTGCGTAAAAGTGTCTCCAAAAGCTATTTTTAAACTCCTGCCACATCAGAACGCTGCTGAATAAACACACACCACACACTCCCTGCCATTACACTCTTTTTCCTTTGTTATTTTAATGAGTAAGTCTCCTATTAACAGTGGTTGTAACCTTCCATCCTCATCGTGTCTTTTACTGTCTGAAATGACGGCTTCATCCTCTAATCCACCGGATTTTTGTTTCCCCACTGAAGCTTGGCAGCACTTTGTTTTCCTCCAGGAATGCCACAATTTCCAAAACAATTCAGTCTGAGTCAGCAAAGCGTGTTCATAGCCTTCAACAGCTCTTTGAAAACCCTCCTTTCAACTTCTTTTTACTGTGATTTGAAACAGGGAAGGCACCCTGTCTTTTGGATAAACTCTGGCTCCCCTTTGGATGCTTTTAGCGAACAGAAAGTACTTACTTTACGCACTCAAAGAAGAGCAGTGGTTGTCATTTGGAGGTGCTGTCCTCCTGTCTTAAAAGTTGCACAGACTGCATGGGGATTTCATGTGCCCTCTGTCTGCTCCCTGAACCCTAAAATCCAGGCTTTCTGCTTTTGGTTAGGCAGGAATGCGAACTCGCCTTCGCTTTGTCCAGATCCTCTGCCCAAAAAACTCTTCAACCCCCTCCATCTCCTCCTGCAGCCCAGTGACTCCTGGAGCAGAAAAGCCATTAAATCAGTTGAGCTTGGTTTAGCCCACATGAGCAAATAAGCTACTGTTTGCATGCTGTTCCAAAATGTTTGCATTAACTTGAGACTGGATGCAAGTTTGCTCAAGTTAAACAGGTTGTTTGGTGATAAGCACCTTCTTTTTGTGTACCTTTTTGTGTTTATGTACAGCAGCAAGGGCATTTAAGTGTGGTCATAATGGGGGCTGTAAAGTGTCTGTCTACTGTGGGAGGAGAGACGGGTCTTTAACCTTTTCCTTAAAGGCCTGCACCTTTTGGAAACCTTTCATGGGGACTTTAATAGAGGATCCACCCTCTTTGGAGCAGTAACACCTGCTGTTTGGACTTCATGTTACACTGAACTAAAGCTAAGAATCAAAACTTCTGACTCACACTTTAATAAATTAAACATCAGGAATATAAACAAACCAACCAAACTGTGATGATTCAGAGAATTTCAGTAAACTTGCAGTTTGTATTCTGCAGTATTTTAACTTTGTATGGTGGTCTGACCTTCACACTCAATAACAGAGTAGAAAGTACCCCTGTATAGTCTCATTGATGAAGGAATCAGTGCACATGTTATTCCTTTTCTAAAATGCTAACTATATCTGTCACCGTATCTGCATTTGCTGACATTTTCCTCCATAATCTGCTGCAGACTCAACATTCCCTCATAGCTCATACCCCATTCAAACAGGGGCGTATCAAGAGGTCTTTAGGGGTGCCCACACTCATCCATGAGTAGGATTTTCCTTGTAAGAGATGGGATGTGTTGCAACAGGCTGTGCGATGTTTTCTTTGCAATTAAATGTGGCACTTTTTCCTTTTCTGGTACTTTTAAATTGAGAACAAATACGTCACACATCTATTTCACAAGACGGGTACACAGGAGAGGAATCAGGCCAAGGAAAAGGGCAAGGACACTCCTACACACTGACTAAAAAGTAGCCAGCAGATACATTTTTGATGTGAATTTGCTTGCAAGCTTTTAAGTTTTAACTCTGGACAAAGATCTTTGCTTTGAATCATGTAAGAATCAAGCTAACAAGATGTATTTGTTCCTTTTTCTATGGTTGAATCTTACAACACTGAGGCAGGAGATTACCAGTGCTGTCAGAAATTACAGAACTACAGTGTCAGGCAGATTGATTTGATGTGATTGGATTTACTGTTAAATGAGTCCAGTTTCTTAACACAGCCAGGTGATTAAGACAGCTAGGTAATTTTAGTTAAACTACTAAATAAGGGGGGGAAATATCGTGTGCCAGTTGTCTGAGTTTGGCCACCCAACTTGCAGAAAAGTCCCCCTAAAATCTGGACACACCCCTGTGCTTGAAAACACTTAGAAGTAGCTTCATAAAGCAAGCACACACTTGTTCCTCCTTGATTACAGGACGTTGTTTTAATGTCAAGTTTTCATAACTCTTAAGTTCGAGGGTGTGTTTTTCATACTAAGGTATCTGTTTGTTAAAGATTTAAGAGGTAGAGCCTCAGAGGTCCAGTAAAGAAAGCCCTCCAGCTTCTTGTTTTGGCAGTCCAGTTTTTGATTTCACTTTTATGCAGATGAGTTCCCCATTAGTGGTCAGACTGCGGAGGATTTATGACAGCAATACTTTTCATTTCTGGAAAGATGCTTTCTGGTCAGCGTGCTGCAGTTTGCATAACGGGTCGTGTCCTCAAAGCTTCAGAATATCACATCACAAAGACTTTCAATAGAGGAAACATGAAGCAGTCACAACTGGGTCAGATGATGTTTAAAGAGACATTTAGCCTTTTTGAATGTGAGCAGGGCTTTAATTTTTAAAGCCTTGGTAGGAACAAGCTGCTGCAGCATGTGGGGAAGCCTGCTTGTTGGTTTGTTTGTGTTTCAAAGTGTTTCTTCCATGTTTGGGTGCTCTACACCTCTGCTTTAACACCCACAGTAGAGCCTATAGGTGGGGTTTGTAATTGTATGTTGGGGTAAAACAGATGTCACCTCCCAGCTGTGCTTGTTCCTGTCTCAGGGCTTCTCAGGGTCTCTAAGTCGGCTCTTTTTTCCCCCCATCATCAAGAATCAGTCACTTGTGTTTTAAACCCCTTCAAGAGTAAATGTCTGACTTTCTTTCAGATGGGAGAAAATTCTCCAGGCCCATAATTTCCTCGTCTGGATCTAGCCAGGAGGCAGACTTCCAGCATGTTATCATAGTTTTGGTTAAGTTTGAGCCTCTGAACTTTCACCATGACGGCTCTGGTTTTAGGGAGAACATTTTTCTGGTCAGGCTCGGGCAAGTCAGCCTCACCAAAAAACGTCAGAAGATGCCAGTTTGGAGAGAAGGAATGGATGAGTAACCTGGCGAGGGAGGGCCGGACAGTAATGCACTGATCTGAGGAGACATGCCTAAAGATGCTTGTAATGGCGTAAGCCTTTCTCTGATGAAATGACTCATGAAATTCTGGTAATCTTCTGTGTTACACCCTTTTTTTGAAAGATGAAATTTAAGAGAAGATATGTCCAAGAAGTCGTGGTGTTTCTCCAGGAGTTAGTTGGAAGTTTGGTGTTTGAGAAATCAAGTTGTATGAGTTAAAATGTGTTTCTTTCTCAATGTAGAGCTTCAATCTAACAAATGAGATACTTCATGTTGTCTGACAGAGTTCATTTGGATCAGACTCCAAAGAGCAGTGACTTAAATCAGCTACTTAAGTGAACAAATGTCCACTTCTGTCCTTTCCTCATGTCACAGCCCCGTCAGATTATCAAATAGTGGTTTTAAAGTATTTAAAGGGATAATTCCTGGCAAGGTGGCAGGAAATAAATTCATAAGCCCCATTGACTCCTTCTGGTATCATAATTCCTGCGATCCAAAGCCGCAGCAGGTCTCCTCACAGCTAGCTGCGACTTGTCGGCTGAGGCTTTTTGATGTTTGATTAAGCAGCTCGGGCTCTGAATAGCGGGGAGGTGTGAAGAATGAAGGGGGACAAAACTGTCACCAAGGGCTACCCGGCTACAGCAGGTCTGAATCACAGAGAGAGCGCCGTGGAGAGACCTGAGACCTGAGTCTGATTAAAACAAAGAATGTGGCTGTTTATTTGTCTGACCCTGGAGTCGAGGTAACAGATTTTATCTTGCATTCTTTGATGGTTGTGTAGAAAGGTAAACCTGCGTGTGCATGCTGTGTTTCCTATGAGAAGACTTTATGTGAAGGTGTCAAAAAAGGAGATACATTGCCTAGTTTTGCAGCAATTAATCATTTAGTCTTCAAACTGGAATCACAGATCAGTTTTTCATGTCTTTGTTTTTGTCCTTGATCCCCTTCTTCACGTTTTATCTCAGCCTGTTGACACTGTGGCAAAAATGTTGTCCCATCTTTGGCTTGTGTCCGGGTCGAGGTCTCCTCTCGACCTGATTCTGCAGAACCATCCCCTCCCTAAACATGCTCCCTGATTTAATGAGGATATTTGGATGCTGTTGCCTTGTAGGAATGACTCAAATGATGATTAAGGTGTTGTTAGTTCTGTATTGGCTGACTCGTTAATGCATCAACTAAATGTTAAGTTGTTTTCCTGCTTCCCGGATTATCCCTGTTTTGACCGTAAATGATGGAAAGAGTTTTGTTTAGTTTGTCTTTCGACTCTGTAGAGCTGAAACCTCAAGAAAAACAGGAACAGTAAAACTGTGCAGAAGGCCATGTGTTTGCAATACGGTGGTTGGTCAGTGAACTATAAAAAGCAAAAAGCAAAACAAAAACAAGTATAATAGGATTTAACTTTTCCGTCTCCTCTCTTTTTTTTTTATTTTCCTTTTTTTCCAGAGCTGGTTTAGCTCCCCGGTCACCTCGGCACCATGAGCTGGAGCTTCCTCACTCGCCTCCTGGACGAGATCTCCAACCACTCCACGTTTGTGGGGAAGGTCTGGCTGACAGTGCTCATCATCTTCCGCATCGTGCTCACGGCGGTCGGCGGTGAGACGATCTACTACGATGAGCAGAGTAAATTTGTGTGCAACACGCAGCAGCCTGGGTGTGAGAACGTGTGCTACGACGCCTTTGCACCGCTGTCACACGTACGATTCTGGATCTTCCAGGTGAGATGAAAGACAGATTCTTACTCCTGCATCTTCACATCATCATGACCCTGAGAGTTTAAGCCAACATGCTCTTGTTTCTTCCAGGTGATCATGATCACAACCCCCACCATCATGTATCTGGGCTTTGCCATGCACAAGATCGCCAGGAGTGAAGACAGCGAGTACAGGCCGGCCCGGAAACAGAAGAAGAGGATGCCCATCGTCAGCAGGGGGGCGGTCAGAGACTACGAGGAGGCAGAGGACAATGGAGAGGAAGACCCCATGATTGCGGAGGAGATTGAGCCAGAGAAGGCTGACAAGGCAGAAAAAAGTAAGAAGAAGAAGGAGAGATGAGCAGCTCAGTAATGTTTGTTTTTGTTCACATAACTCAGATTATAATCTGTTTTCTTTCTGAAGGCTCAGAGAAGAAACACGACGGTCGCCGGCGGATCCTGCGAGACGGCCTCATGAAGGTCTACGTGTGCCAGCTGATGTGGCGCTCTGCCTTCGAGGTCGCCTTCCTCTTCGGCCAGTACGTCCTCTACGGCTTCGAGGTGATCCCATCCTACGTCTGCACCCGCTCGCCGTGCCCGCACACAGTCGACTGCTTCGTGTCCCGCCCCACCGAGAAGACCATCTTCCTCCTGGTGATGTACGTCGTGTCCTTCCTCTGCCTCCTCCTCACCGTCTTCGAAATCATCCACCTGGGGATCGGCGGCGTCAGGGACACCTTCCGCAGGAGAGCCACTCTGACTTCACGTGTCCCTCGTCCCTCATCGTCACGCTCCATCCCCACCGCTCCGCCCGGGTACCACGCCACCATGAAGAAGGAGAAGCTGAAAGGGGACTTGCCGATGGGAGACTCGGGGAGGGAGAGCTTCGGGGACGAGGCGCAGTCGTCCAGGGAGCTGGATCGGTTGAGGAGGCACCTGAAGCTGGCCCAGCAGCACCTGGACCTGGCCTACCAGGCGGATGAAGGAAGCCCTTCAAGAAGCAGCAGCCCTGAGGTTAACACGGCTGCAGAGACAGCCGCCGAGCAGAACCGCCTCAACTTCGCCCAGGAGAAGCAGGGAGAGACCAGTGAGAAAGGTACGAGTACGACCCTCACTGCTAAACTACTTAAGAGGGTTTATTTTATGTCACCTTCTCACCTTTAAAGGAGTTCTTGTTCAAAATATTGAAGTGATTGAACCTCAAAGTAGACCTCTTTCTGGATTGAACTTGTATTTAACATTAAACAAGCTGCAAAGTTGAGATTTCTTCCTTTTTTGACATCTTTGAAAGCTGAAAATGAAACAATCAGACTCTTAGAATGAGCTTTTAAAGACCCTGTAAGCTGCTCAGACTCAAATCTAACACTAGATTTGTTTGGAGGAAACATCTGGAAGACAAAATATTGCCAACCTATAAAAATACTTCTTCCATAAGTCATGTTTTGCAACTTGCAGTGAACCCACTAACATCATATACAATTAAGTTTCATCTGATTTCTGTAACAGAGTAATCCACAAATGCCCCGGAGAATTTCACAGTGCTTAACTTTACTGCTGGAAGTTGATTTTGTTCCAGCCACCGGTTTTTAAACTAACGCTCCTTTAATGCAGCACATCTCCACAGATCTCCACAAATGACACGTCTCTATGAACCAGTGATGGAGTCAGTTTCCATGGATGGACTTGTAGCTCCTGGCCTGACCTCAAGTCAGCAGAGCGTCATGGAACAACCCTTTTTAAAGATGAGGTTTTTAAGTGAGCAAACGTGCTGAATATCCCTCTTGTTTTGTTCTTCCTCCCCCAGGAATACATGCCTGAGCGTGCTTCCTGCCTCAAACGTCTGCGCCTCCATTCCTACTGGCCTTAAACACATGGGGGAAGCACATATGGGAGTGCAGTCAGACCACTGAGGGAGACCAAAATCGTGTGTGTGTATGTGTGTGTATGTATGTGTGTGTGTGTGGTTGAGAGAAATGTGCCTTTCAGTATTAGGGGTCAGGTTGAAAGCTGACCAAGGTTCATCTCCACGACTGTAAACTTGAAAGCCCGCCACATCTCCAGTTTCTACTTGCCGAGCGACCGAGCGACCGAGCGACCGACGTCCAAAACCCTTCGACGGTGCCTTCAGCTCAAACTTTTCTACACCCTGTTTTTTTTATTTTCCCTGTACGCCCACTCTGCTTTTGTGGCCATGCCGTAATAATCCTCCATTTCAGACCTTCGCTTGGATTATGGAAAGCTTTAAACTCCTCCGGCCAAGTCTACTTTTGTTGTCTTCCTTCAAAAGAGTGGCTCTCTGTTTATAAAATGTCCCTGCATGTTGGCTGCACAGAGGATCTCCAACAACACAGCCCGGGGTGATGTCGTGTCTGGAGCACGTGCAGTAGATTTTTTTTTTTTCCATTGGCTGCAGCTTAACCTGTGCTAGATTGGTTCATCTTTCATGTTTCAGTAAAACAGATCTGATACTAGGGATTACCTGTGTTTTAAGAGCGAGACACCACACCTTTCAGAAATATTTGACAGATTTTGTAGCCTGTATGTTCGCTCAAATCGGCCAAAATGTTTACCTGGGAAATGCTTGAATTCTTTATTGACCGGAAATGTTCCAAGAGGTTTCCAAGAATCAACTTTTTTGGTACAATTAATTCATTATTTACCTTTTTTTTTATTTGACCAAAGCTCTTGATTTCTTTCCTTTTGTCTAGATTAGAAGGAAGAGTTGGCATCTTGAACGCCACCTGTTTCACATGACTGCTGAAAAATAGGCTCTTGGATGTTAGACAATCCTTTTTTTCCTTTCCCTGATTAATGTACAAAACAAATGATTCATAATGTTAGTGCAGAAAGTTTAAAAAATATCACTTTTTCTTTTTGGAGAAACAGCTGAAAACATCTGTCTCCTGGGCGACCGTCAACAAAGACATTCCATCCTTGTCTTTCTGAATTTACATATTTCTCCAGTGAGACATATTTTCCATCCTTGACGTGCGCCACTGCCCCTCTCCGCTGTGCTGAAACATGGGTGCTGCAGCTTTCATGCATCCGGGGGGAAAACAAAAAGAAACACACACACACAACCCAGCTGAGGAGAGGAGGAGAGGATGACAGGTTGGCTGCTGACGCACAGCCCGGCGCCATGTAAACACACACACACAATCTCCATTCATCATGAGACTTTTGATCAAGCGCTCTCCGTGTTCAGTGTACTTTGGTTTTATGATCTTTGGCTGGAATAATGAAACTGCAGATCGCCAAAGAGCTGTTTGATGCTGTATTTTTGTAATCATCTCAATTTCATGTTTGCTACTTCATGCAAGGTACGACGTTCCATTTTGAATATGGTACTTTTTTCAATGCTTTTTTTGTTCTATTGTAAGTTTTGTAGTTTTTGTAACTGTAGAGATTATTTTGTCTTCAGAGTAAATAAATATATTTGAACGTTATGAGTTGGGCGTCAGACTTATCTTTGTCTGTGGGAGAGTTTCTGCAGAAAACAACCTGCAGTCTCTGGGAAGAGGCATGCTTTTAGATCATAGTTCACATCTGTTTGACTGTCAATTAATGCTAATACTGCATTGATCACATCTTAAATAGCTTCCAGAAACTAAGGGGAATTAAATCAGTATATAACTTCACAACTTTAAAGTGTATAGATTAGGAAAAACCTTTTATTTCACTTGAACAAAACACTAAAAACTGAAATATTGAATAAGACAAAACCTCATATACAAACCTGTGATTTAATTGCATGATAGTATCCTCAGTAACAGCAGATTTCAGACAGTTTTAAAGGTATTCATGGAAAGAAGCTCCTCCAAAAGTAAGCCTATACTGCCCTCTAGTGGTGATAAGCTATAACACAGGCAAGGCAAGAAACTGCAGATCTTCAGGTGTTTTATTTCCACATGGCAGCTAAATAAAAGTGACACAAACATGCAGGAGATAAGAAAGGGAACTGTAGTTTGAAGCAGAGGTTTAAAGGGTCAGTTCACCCAAATTGCAACACATTTTTTAACTTGCAGAGAAAGGAATTTGATTGAATGTGCATGGATTTGGAGGTAATGCTCAGGTTTAAGCTAATTAAAGCATTTAAAATGTCAAATGGATTAATCAAGACGTAAATAAGAACTGGCCCTTTAATGTGTAGTCTTCAAATACAAGTGCACTCTTCAGGTATGATGTTAGGCAGGGTCTCGTACTTGAACGAGTACCCTCCATCAGACGTCGTGGTGATCCTCAGCGACCTCATCGACCCCGGCGTCGGAGCGCAGCACTGCGTGATCCCCAGCATGGCGCTGGTCCGATCCCAGGCCGAGCAGTTCCCGCTGCAGTAGTAGAACGTCAGCACCTTGGGGTGGATGATCCAGTTGTCCCAGCCCAGCTCCTCAAAGCTGATCTGGATCTCTTCTCGGTGGCAGTCGCTGTGCCGGGGTCTCTCCTGGGAGGGCCGCTGGAGGAGGTCGATGGCGGAGGGAGACCAGGGGATGGTTACAGGGGCCTGACGGGGGGATCGAACAGGACCACGAGGCTGAATGTGGAGGTGGAGGAACGGCATCTTGTCTGGTTTGTCCGCATGGCACTCACAAGCCGGGCAGTGCACCTGGAGCAGGATCGGACCCTCAGACACAAACGCCAGCAGCTTCTGATTGAGGTCAAAGGTGAGCCATCCATCAGAGCTCGTCAGGGATGCAGACTCTGCAGCTTGAAGGAGCTGCTGAGCTGAAGTGAGGATGAAGAGCTGGGCGGAGGTGTTGGTTAAAGATTCTTCTCCTGCGTAGAACCAGAAGTAGGCTGATGTGAGCCGGGTCTCATGGTTGTTCACTGAGGGTTTGAAGTAGTAGGTAAATTGGCTGTTGGGGGTGTCTGCAGGCTCTGAGTCGGACGGGGAACAGGAGTCTGCAAGAGTGAGATTAGATCTTCATGGGCATGAAACATTTTTACATTTTGTCCACAGGGGGGCGCCAATACCCCATCAAACTGAAAGTCCCTCACAGGAGCTTTAACATGAGGAACAAAACAGGAGTAAAATCATCACAATGATATTATTTACACAGGAGGGTGTTTAAATTCCTCTCTTAGGCAGCTGGTATCACTGAAATAATCCACATTTAGGGTCTTCAATGAGTCCATACACTTCAGGGACAACTTACTTGATGCATTTTTACTGCAAAAGTTTGTTTACTCTCCCATCTTTTTAATTTGTTGCTATGAATCAGATTCTAAATAATCTTGAGATCTTACCTGAAGTTGGGAAGACAATAACCTGAGTGGTATCCTGGCTGGGGCTGGTTTGCTGGTTGACCCGCACTCTTGAAGTCCTGCTAACCCTCGGGGCACTCAGGGGTGCTTGCCTTGCCTCTTGCTCCACTGTACCCCCATCTGGACCTTGCATTGTTGTCTGAGGAGGCTCCTCTAAATCCAGGCCCTGCAGAACCCGCTCTCTGAACCAGGACAACACCGCCTCCCTGGACAGCTCATCTCCTCTGCAAGCTTGTGTCAGAAAGAGGATCCACAGAGGGGCCAGGATATAGACTTTGCAGGACACCATGTCTGTACAGTACTATAGCTCCAGTAAACTGATTCTCTGCTGTGGCTTTCTTTATTCTCACACATATCTGTGTAACTGTGCAGCTATCTGAGTCCGCCTGAAGTCTGCAGGCAAAGTATTTTGTTGCCAACACACAAAGAGGAGATAGCAAAGAGCGACCTTGAGAGTTTTTGTGGCAGCTTCACACAATATGAAGTTTTAAAGGCCAATATATTTATTCTCTAACATTAATTAAAGTTTTACTGCATAATCTGCATTAATGTAGTTTGTTTTGTAATCATCTGCAGGATAATACACCATATCAAACACACACCTGTTCTCTCACTACATACAAAGCCTGTGTCTACTGTACCTCTCTGTGCTGTCTTTATCTCAGTCCTTGAGTCCGCCTTGGAGAAATTGTTTTTAATAATGTGTGCATCTACAAGGACACAGCATACCAAAGACCTCATTTGTAACACATAAATTCAGTTTGAAACAAATAAAACAGTAAAATAAATTATGCTTTGTTTTAATAAAAATGTTCTTAATAGTTTGGCTGTATCCAGAGCTTTAAAACACTCATTAAATTGAGTTTGTATTGTTTTAATTGCTTTTTTTCCTTTCAAATTAGGTTGAATTTAAGTCCTGACTTTTGAATTGTTGGTAAACAGCGACCCCATGTGGCCAGAAGTGGGAACTGCAGGCTGGTGGCAGATATATCATTTTACGCCATTTTTTTTATTTTTTTATAATCATAATATTCATAATATATCACTGATCAAGAGAAGGAGCTTAAACATACAGTTATATTATTAATTTCAATTTATTTCCTCCTGTTTTATGGTTCCGTTGTTATTTCGCCCGGCAGTCTTTCATCGATGGACAGGAAGTAGAGCTTGGAAGATAACCGTCAATGTTTCCTGGTAAAGTCACACACTTTTACCATTTTCTCTTAATTACAGTCACATTTATTTTCTAAATTTAACATTTCTGGTTGTTAACTAAATATTTTATCTTCATGTTGTCTCGATAGCTAGCTCTGGTATGTAATCAATAAGAAAACACGTCCGGAAAACTTAACTTAATTAAATTAAGTAAATATATCAATACCGATCATACAGATCATACATCATAAGATCGATACAATTATTCTAAATTATTTGAATTCAAAACAATGAACAGAAAAGTCACTGTTGTATTTTTAAAGTAAGAATTAACTGAATATTTATGAGTAGTGTTGTTTTTTTATGGTGTAATACTTGTGTTCAACCACCAGAGGGCGACATTACACTGCTTTATGCATTTTATGAGTGTTTCAGGCACTTTCCAGGACTTTGACCAGAAGGAGCACAGTGGTAGAAAACAGTGACTAAAACACAGTTTTCAGACATAAAAAGACTTAAAATAGTAATTTAAATGTATTTAGTTTATACTATAGCCTGCTTGATTGATTTAAGCTTCATGCACAGTGCAAAATAACCCCTTATTTACATGCTTTTCTTTGCTAAAGGGGCATTTCACAAATTTAAAATTAACAAAATTGAAAGGTAATACTTTGAGTATGAAAGAAAACTTTGTAGGAAGAAAAATGACTTAATAGAGATGTCAAATCACATGTTTTTTGTCTTCTTTCAGGTTGGGAAGTGAAGGATGAAGGATGAGATGTTGCCTTTAGGGATCTGAAGAGATTAATCTAAGTTTTGCATTTGTTTACCTCCTAAATTAAGACCTTTAAAATGTTCCAGTCATTCATTAAAGGACATATGGACCAAAAGGGAGTGTGAATAAAAAATACAATTCATTTTAATGATATGAAAAGTTAATATCTTGTCCCCACAATAAAAGAAAACACTCTTTTGGACTTCAGGTGATCCGTACTGATGCTCACTCGTATACATTACATTGTTTTGTTATATCACTGCCCCACAGTCGCATGAATCACTTGGTCCCCACTTTATTCTTAGCCTTTCTTTTAATAGCACCTCCAACTGTCACAAGCATGCTGTCTCTGCCCGTCTCACACACTCTCAGACACACACACACACACACATCTTGGTTGATAACATTATCTAAAGGGCTTGGAGTGTGGGAGCTTGTGTGTGTGTCTGTGTCTCTCTCTGTGTGTGTGTGTGCAGGTCAAACATGGCAGCTCAAGAAATGTGACCTATCCGTGGTGGTGCAGCTGTCGTGTCCAACCTGAGGGAGTTGGGGGTGAGGCGGTGAGATGGGAGAGAGAGAGAGGGAGACGGATAATATGAGCTGGTTAAAGCCCTGACAAGCTGGAAGAGGTGAAAGTGTGTTTCTGTAAATGTAGTCAAAGTTAGTGAAGACATGCAGAGCAGGAGGCCTGAGTGCTTTGACATTTAGAATAAAGGATCCGTCCTCTTCTCTTCAGCCGAGGTTTCTCCAGGGTCAAAGCTGCTGGGAGGGACCACGGCCATGGCTGCTAATGCTACATGATCTCGGGTGGACTTACACCTCCAGCCTGAGCTCGCTAAAGGACACGGAGAGACAAATGATTTGAGATGAGACATTTTGCTGGATGGATCCGGTTACCTTCACTTGGACTTTGCGGGGATGTCCAAAGGGATTCTTTTGGGCTGTGGAGGCAGGAGTGAGGTAAGCTGGATTTCTTGGTATTATCCAGGAAAGTCTATTTATAGAAACTCTCCAGATCAGCATATTAGTGAAATGTTAATTAGCATATGAAAGAAATCTGATGCTGGTGCTTTCTTTGATCCTGGTTGAATAGTTCCCCTTTAATATCACATGAAAGCTCTCATTGGAGTCCAGTAAACTCCTCAGTGTTTGAAAGTGACCGGTAAGGGTTTCATCTGATGTTTTCTGCACAGAGACAAACCAGAGTCATCTTCATTTCATTCACTTTCCCTGAAGATGGAAAACCAGGTGTCAAAGTGAGTCATTTCAGGAGACTAGGCCTTCAGTGTCAGACTCCTCTCATAGGGACAAACTACCTCACCTCTCACTCAGAGGTTTGTAACTTAAAATGACATTACATGATTCACAAGCAGCTGTCAGTGTGTGAGGTAAAAACATACAGCAAGGCCACTATGAGACAGCTTCATCTGTCTGTGTGAGACAGACGAGGCCTGTGTCAGAGATGAAGGACGACAAAGTAGTGTTCATAAATTTTAAGGTGCTCAAAAGAGACAGATTTGAAAACAGGAGAGTTAACTTCACTTATGTTCCCTTACTATAGGCTGAGCTCAACCCTGCAAAGTCAGGAGCCTACACTTCCCATAATGCAACCTGATTGCAACTGTAGTCAAAGAGCACCACCCGTTCTTTTCAATGCCTTCTCAAATATGTAAGTGAAGCACCAACTTAAACTCACCTAACTTATCAAATCCTCCTACTAGTGAGCAAAGTGAGCAACCCCCCTAGTACCTGCCTGACTTAACTCAAGCCTGAATGTCTTCTGAGGCGTGCCGGGCTCCAGGCAAGCTGTGGTTCCTCTCAGTCATAAGACCAAGGACCTGAGCCCAGTTTTCCCCCAACAAGAAAGACTAAATAACAAACAAAGAACAACGTAGAGGGAAACAATAACTAAACTCTAATCCCAGCCGAGCCCCCAACATGTGACGACCCTGGCTCAGGGGAGGCAACATAGAGGAGTCATGAGTCAAGTCTATAACCAAATATTTATTACAGAAACGAATACAAACAAAACAACAACAGAGGAAGAGTAATAGCTGCTGATCTTGGCTATGAGAGAGAGAGTGGGAGGGGCTTGTCAGAGGCTTTTGTAGCCAGCTCACAGGTGTCAAGGATCAGTATCTGAGCAGGTAAGGAGGGTAGAAGGTGCCTCAAGGAAAAATTCACAGGACAGCTGTCTCATCATGAAAGTTTCAGTCTGGGTTTGTCTGAAAAGATTAAGTGTGATGTAATGTTTTATGAGAAGCACACTCAGTCACACACACGGTCTAAAGATAACTCTGATGTCACCCTGATGGAGTCTCTCTTGTCCTTACAGTCCTCATTGTGAAGGCTAAGGTCGAGGTCGAGCTCAGAGGCGTCTGAACCGATGGAGTCTTTCAATAACCGCTGATCCCAAAATCAATTACCAGAGAGGACAGCCCTGAAACAAATCAACATGTCAGACCGCCCTGCATCCAGTCCTAGTGCCAGCAGCACTAATCCAAAGAGGCCCAGAGTCTCCAAGAACCCGGGCGCTGATGGTACAGAACCAGCACCACCAGCTTTCATCCGTAAACTCCGTAAAGCAGCGGTGGGGACCGGCTGTGACATCCGACTGAGGGTATCTGTTTCGGGGTTTCCGAAACCTTCTCTGAGCTGGTTCCACAACGATGAGCTTCTACCTCCTTCTGAAAACCAGGACTCCGGGGGTCTCTGGATACGGGACTGCCGCACGAGTGACGCTGGCCTGTACGCTTGCGTGGCGACCAATGAGCTGGGAGAGGCGAGATGCAGCGCTGTGTTGGCCATTATGGACCTGGGTGAAGGTAAACACATGACAACACATCAACCTGACCTCACACTGTCTTGGTGAACGCTCCTCCATGAAACCTGAACATATTTGGACTTAAGATTCAAAACTGTGAAGCTAAAGTCTCCTTTAATTAATATGCATCCTTGAAACATTACCTCAGGTCATGGAGAGTGCACTCAGACTAAACAATGCAGATCCAGCCGTGTGTGTTTTAATCATCAGACAGTAACCCCGGCCTTCCTCGTCTGCAGAGCAGCAACAGGAGACTCTTAAAATGAGCTCCTGAATGTAAATGGAGTCCAGGCTTTGTTGCACCTGCTGTCTCCTCATTCGCTGCACGGCTGAACTTGGGAGTCGCTTGTTGTGTTTACTGAGTGCATTCTTACTCTGCAGATATTTAGCATCTGGTGCGTTTCAGGAAACTTAAATTAGTCGCCCTCAAGACTAAACAAATCATTAGACGGTCTGCAAGGGTGGAGATCACTCAGTATCAGCTGCTACTGTTTGTTGTAACGATAATACAGCTATTTAAAAAGCTAGAGATGTCCTGATGTACAGTAGAGCTTCTCTGGCATCACATCTCAAAGATTGGAGGACTTGTTGGGACAGTTCCTCTCGGTGTGGTCGAACTGTCAACGTAAGTCTTCACCTGAGACATAAATCATCTCTTTGAAATGCTTTAGCAGCAGTCCCATCTGTTCCATCTTCCAAATCATCCTCACACGTCTCCCAGACTGTAAGCACATCAATCACCTCATTGAGATTACAGCATCAGTGTAGCTCATTAAGAGTCCCGGCCCCGCCTCCTGATGTTTCTCTTTCCTGTATGTGTCTCATGTTTGAGAGTAATCATCATCTGCAGCAGGTTTTATAAACACAACTCGTGTTTTGAAATGATCCATAACAAAGAGTGCAACCTGCAGCTCATAACTTTAAGAAGAGCCGTGTTAGAGCTTCTTATTTAACCCCTGACACCTCAATCCTGTCTCTCTGATCCCCTGCAGAGAACGTCAGGTGCTGCAGGACAGATGTGCTGCAGTCTTTGTGTTGTAAACCCTGTATTCAGTGCAGGTAATGACCGAACAAACCAACCTCAGATTGCATGAATGATTCTTTTCTACTTTCTTAATACCAGGCAGAAACACATCTTCAAACTATTCAGTCATCACAATTTGAGTTATAGATACCCCTGACCTGTTTGCATCACCTCTTTGATTGACAGAGGCCCCCCGTGTGTAAAATATAGAATACAATTTCCAGTGAGATCATCGCCGCGTCGGTCTGATCGGAGTTGTTGCCTTGGCCTGGGGTAGAAAGGCGACGGTTGAGCTCACATGTCACCAGCTCTCACACTATGAGCTGGCAGGCTCGGTCCAGCTGGCGTATCACTCAGCACCCCTCGGTCTCACTCGCCCGGGTTTCAACTCCAAACTTTTGATCCCCATGAATTATTCCTGCCATCTTACTTCCCTTTTCCTCTGAAGCAAACAAGGCTTTAAGCAACAAGATGAATCATTTCTACTAGTTATGATCAATACCTGCAGCTTCGTTTGAGGTTTTTAATTGTCTTAACTTTCACTGAGATGAAAAGGCTTCAGATGTGTAATCAAAGAACACTGATAGCTGACATTTTGCTACTTCCAACTTTGCAACACTCGTCACTACGCTGCAGAAACTCCAAACCAAGCAAGTGTCTTTTTCCAGGTGTTAAAAGCAAAAGTAAGACTTGAGTTTCTTTGAGAGATGTGATCTAATACGAGACATGTCATTGTCAGTATTCACTCTGCTCCTTCGCCCTTGCCTTTGTCGTCCGTCTCTCTCTCTCTGTCTCTCAGCGCCCTGAGCTCGGACTCGTGTCACATTGAAGTCCCAGAAATGAAGAGCGGGGGACTTGACTTGGATTTGACTGCTGGGAGATTTTGGCTTGCATCAGACTTGACCCTGCAAGGGCCTGACCTAGATGCAAAAACTTCCAAGTTAAGCTCTGATAAAAACCCTGCAACAACTCAAACCTCTGATGGAAGCCAGAGATTGTTCAAGTACTCTATTAACACAGCTTTAAAGGGGAAACAGACGAATATCAAGTCACTTTTGATTGATACTATCTGTAAAGAAGGCTTGTCTTGACTTCCTGTAACAGAAACGACCTCCATCTTTCTTTTCTGGCCTGAAATCCTGCTGGATTGTTTCAGATATTCATGTCAGAGATACAGCAAACTAACATGTTTGCTTTAACCACCATGTCCTGGTTCCTTTCCATTTCCCCCTCTCTCTCCCTCCCTCTCCCTCTCTCTCCCTGTGGTTATTTATGGCGCGGTATGTGTCGTGCTGGCCACAGGGCTCGTGCTCTAGTGATGTGTGGATGCCGCCGGCCCCCTTCTCCGATTGCACCAGCAGACATCACAGATAATTATAGCATCGCCACGGTCAAGACGCGGCGCTGTCACACTCAATCACGGTCAGCGTGATGAAAGAGACACAGGACGGGAGGGGAGGGGAGGGAGGGCGTGGGCTGTGAATGTGCATTACTGTGGGTATCTGTTAGTGTGTGTGTTCACGTGTGTGTGTGTGTGTGTAGAGTTTTAATGGCTGCTTTTGAGCCGTGAGTCAGGCTGACATCCAGTTCTGCCACTTTAAGATTTCACCTCCAGAGATGAGACCAACCAGAAACCAGGGTAGTGCTGTGTCACAAGTCTAGACCACCTTCTTGACGTCACCCTGAGTACCGGCTTTGATTAACACGCCGTCAGGATATAAAGGGCGGAGGAGCGGTTTGATGGAGGCTCTTAGAAAGTGACACATCACTCACCTGTGGTATTTTTAAGCTGCTTTTATAATACAATGATTGTTGTATTGTGACGCAGGAGCTGGAGCCGCACAGACCGCACCTGCAGTTAGTCATGAAGTAACATTTTAGATGTTGCACCTTTTGCAGGAGTCGATTTCAACCTGGGGATGCAGAGCGGGTATTGACAGGAGAGGAGGATGCATGAGTTCTGGGAGGAAGGTTTGCATGTAGAAGTTCTGGTTAGGATTGAATTATATGGAGGGAGGGTGTGCAGAAACCTGGTGCACTTTGTCTAATTGTAAAGTAGGGAGGAGGAGGATCAGTGTAAGGGAACAGGTGAAGCCCATTATAAACCCCAGGAAGTACCTAGTGAGGGTAGAGACAGGAGAAGGGTGCAGAAAATTAGAAAAGGGATGATTGAGGAGAGGGAAGGAGAACATACATCGCCATATTGATAATGATATTGTGTCTCAGCCCTCGTGATATTCTTATCCATGGGACAGTCTTAGTGAGCTTTAATCACGTTCATATTTAGACCACACAGAATTCCTCGTGTGCAGAACCTCAGCGTGAAGCCTTGTTTTCATCTCACCACACAGTCTCAAACTTTCTCCTCATCCCATCCAAGGCTCCTCTGTTATTTTCACCTCCAGCTCCAAGGTTTACGAGCACTACGTGTCTGAAATAGACGCCCCACACTCCACGCCGTCCCTGTAGCTGTCTCATTGTTCCATAATGTATGTGCGCTTGTATCATATCATTAATGCTGTATCACAACATGTCTGCCTTGTTCTAGAGTTTCAAAAAGTCCCCCCAGAGTGACCCACAGAGGACGGCAAAGGTTGTTGTGCAGCATGTGTTTAATCTCCTGCTATAACTAGGGGGGGGAGGCAGGCTCCTCTGAAAAGGGGGTGCAGAGGGAGAGTACAGTACGGCTGAAGGGGTTGTACTATGCAAGACTGGAAATAGACGGGTGAAGTTGGCAGGGAAAGTTAAGGAGGACTCGGGGAAGACAGGGGAGAGGGGAGGAAGGACAGACATGGGGTGAGTGAGGGAGGTAAAATGTTAAGGTCCAGCAGCCATCTTTGTCCGACCGATTCGTGCTTGACCAATCTGATAATTCATGCAGCATGAGACTGGAAGAGGAAGGCCTGTTGGAGTTGGTGTCACCTTGTTTTTAGTGTTGATGAAGAAGCCTGCTGGAGGAATCCTGTACGGCAGGGAGAAGTAGAAACCGGTTTGGTTCTCGAAGATGTATCGCAAGGAGCTGCTCGAAGCTCGGAAAGCTTTGAGGGGCGTCAGGGAAGGTGTGAGTGGGCCGAGAAGCAAGAAACAGAGAGGTGAGTGGGAGCAAACAAAACACGCTCCACAATAGCACACACGGGTTTGAGGGGAATTGTTTAAAGCAAGAGAAAGAGAGAAGGAGAGCAGATAGCAGTGTGGCAGGGAATTATAAAATGCAGACTCAACTGAGTGGAACAGCTGTAATGGAAATGAAAACAAGGTAATTCTCCAGAGGCTGCCATTGTGGCTGCTTAATTGGATTCATTTTGTCTCCTCTGTCGGCTTTGGCCTGCTGTAAAGCCTCTGTTATATTCAGGGATAATGCTTTCTACTGCAGGCTTTGCTTTTAAGTACAGTAATCTTGTTTGTAATAGTGCCGATATGGATATGTTTCCCCATAAACACTCAAATTATCCTCTACGTTTTGACTGGATCACATTTAAACTACTTGTTCTGACGTCACAACCTGTAAATCCAAGTGTCTTTTATGGATCTAATGCCGTCTTATCGACCCAGTCCTCCCCATCTGGCCTGGTCCTGCCTACATCTGCATTCTGGAGCAGAGATAATCCATACGTGCTTGATGATTTCACATTCTCCGCATATAACGTTCAATTGGATTAACAGTACAATACAATTAATGAGCGTGTCGATTCTCACGAGGCAGCTGAGGGCGAGTGGAAGGGTCAGCCCCGCGCTGTTTGGTCTGGCAAAGTGTGTGTTTGTGTTCCATCCCGCTGGAACACGGTCATTCACAGGAACCCTCAGGGATTTGGTCTTGGATTAGGTGGTAGGATCGGGTTGCAGCGTGGCTGTCAACATCGGGCACTGTCATTTGGGGTTTCCAAACCAGCTCGCCACACAGGCTGAATAGACATACCGCCATCGGTCACATTTGTATCAGGAAGGTGATGAAGACTCAGCCGTGGCGATATTACGCTACTTCTTTGTTTAGATGAATTGAACTTCAGGTTTTCATTACACTCAAAAATCCCAAACTGAACATTTAATTTTGAGGCACTAATTGAAGATGGAGTGAGAACTGAAGAGAAATCTGAAGTTTTAACAATTAGAGACAATTTCAGAGCCTGGATTTGCTCGTGTGCATATTAGAATCCAGTTTAATCAGGAGAGACACAATTTGAATATTAAAGGTTATTTATTACAACTGAATGAATGATGAAACTGAATTTGGCAGCTGAAGAAATCCCCCCTAGAGTCCAGACCCTGGTGGTGGTGGTTGATGAATCCTAGGAATTGAAGACTTGCAGAGACCAGGTGGAGATGTGGAGGTGGAGGGGTGTGCACCATCAATGCAAGAAGGAACTAGCAGGAGAGAGAGACACATTTAAAAAGACAGCAGAGAGTTGATAGACTGGGGATAAGTGCGTGCCACTGAGCTATTGGATGACAGCCACCGCTGATTAGCCAATGACAGCTCTGGAGCATGCAGCTGGAAGAGGGTGAGGAGAGTTAAACAAGTCTTCCTTTCTGAACTTTCACTAAAAGCTACATGTCTGTGGAAGCCTTAAGCACACATGCATCCAAACATCTTCTCTCTGTTGATCGAGGAGGTAACAACGCTGCTTTTCAACTTCAAGACGTGCAGTGACAAAAATCAGCTGACGCCAAGGGTGTTTTCACTGAACTGCATTGAGTTTGTTCAGAAAATAGGTGCAGCCAGTGAATGAAACGCTGTTAGTGGACACAGGCCCTTAGATGCACTTCTCTGACTGCACTGTTGCAGACTGTACTGGTTGTACCTGCAGCAGAAATGAGCCAACTAGATTTTGCATTGAATTGAAGAACCCTGGCAAAGTTGGGCTCAGAGTAAAACCTTACAGTGTTGTGCAGCTTCCACTTTGTGTTGGATTAATCTGGTTTTGGATCCTTGGTTGGAGGATGTTGAATAAAGCCTCTGTTGTCATCATCAGATGAACACACCTCCAAGAAATCCCTGAGAGATTACATTAATGCTGGATCTGTTGATCAATACACTGAGTTAACACAGAAGCTGACTTTGCATTTCATCCTTTAAGCTCAGACAGGGAGCAGATTTTTTATGAAGAGCAGCACCCCGCTGTTTCCCTGACTATGAATGTAAAGCACACCGACGTGATAAGGCAGCTCTGGGGTTTGATATGACATGACTTGTTCTTCTTGCGCTGAGAAGCAGATACAGTGTGATCACAGTGTGATGTAACAGCAGCTGAATCTGGATGCTGTTGCGGAGAGATTACAGCCGACTCGCTGCTGATAAAGCTGCACGCCTGGAAGGCATCCATCAGGCCTTCTGCTCCACAGAAAGAGGACTCTGTCACAAAATCAATGGATGTCCGTGAAGTCTGCTCGTTCTCTTGTAGTCTTAAGCTGATCAAACGGCAGCATGCTTTAAAAACGCACCTGTCCAAACCCTGAAGTGCTCCTTCTTTGTCTTTTTGTTTTGCATCTGCATCTTTACAGTAATCCTCCCAGAATGTCAGAGAACAGCAGATTCACAGGAAGACAAATGACATGCACCAAAAACAATCTAATAATCCTCCTCTAATGTCTGATGTTTCATGATAACTAAGCCAGAGAAAGGTCGAAGCCAAGTCCTTTCAGCTTTTAGTAATCATTGAAAAAACAACCTCATGAGAGATATTTCCAAGCAGCATGAAATGGACCTGGATGATGGTCCTGGAATCTTGTGTTATGATGAGCTTATCGATCCATGGCAGGGGGGTGGGGGTGCGTTTGAACTGTTACTTGGGGGTGTATCCCGTATCACGCATAAAGCATTGGTATCGATCGCTGCACTCTCTGCTGGACCGAGTGCCTCTCACTGGTGATGGATGGATGAGGAGGAGGAGGAGTGCGAGGCGGGCGAGGGTGAAGAGAGGGAGGTTTTGTTCAAATAACAATCGTGGAAAACCTGTGAATCTGGATCCAAGTGGAAGAGGAGGGTTTCTCAGATTTAAACCCAGTCTGGTTTGAAGAAAACACTTGTAACAAAGAAAGAGGACAGACTGAAATCAAACAGTTACAAAGTGGGAGTACATCACACGTATTGATTCTGCGTTACAAGGCCATAAACATTAACATGCCTCACTTAACGGCGTTCAAACGCACATAGTTCAGCCGTCACGGGGAGAAGAGCGGTGCTGAAATGAAGGATTCAGAGAGAGAGAGAGATCCGTCTGTAATTATTCTTAGACTCGTTTGATGGAGGTGTTAAGGGGAGCACAGATGTGTGTGCGTGTGTGTGAGGACAATTAACGTGCGTCAGAGTGTGTATCAGACAGAGGAGGAGGTGGAGAGATGGTGGGAAGCAGTTACTAAGTCTTGGCAGGTTTTTGCTCGACAATAACATCATGGAGTATTTGATTTACTGAAGTCTTATTGGTTCTTTGTGCTCGTTATTTTAAAGAATGACTCTTTAAACACTCTCAGGGATATTTATATTTTAGACCACATCTACAAGAAGCCTCATCTGCATAGAAATGAGCTAATTTTCCGCCACATTCATGCACATCAACCGTATTTATTCTTGCAGACACAAACAGAGAGCCTGACACTTATTGTCTGGCGGCGCTGTTATGGTGCATTACGCCACACGCAGCTGCTGAGGATGAGGCTCTGTGGTCTTGTTTTGTTGTAGCGGCTGAAGTAATCACTGAAACGGTTACTTAGAAAGCCATTTGACATTGTTTTTGTCACACACTACTCCAAAATATTATCATGCATGTGTTGAATGTGCAGTTTAAGTTAAGACACACCATAATAAGATGTGTTCTTAAAGCTCCTGTGTGGATTTTATAGCTGGGTATGAAACAGACGACAAACAGATCACCTCTTTATGACCTGAAAAAGCAAAAAAGATGATTTTTTAATGGTTCATTTTAATGCCTGAAAATGCTGCCAGGGGGTAGGTGTCACATGCAGTCACATGCTGCAGAAAAAGCTTTCTTTTATAAACTTTTTCCACAGCAGATAATCTTGATGAGTGATGCATTTGATCATTTTAAGAAAGCAGGAGTAGATTTTTGCAAAACAGGGGGTGCAAATGCCAAAACAATTAAAAAGTCACTCATAGGAGCTTTAAATCTTTTTAAATGGTGCAGCTGAAGTCACTCAAAAATGGCGATTGTTAACCTTTTGTGCTGTAATCATCCCTCAGGTCATTTGAGGACATTGCATCAAGCTTATTACATCCTTTTTCAATATTTTCTTCCCACTAAATAATGCATCTAAATGAAAACAAGAGGTGGAGCTGTTCTCCCTGCTGCCTCTCTCTCTCCCCTGAAATCGGTCCCATGCATCACTCTCTAATCCACTCGGGGAATGTGTTTGCTCCCCCCGGTCTGTCTGAGTCGACCTCTGCGCTCCAGGCGGCGCTCACCTTGACCCTATCACTGGTTAAAGCTAACAGACGTGCGGTAAAGATAAATATTTGATGGCTCATGGGTTTGCTGAGGGCTGCTTGCTTTCTTAGAGAGGCAAAGAAAGCAGGATAGAGTGAGAGGTAAGGGATGTTAGGATTTGTTTACAGGGTTACAGCTTGTGTTTCTTTCATGTGCTGCCATCTCTCCCCCTCTTGATCATGTCATCTGTGCCTCTTCTTTTTTGCTTTCCCTTTCGATTGCTCCTCAGCTTCGCCTCCTCCCACGTGAATAATTTCCCCTCCAACCTCTCGCCTCCACTCTGCGCTCTCTCTTCCTCTCAATCTCTCTCCTCTCATCCTTTGCTTCTGCTCCTCAAGAAGGAAAAAAACAACTTGCTCTTTTAAAGCTGGTTGTTTTCTTCCTCATTCCTTTTTTTTTTTTTCTCCCTCCCACCTCCCACCTCCTCCTCCTCCTCCTCCTCCTCCTCCTCCTCCTCCTCTCGTTCTCCTCTCCCATCCCTGCAATCAAGACCAGCACGCCCCTTATGCTCACACTTCCAACCCCCACCCTCTCTTGAGCTCTGAGTGCGCTCTCGATCGAGGCAGAGCGGGCAGAGAGGTGGCGTACGAAGGGAGGGGGAGAGTCAGACAAAACCAGCTGAGAATTGCCCCCCTCTAAAGGCGGCGTCTACGTCAGAGAGGGACGCTTTTCACATCAGCGGATGCACGCTGAGACACAAAGACACCTGGCTCCGGCTTATTTGCATCCTCTCTCTCTCGCTCCCTCTTCCCGTCTTGCTGCCAGACCGGAGAGTAAACACACCCACGCACAAAAAAAAAAGAAGGCAGCTGAATCCTGCACTGAATTCAGATTTTTATTTTTTTCTCCAAATCTTCTTGTCGTTGAAGCCACACCCTGTGAGCTTCTTTTTTTATGGAGAGGTTTTTGTGAGCTAATGCCACAGGTAATCTTGCACGCTTGACAGGAAGCACTACTTAAGGAGACATGAAGAAAATCTGGTCCAAGAAGAGATTTCAGGTGAGTTTGCTCTCCTTTTTGGCTCTCCAAAGATGTTTAATGATGATGTTTTTACACTGTACGCATGTTGTTTTTCATTAAGATTAGAATTATGTTACAATGCCACACCCTTAACCTTATGATAAGATGCAATATGATGATTTGTAAGAGATAACAGGGGATGTTTTGAAGGTTATATGCTGGGTCAAAGCTGAAGTTCAGTGGGGAAAATGCTGAAGTAGCAAGACAGAGGATTGAAGATGTAATGCTTGTTATCTTCCGCCTTCGTTGTCTCATAAAAGGATAAATTAAAACAACATGACAAAGAAATCAGGCAAAGAAAACTCAGGAACAAGCCCAAGATACGATCCGACTCTTTAAACCTTCGCTTCGGGACACAAAAATGTACTTTAATATCATGAAAACGAACAAAATCCTGCTGTGAAATAATGCAGTATCATGTTAAATATGTATCCTCACAGGAAGTTGTGACAGTTTTGCTTCATAATAAGTAATTCTTTGAAAAATGGGAGCAGATGGAAAGTGTGTCAGTAGGCTACACTCCATGGAGACATGAGAATCAGGGCAGCCAGGCACAGGGGCGACCAAGTGAGCAAAGAACTGGATGAACCTGATTTTTAACACTGGCTTTTTGCTCTTCTGAATTTTACTTCAACATTAAAACCCTTTATTCGTCTTCTTTTGCTCCCAGCAGCAGAATCACACAGTTAGGATTTGGATTATATGCATTAAATATATTTTTTGAAGTAAGTGCCAATTGCAAACCTTTTTAAAAAGGATCCCGTTCATGGCTGGCTCTCGCTGATATGATTGCCTTGAGGCCACAACAACGGAGATCACGACAGCGATGGAAGCTTCCAGCGTTATAGTCTGTCAAACAGCGGTTACCACCAGGCAACAGTTAATCAAACCGCCCGACACTAAAAAACACGGACCAATGGGGAGTGCGCAGAGAAACGCGGGGGGGAAAATGAGTGTGAAGTGAGTCATTTTACTTCGCACTTCGACTACTTTTTTCTCCCATCGACTGCAAAGCTGTGAGTCACTCTGAGGAGCTCTCCTTGGTGCTGATTGACAGACTGTCCGAGAAGCAGTTTTACCAAGTACCAAGTGCTTCATCAGCACCGACACCAGCTCCAACACGGCCCTAGGAACATTCATTTTAGAGACTATCTTTAATACAGATACATCGGACTGTGTGTTTGATAAATACTCAACAGCAGAGTGAAGAAATACGACCGCAAGTAAACCAAACATCTTTGAGTTTAGCTCTAAAGGTGGACATCTAGAAAACAGTCCACAAACAAGTCCATTTAGATGTGCTCAAGAGGCATTTTTAATCAATTTGCAACATGAACGCATCATTTTGCAAAACAGAAACCTGCAAGAACCCTCCACATGTCAGCGTCACCTTTCTGGAGCTTCTCTGGGTGTAAGAGCTTTTATGAAGCCCCCTCCTCTCACTTAATCTGGTGACAAAGCAGTTTAAACTTCAATCCCCAGGGAGCAGCTTTTATGGAGCTTTCAAACCAGAACTCTGTGAGCAAGCGTAGAAACCAGAGGCAGCTCCATTTGCTGATTAGTCACTGGAAGAAAGCTCCAAAGTCAAGTGGATCCTCGACTCGGGATTATCATGTCACATAATGTTCCAAAGCTTGGGGACTGAAAACAGGACTCTTAAGATATTAACCTCTGGATGCTTTTATATTTCTTTGCACAAAATAAGGATTTTTTTTAAACGAAACAGCCACAATTAAAACAGAAATATCATGCAAGTGTTTTAATTCCTGCAAAAGCGTGAATCTGTCATGTTGGATTAGAGCGACTGTTACAGTTTGCACTCTTGTGTTTTGTCTGAAACAAAATCTCTGGCTGTCCTCGCTGATGAATAATGCATTTCACTCTATCTTGTTGCAGAGAACTGGGCATTCCACACGGACATTTGGCCGATTCACCCATGGTGTGTTGTCAGTATGAGCTCTTCCCCCCATTCTCCTCCCCTCCTGTTGTATTTACTCCTGCTCAGACGCGTAGTCGACTGTGGCTTCCTTGATTTTATTTCCCTCCCCTTCTGCTCTCGTGTACAGCATGTGCTCCTCTTTTGATTTACCCTCTGATAACTCTTGTGTATATGAAAGTCGTTGTAATGCTCTCTTCGTGTTTTTACTGCTTGCCTGCTTAAAACGAGAGTGGGTTTTATTGTTGTACATCCACCCCCACAAAGCAATATTTGTATAATCACACTGTTGTGTAGAATCTTAGAGTGAATAACGTCTGGTCTGGATGCTTAATGGGAAAAGATTTGGCGATATTTGTGCAATCTATGAGCCAAAGTAATCACATCAAGCTGCAACGCTGAAATATATCCCCTCATAATTACATTTGCAACTTGATTTCCTCGCCTGGTGCGCTAAACTGAATCAGATTCAGACGGGTGGATCTACAGACCCACACCCAGGAAGACTCTCACACGCTGCCTGAGATGTAATGAGTTAACGCTGATTGTTCATTGGCTTTCTTATCATTAGGCAGACCTTCTGGAATTATCTAATCAGGATCTTACTCTGATGTGAGGGCGCAATGAGGTGCAACCTGTTTAGTGGTTGTCTTCCTCCTCCTCCTCCTCCTCCTCCTCTTCCTCCTCCTCCTCTCCCTCCTTCCTTCTCGAGCTCTCTAACCAGTAAACATAATCCGTCAGCCGCCCAGCAGCTCGGCTGGCGATTTTAGACTCTTAATGGGTACGAAGAGGATTGGTCGTGTGGGTGAGCGAGATGCTGGTTTCCATAGTAACGGTGCTCTCCCGTCTGCCCTCTCTTGCTGCCACTATGGAAGCGAAGTTTTCCGCTCCTGCCGAAAGCAAAGCTATGGTAAAACCTGCCTGTCTCGATTCATCTGTTGTTCTTTCTCCCTTCCTTCTTCTTCTTCTTTTTTTTTATCTCCTGACTTCATCTGTTCATCCCGCTGATGTAATGTGAGCGTGGTCTCGAGGTGTTTTATCTCCATCTGTGGTTCCTGTTTTCCTTTTTGCCATCACAACACAACATTTTAAGTCCCCCCCCTCCTTTATATTCCTGTGTTTTCTTTCTGTTTGTCATGAATCAAACATTAAATCAGTTTCCATCTCTGCTGTTTTTGGCATTTTTGACTTTTTTATGGTTTGCCTGTTTGTCTCTGTAATCAGCAACCAGTCAAAAGTTTGGACACACCTTCTCTTTAAAGGGTTTCATTTACTTGAATTATTTCCAACATACTGAAGACATCAAAACTATGAAATAATCTGGTTTACAGCAGTCATCAAATAGTGCAACTGATGGTCTCAAACACATTAAGAAGGCAAGTCATTCTACAAATGAACTCTTGACAATAAGGCTCATGTTAATTAGAAACCAGTCCAGGAGACCACTTCATGAAGCAGACTGAGAGAATACCAAGAGTGTGCAAAGCTGTCATGAAGGAAACAGGGGGCTACCTTACAGAATCTAAAATATAAAACATATTCTATGTTCTTTCATAGTTTTGATGTCTTCAGTATTAATCTACAGTGTTTACAATAATTCAAATAAACGCAAACCCTTGATTGAGAAGGTGTTTCCAAACTTCTGACTGCTGTGCAAAAAATGGTTCATGTTATTCCACGTGTAGAAGTGTTTCTTTATTTTTAAAGGGACCAGGGACCATCCTTATTTCAAATATAACCCTTCATTTTACTGCAGCAGAGTAGAGCCTGCTTATTTCCATGCTTCCCTTTGTTTTGGCTATGCTTCCCCCCTCCATACTGTTTTCATATTTTCTCTTTAATTGCATGAACAAAAAGTACAAATTCAGACCCATGAAATGCACAAACATCAACCTGCAAACATGCAACACAACATCCAACCCGACTACAACAGGAACAAAACAAAGCTACACATTTCTTTGCATCAGCTTCGTTCATTTAGCTGTTTTATGAAATTGTAGTGTATTTTCTGCCATTCCTAAACTAAATTGGATTGTAAATGTCCTCAGCTGAAGAGGCACTCCTCCTGAAGAGTGTGAGTAATGATTTTAGCAGGTTGCACAGGTCATATTTTTAGATTTTAAAGCACATACCATATAAATTAAAGGAGCAAAGTTCACCCTGCTGATTTGTTCCCAAAGTCAAACAGATCCCTTACTCAGAAAAAGACCACCTATCCCCCGCCTCCTCTTCATGTATCAGTCATGTATTTTTATAAGCCACAGCTGGCTTCATGTCACGCTTCAGCCTCAACCCATCTATTTCACTCTAGGGGGGCTCTCCGCAGCTCCTTTCAAGGACCCATCACACACCAGAGCACTAAGCAAATGTGAAATGTCATTTAGGCCCTGACTCGGGTGTTGTTTTCTGTTTTCACCCCCCCTGAACTCTCTACCTCCTCTTCCTCTACCTTCTCTCACCTGTGTGTGTTTTTGGTATCTGTTTATTTCAGACTCTGAGACCACAGAGGATGAGACCACAGAACCTCAGATGGAAACCAAAGAAGGGCTCGGGAGGCACCAGGAGAAGGCTGGGAGGAGAGGACATCCAGGTATTTCATCCAAAATTCAGCTCAGGTTCAAACACTTCTAAAATTAGCTCTTCTACTTCTTTTTTTAAACAGATGACAGTGAAGAGAAAAGCAGCATGCTGATAACTCTGAGCTTTTTATGAGTCTGATTTACTGCAGCACCACATCTCTGCCAAAAAACACTCGTACGATATTATGATTCAATGCCGATTGATGGGTTTAATGGACGCTTGTTACCAGCTTGGCCCACGCCGTGCGTTGGATAAAATCCGATATGGCAGGATGCATTAATCCCTCCTGGTGTGATGCAACACAGCGACACACTGCCCTAGTTTTCAGCACAGAACCTGTCTCAGGTCTGCATCTCACTGCAGGGCTCCACGGGGAACGTACAGCCTCGAAAATCTGGGGCTGTCTCAGGAATGAGGCTAAACAACTTTTTCACTATATTGTGTGTTTATGCTTTTGATAGATGAAACAGAGCTGTGTTGATCCGCTGAGTCAGAGCTGCTTGGGAGGCTGTTAAGGTTTGTTGATATCTAGTTTAACTGATTAACTGAGGAGAATAGATTGGATCTACTTTGCTAATTCATCCCAGGGGTGGGACCGAATATTGATACAGCATTATACTGTTGCCCTGACTAATGCAAAACAAATGTCATGCTTTAAAGATCATCAGTTCTTATCAGTCATTGCAGAATCGTTGATTTCATATTGTGTCATATGAGTTAGCCTGTGATTTCCTCTCCCCAGTGTCAGATACTGTCTTAGTGTATGAAGCTTTATCTTGACTGATGTTAAAGCACTTCTTGTGTTGACCTCCACACCTCACGCCTCTCCAAAGACAAAGCCTTCAACAATCATGAGCGTAACAAGCCCTCTCCTGTCAGCGATGCAAACAGAGAAGAATTCCCCAGAGACTATTTACTCGATCGCTAAAGTGTTGTTGGCGTCACAGGTCCTGCATGCCCTAACACCCGTTCCTAACCAGGCAACAGGATGTCTGAATATAGATCAGAAATATTGACACCCTTCTCCTCTGCCACAAAGACATTTTTATATTCTCCCCTCGCTCCTGCACGGGCGTTTGCACTCTTCTACGCTTTCGTGTTGGCGGGGGCCTCATCACATCCCTCTGGAGACCGGCAACAAAGAAACAGAGAGAATATCGAATGAGGGAGGGATGGGGTGATACATCATTTGGTTCTCTTCAAGGGGCAGAATGTGGAGGCCTCAGCTGCATACAAACACTACAGTGCCTTGTTGAACACAAACAGGATCATTTGTCCTCCTGAATTGAGGCATTTTTACAGGAGATTTGTTTCCGCGTCACTCCAGACGGTCCCTGTTTGGATACAAAACATGAGGCAGGATCCGTGTTTCTCAATTTGGATGAAGACAGCAGCGAAGGCCTGATCTGCCTTAAAGTGAAAATGCTGCAAAACAGCCTGGCAGGGAAATAAAAGCAGAAGCTGAAGCCTTGTTGAAAGAACTGATACAGTTTGTTTTCTGATTGTGCAAGCTGAGTCAGTATCATTTGCAATTGCAGCAGGAGGCTGTCGTTTTATATCCCCCGACACCATCCCCGCTTCAAGGGTTCTGTCGTTAACGGGAAGATGCTGACTGCTCCTTCTTTTCGCTGCCAAAGCATTCCTGTCTGCGTTGCTCATCACTAAAATGTCAATCATTACCTGATTTGCGACGGGGGAGGATCTCTTTAAGTGGTGCACGCTGCTCAACGTGGCCAGTCCACTTTCTGTTTCATTTCCTGTCTTGCAGGAATCAATAGACTCTTTATCCATTGTGCCGCTTTTTTTTTATGCTTAATGATGTTCCTGCTCTCAGTCTGACGTCAGAATCATTTTCTACCGACTCAGGGTTCTTACTCTTTGCATTGATCAGTCTCTCGGTTCATGATTTCATCTTTTTATGCATGCTGTTTGAGTTTGGAAGAATAAAAAATGCAGATATATTCAAATATAAGCCTCAAGTACGCCTGACTCTTTTTTACAAGGATAAAGCTTTAGATACTGGCAGCTTTGCCCTGGATTACTAAACAAAACATTGACTTAATCTTAGAAGTGACTAATTGCCATGAAAGCTGACAGATAGGGAAGTTAAAGCTCTTTGGATGTGTTGATTTTGGCGCCCCCTAAGGACAAAGTTGCTAATACATGTGTGCACTCATTCTTTATTAGTGTTAACTTCAGCCTGTTTCATAACTAGCTAAACACTCCTGTATTTGATGGCTAATTCTAAATCTGCTCTCTCTTCTGTCTCCAGGTGAAGGAGGAGGGATGATGGACTATAACCCAGATGCTCCAGATCGCAGAGCCACCCTCCCCGGTGGTTACGACCCAGTAGTGGAACGGGAGCTCCGCACTCTCGGCTCCCGTCCTCCGGGGTCCCACTACGACCCCACAAACCCAGCCAGGCAAGCCCTCGGTGGGGCTCCCGCTGAGGGGGGCCCACCAGTCCGGCACCTTGGAGTGGAACCACTGATCCGAGCATCTCACGCTAACCTGGCCCGGCCTGTTCAGGGGTCAGAGGAAAGTGTTTCTGTAGGCAGCGACTACTATGGGAGCATGTTCAGCCTCTACAGAGGGAGAACATTTTCCATGCCGTTATAGCACATGGTGTTTTTTTTAAGGATTCAACTTTAAAACAAGACAGACCGGCCACACACCCAAATTGAAAAGAATACTGACACACAAGACATTTTAACCCACATAGACCCAACTTGCAAAAATTGTACTCCTTTTGTTACAAGTCATGACACTTGTTCATTTTTTTACTCTTTTTCAAACTTCATACGGTTTTATTCCCGTTCTTTTATTTGGACGTCGCACTTTCCTTTGACTCTGTGTTTTTCTATGCTGTGAGTGTGGGTTTGGTTTTTCTCTAACGATGATTACAAATCTTAAAAAGCCACTCTTGTTAATATTTCTTATAGCCATTGAAGAGAACGCACAGGTCCTCTCTGCTTCTATATATTATTCAGCACTTTGAAAACTGTGAGACTCTTTTTAGCCACCGCATGTTTTGTAGAGCAGCCGTGCACTTTTGGATTAACACCTTATCTTTATAGGTCTGCTGTGGCATGCATGGGTTGCTGGCTTTGATCCAATGCTAATGTTAGCATGAATGCTCCCACAAATTAATCAACATGTGATTCACAGGTTGTTTTTAAGCATGATGTTTTTGTATTTGGAGTTAAAGCAGCAGCAGTATTTCTTTAGGCGTTTTTGTACGAGCTACTGTTCTTAATCTGCAGTTTTACAAGCCAATAATTTCCAATTATGATGTCTTTAGCGTGTCTTCCACTTCACCACAGTTTTATTGAGTTCTTCTGAGAATTTGAAACGGGAAACATCATTTTATTTCTATTCCTTTCTCATTTCACACTGTCTGATCTCTCTGAAAATGAGACAAACGAGCACAGACGAAACACAAAGAACTCACGGGTGAACATGAAAACACAAGACGAAATGACACAAATGGAGGTTGATGTGCTTCTTTATATCTCCTCCAACGCCTACAGCAACTGCAGTACAGCTCTAACTTCACACCTCCCAATCCTCACCCCTTTAGGAGTGCTGCCGAATCCTCCAATGCCCCCCTGTCTTCTACCCAGCCTCCTCCCAGTTCACACAAAAACGGCACCAATTCCCCGAACCAAGACCTGGACAAAGTTAAAGCTTCAGATCCTCAGTCTAAGGCAGATCAGGCATCAAGTGTAGTCATGACACCTAAAATGGCTCGAGCAGGGCCCAAGATCTTCGATAAAGTCCGTGCTTTCGAGGAGAGGAGATCCAGCGTCGACCCGCCAGGAGGAGCACCAGCATCCGGGCTTGGAAGGGCAAGTTCCTTCGACTCGGACGACAGCGGGAAGAAGGCAGGAGGCCTCAGCAAAGAGGAGGGTCGACTCCTGCAAGGGGTGGCCCAGAAGCGAGCGGCGTTCAAGCAACGGGCCTCGTCTCTGGAGGACAAGACGAGCTACTCCCAGAGGGTCCAAAGCTACCAGAGCAAGTTCGCAGAGGAGCTGCAGAGGATCAAGAAGCTGGTGGGGAAACCGAGCTTGAAGAAGGCGTACTCCACCGAGCAGCTGTCCCATAAAGAGAGGCAGACCGCGGGGACGGGGAAGCTGGAGCCCATCCCACCCCAAGTGGTGAAGAAGCTGGAGGCCCGGGAGCGAGCCCTGGGGGACGCCAACGCTTGGGACTCGCAGGGCAAAGATCTGAGGAATCAAAGCAACAACCCCGAGGAAGGAAAGATGACACAGCCAAATCTACCGTCAGGGAAAATCTCTGTTACCATGGAGACTGCACCAGATAACCAGTTACTAGGGCAACCATTGCCAACAGCTACAAGGACGAACCTCGCCAGGTTTGGAAAACAAAATCTTCACTCCTGAATTTTTGAGTTTGTAAATTCAATGTGTAGTTTTTGTAACTGTCAACAAGTCTGGAGTTAAAACTTAAATTCATACTTTCATATTTAACGCCACACGCAGCGTTACGTAACACTTCTCTTCTCTTGGCGCTCAGGGAACCCCGACAAAGCTCTCCGGCAGCTGACAAAGGCACACTTGTTGCCACATCTCATAAATCCTCATCCCCCATTAGAGACCTGGGGACCGATCCAAAGAGGGACGCCAAGACGGAAGACAGATCGGACGGAAGATCGCCGAGTCCAAGCGGGAAGAGAGTGTCGCCGATAACTGTGAGGCAACCCGGGTCCCAGTATCCACCCAAGCCACCCAGACTCACCCCATCGCCCACGCCCTCCATCAGCCCTCTCGTGAAAAGGAGGAAGGCGGAGGCGGGGCGGGCATCTCCAGCCCTGAAGTTGAACATCCCCACGATCCTGGTGGAGGATGAGCCCATGGAGATGGAGTGTGAACCGGACCAGAGCAGGACCAGGAGGACGGAGGGGAGGGTTCGCAAGAGCAAGAAGGGGAGATCTGTTCAACCCAGGTCTCCAGAGGAAGGTAGGACACATTTAACGATTGTTAAACTAGAGTCGACCACGTGGTGTGAAGGACCAAATGTTTAAGATCACTGAGACTTGCCAGGGTATCAAGACTCATGGATGATGATGTGGAGAACAAGCCTGTGACTTACTTTGCATCTGAGCACCATGAGATCCACATTAACCTGAGCTGTCGTTTTCAGGAGGATCATCCGATGACTCCTACCTGTCTGCAGACGAAGAACCAGCTGAGGCTCCGAGGTTCGAGAGGCCTCTTCAGGACGTAACAGCATGCAGCGGTGTAGAAATCAGGCTGAAGTGCATCATCACTGGGAGCCCACCCCCTACAGGTACCACTGTGAACATGCATTTTACAGTCTTCATCAGAAAATCATGTTTTTCCAATTTTTTTTGTCTTTCAATTTCTTAATTTCAAGAGAAAGAGAAATAGAAAGCATGTTTGCACCCATTAGAACTCTTCCTGCAGGAGTTGTATCCCCACACCTCAGCTGATTTGATCAGTTTTGCTCTTTCTTGCTCTTGTTTACTTAAAATATGATGTAATGACATCCAAATCTATTCATGTAGCAACATACGATCCAGATTAAAAGTCTGTTTGAAGTCTTGTAAATGTCTTTGTGGTTTTCAGCTCCAGTCTGCAATAAAAACAAAAACAGACCGCTTTATTCATTACACATCTTGGTCCGGTTTCTCTGTGGGAGGTGTTGTTCGCTTCATTGTTTGTGTGACTGTGTTTATCCTCTTCCTCCTCAGTCACATGGAGGAAGAACAACGTGGAGATACGGAGCGACGCTTTCCATGTGGTGAAGTCCGAGGGCGAGCGGCACAGTCTGCTGATAAAGCACATGAGGAAGAACAACGCCGGGGCGTACTGCGTCTCAGCCGTCAACACGGCGGGCCGGGCGTCCTGCAGCGCCACCGTCTTCATCAAATCAGGTGAGAGGAGGCAGAGACGGAGAGGGATCACCTGAGATTTGTTGTCACAGTGACACATTTTTTAAAGCGCGTTACATAAATCCCTCAAGAAGATGATGTGCACAAGAAAACGTTGACTCTCTCTAATCCAGTGCCAGCCCTCCTCCGCCTGACATTCTGTCTTAACAACTACAAAGGCCTGCTGGAGCTCAGCATCCCGACCGCGGCTGCTCGCAGCCATAGTTACCATGGCAACTCATTAATTCTTAAAGGCGCTGAGCTCCCCCTCGGTGCCGATTCAGAAGAGCAGACCTGCCCCGTCACACAAAGGTCCCTGGAGCCTTAAAGGCGGCCGTGGCATTCAGAATAACAGAACAGACATTCCTTTTGGAGACGTGCCCGAGGTGGATGCATGTGTGTGTGTGTGTGTGTGTGTGCTTCTCATAGTGTTGATTCAGCTCATGTAAATGCAGCACACACTTCTCCGGTTTTGTCAACAAATGTGAGCGTTGACTCCTCTTCCCTGTGAGCAGCAGCAGCAGCAGCAGCAGCACAGGGCCCCTGTTGCCATATTAGGCCAGTGCAGTGGAACTTGCAGGAGTATTTTTAGCCGCCCTCTTGTTCTCTCGGGGTAATTGCAGTCTGCTTTATGTCCCCGTGTGAGATTACTGCCACAATCACGGAGTTTATTCATCTCCAAACATTTGGAGCTTGGAGTTGGAGCTGTGAAAATGTGGTGGGAGATTATGTGAGTCACTGTAGCTGCTCGAGCTGGGAACAGTGGAGATTTTCTGGCACCGCGAGCCAAAAAGTGAGGGCGAGAGTGACTGAGGATGCCAAAACTCAATATGGTGAAGGAGATTAACATTGTATTCTGGTGCTTTATGCATAAAACAATCAATCACATAGGAGTTTTTATTCATTTCACGATATCTTCATTCTCTGAAGCTTATCAGTGGCTTTTTTATGAAGCAGATGAATGTTTCTGATGCTTTTGTTTGAGTTCTGCACAGAACAGTGACAGGGAGCAGAGGATGGGGCTGAGAGAGAAGGTTAGCTGGCTTGCTTTGTGCAGCAGTTGTGTAAGAGTTGGCAGGTTTGCGTAAATACTCCCGGGAGTTATCCCCCTGGAGCACAGACGCAGCTCAGAGATGTGACTCTAGGTAAGATATTCTATTTTTCCATTTTAACAGCAGAGCAGTGACATTTCAACACAATACCTGTGCGCTTACCCTCCATGATTACTCATAAATACTTCCTCTGGGAGACGGTTCTGTTTCAATCTGAAGGTTTTATTACTCTGAGTCACTTTCTGCATGTTTACTTTTCTTTTATACGCTTTAGTTTGACTTCTAAACCCTGCAAACTCCAGCAGATGATCTCTCCTTCTTGTTTGAGGCACTTTTATCTGTCACACCCTGCTGCTGTTCTCTCCTCAAAGCATGACAAGTCTTTCTTCTGCTCTTCTGATGGATATGATTTATTTCCAGTCCTTACAATGTTATCTACTCATGCCAGAGTTTGAGGTTCTCACAGAGAAAGTGAGAAGAACAAGAAGCAGGAGTCTAAAGAGAGGTGCTGCAGCGTGTCGGTGTTTTATATTTCTCCATCCAGCGGTGAATTCGTTCTGACTTTGTCGCCCCGGAGTCCACACGCGGCGTCGGCTCTGGAACTCCGCGGGAATAAGCGAGTGATTGGGTCAGGGATTAAGGGATTAATTCATTATCTGTGACTTCAGAGAGGTCCCCACTCCCTGCGCTCTCTGTGCGTGTGTGGGTGGAAGCAAGTGGCCCACTCATCCCCAACTCACCGCTCTGTGTTGCCAGCTGCTCGTTTTGGCAACGAAAGTCATCTCCAGAAAAGCAAGCAGAGACAGTAAACACGAGCGCTCTGACAGATTGTAAACTCCTAAAGGTTTAAAGAGCCTCCGCGGTGCCGTGTTGACCATACCTCACAGAGATTTATACCTAATTCCTCTGATTAAGAAGTGTGCGAGTCCGAGCTGCTTCTTCAGAGTTAAGTGAATTAGATCGAGCTGACGTGTGATTGAATTACTCTCATGCTTGTGTGTGATACTCTTCTTTTCTTCCAGAGCTGACCCACACGCAATGTGGGAAACAGGCCTCAGAGGTCAGCAGTCCCATCCAGTCAGACGAGGAGTATCTGAGCCCTCAGGAGGAGGCGATGGAGCTCGGGGAGACGCCTGCTCCCATTAAGAGGGTCCGCTTCACAGAGCCTCCCTCGTTCCAGGTAGAAGAGCTCTGTGTAGACCATTATTGTTAAAGCATACACCCTCAGTATATTCATAGGTGAATGTGTTGCTCTTAAACAGGCGGCTCCATGTGATCAGGGCGTAACTGAAGGTCAAGACGTCATCATCTCAGCTAAGATCACAGGGCAGCCCAAACCCATGGTTTACTGGTGAGACACGTTCCACACAAACATCCTCTCAGACACCTGGAGCTATTATTCTCACCAAGGTCACCCGCAGCCTCCCCCCTCCTGTCAGACACACACAGGGCCTTATTAAACACCTGACTCTAAACGCCTCTGACAACCACTTTGTGTTCCCACCCAGGCTGAAGGACAGAGTCACGCTGAAGACGGCGGGGCGCTTCGCCGTGCGGGAGACGGGCGAGTGCGGCAGTGAATTGAGAATCAGCTCGGCTCAGAGGTCGGACGCGGGGCTTTACGTCTGCAGGATCATCAACGAGTACGGGAGCAAGCAGGCCGAGTGCAGAGTGGAGGTCAAAGGTGAGGGACGAGGAAGTGAAGCTGTGTGGTTTAATGTCATTATTTGGACTTGGCATGATAACTTAAGATATGATACGATTGCTGTTCTTCTGCTTTATCCCAGCTGGAGCACAACTAGCTCTAAAAATCACCAGGCAGGTTGAGGATGTGGCGGTGAGGGCTGGAGGGTCGGCCATGTTTGAGTGTTACATGACCGGACCTCCAGACGTTGATGTGGACTGGCTCTCCAACGGGAAGCTGATTCAGCCGGCGCTCCTCAACTGCAAGATGCACTTCGATGGAAAGAGGTGGGTTGTGATGGTTTCTGGTGATCAGAGGTGGACGTCTTTATTTCAGAAGCTTTGTGTAACCACAAAAAACCCTCTCTCAGGTGTCGTCTGCTGCTGAACTCTGTACACGAGGATGATAGTGGGACTTACATCTGCAAGCTGAGCACTGCTAAAGGTGAGACCTAGATGCCTTTACTCTTCTTTAAATCCCAGATTTGGGATAGGGCCCAAAGACAAAGTCAGGTATTGGCACCACAAAGTATAGACTTCTAATCTTTCATCCATATCTTTCAGAGGAGTTAACCTCAAGTGCACACCTCAGTGTCACCCCGTCCAAGGACCCTCTCTTCACCCGCAAACTGGACATCCTGGAAGTCATCGAAGGCCGCACCGCCCGCTTTGACTGCAAGGTGAGCGGATCACCTGCTCCACGAGTCACATGGATGCACTTTGGTAAGAATCCCCCAGCATTCGAGTCTCTAATGTGGCTGTTGAGCAGCAGAGAAAGTGCCTCAGTTGATTGTTTGATGATGCTCTTTCAGAGACGAGAGTGGAGGAGAGCGATAATGTTCGCATCCTCCAGGAGGGGGGTCGTCACTCGCTTGTCATCGCCCACGTTAGCAGCGACACAGAAGGCTTCTACACCGCAGTCGCACAGAACATTTATGGAAAGTCTGACTGCACCGCTGAGCTCTACATGCAGGAACCTCGAGCTGCCATCTCCTCTCACATGTAATTCATATGATTTTAAAGGCTTTAAAGAGAGGAAAGCTGTCAGCAGAAACTCAGAGGCACTGTTTAGTTTCTGAGGAAGAAGAAGAGAGATTTAAAAAGGTTAATCTCTCAGTGTCTCTGTCCTCCCTCCAGGTCCAAGCTGGAGAAGATGCCATCCATCCCAGAGGAGCCTGAAGTGCTAGAGGGCGAGTTGGAGAGGAGGACCATGCCAGACTTCGTTAAACCTCTGGCTGACGCGGAGGTGATTGAAGGCAAAGAGGTGATGCTGAAGTGTAAGGTGGCTGGGCTGCCTTACCCTACCATCGGCTGGTACCACAATGGGAAGCGGATCGAGAGCAGCGAAGAGCGAAAAATGACCCAGCGTGAGCACAGAAATCATCCCCAACACGTTCCAGCATTGTTCTTTAATAGAGATTAGTAAGTAAAAGTATTGTGTCTGTTCTTTAGACAGGGATGTCCACAATCTGGTAATTCGGAGTGCTTGTCATGCTCATGGAGGCGTCTACAAGGCCGTCATCTCCAATAAAGTGGGCAAAGCCGCCTGCTACGCACATCTATACGTCACAGGTAGAGCTGAAGGATTAAAGTTTGATGTCAGAGATAAAGGAGGGAAATAACTCCAATAAAACATGCATCTTTTATTCATGTGTAAACAGATATTGTTCCTGACCCTCCTGACGGTCCTCCTGTGATCGAGGCTATCACAGGGAAAACTATAACCCTCAGCTGGAAGAAGCCAAAGAGGCTGGACTCTTCATTCGGTACCTGCACACTTTTCTCTCTCTTGACTGTGTGTTTTAAATTCACACAGATTTTGTAAACATCCACCATACGTGTTTGCAGATGCAGGCTCCTTACTCTACGTGGTCCAGCAGCAGCCTCTGGGATCCATCCAGTGGTCTGTGGTGGCGTCCAACCTGAGGGAGGCCAGCTACACCCTAACCTCCCTGTCCAAAGGAGTCCGCTACGCTTTCAGAGTTCTGACGTCGACTGGGAAGACATTAAGCAAACCATCACCTTCCACTGACCTGGTGCAGCTGCTGGATAGAGGTAACTGCACCACAATCAGTTCTTTGTTAAAACATGAGCTCATCAAGCTGTTTTGTGATTCATGGTGTGTTTCTGAATCTGCTGCTCTTGTAGGACCTTATTTAAGGAAAGCACCGGTCATCACAGACAAACCTGACATCGTTTATGTGGTTGAGAACCAACCTGCGACCATCACCATCACGCTGAACCACGTGCACGCAGTTGTTACCTGGAAAAGGTTAGTTACTCTCTTCCTTTGCATGTTTTTAAACTTTTTGCACAGCTGAAAAAATAAAAACAAGCAGTAACACCGACCTGCAAGAGATGCAAAGTGCATCTGAGGCTGATCTCAAGCAGCCGCTGAATGTTTGAGCTTCCAATCGTTGTTTAAAGACGGTGACAGCGTCTGAAGTGCAAGAAGCTTCTATCAAACAAACGGCTGCAGAAGAATCCTCCCTGGAGCTGCTGCCCTGCTGGGTTTCATCCCATTTCTGTTCACTTCAGGGACAGTTTCGTGAAGTGAGAAGGAACATGCCGACATGCTTATCCAAACCCCCACAGACCAGGACTGAGAAGCACCACTGAGGACCGCTTTGATTGAATTTAGTATCAAGAATTGTAGCACATGTGCACCGAGGAGGATTCAACGTGTGTGTGCAGGATTTCTAAAAGTGTTTGTCACCTGGTTGTTCAGTTTCTGGTGTCTTTGTGTGAAATACACAACTTCTACCAGCAGAAATGCATCCCTCCATTCTGACATTAAGGAAAAGATGAATTAGAGCGGTAGAGAGATTTGTAAAAAAGAGCTGAGGCCTCTGTCTTTCATCCTCCGCTCTAACTGGCAAACATTTCCTCTGTTTTCTCCAGGAGAGGCGTCGTGTTGGCCAACAAGCCGGGGACTTATGAGATGAGCATGCCAGATGACGACCAGCACACCCTGAAGCTACAGCGAATCAAGAGCACAGACATCGGTCAGCTGGTGGTCACTGCCAGCAACCAGTTTGGCAGCGACCTCTGCACGCTGCAGCTCGCCATGGCAGGTCAGATCAGATTAGCACACGATACCAACAAGGGGAGGGTGTTTGTAACTTTTGGGGAGCTTTTATTATTGCAAATCTTTTGTTTATGGGCTTCAAACATAGCTTCAAGAAGTCAGTAAACTGGCTTGTTGTGCAGAGTTGTCATCCCTTGTTTATCTTCTGTTTCCTCTGCAGTGTCTCCAAAGTTTGAGTCCATCATGGAGGATGTGGACGTGCACGTTGGAGAGACTTCCCGTCTGGCTGTTGAGGTTGAAGGGAAGCCAGACCCAGATATTCTGTGGTTCAAGGTCTGAGTCACATGTCATATGCATGAACTAGTTTACAGACATGTAGCTGTCAAATAAAGTGTGTTAACTCACACACTGTCTCTGTGTTTTGTTCTGTCACAGGATGATATGCTCCTCTCTGAGAGCAGCCACTTCACATTCGTGTACGATGACCCGGAGTATTCACTCGTCGTCTTAAACGCCCGACCCGAACACTCTGGCGTGTACACCTGCACCTCCAAGAACCTGGCCGGCTCCAACTCCTGCAAGGCCGAACTCACGGTGCACACAGGTCTGAAGAAAATATACAATGCATGACTTATTATTCTGTTTCATCGTTCACCGTTTGCTGATGTACACTCTATAAAAGCTTATTGTTGTTGCAAATAGCGCCTCTAAATCTACAGCATATGGGCAAGGTGTTTTTAGAGTACAATGTGAAACCATCTGTCACTCTGCTGGCACACAATACCAGCCAACCACACACACACACACACACACACATAAAATGCCTATGTTGGTCCCTGCAGAGCGACAAGAACCTGCAGAGCCAATGGAGGACGAGGGAACCATCCTGAGGAAAATGAGGCGTTTGACAGATTATTATGAAGTCCACAAAGAGATAGGGAGGTGAGTGTGTGTGTGTGTGTGTTTCTGCATGTGTGACTGACCGCACACCCGAGCTGTCTGACATCCTGTCATACAGAAAGAACACGGCCGTTAATGGCTGTTAGAGCGCCAGGGGTCGGGGCTGGGGGAGTGACGCAAGCTGCACCTGCTGAACGACAGCAGACGAGAGGATGAGATGAGTCACCAGCCGGAGACGACAGATGATTGTTTGGGTCTGACTAGCCGGAGACAGACAGTGACATGAATTTCAGAGCAAATTGGACAGAAAAACAAGCAGTCGGGGGAAAAACTGTCGAGGCTTTTTTGATGTGCAACCTCACAAGAAACTCGACTGGAAATTAATGTTGATTTGAGCTCCAAAATACCACATAAGAGGACATCCAGGTTCATTTGTCTTCACAGTCTCCTGCTTGAATGCTGCCTCTCAGAGGAGCAAGTCTCCTTATTTAGTGCTTTCACAAATGCACAAAACTTTTCTTGCATCTGAGGTCAGGGTGAGCAGATGTTTCATAAAGACTCTGCAGGAAATATTCAGGAACATTGACCACAAGCAAGCTGGGGAGCTGGTGGAGGGTGTTCTGTTAACTTTTGCTGCTTTCTTGAAACACCAACTGGTGCTTTAATTCCCCCACGCTGCAGTGGTGTCTTAAGTGTGCAGTGACGGCACAGTTGGGTGGGGTTACAGGAGCAACAGACCACACTGCTGACAACAACCAGAGTTAAAGCAGATCTTGACATTTACAGAAAGAGAGCTGTGCAGGTTTTCAGTCCGTGCCTGGTGTACTCATGAGAATAAATCAGCCAGTAATGGAAAAATACTGGCATTAAAATGTTCCCCTTGCTTTTATTAGCCTCCAAATGTCGTGATTTGCTCTTAAAAGCCGGCGAGTTGACGTCTGACCTGGTATTTTCAGGCACAGGTCTCCTGTAAAAAAAAGGGTCAGGAACAACCTTTCATGCTTTAATACGAGTCCTTCTGTCTCCTGAAGCGAGGTTGCTCCTGCTGCTTTGATGATTAAAAAATGTCAGAGAGTAATTAACCGTTAAATAGACTAATGACTAACTCTGAATGATCCCAAAGAGCTGTTTGTTTTTTCAGCTCTAAATGTCACCTCTTTGTAACGCAGGGGAGCCTTCTCCTACGTGAAGCGGGTGAATCAGAAGAAGGGAAAGGCCGAGTTTGCCGCTAAGTTCATCTCCGCTCGAGGGAGGAGGAAAGCCGTGGCCCTCAGAGAGATGGAGCTGCTGTCTGAGCTGGACAACGAGAGGATTCTTTATTTCCATGACGCCTTTGAGAAGAAGAACGTGGTGGTGCTCATCACAGAGCTGTATCCTTTCTGTCTAAATGTCAGAGCGATCCAGAGCGCTGTCTCTAAAGTAAGAACACAACATTTGAGCAGAGGGTTTTTTGGCTCTTGCTGCTGAGACGAACATGAAGATATCTTTGATTCAGTCACTACCTTTCCTCCAGCACTGCCTCAAACCTCATCTGCTTCATCCAGCAACAAAAGTGCTCTTCGTTGCATCTCGAGGACACTAAAGATCCAGAGCATTAATCCTAATGTCTTCTGCAAACCCCTGGAGGCATGAATGGAGCGGCACGGCTTTCTTTCTCTCTCTCTCTGACTCATCCCCCGATGAGTGGAATTAGCCCGAGATGGGGGATGTGTGGGAGTGTTGCTCATTTATAATTCATTTCTCATGCACCTACCGCTCGCACTCTGCGGGGCAAGTCGCAGCTTTTGTTGTGTTTTTGTGTTTTTTTTTCTTAACTGTTGTACGAAGATGTCACGAGGAGCTGCTGGAGAGGATGGCCAAAAAAACCACGGTGAAGGAAGTGGAGGTTTGTTCTTCTCCTGCTGACTGCACTGCGCTAACATTATGTAACATGGCTTTTTGAATCACTCTCTTTTTGTTTCTTCACAGATCCGCTGTAGTGTGCAGCAGCTCCTGGAAGGGCTTCGTTACCTCCACCAGAAAAACATCGCCCACCTTGATTTAAAGGTACTTCTCCACCCTACCAATGGTCTTGAATCAAACTCACTTCAACACTCTTGTCCCTAAAGTAGCTGCTTTTGTTTGCAGCCGGAAAACATCCTCATGGCGAATCCTGGGAGCGACCGGATCCGCATTTGTGACTTTGGTAGCGCAGTTAAACTGGAGACGTCGGAGGAGTTCTACTGCAAGTACGGCACGCCAGAATATGTGGCACCGGAGATTGTTAATCAAACTCCTGTCTCTGCTGCAACAGACATATGGTGAGCCACCTGTTCCTTAACTAGAGAGGCGATAACACCCTGCAGGCTCTGCTTTATCTGCAAATAACATGAAACTCTGATCTGACTGTCACTCCTTTCCCCGCTCTCCCACAGGCCTGTCGGTGTCATCACTTACCTCTGGTAGGTTCTGCAGCTTTCTCATTGCAGTATTTCAGCCAGAGTATATATTCTAATCATGCACAAGCATCCAAATCTTCAAGATTACAGAATGCATGTTGAGTTTTGTTGCTTCTTTCTCCTCAGTTTGACTGGTGTGTCTCCTTTTGCCGGCGAGAACGACAGAGCCACCGCCTTAAACATCCGTAACTACAACGTGGCGTTTGAGGAGAGCATGTTTGCAGACCTCTGCAAGGAAGCGAAGGGATTCGTCATCAAGCTTTTGGTGGTGGACAGACTGTAAGCATCCTAATACATCCATGCATATCCTTTAAGAGCGTCTAAAGAGAACCGGACCTTCTAATTTCTTTATTCTCTCTCCAAGGAGGCCCAGTGCCGTCGAGTGCCTTCGCCATCCGTGGTTCAAGGTGAGTCGTGATTTCAAAAACATCACCTCTTGTGTCACAGATTTTTATTTATATCCCAACCAAGGTTAACTCCTCTCCTCCTTTCTTTGTCCTGCAGTCACCAACAAACAAGAGCATCAGCACAGCGATGCTGAAGCAGGTTTTGTCTCGGAGGCGCTGGCAGGTAAGCAGGTGTTCATGGCAAATATAGCTTCTGATTTCCATATCATTAATGCAGCTCTGAGGCAAAGACAGACTCCACAGAGGGTCAGTGGAGTTTAGAAAGCTGCATGACTCTAAAAGTGACAGATTTCTAAGAGTTTTCTGACTTAAAGGTCTAAATGAGACCTCCAGAGCCAGCAGGATTTAACTCAGATCACTATTCGTCTTTGTAAGTGCTCCTTTTTTAAAGAAATCCAACAAACCCTGTCAAAGTTCTCTCCGCCAGAAGCAACCCATTCACTCAGGATAAATAGTTTCAAACTTTTCTCATAATTTGATATTTAAATGGACTTTCTAATCTTCTCTCTGGTCCTCTTTCAGCGCTCTCTTATCAGCTACAAATCCAAGATGGTCATGCGCTCCATCCCGGAGCTGTTGAACGACTCATCCAGCCACGTCTCCATCGCTGTGGCGCGGCACTTAAAAGAAGGCTCCCCTCCGCCCTCGTCCTCCTCAGACTCGGATGCAGATGTGGACGAGCTCCCCTTTATTCCCATGCCGCTCTCCATGGCGTTCTCTGGTTCCAGGGTGTCCCTTAATGAGATCCCAGGGGACGAGGACGCTACTCTGCGGCCCTCTGTGAGTGCCAACGGGACCAGGAGGAAGGACAACATGGAGATAGCCGGTTCAAGAGGAGGAGTGGATGAAAGAGAGATAGATGAGGAAGAAACTGCAAATGAGGAGGATATGGAAATGACAAAGCAAGCTCCCTTACAGAAAGGCTTGAGTGTGGAGACTGAGGATTCACAGACCAAAAGCAGGCGGGCCACGATGAGGAGAGGCAGCTCTGCTGATTCAGCACTGCTCCTCCACATCGACCCAGAAGAGGAAGACCCCAGTAAAGATTCAGAAGACAGCAGCAAGAGCCTGAAGAAGGCAGTTTCTATGGAACTACCCAATCGCAGCCCGAGCCCCGGGGCGGCAAAGCTAAGCCAGGAGGATTACGCCCTGAAACTGGAACTGATGAGGCAGCGGCTGCTCAGGGGAGGCAGCGCCGACAAGAAGATGAGCGGCCTGCGAGGGCCCCTGTTTGAAACCCTCGGCATGGAGGATGAGAGGCGGACCGGGTCTCTGGATCGCAACTTGAGGAAATCAAGAACCAGTCCCTCGTCGCTCACAAGAGCAGCATCTTCAGAGACTCCGGCTGAGGACATGCCAAAGACTAAAGTCTTCCGTAAGAGCGCCTCCTTCACTCAGGGAGACTCTGAGCCCATGCCCCTGCACCGCAGGTTTGGAGCCCCCTTAGAGATCCCATCGGCAGGCAGCGGCAGCGTAGAGGGGAAGAAGCTCCAGGAGGCAACCTCAATGTCTGCACTGACAGAACAATCATCACTGGAGTCCATCTCTCCTTTGGATAGGACTTCTTTTATATTCCCACCGTCAAGAAGATCGGACCAACAGCAAAACCATGAGGAGATGAAGAGTTCGAGGGAGGAGACACTGGAGAGAAGGACCAAAACTCAGTCAGAAGAATCAGAGGCTCGATCTCCTTCTGTTGTTACTCCTATCATTGTAATCGAGGAGGAGGATGATGAAGACGACAGGAGAGAGACTCAGGAGTTACAGATTCATGAGAGGGATGTGGAGGAAACTGATAATAAAGCCTCATCTGTAAATACGAGTCTCCCTCAGGAGGCTCCTCAAACATCAGACAAAACCCAAACAAAACATGCGGCTACAACGGCGAATTCAAACGGCACAAAGTCTCCAGGTACCCCCACGCCACCTGAGCACGCAGCTGTGTTTTCTAAAGTAGCAACAGGGGATAGATCTCCTCTGTCCACATCGTCAAACCCTGATCTCCCCGCCCTCCCCCGCCAGCCTGTGCTCAGAACAGACATAAAAGACATCGATTCGGAGGAGCTCTTTGAAGCTCGCTTCAAAAAGAGAGAGTCCTCTCTGACCCGCGGCCTCCGGAAACTGACCAGAAACAAATCAGAGGAGAAATCACCTGTGCTGGGCCGGAAAGACTTACAGGGGGGCGAGGAGGTTTACAGGCCGGGGCCCAGAGGGGCTCCGCTGGAAATGGTGGCCACAGGACTGCAGGAGAAATCCAAATCTGTCCAGGATTTAAGAGTGGAGGATAAGGACCCAGGACTTGGTCTGATTGGGAGGTTCTCCCTCCGGGGTAAGAGGTCAACATCCGTAGATAAGAAGGGTGAGAAACCAAAGGAGGAGAAGCAACAGGATGTGAAGGAAAGTGCCGTGAGCAAGAGGGTGTCATGGGCGATCGGTCGCAGTAAGTCCCTGGACACAAAGGAGCTGAGCAGTGCACAGAAGCGGCTGGAAGAAAAGGAACAGAAGAAAGCCGAGGAGTCGTCTGTGTCCGCGATGAGGCGCAGGTTTGAGTCCAAAGTGGCGGGGATCTCTGCCAAAATCCGGACGCAGTCAGAGGAGAGGAAGGATAAAGACATCGGGGGGAGTCAGAAAGATCTGAAGAAGGTCTCAGACTCTCCGGTTCTGGCAATGAAAAACAAGTTTGAGAACAAAGTGGCCGCAGTGTCTTCAAAGATCCGGAGCCAGTCTGAGGAGAGGAAAGAGGACACGGAGGGGAAACGGACGCCACTGTTCGCACGCCATCGTCATTCCCAATCTGAGGGGCGAGGGCTGAAAGGAATGGGGATCCCCGAGAATCAACTCGCCAAACAAACGGGCACCGCTGCATCCAAGGAGTCGATCGATTCCACTACTAGCATCCAATCTGAAAAAGCCTCAGAGAGCGACAGGCGGTCTCGGTGGGACAGGTGGGGTTTGTCCAGGGGCAAGAAAGACAAAACGCCATCTCAGACTGATCTGCCTTCATCCTCCACCTCTAAAGAGGAGGGTCTGTCCAAGAGCCAGCAGTTCATCCGCTCTGCTTCAGACTTCGCCCCTGTGTTCCACATCAAACTGAAAGACCACGTCCTGTTAGAGGGGGAGACTGTCACTCTGAGCTGCCTTCCAGCTGGAAGTCCTCATCCAGAGATCACGTGGATGAAAGGTGACCCTCTTTAGCAGGACTGCAGATTCATCCAGAAACATCTGTCCTGTTTCTAATGTTGTGTCTCTTCTAGATCGTAAACCGCTCGAGGTGGAGGACCGGGTCAGCTTAGTCTCACACCCGGATGGGAGGCAGCTTCTTATGATCATGAAGTCCAGCAGGAAGGACGCTGGAGTTTATGAATGTGTCGCTACCAACGCCATCGCTACCATCACCACCTCCTGCACGCTGTCCATCGCCTGTGAGTAGAAGACTAGAGCTGATCTTCTTTTCTCCTAACTGTTGGACTTTAATCTCTTTAATGAACAACACGAACACGCCTCATAGCGCCTTTAAAGAGGAGCTGTTATTGAATCAGATGTGAGACATGAGATCTTCATTAAAGCCAGCGCTGGAAGACGTGCTCTTTTCTCTGGTGGACGCAGTAATTTCCTCACAGTTTGATGTATTCTGCATGATTTAATTTGAGGAAGAATGGTTCCACGATTAATCCAGCTGCAATGAATATTAATGTCAACAGATTAGCTTTACAGCAGATTAACTTAATGGGTTTTTGGATTCTCTGGTATTCATCTTGTAATGGGAATAAATAATTTCTGGAGTCTGGCAGCTCACATTGAAGACTGCAGTCTCACAGCTCTGCTTGGATTCACGGCTCACAACAACAACAAGGAGGAGAAGACTTTCAGGGATTCAGTGGGAATATATTTCTCAGCTGTCGGGTTCCATCGATCGCATCTGAACTTTATTTGTTTCGGCTTTTGGACATTTAGAATTACTAATCTCAGCCAGTGGAGCTATTTGTCTCCCCTTGATGATCTATCAGCGGTGTGAAAAACACTTCAGACGGCTGATCTCGCCCCGAGAAATGGCTTCAGTGTTCCTGCCGGTGTACGCGCTTAATGGGAAATGTGTTTGGAAATTAAGGAGGGGCGCTATTTGTGTCGGGTTCGGTTTGATTTAACGACAAACCATCGCCGACGCCCTCAGGCCGGAGAAAATGAACAGCGTGTCGAGTTTTCTTTTAGTATCTCAGATCCCATCGAGCTTAAATGTCACATTCATGTGATTCAAAGAGCAAACTTCAACACCTGCAGGGGCTGGAAGAAAGACAAGAGGCGTGAGAGGGTCTTATCGGTGATCTCCATGTGAGGTCAACATCTGGCAGACAAGTGACTCTGCAGGAGGACTCATTTCAGTCTTGTGCACATGCCCTGAAAGCAGTAAAGCAATGCAAACATACTAGAGAAGAAAATCCTGCTTCACAGTGAAACTACAAACACATCCAGCCTTTAAAAACTACAAAACTGTCTCAACACAAAGAAAAACCCTTAATATGTTGTTTTATTCTAATCTTCCTCTTCCTCTCCTCCATCTCCTCCTCCTCAAGGTGTCCCAAAACGTCCAGGCACCCCTGAAGTCCCCCAGACCTACAACAACACGGCCCTGGTGCTGTGGAAGCCAGCAGAAACCAAGTCTCCATGCAGCTACAACCTGGAGAGGAAGACAGAGGGTGGGTGAGACGTGTGTCGTTTAATCTCTTTTGTCAGGGAAGAGAATTAAAACCTGCAGCTGGAAGGCGTCAGACGATATTTAGCTCTGGTCCGTGCGTGATGGTACTCGTGGAAATAAGTTCCCTAATCCACAGACACCAATTAGAGCGAGGAAATGAGTCAGCACACGAGGGAACACAGACCGTACTCGTTCTGAGCTTTTTGTCATTATGCAACTTTAATCACAGTTGTGTCATAATGAAGGGGAGGAAAATGAAGTCTGCGGCAGACTCAGTGGATAAATACTGAACTCTTTCGCTCTGGTAGATTTCGTTCTCCTCGTTGTGAATGTAATCTCTGTCAGGCGGTGAGGATGTGCTCACAGAGGAGAGTGTCATGAGCTCGTTTACATTTAAATTCAGGTCTGATTCACCGTCCATGCAGAACAAACAAGATACTACCACAGATACATCTTCAGCAGGGGAACTCATTTACATATACATTACATCTGCACTGAAACACGTCATGAGCAGATTCAGATCATCACCAGGTTATTAGTTTGACAACACCGCCATCTAGTGGACAGTTTCTGGAACTACAACAAGCAAACAAACCCTGCTTCTTCACAATAGATGATCCCCCTCTTCTGTAACTGTATCATTCATCCTCCAGCAGTATCATATTCATCTCACTCAGCTCTCTCTGTGTCCTTCAGGTGATTTTAAATGGACGACAGTGGCCACCGGGATCGTTGACTGTTACTACAACGTCTCAGATCTACCACCAGGAGGTGCCTTCAGATTCAGAGTCTGCTGTGTCAACAAGGCAGGACAGGGACCGCACAGCAGCAGCTCTGCGCCTGTCAGCCTGGACTCCTCAGGTAAATAAACACTATAAACATAAACAACAACAGAGGGAAGCTGAGGCGCTGGTTCGAGTAATCTGAAGTGTCTCACTCTGTTTGTTTCTACAGCTGCAGCAGCTCCACCCACCATAGCCATTGTACAAACCGCTCCACCTGCACCTGTAGTCACCTCCTCAGTCACCGTACCTCCACTCAGACCCGCTCAGAACAACACCCCCAGAGTCACTGTCTCCACCATCACCTCCACCTGCACCTCTCCTTCACCTGCAGTAGAAACAACCACTCAGAAGATCAGCTCCAGCCTCCCCTCCTCACCCACAGTCAAACCTCCTCCCCCCTTTGTCCTCCCCAAACCTCAAAGCCCCATCAACGTGGTGTCCCCCATGACTCAGACCCCACCTATGTCCCCGCCTCCACCTCTCGTAACCCCTCCGTTAACACCGACCAAACCGACGGTGGCTTCTGTGCCCACGTACGTCCCCACCACCACCATCACCGCCCGGGTCGCCCCGAGTCCTGTCTCCTTCACCCCACAAGTGTTGCAGACCTCCAGCTTGAGCCCCATTGCTGACGGAGCCAATACCCCCACTAGAGGCACCCCGTCAGGACGAGCTACGCCCTCCACTGCTCTGCGACAAGGGGTGCCACAGAAACCGTACACCTTCCTGGATGAGAAGGCCAGGTGAGACACAGAAGAGATGAAGTTAGACAAGTTTAAGGGTTATTTGATTTTTAATAATAAAGGTTCATGTTTTTATCCTCAGAGGTCGTTTTGGGGTCATCAGAGAGTGCCGTGAGAACACGACAGGCAGAGTCTACATGGCGAAGATCATTCCCTACAGCCAGGACGACAAACAGGGCATCCTGAAGGAGTATGAGATCCTGAAGTCGCTCCACAACGAGAAGGTCATGGCTCTGCACGAAGCCTACGTCACGCCACGCTACCTGGTGTTAGTGGCCGAGTACTGCACCGGCAAGGAGCTGCTGTACAGCCTCGTAGACCGGTAGGAGCGGGGACGGACGGTCGCCTCTTAAACTCTATAAGTTGCATCTTTTATTGCTTTTTAATTCTCCTTTCTGTCTTGAAGGTTTCGTTACTCTGAGGATGATGTGGCGGGATACCTGGTCCAGATCCTGCAGGGAGTCGAGTACCTACACAACCGCCGCGTCCTCCACCTGGACCTGAAGCCAGACAACATCATGGTGAGCAACCTGAACGCCATCAAGATCGTGGACTTTGGCAGCGCTCAGAGCTTCAACCCGCTCAGCCTCAAACACAGAGAGTCAGGAGCAGGGACGCTGGAGTACATGGGTGAGGAGAAGCATGAATGCTGTGCACAAAACTTCAAAATATCCTTTATCCGTTCATCTGTCTCTAATTTATTTTTACTTTTCATCCTTTAAAAATGCGATCACAGCTCCGGAGATGATAAAAGGTGAAGTGGTTGGTCCTCCTGCAGATATTTGGAGTGTTGGAGTCGTCACACACATCATGTAAGAGACATTTTCTGAAGGAACGTCATGCATGTCATTTAACATTTGCAGAAAATGCAGAGATTTGATTGCATGATTTTACAACCTTGTTTCGTTACATTTTGAGCCTCTTTTTTGCAACTTTAACAACCAGGCTCAGTGGTCGGCTGCCCTTCGAAGATAAAGACCCTCTCCAAGTGGAATCCAAAATCCTGATGGCGAAGTTTGACCCCTCTAAACTCTACCCCAATGTGTCCCAAAGTGCCTCCGCCTTTCTCAAGAAGATGTTGAGCAGTTACCCGTGGTGAGCGATGACATACTTTACATTACCCTCACTGTAACACTCCTCTTAAGATGTAGATACAGCTGCAATCCTTCTTGTTGTATTTTCAGGGCTCGTCCGACTACCCGAGACTGCTTCTCCTTGGCCTGGCTGCAGGACTCGTACCTGATGAAGCTAAGGAGACAGACCCTCACCTTCACCTCCAGCCGCCTCAAAGAGTTCCTGGTGGAGCAACAAAGCCGGCGCACAGAGGACGCCACCAAGCACAAGGTGCTGCTGCGCACCTATCAGAGCTCACCCAAGTCCCCGGGGTCTGGGACGGCACCACGAGTCCCGGGGCCTTAAGTGAGGGGACGAGGAAAATACAGTGATGTACTTTTGAGTTTTTGCATCTTAAGTCATCTGTGAGCCAACACTGCATGCAGGTATCCGCCTCAGGACGGGAAGAGAAGGAGGAGAGCAGAAGTACCTGCAGATGACGTTGACTTCAACATTCAGAGTGAAGCAGAAGACGTTTTTTTAAGAGTTGATGACCTGCTCATACTTCCCCGAAAGGACACGGGATGTTCTTTGGTTTTCTTTGATTGCACAATTTCTCCGTCACATTGTGATTTCTGAAATTGCACACTGATGATTAATTTAGATGAACTCTGTCCTCCACTCTGCACGATCAGCCTGGAACATGTGTATCATTAGCGTTTCTACTTGTTTATGTCACTGAATATAGTAGTAAACAACTCATGTGAATGTACCATGATGATTTAAGCTGCTAATTTATTTTGCATTGACTTCTACATTTAAAAATCAAAGCTAAAAATATGATTTTTCTCTTGAACTTGTTTACTTTTTTCATGTTAATTTATTTGCATGTGTGTGTGCGAGCTTCTTTGGTCACTTTTTGAATTAGCATCAAGGGGGAGAAAAAATAAGGAGTGTCTTTGTGATTGGTGTTCAGATTCAAGCGGTCAAAACGGACTGTTTTAGGGTGAGGTAGGAACTTTTGGTACAACTTCTTTTATCTGTGGTTAAAACACTGACTGTAACAGGACTTTGGAAAGCAGTCTGTTCTGTAGATAAGTATCCTTTGATTAGTCAAACACTGGTAAGTTGCTGTGGTTTCTCAGTATTACCCGTCAGATCACCCAGTCAGTGCCTGAATCGGATTAACATCCAAAATATCGCTCTTGTAAATGTGTCTCCAATTGATGACTTATTTGAACAAAGCAAACATTTGACTGCAATATTAGGACTTTACTACGACAAAGAGACGCTTTTAGATTCTTACACACATGCACACACGTACAGAACAAGCAGTCCTTGTAATAATAGAACGTCTTGTGTATTGATCTATCGCAGTGATCCTTTTTGTATGACTTTGGACGGTTGAAGATTTGTAAATGTACCAATTTGCGGTGTTTATATGTGGAAAAAGTTGAGATGTTTTTATGAGATAGTCTGTAATAAACTGTTGATACAATTGGGAAAATGAATGTGTGTTTTCTATGTGAGGCTTTGCTCCTCTACCTGTAAAAAGAAAAAGGCCCACAACGCATTGAATAATCAATCAATCAGACTTTATTTATAAAGCGATTTTCATACAATGACATTGTAACACAAAGTGCTGTACATAAAAAACCCTTAAAATAGAATAAATTAATTAAAATAAAATGTAAACTAGATAATAAATGAATAAATAAAACTGTTAGGGATAAAACTCAGTTAAAAACTAAAAAGGTAGGTCTTGAGTTTGCTTTTACAAATCTTTATGCTCTATGCAGCCTTCAGATCTTCAGGTAGGGTGTTCCACAGACGTGGGCCATGATAATAAAAAGCTGCCTCAAAGTGGTTCTTTGTTCTTACTTTTGGTACAATTAAATAATTGTCTTAAAAGAAAACAAAATGAATGTAAGCTTGCAAAAGTAGCATTCTTGTTTAAGCATAGTATAAGTATGCACAGGGTAGATTCTGGGTAGATTTGTATTATGGAATTAATAAATTAGATATTATCTTCTATTATAATATTTTAAATTAATCAAATGAGGCATTAAATTGCTTCCACCTCATCAGCCTGCAGTTTTTGATCTGCACAAAGTTGGTGGAAGTGTAAATATTATTCTTGTGCATGCTTATTTCACCTTAAAATAAAGGTATACTGAAAATGCAACCTATTCTTACTGTAAATATAATCCTAAAACTATATTTTTACTGCAAAATACAGCCTGATGTTGCATTTAGGAAAAGAAAAACATCTTCTGCAGAGGAAAAGATGGCACTTGTGGGACGCTCCCTGACTCCAGGCAGTTTCAAGGGGACCCAAACTGGGCGTTTCTTCTTTCCTGCTCCTCGTACAGAAAGTTTTACTCTTGAGGAAGTTTTACAAACAGCTGTTATTAAACTACAACTGTTAAAACACATCACTTACATAAACACACTATGGATGCATTAGTAAACACGGAAGTAAACAAAGGCAGGGTGGGACAAACAATGTGTTATTGCTTGTAAACACGGAACGATTGGTCTGTTTTATGTCTTCACTGAACAACACTGGAGCGACACAATGTTTACATGATGTATAAAGTGATATCATGTGAGGAAGTGGTGGAATGTGTGTTTGAAAGCTGGTTATTGGACTACAAAAAGTTTGGTGAAGCTTGCTAACATGCTAGCAGAGTTTTCAAAAAAACAAAACTTTATTGACACATTTGAATCAGACAACAACGGTTAAAGTGCACAGAAAGCTCCTAAAATCCACATTATATGCAAAATATTATAGATTTAAGAATTGCATATTGTTTCAATTAAATTAAATGTGTGAATTAAATTAATTTGGGCTCAAATTAGCGTTTGGGCAACTTTGTTTCATGCAACTTTGAGGGGTCGTCTTCAAAGTTGCAGAAGCAGAAGAGGGAGTGTTACTGCGCCACTTTAACTGGAATGGGAAGCCTTGAAACCTCCATGTTTGTATCTTCAAATTGCGAGCAGAGTCGAGCACCATATTGAATCAAAGTTGCCTTCTCTCTGTCAAATGTTTTATAACTTCTCCTCTTCAACTTCTCGCACAGTAATGGAGGAACTTTAGGGAGACTTGTTGCGATGTTACCCGGTCCGCTGCAGCCTCGTTTTCCTTCATGTTAAAAAGTTGTTGTAGTTCAGCGAACAGTCTCTGAAACTTTAAAGTGTGAGGTCAGCACTCTGGAGCAGACCTGGACCTGGATGTGATGGACAATCCGTCCTCAGTAATCACACAAGTCAGCCGGGATGAAGAGGGGAGTAAAGCCGCAGGAGAGAGGGGTAAGTCGAGGGATTTTATTTGCGGCTCAGAAAGTTTTGCAGCTCCGTGGATAAAGTTAATTTCCTGAAATTAAAAACCTGCAAAGTGATCACATTAAATGTACTAACATGTAAAAGCTGCTACAGTTGTGATCAGGCACAGATTAGAACCAAATAAAGGTGAAAACTGTCACTGTTTTTCTGTTTTGCATAGATTATGGCTGCGGCCCTGATGAAGGTACCGGAAGTGACGTAATAATGCTTGATAAAAATGTATTTAAATTTTATTTAAAAAAGCGAAATTTTCATTGAAACGTAATATTTAAATGTCCAAAATTATCTGTAAAAATTTTAATTATTTTTGTGTCTTAATCAGTTACGTAAAAAATAAAATTACACCTTCCCTGTTTATGTCATTAAATGGCGAACAAATAACTTTATTAATACACACTTAAATGACAAACACATTTAAATCCCTTTATAATGTGATAAAGTAATGAAATGTGATAAAACAAAATACCTGGAGCATTTTAATGTTGTTAAATATTATAGAAAAAATACATGAAATTTTTAAAGTTAATTAGAAACACCAAAAAACTATCAAATATATATTTTAATGCTCTGACCTTTATTATAAGGAATCAGGAAGTTGTGTTTACATTCTTTATTAAGAGTTTAAAGATAAAGAAGAATATAATTTAGCATTAAGACATAGATATGCTACCATAGCTTTAATAACACACCTAAAAAGTGTAATATTCAAGAATATTTCAGAATTTAAAACATCTGTACTTCTGCTTTCTGTCTCTGTCATTATAACTCTTATCCCCTTCCTACAGTGCGTCTCTGTTTCATTGAATAACCAAACAGCCGGCCTGTTAAATTGATTTTCACCGTGACTAACACCAACTTTATCAGAGCATGGATTCCTGCTACTGTACACAAACCCGGTGAGATACCACAGTGTGTGTAAAAGCCGGTTACTGAATAATCCACTGTCCAGTCCTGTCCTGTCGGTCATCGTCCCTGAGAAACCTCTGCCCGTCCTCGCACTCAGAGCCTAACGTTACATGTTAAACGTGTAATGTCCCTTACAGGCTTCCATACTGTCACATTAAAGTGAGATGTGTTCAGTTAAAGGTTCAGTGCGGGGTATTTTGACATTAAAAGGTAAGCTGAGACGTGCAGCAGCCGTCCTCTTGTAAATGTGTAGCAGCATAATCTATTACATAACCAGTCACCCACCCACCCACACACACACACACACACACACACACACACACACACACACACACACACACACACACACACACTAACACACACACAGCTGCTACAAACAGCATGTTTACTCTGCCCTCCTTTAAAAGAGGCTGCAGCTTTATTAAAACCAGACTTAATCAAACTTTTAGTTTCACTTTAAGAGTTTCACTTTAGGTGGTTTCTCACTTCATTTAGACGCTCTGTTGTGAAAGTACAGACTGTCTGCTGTCCGTGGTTTAGCTCATGTAAATGTGAAATGAAAGCTTTGTCATGTACGGCCATCTTTGATGTAATCAGTGATTTCTCAACTTTGGGTTCAGGACCAAAACAAGATGTTGCTCATCCGTGCATCCGTTTCTGAAGGTTGGCCCAAGACTTGATCTCATATTGATCCAGTCAACTTGTTAAATCATCAGCTTTCCCTTTTATCTTAATAAAACATCTCCATCAAACCGTCCTGTAGCTTTAAATACGACATTAAAGCTCCTCTAACCTGACCACAAACTACAGAGACTCACTGCCTCTTTTAATAAAGTCAGAAAGTCATCATTGTGTTTTATTGGAGGTTTTATTGTCACATAAAAGTCTTAAAGCTGCTTTAAACTCCTCACTAAATGACATGTTAGTAGATAAGCTGACAAACACACGTGATGAGACCTTCCCGCTTTGATTCCTCTGATTAAAGACACTCGGAGATAACGTCTGAGGTATGACGATCAGCGCTGAGTGTCTCTTACAGGAATCAAAACCTTAAAATACATACTGAGTGATAAACTGATCTGATAAGGTGAATCCTCCCTCCTGATGTGACTCTGCTGACTTTGAATACTTCATTTTTTAATAAGTTACAGGACAAGAGGCAACACGTGTGGATACCTGTGTACCTCCACAGCTGATGGAAAGGAAGTCTGAGGAGCTGCTGGTGTTTAAATATCAGAGATTATCTCCGTGATGTGACGACAAACAGTCCAAACAGGGTTATCTGAAGTTTGTATCTGCTGCAGACGCTGATTACACGCCGTCATTGAATGGAAAGCGCTTCTCACACATTCATTTCCACCATTTATTTAACGCTTCTTCTGATTCCAGCCTCAAACTGTCCAGATCAAGTGTTTGATTGTCATAGATGACACAAATGGAGGAGGTGATTGAGCGTTAATCAGTAAGGAGACCTGAGTAAGGACCCTGGATCACTGAGTCTGTGTCAGCATGTTGTTCTGCTCCAGAGGAGAGACGCTCCGCAGCTCCAGGTCCAAAGTCTTACAGAGAAAGTCTTCCTCTCTTGCATCACAACATTCAGCAACAACCTCCTTCCTTCTCATCCTCTTAATGCTCGCTCTGTGTTCGACGGCCCGCTCCGTCCGGTGCATGGCGTGTGATGAAAAGGATGCAAAGTTAGGGGAGCAAACAAGGACGCAGGGGTGAGGGATTAAATTGAGGACACAGGAGAGGTTGTTTCTGCAGCTTAAATGTGACAAATCTGCAGAATTCCTCCTCCTTTAGCTCCACCTCAGAGTTTGTGTTGTTTGTTTGTTGAGATTAGTCACTCAGCGTCAGACTTTTTCTCTGTAACGACTCAAAAACAGAAACTAGCTATAAATTCCCCTTTAATAGAAATTACACAAAGTCTAAGATACCAAAGACCTGATTGAAAACATGATGGCAAGCAGCTTCCTGCTCTGATACCCGCCTGTTTCCTCTTCCCGTTTTGGCCTCTGTGCTGCAGCAGCAGCGAGGGCCAGCGGAGGGTCAGACAGGGTTTGAATCCACAAACTGAGCAATGGGAAAAAGAAAGAGAGAGGCGTGAGAGATGCACAACAGAGGCCGGAGCGTTGGTAACACAGTCACGTCCGGAGAGAGGGAGGGAGCATGGAGCATAAAGAGGGAGAAACAAAGTGTTGATTGGAGATTTATGGGAGGTAGAGGAGCATGACATGAGAACACTTGTATCCTGATGGACTCTTAAAAGACTGAAACAGAGGACTGCAAACACACAGCAAACTAAACTTTACATTTCAGCTGATCAAACTATGTTCAGGATTACATAACAGATTACAAAGGTGTCTACGTGGTCTTAATAATCCCTTAATGCCTTTGTTTCCCTCCAAGTTGCTCCACAGTCTTCCTCCACAGCTCTTTAGTGGTTTATCCTGGGATTTTTAACAGGTGGGTTAGGACTCAAAGGGGGGTGCCGGAGCTGGATTCAAAGGGTTGTGGACATGCACCTGCAAAAAACCGTTTATGGAGCGTCTTCCCAGCTCCCTCCAGACCAGAAGGGGGCAGTAATGCAAGTTAATGTAGGTTGTTTCATGAGTTCAACAACATATTTCAGACCAGTTGAGACAAAGTCCTGCAGAAATCATGTTTATGATTTACATACTTCAGATTCAAGCAGCAGGACTAAACACTGCATAGATGAAACATGAGACGTGATGCTCTCATCCATTTCTTTGCGTTTTCTTTTGCAGCTTCTTCTGGAGGTGTTAAACCTCGCCTCCTCTTGGCTCTAAAGTTTGCAGCATGTTTGTTTATCCTGCAGCTGAAGTTTGTTTCTGCCTGAGCAGCCTGGTTGCACAGTATCGAGGTTCCAAGCTGCATACCGAGCAAATTCATTTCAGGTGTCGTCAGCAGTGTCGTAATTTCACACCCTAGCTCTGCTGCAGCGTGTTACAGATTAACTTTTGCTAGACTTCCTGTTATCATGCGTGAATCAATCATTGATCAGTTTGTGTTGATTGATTAATGCAAAGAGTCCAAGTTGGAGTAAAGTGTTAAAGTTCTGCGAGTTCATTGGTGGTGTTTGAGGCTGTTTGTGGATGACATCACAGGAGGAGGTTATGCAACAGCTCCTGGCAGCGGCGTGTGCGTCTCCAGGAGGGTTTGTGCACACGACAGAGGTATGAGGAAAGCTGCAGGGTGTTCTTATTGGCTGTTTTCATATGTTCACTGCAGATGGAGTCAGCACATACTGTAAGTGTGGGGATGAAGTCTTATAGCTCTCGGGGTCAACGGTCAAGTAGTCTGAGAGAAAAGAGACACCTCCTCCTGCAGAGACAGCATCTGTGTCTGCAGAAACAAAGGTGTGATGATTGCACATGTTCAGGTCATTAAAAATGCTTATCTCCTCTTCTTCTTCCTCTTCCTCCTCTGCAGGTTCTTCCCCCTCTCTCTCCTCCAAGAAGCCACGCAGCAGAGGCCTCTTCTCCAGCCTCTTCTGCTGCCTGTGTCGGGACCAGCCCGAGCCCCAGCCCGTCAACAACAACGCCCCGCTCCTGGTGGAGGAGAACGGGACGGTCTCCAAGGTGTGTGTTTACCCCCGCCTCTGCACGTCACCTTGGTCCTGTTTTGGCAGCACAGGGGAGATGAAATCAGTGTTTCAGATGCATTGTGGGTCAGGTTTCTGATTCTGTTGTGTTTTGTAGATCCAGGTGAAGCCGCTGCTGCCTCCTGTGAAGTCAAAAGACTCCGGAAAGATCTGTGTGGTCATAGATCTGGACGAGACGTTAGTTCACAGCTCATTTAAGGTAAACATGTCAGTGTGTTCTTTAATTATTCCACATGGTGAAGGGGTTGTGCATGTTCGTTAAAGTCGCTCTTATAGAACAACGTTTTCCTCCATCAGGTTGTTTTTGGCTTTAGAGTGACATTACTGTCATTGCTGGAAAATGCCAAACCCAAACGAGCTGGTTCATGAACCCAAATAAACACAGAGCTGCTCCGTGTACACACAAACACACACACACACAGTCAGACTGTTTGTCTCTACCTGCATCTGTCCTCACACATAGTTTGTCCTCTTGAAAACAAGCCTGCAGTGTCCTCTTCCTCGAAATGAGCCATCTTATGACTTCTTCATCTTGCAGTTAAACTTCTCTCTGCTGTCACTTCACTCAGGAAAATATTTAAACATGTCTTCTTTTTTGTTTTCCAGCCTGTGAACAACGCAGATTTCATCATTCCTGTGGAAATCGATGGAACAGTACATCAGGTAAAGTGGACGGTGCTTCACGCTCCTTGTGGTTGTGGTTGAAGGTGCTTGTGTGCGTTTATGGGATTTGAAGACGGATGACGTCCCCTGGGTTTGGGCCTGATTCAAGTAATCCAGGATAGGTTTGTTCAGACAAGCTCAGCCTATTCCGGATGACTTGGTTCAGGAACTCTACCCTCAGCTGCAGACGCCGAGCACAGACGAAACATGGAGGAGCTTCAAGGAGACAAGAACCAAATCCTCGTCTGTAGTTTTACTTTTAGTTTCCTTTGCACGCCAGGAATGATGAGATTATAATTTGTCTGTTCTTCTGCTGAATCTGTGACCTTTCAAATGTCAGTTCATCATTTGCACATTGAATCTAACTCCCAGATGAAGCGACAGCTCCTGGAGCAGTTAGGTTTGTAGAAACATGTTTCATTTGAAGCCGAGCAGGTTCCTGATTTGAATCTCTGCGTCTCCCAGGTGTACGTCCTGAAGCGGCCGCACGTCGACGAGTTTCTGAAGAGAATGGGAGAGCTGTTTGAGTGCGTCCTTTTCACTGCCAGTTTAGCCAAGGTGAGGAAATATACATGACTTTTAAATTCCTTTTTTACTTTATATGACCACCTATTGAATTTAAACCCATGCTCATGTCAAAAACAGAGATGCTTAGGTGTAGGCAGATTACTAATCCACATATGGGCATGCAGATCCTTAAAGGTGCACGTAGATTTGTTCTCAGATCCATAAGTGCATTCTCAGATCCTCAAATATGAACACAGATGCACACATGAGTACCCAGAACTTCATATTTATTAATGGCTGTAAAGTCTTCAGTGAGTTTGATCAGTTACAACTGAAGTGAGCCTCTCTGTCACGACCTTTGTGACTTCTGCTACAGCTCTGATCCAAACATGTGTAGTGATCCACAAATATGTAACCTGATCCTCAGATGCATGTGGTGGGGGTTTGTTTGCCCTGTGCTCTTGTACTCCCTGTTGGAGTGAATGTAGGAGTCTAGTCATTAAACCAGCTCCCTTTGAGTCTGTTTCTTTAAAGGCGTGATAATGACCTAATGAGGGAGGAATGCTGTGGATCTACATAAATATTCATGGATCAGACCACAAATACTTCAACAGAATGCTCTCCAAAGTTCTGGGATTTAAAACCTGGTTTCAAGCTGCTCTCCCTCATCCATTGTTGTTTCCTCTCCAGTATGCAGACCCCGTCTCAGACCTCCTGGATAAGTGGGGCGCCTTTCGCTGCCGCCTCTTCAGGGAGTCGTGCGTCTTCCATCGAGGAAACTACGTCAAGGACCTGAGCCGCCTCGGTCGTGACCTCAACAAAGTCATCATCGTGGACAACTCCCCCGCCTCCTACGTCTTCCACCCTGACAATGCAGTGAGTGTGCTCGAAGGACACACGGCACCTGAGTCACCACCGTGATGAGGGTGACGTGTTGATGAAACACACAGAACACCTGTCATTAGCAGATATATCACTTGTTGCTCATTTTACTTGACTTTAAAATTCCTGCTTTTAATCACATTTCTTGATGTTATAGAAATCATTTGTGCAGGGTTTAAAGATTCAGACCACAGCAGCTGATATAGTGTGTTCTCCCTCCAGGTCCCTGTGGCCTCGTGGTTCGACGACATGTCCGACACCGAGCTGCTGGACCTCATCCCCTTCTTTGAGCGGCTGAGCAAAGTGGATAACGTCTACACAGTCCTCAAACAACAAGGGACCGCGAGCTAACAGTGTTCCATGTCTCATCTCAGCTCTGAACAAAAAAAAAGAATGAAAAACACACACAACAACAACAACACCAGCTCCAGCTATCACTGCCCCTCTGAACACAGACTGCTTCACAGCTGACCGAGCCTTCACCTTCCCAGTATCAAATCCAGGTCATGTTTTGGGTGTCTAAGCTGCCACCTGCTGGTCAAACGGAGAGTTGCCTTGTTACTCTCTGAATCCTTCTGCCTGAGTGCCGGGGATGTTCTTCCTCTCATGGATCTAGCAGCGCCGTCCTGCAAAGAGATGTGGGATTAAGTGAACAGGAATAAAGCAGGAGTGTATATTTTGGAAAGGTATTCGCCCAATTTAACTGAGAAGTCTTGAAAGTGAGCGAGCAGATTGTGGACCTGTACTGTAGATGTCTTTTTAGATCACATTGTGTCACCCTAATCTGATCGATCATCACACTATCCGTCTGCGCTCGAACGTATGGTGTTTATTTTAGAGTATTTAGAGCAATGTGATCAGGTGTTTTTGAATAATTGTGACAGTGTTATGATGAATCTGAACAAAAGAAGTGGAGGTTTTAATGTCAGAGGTAATCAGAGGACCTTTTCAGTGCCTTGTGGAACTAAATCTCAGCACTTTTTATTTTCTAAACCCAGCATTAAAACAGCATACATGAGATTCTGCTACCATTAAGAAAGGTAGACAAATTAGGCTAGTGCTTTTGCAGCAAAAACCAATGCAAGAAAAATGGATACAAACTGCACTGATCTGTTAAAATCTGGCTTTTTTTTGTTGTGAAAAATGATAAACAAAGATATATTGCCCCACTTAACAAGCAAAGTTTTGTTGACTATGATGACTGCAGTATTTTCCTGTAAAAGCCTGACACTAATATGAATATTGAACCACCTGCACATGACAGTAAAGGAGCAGCTGCTGTGTGGATTTTACAGCTGTATTACACCCGTGTGGCAGGTGTTGACTCAAGAGATAAGAGGACCAGGAAAACCGCTTTGTGCATGTCACATCGACACAGTTTGTGGATTGAAAGCCACACACACACACGCACACAACACTTGAATTTCTCACAGCACTCATGGACTGTTTAAGAATGGAAACAGAGAGTTGTATGACTTCTCATAAGCTTCAGAGTACAAGCGGTACACATGGGCTGGAAACTCCTTCAGGACTCTGTGATATGATGTGTGTCGAGACTGCCATGAGGACTTAAGGATATGTTGAGGTGTTTAAAACAATAAGTGGTTTAATAAAGTCCAGATTTAAAGGAGAATTCACCAGAAACACTTTGACATTGTTAAAATAAAGGGCTAGTGGTAATTTATTTTGCACCTTGGGGGGTAAAACATCAGTAGGAGATATTCAGATATGTCAGCCAGTGTGAAGTGATTCAAAGTGGATTCTTCTTTAAATACCAATAACTACAAACTGGACACCGTTCAGACTTCCCTTGTATGCGTTGACAATACCATGTGTTGACACTGATGAATGAAGGTGGATTTGATGAGGGGCCTCCACAGCAGGCTAGTGATGGGACAGGATGGACGAATAAATCCACCATGTTAAGAGCTATTACATTATTTTTCTATGTTTAACTAATTCTTCTCAATCAAATTAGCCTTTTTCTTTTCTAAATACTGATTTATGTCATCTTTTTTTCCCCTGGAGTTGGTCCTCTTGATGCAATATTTGGTCTTGCTGTTACCTTGTATATTATTAAGTAATATATGGAGCAGAAACACCAGCATTTGACTAAAATAAGAAAGCATCTTATTGTTGCAGATGCATAACAGGGTAAATACTGTTATAGTTTCATGTAAGCCATCATTACAGATCTCTCAATTAGGTGTTCATTCATTAGAATCATTCAGTTGTTTAATTACATATAAAAACAAATGTTGTGTCACTACAGGGGCCCATTCACTGATACTGTACTTCTTACACATTCAATAGGTATGTATATTTTGTTTTGCACAGTAATAAAGCAAACAAATTTTCATTAATATATGGATTATTCATGTTACTGTACTCATGATTGAATAGATGTAATACTATTTTTTTGACCTTTTGTTTTTATCATACCAAATTATATATATGGACTCTATGTAATACTGCCATTATTTTTTTTTCTTCCATAAATGCTAAATGAAACATGGTCCAAGTGATGTTTTTGTTGAGCAGTTTTATTTTTCCAGGGGAACTTGAACGCAGCATATTCAAAGATGGCGGCCGTCGGAACAACGGTTTTTGACGTCAGCTAGCTAGCTCAACAAGTCAACAGTTAGTACACAGGACGTGGAATTAAAGTCGTTTTTTTGGCCAACTGTTGAGCTTAAATTTTTATATAAACTCAAAGTTAATGCTTTTCTGCCAACATATAAGAAAATATTAATTTCAAAGCAGCTTTTTGACGATATTATGTTAAAATGAAAGAGGCTAATGACAGTTGGCTAATGTTTGCTAACTTCCATAGCCTCTAGCTTCTGCCTCTTGATGCAGGACAGGTATAGTATCAAGTTTATTTTAACTATAAACATTTGTACTTTTATTCAAAATTGATGAATGTGTTTTCAAGTGTAGTTAAACTGTAGGTTTTTTTTTTATTGGAGGCTGCACTAGCATTTACTTTAGCTATCTAGCATATAAATTAGCATCTGTAAAGACAGTCTATTTTGACTAATGTTTGTAGAGAAATAGTATCTTTTTATTGTATAAATTAAAAACTTAAAGTCTCCAGGTGTTGTATGGAAACATTTAATGATTATAGTAATCTTTAATTTTGAGAAATAATAATGTAAACATCCGGGTTGCAGGATGCGGAAGTATGGAAGCCTATTGCAGTCATATCAGAAAAAAGCGCACTCGTACAAAAAAAGGAAATTAGTCTCTCAATTTGTCAAATATTTCCCATTATATGTTAGAAAAATGAAAAACAACAACATGATAGTGTCCATTAATTTTCCCTTTCCCACAATCAAACATGAATCTATTTGACACCTTGTTATGAACCACTACTCTCTTTTATTTAGGCAATTTCCATCAAAATACAACCATGTGAAGTCAATTAGAAATCTTTAACAGGAAAATAAATATAATCCAAACTGTAAAAAAGGAATAATTTCAAAATACATTATATCACCCAAATCTTCACTTTGCAATAATGGCATCACAGTGAAATGTAACCATCCAAAGAAAAGTTGTGAGAGATTCTCATTCTCGTTTTCTGTCAGAGTCACTTGCTTTTCTTTCTCTTTCCTTATTTTTCAATTACAGTCAGTGTAGCACTGCTCTTGGCCTTGCCCATGGTGAACTTCACCACCCCGCTCATATCCACGCTGGTGTTCTTGAGGGTGAGTTTGTGGACCGTCCCGTGGTCTTCCACACGGATGAATGGGCTTTGCTGTAGGGTTATTCCGTTCAGAGTCCAAACAGGGGACTTGTTTATGTCAACAGACACCTCGCACTGGAAACATGCTGACTCAGACTCCATCACCTCCTCATCTTCAAGCTCTTTGACCATTACAAGGGCTTGGGCTGCAAAAGCAAAAGGGGACAGATGTTTTATAACTTACTTAAAATCTAACAGTAGGATTTAAATGTATGGCTCCATGAATGCTATCTACCCAACATACCTTCCACCATCAGTTTGGCTTTGCATGTGTGCTCCCCGACCTCGATGCTATATGTTCCCTCATCCTCCACAGCCGCCTGCAGGATCACCAGTTTATGGGAGCAGTCGTCAGCCAGGATCTCCATCCGATCTGAGGGGAACAGTTCCTCCACGCCCTTGTACCAGGTGGCGCTGCTGCGAGGCGTGGAAACAGTGCATTCAAGGATCACGCGGTGTTTCTCCAGGGCTGTTCGATCTCGTAGGGGTTTTACAATGGAGACAGGAAGCTCTGAGGTGAGAGGAAAATGATTGAGGTTTATTATGGAACAGTTTTTGGCTGTTAACATGCACAAAAAGAATCAGATAAAACCCTGGACTTACCTTCAACTTCAAGGTAAGCTGTTGATTCAACATCCCTGGCTGCAAAGCGGATCTCCCCAGCTTCTTCTGCTGTGACATTACACATCAGCAAGAAGTGTTTGGTCCCTGTAAGAGAGAAACAGACTTCTATAATCTGTCTTTATTGAAGCTAATCTCCAAATGTTGACATTCAAAAAAACACTTTATGGCATTTCATCCTTTTTCCAGCATTATGTGTGGATTGCTTTACTCTGTGCCACTTTCAGGCCCTGCAGTTCCCCTTTTCACCCACCAGATGTCCTCCTTAGCCCTTCTATCACTGCTTCTCATGCAGCTTTTTATTGACATAGAAAACTGATTTCCCATCTCCCCTTTTTTAATTTACTTATAGGTATAATCATCTAATGATCTGTGCCTCCTGACTTAATTGGTGACTGAATTAGGTGCATTAAAGTCCTTCATTATGTATGATGATTTTGATCTTAATCAGGTTCACTCATCCTCAGTTCTAATCAACTAATTCCTCTTCTTCTGACCTTCAGTGCGGATCTTGATGGTGCTCGTGGGCCGGATCTTGTGGCCATCTTTGTACCACTCCCCTGGAACGTCATCGAGAGAAACCTCACACATGAAGACGGCATTCTGGTCCTCCTGGATGAAAAGGTCCTCCAGTTCCTTCACAATCTCCAACTTGTGCTCTGTGAGGTTAGTGGAGAGATATTTATTAGCAGCATTAGAATGTATAAACAGGAAGATAAATGACTTTATTTGAAGGTTTTCTTTCATTGCAGACATGTCTCAGTTCAGCCACTAGATGGCAGTATTTGATAAGCTTAAAAACAGATCTTATTTTTACCACACAGCCCTGAAGTCACAATCCCAGTGGGTGCCTCTGTGTAGACACTTACCATAAACCTCCAGTGTGCAGGAGGTGTTGATTTCCCCTGTGTCACATGTGTAGGTACCAGAGTCAGCCAGGGAGCACAGCATGATCTGACAGAACCGCTTTCGGCCCATGGAGTAGATCCTGCAGTTCTTCCCCGGCTTCAGCTCCGTCCCATTCTGCTCACAAGAGAGACAGGTATTTCTCATCAGTCTAAAACCTGCACCACAACCATCCAAAGCATACTTTAGAGGGTTTTCTGCTTTAATTTACCTTAAGCCACTTGACTTCCACAATTTGTCTGGAGAATTCACACTCCAGAGTGGCAGGGAATTCCTCCTCCACACGGACATCAGAGAGTGGTCTCAGGATAGACACAGGAGTCTCTGCCAATTTATAAAATGACAAAAATAGCCTTTGAGTCAACTTACCAACAAATGAACTCACCTACCAAAGGTCAACACTGCACCGAATGACCTCCACAGGTCAGTATTTACCTTTGATAGTGAGCCTTGCAGTGGTGCGTACCCCCTCAGCAGAAAAGACGATCGTCCCCGTGTCCTCCAGGGTGAGGTTGGACAGTGTGAGGCCGTGGACTAACCCATTGGTGCTCACCCGAAACTGGTTGTTCGGTTTCACTCGGATGCCATCCTTCTGCCAGATTCCCTCCACATCTGTGTGAGAGAGCTCCACCTCAAAGGAGGCAGTCTCCCGTTCAAAGGTGTCTTGGTCAGAGAGGCCTCTGCGGATGGAGATTTTACGGGCTGGATTGGAGGAGATAAGAAAGAAGAGAGTCTTTACAGATTCATTTTTTTCTCATAGCTGCTATTTAGATACATTCTCATTTCTTAAGGCATAGCTAACACTTTCACTGTACATCAAAAAGAACACTGTGCTCCAAGGACTAGAAAAGGTGGTTCAAATATAGCTCCAGCTTAGATTATCACATTACAAACACAACACCTACAGGAGCTCCGTGATCCATTGTCACCGTGTCATTCAGCACACGATTGTTGACAGTGTGGCTGTGTTTCAAAAAACCTTTTCACACTTCTAGGTCTAGCCCTGCTATTCTTAGGATCTGTTTGCGCTGGGACATACTTTGAAAACACCTCACAATATGTGATCTTCAGCTGTATGCATGTGTCAGATGAGAGTCCAGGGACAAAGTGGGAGACTATACTGATTGTTGAACTATTCCTGCCTTTAGCTTTGTGATATTCTGCACGTGTTACATCATCTTGGACCACTTACGTTCCACATTGAGCTTCACTTGGGCCCTGTCGTGTAGGGTCTCACAGCGATAGGTTCCTCTGTCCGCCAGGGTCAGGTTCAGGATGGTTAAACTGCGTATACAGCCGTTCTGAGCCAGGATGTGTCTTGGACCAGGCTGGATGACCACCCCTTGCCTCATCCACTGCACTTCTCCCATCTCAAGGCTGATCTCTGTCTCTAAGGTGGCGTCCTCAAACTCTTCAGCCATGACAGCCTCCATCTTCTTAGTGAACAGCACTTGAGCCTCTGAAATGATGAAAGAAAGCAGGACAGGTGTCAAAGAGCTGCTGGTCTCACCTTGTTTTCCCCTCATTAGTGGTCTTACCTTGAACTTTCAGACTGGCTTTGCTGATCTGACCCTCGGCCTCTGCTGTAATCCTGGAGCAATCCAACATCTGACACTTTCTGATCACCAAAGTCTGACACAAGCCGTTCTGGTTTGCCTGGAAGCGATCACCCATGGTGATAGGCTCATTGTCCATGAGCCAGATCAAGTTGACGTCCTCAGGGGACACCACGCACTTGAAGGTGGCGTCTTCTCCCTCAAGCACAGTGGTGTTGTGGAGCTCAGTGAGGAACTCCACCACTCGAGGCACTAAAGAAAGACAACATCAGTATATCCCCAGCTCACATAAGACAATCTAAGAAGAGTCCAGGGTTACTTACTCTCTACAGTCAGCGTCATCACAGTCCGATCATCTCTGGACTCGCAGGCATACTCTCCAGCATCTTCTCTTGTTAGACGGTGGATGGTTAAACTTCTCTCCACCCCGTCTGCTCTAATGGAGAACCTCCTGCTTGGAACCACCTCCACGCCATTCCTCAACCACTGCACGTCTGCTTTTGGCTTGCACACCCCACAGCGAAGGGTCACCATTCCATCTGCATGAGCCACGGTGTCTCGCAGCGGGGTCACAAACCTGATCCTCATTTCTGTGGTAGCAATAAAAAGAACATTAAAATGTCTCCTCAGTCCAAATAAAAGAATCATACAACTTTTTGCATCATGAAATGAAAGAGGAAAGTTAACCTTTCACCAGCAAGCTGAAGTGGATCTGGTCTGTGTTCACGTCGCAGGTGTACTCGCCGGCATCAGAGCGCCTCAAAGGGTCGATAGTCAGTGTTCTCTCATGGCTGTCAGTGAGAGCGAGGTAACGCTCCCCTTCTACAGGCGTCCAGTCTTTCAACCAACGCACTAAAGCACTTTCTTTGGATACAAAGCTCGTCAAAATCACGCTCTCTGCTTCGTAACCTGTCACGACGTTGTCATCCTTTTTGTTCACAAACGTAACAGGAGACTCTTTGATGGAAAAGGAGAGACACACAGAAACATCAGTCATCCTGCAGTCATTAATAATCAAACATCTGGAGGCATCACTTTGAGTGTTTACCTTGAATCCTGATAATGCTGATCATCTTGTCGTCCACAGCATCACACACGTATTTCCCAGAATCTGACGGCTGCATGTTTGAGATGATCATCTTCCTCAAAGTGCCGGAGGTCTCGATGTAGACACGGGAGTCCTCAGTAAGCAGCTTGTCATTGAAGTACCACTGTACAGGGGCGTTAGCACGGGACACTTCACATGCCAGGATGAGGTCCTCCCCGGCCATCATCTCTTGGTAATCAGAGTCATTTGAGTTCCCAACGATCTTCACTGGAGGTTCTAAACACAGGAGAAGAGACAGACACTGTATTTAAAGAACAGCTTTTAAGCCAAACTGTTTTAATGAGGCTCACAAAATGAATCCTACCTTCTACTGTAACCTGGAAGCTGATGCTGTCATCTCCAACATCCAGGAAGTACTCTCCTGAGTCTCCGACTTCAGCATTCAGGATGACCAGTGAGCGGAAAGCACCCTCTTCTTCTTCACAGAACCTTTCGTCTCCCTGAATACGACAGTTGTCTTTGTACCATTTGGCGACAGTGTTGGCTCTGGAGAGCTCACACTCCAGGACAATGTCATCAGAGATCAGAGATTTAACATTTGTCTTGATCTCTGACTTTCTTAGGATCTTCACTGGAGGCTCTGGGGATACAGAATTACATACTTAAACTAAATCCAACGCTGTGGTGGTTATCATAAGAGAAGAGTCAGCTCAAATCTTACCTGACACTTTGACCTGGAAATCAATTGTATCATCAAAAGCATCACAGGTGTATTTCCCAGAATCCTCCGGGGTGGGAGAGTGGATAGTCAGACGATGGATGAGTCCATCCTCAGTGAAGGTAACGTTGCTGCTCTCCTCTACTTCTCTTCCATCCAGCCACCACGTGACCTTTGCACCTACACGGGACACCTTGATCTCCAGCACAATTGGTTTGCCGGTTACACTCTCCAGTTTGTCAGGCATGTTTTTAGGACGAGTAAGTATCACTGCTGGCTCTAAGAGAAAGGAAAGACCGAGAGTATTCAGCTAAGAAGAGTCATGAAGGATAGGAATGTTTCAAATTGCCACCCTTTCGCCTTAATCTTACCTGTAATAGTCACGAGGAAGGCCACAGAGTCATCTTCAGTATCACATATGTATTCCCCTGCATCATCCACAGTGGTAGAAGGTATGACCAGCCTACGCTGGACCCCATCCTCCTTCAGGATCAAGTTAGGACCCTCCTCTACCTCCAGGCCCTCTTTGTACCACCGGACAGGGGCATCAGCCTGTGAGATCTCACAGCTGAGCTCCAGCCTCTCAGGGGCCAAGTGGGTCAACTCTACGTCTGATTCACTGGGGGAAACGATTCTTATCAGCGGCTCTGGTGAAAGAGAGTTAAAGCAACCTTTAAAGATCATATGTGTACTTTAATAGGAAGTGAGCACAGAGAAGAAATGTATTATTACCTCTGACAGTGAGCTGGAAAAAGACTGAATCCCCGCTGGTTTCGCAGACATACTCTCCAGCATCCTCCAGGGAGCCGTTGAGGATGTTCAGCCTCCTGTAAGGACCCTCAGATATCAGCTGCAGGTTGCTGCTCTCCTCCACTTCCTGTCCGTCTTTGGACCAACACACCTTCCCACTGGAACGGGACAACTCACACTGCAAGCTGATCTCCTCTGAGGCATAGCCCTCCATCACAACGTCATCCTTTGGTTCCACAATCATCACCGGAGGCTCTGTGTTAGAAAGTTAGAAGAAGCAGAGTATGCCTAATTGAATCTCTTCTGTTCTTCTCTAATGTTCTTCTCACTAGTGATAAGATGTCTTTGAAAAAGAGGAAGCTCCAATTACCTTTGATATTGACAGTGAAATCTATGCTGTTGTTTCCTGTTCTGCAGGTATAGCTGCCAGCATCTGAGGTCTCTGCAGAGCGAATGATCAACCTCCTCATGGTTCCCTCCACCTGCAGGGTGATGTTGTCACTGGGTTTCACCTCACAGCCGTCCTTGTACCTGAAACACACCGAAATGCATAAATAGAAATGCATGTTGACAATTCCTGTTTTACTTTTTCCAACAGTCACACTCTTCTCTGTCTTACCAAACGACTTCAGCATCGTCTGTGGAGACATTACAGAGCAGCACCACGGGGTCCAGCTCCATGCTGCTTTTATGGAGCTCCTCCTCTGGGACTGGAGTAAACTTCACAGCAGGACCTGAACAAAACAGGAAGGAGAGAGGGACACAACAGCTGCAATATGAGGTACCACTGTTACATTGAAATCTAAAATATTCTGAATATAGATTCGTCAAATCACACCACAAAGCATGCAAAGATTTTATTAAACTCTTTACCTGCAACATCCACATTGAATTTGATGACATCTCCTGAAGTCTCACACGTGTAAACTCCAGAGTGAGATGCATCCGCTGACTGAATCACAATTCTCCTCATGTTCCCATCTGACTGAATGTTTAGTCCATCAGTCATCTCGAGCTCCTTGCCATCTTTCAACCAGGATACTTTGGCGAAGGGGTGGGAGACTTCACAGTAGAGCACAATTGCATCACCTGTCTCCACCTTCTTACTGCTGTCTGAGTCTGACAGCGGACTGAATTTGACCTCAGCAGCTGCAAAGAAAGACAAATTAGACCTTAAAGGCATATGTGATGCTATTATATCTCTAAAAATCAGTTTTACTTACGTGTTACTTTGAGCACCGCTGAATCTCGCACTCCGTTAGCTATGAACGTGACCTCTGCTGCGTTGTCTATAGTGAGAGCCTCATGGATAACCAATGAGTGCTTTGTTACGGCCTGTTTTATTGAGTATCGTCCACCATGCTGCAGCTGAGCGCTGTTCAAAAACCAGGTTCCAACCATTGAGGCAGATAGATCTATGGAGAAGTGGGCGTCTTCTCCTTCCATCACCTCACAGCATTTGAGGTTACTGTGAATCTTTGGACCAGGAACTAAAGAAACAGTATCCAAATAAAACATATTAAACATGCATCTCAAAGTGCTCTACAATAAAATGAATACAACTAATGTACTTTTCTTCTTCCTCACCCAGATGGACGGCTTTGGGGAACTCCACGTGTCCACTTCGTCCGTACTTGTTGATGCAGCAGACACGGAACCGGTAGTCTCCTTCACACGGCACGCTGTCTCCTCCCACCTCAGCTGTGGTCGCCGTCTCTGAGGTAAAACACTTCTGCCACTCTTGGGAGCCCACTTCTTGTCTCTCCACTACAAAGATGGACCGGGTGGAGGTCTGGCTGTTGGGCGCAGGAACCCAGGTAAGCAGAGCGCTGTTGGGTCGATCCACGTCCATATTGATTCCAACGGGGCAGATAGGAGGGCAGTGTCTAGTGGCTGAAACACAGAAGGGTGAAGCACTTAGTGGTTACAAATCTTCCCAAAACCACATCAGAAACAATCATGCACATCACCGTTCCCCCGTATTCACCTTTGACTTTGAGACGTGCCGAGGTTTTGGACCTTCCTGCGACAAAGGTCACCACCCCCGTGTCTTGATACGCCACGTTGACAAAAACCAGAATGTGCGTTTTGCCGAACGACTTCAGGATCGTCTGATGAGTCTCGTGTAGCTTCAAACCGTCTTTGAACCAGTGGACCTCCATTTCGTCGCTTTCCACCTCCACGCAGAAGACGGCGTTCTCTCCCTCCAGGACCTCCAGCTTCCGGGGAAGCTTTCTGATGATTTCACCTGTGAGTAGAAATGCAGTTTACTCAGCATCATTTGTATTGTGGAGCAGCTTCTGTAGCTAGTTTAATCAGTGTGAAAGTCTTTAAGTAAAGCCATTTTGAAAGACTTTATGAATTAGAGTATAAGACATGGTTGAGTTGATGGATAAAGTTGACATATTCAAGACTAAGAAAGTTAAAGTAAAGACACTTGAGTATAGAAATCTTACTGACAACATACCTTTAACTGAAAGCTCTGCAATGCTCTTCGCCCCATCAGGCATCTCACAGAGATACACTCCATCGTCGTCCGTCCCCACATCATGGATGGTCAGTCTTCGTTTGGTGCCCTTCTGCTCCATCCCGTACTTGCTGCTGGGCATCAGCCGCTGGTCCTCCAGGTACCAGGCTGAGGGGATCGACTCGTCGGGGACCTCACACTCCAGCACGGCGACGTCCCTCTCTCTCACCTCCACGTCTTTCAACGGACGCCTGAACCGCACCGCAGGGCCTGAGGAACAAGGTATGTGAGTGTGGGGGTAGATGTATCTGAATTACATGATAGATCTTCTAGAAGTAAACCAACAAATCGACTGCAAATGAAGCGTTAGGGCTCAAAAATATGTTAGGAGTTTGAACAAACCTAGGCTTATACTCAAGACTCAATACCTGAGCGTGTGTTAGTGCTAAATGCTCTTAAAGCCATGCTTAGTTTCTTTAATAGCGCTCCATTATCTGTGCACAAAAGGCCTGACATGTTAACCCTTAGACTAAGCCAACACTTATCATATAGTCAGCTGGCACCCTGCAGGACTGTGTGTATGGAAAGGAATGTGACCCTGACAATCATCGGCCCATTATAAACGGATTAGGACAAAATCATTTGCCATTTTGAAGCATGACGGCATGCCTTCAAACAAAGATGATGTGTATTTAACTATGAGGATGAAGTCATATATTGAAACAAGTGTGTAGCTGGAGGTGTTTCTTACCTTTGACGGACAGGTGAACAGCACTGAGTGTGTTTCCAAGAGCGTTTGATGCTGCACACAGATACAGTCCTGTGTCCTGCTCTTTACAGTACAGAACCTTCAGAGTGTAGTAACCCTCTCTGTCTTCAAATATCAAATGACGCCTCCCGGGCTCCAGGGGAACCCCGTCTTTCTTCCAAACAATCTCCGGCTTGGGCTTCCCTGTCACGAAGCAGCGGAACTTGGCGTGTTTCCCCTCCGCCACTGCGAACTTCTTGGCTTTAGAAGCGTTGACATGTTGCTCCTCTGACATCTTCAACAAGCTTAGCCTCCCGCCCCGGTGCTTGGGCGACCACTGGCTGCTAGAGTGACCATTTGGGGACCTTTTGCTATCCTCTCGCTCAGGTACTGGCTCCACAAGCAGGACAGCACCGGCCAAAGCCTCCCCATGGCAGTTCACGGCCCTGCAGGTGTAGACGCCTTTATCTGGCATGCGTGATCTATAGACCTTAAGCTGGAACCAGCCGCCATCCTGGTTGCTCACGCTGAAGTGTGCACTCTCGAAGATGTCATTCAGCTTCTTCCCATCTTTCTCCCATGTCACCTCCGGGAGAGGAGAACCCCAGATCTTGCAGGAGAAGGCAGCATCTTCTCCCCGGTCCACACGCAGAGAGAGGGGCTTGATGAGGAAGCGTGGTCTTTCATCAGGTGTTAACTCGACCTCTCTGGGCTCTCCATTTAATGCCTCTCCATTCTCTCTTCTGTGCTCACCATTTTGCACCGCACAGTGACCGTTCAGTTGTCCTTCCAACCCGCCATTTTCCTTCATTGGCTGCTTCACACCGTTGACTGCTAATTGCCTCTGCCCCTCTTCTTGTTGCTGGGCCTCTCCTTCAACTTTGAGGGAGGCTGCTGCATAAGTTTCCCCGATGCTATTTTTGGCCTTGCAAATGTACTGGCCAGCATCCTGCATGGTCACGCCAGTAATAGTAAGCAGGTACGCTTTGCCCTCCTCAGAGAGCCGGTAGTGTCCATCAGACTGGATCTGCATGCTTTTTTTCTCCCAGATCACATCAGGGCGAGGGTCTCCATCGATTTGACACTTCAATGTGGCGTCTGTGCCACACTTTGCCAGCACGGGGCGTGGATAGCCCAAAACACGAGGAGCTCCTCCGAAGATATCCATGATTATGTCTCCGTCTTTTGTGTTTGAATGAAGAGGTTTATGAAGTTGCTGCGTCTTGATTTGTACTTCTTATCCTTGGTGGATGAGCTGTAAGAGAAAGAAAGATGTATGATGTTAATTCCTGCTTTGAAGTCCTCTGCAGGTCTTTGTTTACATCCTCCTGAAGCTGAGATCAACTCATATATGAAACAACAGAGTATTCAGACCACTTGATGAAGTTAAAGGCTTAACTGAGGCCTAGTTCTCTCTTTATCACATTCACGACAGCTCATTAAAGTCGGTTTTCCAGCCACTGTAAACTCCTTGTTTGCCTCTCAGCTGGTGCTGTAGCTCATTGAAGAGTGTATTTATAAAAGTAGTCTGTCCAAAAAAAGACACCTGCGTCCATGTGTCACACAGCACACACTGACACATCTGCAATCAAAAGCAAATCTGACTCATTAGTGTGTGCATGCAGCATGAGTCTCTCTCCTTTCTATGATTTGTTGCATTGTTGTCATGTCAGCAGTCCCACGCTTGTATGCCTGAAATATGACATTGTTCCTCTTGATGTAGACGTCACTCTAACAGCTCGCTTCATGCCACACCAGCCAGTGATTAACAATCCATCTCATGTGTCTCGTGTGTTTCCCTCATGTTGTCACCATCTTTATTTTGGCATTAAGCTGTGCTAACATCCCGGCTGCATGACGCACCGCGCTCTTCATCCATTGCACATCCTCTCAGAAGCATGGACCTTTAGTCATGTCCTCATGTCAGATATTTGTAAGGTCTTGAGATTAAGCAGGCTCAGCTCAGATGGATGATATGTCAAGATCGGTATGAACTGATTTATCCTAAACATATTGCAGCTAGAGAAATCTCCTATATAAGGATGTATTAAGGAAAGCTTTTCAAAGGATGAACTCACCTCTGCTTCAGGCCGCCGTCTTCAAACCATTCTGTAACTGTAGTGGTGTTTACTTAGAAAGACGTCCTCAAAACATCCAAGCTGTCATCAGTTCATTCATATGACCCTTGGTCCTTCTTTGAAAAGTTCTTTGACTTGTACAAAAGTTGGATTTTGCTTCCCTTGCTCTGTATCTCAGTCATGAAGCTCAGAGAGACCCTTCACCTTTTCCTTCTTGCTTCTGTGGTGTGGTTTGTTGTCAGTGGGCTCAGGTTTGCTTCACCTCCTGGTCCTCTGGGAGTCAAAGCATGTGAGAAAAAACAGATCTTCAATTCGCCCACAATCGCAGTTATGATCTCTTGGTTGTGTCTCTTCAGTTCGGCGTGACCGTACAGGTGGCGAGGGAGGTGAGAGGAATATAAACACAGTCTTTCAGCAGAGTTCTTGGTTCATGCGTCAGCTCTGATACAGTCATTGTCCAATGGCTAAAGAGTGAGAGAGAGGGGCTTGGAATGGGGGTGGGGGGCATTAAATGCTTTCACAGCTGCTGCCACTGCGAGCCACTACCTAAAAATACCGGCAGCTTCGATGACAAGAGGTCAGATAAAGTTAGGCTGGCCATTCACAGACCGTGGCTCACTAAAGATAGAGGGGAGGCCGAGCTCTGCTGTGGATCACCGGGCTCAACAGATAGCCCGAGTTAAACCTCAGAAAAGAAAGGACACCCCAGCTGCTGGGGCTCCTTGAGTCATGAGTCATGCTGACCCATAAATAAGTCACATCATTGTGAGAAAAGGATTGATTTGGAGAAGTTAAAGTCAAGACGGCATCGTTAAATACCCTGAAAACAATTATTGCAAGCCCCTAAGGGATTTTGTGTAAAGCCTAGTACTCATAGAGTATCTAAACGTCTCCCTTTCCCTTTACATTCAACTTTTTAAACACCTGATTATAAAATACTTGTCATATTTGATCCTTGAGAAAGCATCACATTTGGTTTTATGATTTAAAGCCAGAATTAAGAGCTACAACTTAAAGTAGACCAGATATGTTCTAACTCTTAAGCAGGAGCTCCTTAAACCTGAAAAATAAAGGCTGATTTTGTCTGCTCCTTCAATATTCATCATCAATCTACCAAAAAATACATAGCTTTTCTCTTAGCCCCAAAATATATCCACATCTGCAGCTAAAAAAAGAGTCAAAATGAGCCTAGATGTTATCAGACACTGCATGTGGAAGTGTCTGCCAGTGTGAGGTCAGACTATTCAGTGATGTATGAGATACTGATAAGGAAGAGATAACCTAAGTGTGGAAGAATTGAAGCCCATTAAGGCCCAACAAGTGGAGTCCTCACTCTCAGGGTGTTAGGAAACTCTTCTAATGTCTAATCTGCTTTTTAAAAGAAAAGGATAAAAAACCTTTGACTGCTTGATTTAATTCAGCTCCTGTCTCAGCTCAGATTTGAAGTTGTTGCTGTAAACTGCACAGATTTGATTATAAATGCATAGAAATACAAGGTAAACATGCTTTATGTCAAGTCATAAAAAAAGATTTCAGAACAGATAAACACTTTAATTTCCCCCAGTGAGCTCTTGTACTTGTTCGCTCTCTCCCGCCCCCACAGATCTGAATCAAGTGTTGACAGTTGTCGCCTGCATTCTCAGACAATAACTCTCTTCAAGTGGAGTGTTTTGGAAAGCTGAAGCCCCCTGATACACACTGCTAACTGTTGTCATACATATTTGACCTTCAGCGCCTCGGCATCTCAAACACAGACATAAAGTAAAGCAGACAAGATATATATATGAAGTCATTTTAAAGTAGAAGAAAGTCGAACAGTGTTGTAAAAACAATTTGATAAATGAATAGCAGTCGTTTGAAGGACTGACATCACGCTACTGCTGCTTCCATTTAGAGCCGCTACTTCTCCTGACATCTATGCAGTGATCCCAGCAGCTGTTAGGTACAATGACTGCACCAGGAATCAAAAGCACAGGGCCGCTCTTTGTCCTCAGATTGGGTTTCAATATCACAGGAGGAGGATTTACAGAGGCTGCATGCCTTTTAAAAAGATGTCAGACAGCCGTGTGTCAAATGGAGGAGTCTGAATTTATTCTGAAGTTGTTAAACTATTTGATAATGCATTCTCTCACAGAATAGTGAACCTTTTTCCATCTTTCCATCTTCTTTGGACTGGCCTTTTCATACCGAGTCATGTTACAAACCTGTTGCAAACAAACCTGATTAATTTGGAGGAGTTTTTAAGCCTTATGCAACTTTTTCAGTGTTTTGTCATCCCTTTCCCAACCTAGTTGAAGCCTATTGCTGCCATTTAATTCAAAATAAGCACATATGTTGCATTAAACAATACACTCTTTCAGTTTTAAGTAGTCTTTGCACTATTTTAAATTAGTAATAGTGTTTAAATGACTTGCAAACCAACTATTTTGGAATTGGGGTTGCAGCTTAAATTCAACAGTTTCATGGAATTCATAAAAACGTCCAGCAGGTGGAGCTATTGGTTAACTTAAGGAGATGAATCACTGGATCTTGTACAAACAAACTCATGTTAATTCCACAAAGCAGAAATAAGATAGATAAACAAGATTCAAGAGGGCCATGAGTTAAAAGTAAGAGCAAAAACACAGATTTGATCATGTTAACCACAAAGATTGGTGTAATGTCAAACTCTAGCAGATGATGTGGTAAGAAAAGTATCAACATAAAAGATAATTAACCTTTTAAACTTCAGAGACAACCACAGTTCATTCTAGATTAATTAAAGTAAGATGACTGCTGTATGAATAATGTAATAGTGTGCAGATCCACTCTCCTCTGAGATCTCATCATGTGAAAAGTCTGCTTTTAAAATCTGTGAAAGAGTCCTGGTCCCAGGAAGAAACCGTTACAACCCCAGAGACTCAAAGAAGCGTGATAAAGCGCACGTTCTCTCCTGAACCCATAACCCCATCCCTCCATCTTTAAACTCGATCTGCGCTCTGAACGTGAGGGGTGAATGTATACTGAGGAGGAAAGGGGGGAGGTTAAGAGGTGCAGGATGATAGAAAATAACATGCAGAGGGAGAAGAGGAAGATCAAACATTCTTGTCAGGAGACCTTTGACATCTTAGCTCCTCCTCCTTCTCTCTGCAACCTGCAAGCATGCTGGGAGAATCAACAAGGGATTCTGGGAAAGACCGGAGGAGGGCTTTTTTTTTTTTTTTTTTAAATACAAACAACATCTGTGTGTATGTGTGTGAGGGAGAAAGAGGAGTGTATTCAAGCACAAATGGGTTTTGAAGTTATTATATTTACTACGTATTTTCTCCTGAGAGTAATTTTAGCTCAGATTAATCAGCCGTCCTGGATGAAGCAGCCGGGTTGCTCTGAAATCGTCTTTGTTGTGCTGCTTTTTCAGAATGCTTTATTGGAAGTGGACTTTCCTTGTTTGACCCTCCTTTGGGACACTTTCGTATAGTGACAGGGTCAAGCAACCGGGAGCCTGATAGCTGATGTATCAGTGGGAAATTGATGAGAATGGTATATTCACACTTTGCACAAATCCATGTATCTAACTTTCCACTTTTTGAGTTGACTTCTGTTTATAAAATCCCAGAACTTGCAGCAAAGGGTTGTGATGTCAAGGAAGATGCTGACTGTAGCGGCAAAGATTTGGACTCACTTTCCAAGAACATCAGCACCTCCAAGAGTCCAATCGTTAAACGTTAAATATATTCCTCTACCTGATCCATACAGGAGAAACAGCCCGCTGTTAGGTTCCAGGAAGTCTCTTGCATGATCTAAAGACATGAAAGACATAATGAACGTTACCTTTGGTAGTTAATCAATGCAGGAATCAACATTTTGAATATCAAAGACTTAATTTGATGAACATGTGGTGAATTTTGCAGAAATTGGCCGACATTCAAGGTGTGTGGATTTGTTAAATTGCAGGATTTTTCTGACTCTCAACTTCCTGTAGGGACCCCCCCTGACTCGCTCTCCCTTCCCTCAGTTATGAAACCTCCCATCTGTTTGCTTTTCTGCTATAATTAACATCCAACAACAACAAAAAAACACACCACCTGGAACTTTCCTGGGTCAGGGAAACACCAAAGCGTCGGAGCGCCTGTGCTGGTTGTTTCACCAGCACAACAAAAATAGACGATGAAATTGAAGCTGTAAATAGTCCTGAATAAATACCAGGCATACTTCTGTGCCCTGCTTTTCTAGGAAACCAGGGAACATTTGCCATCACGATTCTATCTGAAGTTCCATTAAGCGATTGTTCTTGATGTTTCGATCACATCCTGTGTTCAAACATGGGATTTTTCCAGTGATAGGAAAGAGCCTCCAATCGTCTCACACCGGCAGCAGCCGGCTCAGCATTCAGAGTTTCCATTCCTAAGTGTTGCGCTGCAGAGGCAGGGCAGCAGTTCAG